>NC_091447.1:2713278-3313278 GCF_964237555.1 Oryctolagus cuniculus | reverse complement strand
GCCCTGTAGCACAAACAGAGGGAACGCTTGCCACAGCAGGTACAAAGGTACAGCCTTCATCACAGCTGGGCTAGTCCTGCTCCCCCGTCCTTGCAGGCTTCTGTCCCTGCAAGGTCATTGTCCCTCTCAGGGCACCCCATCCTCCTGTCTGGTCCCTGGGGATCGTGTCCCAGTGAAGCTGGCGCCCTCGCCTGCCCAGATATGGACAATGAGAAGCAATAGCTCCCATCATACCTTGGGTCCATGAGCCGCTCCCTGTGCATTGGGAGCCCTGTACCAGCCCCTGAAGTGTGGCTCCTCCCACCCACAGGCACCTGAAGAGTGGTTCCTCTCTTAAGCCCAAAACTGGGATACAGATGCCCAGACTCAGTGGCCTCATGTGTAGCTCTTTGTAGCTGATGGTGGCTGACTCCCCGAGTGCCCGTCTCACAGCTCTGATGTGCACACTGAAGGAAGCCCAGGTGTGTCCCTGATGGTACTGCAAGATCTAAGGCTTGACCCATGCAGAGTGGCTCTGAGACACCGCCTGACTTCTGGGGAAGCTGGGGACAGGGCCATGCTCTCTGAGGACCAGAGGTCCTCAGCCTGGATTCTCCCCATCAGGGTGGTGACTCTTTCAATCCCTGCCCTTTTTGATTGTTCCCCAGACTCCTGGTGTTGCACGTGTTCTGTGTACACCACTGATCTGAGCCCCTCATGCCACTGGTCACGCCATTCAGCCCTTGCTAGGTTTGTGGTGACATGCAGAGTGACCGAGGGACAGGACTCCACCCATGAGTCCTTGGGGCACTCCTGAATCTCCTATTGTCTGCTTGTCCTGCCCTGTGTCTCAGTGGGCCGAACCCTGTGGAGTCTCCAGCTCTGTTCTTCCTAGATTGCCTGCCTTCAGCTGGTTGTAGATACCGGGGGTGGGATTGGAGCAGGGTGGGGTGGCAGGGAGATGGTAGGCAGTAGGGTATGGTCACCCCAATGTTGAAAGCTAGGGTGGGACATGGGTTCAGCTCCTTATTGAACACCTTGAGAGCTGAGCAGGGAGCCCACCTCCCTTACTGCCAGCTCCATGGCCTGGGGCATTTCATTGTCAGTCTGTTCTCTTTGTCCTTTTTTAATCCATGTGAATAAAACAGCCTTCCTCCTGGAGCCTGCCCCAGGAATCCTGTGGGAGAAGCAGCTTCCCAGAACCCTTGAGCTGTCAATCAGAGCAGCTGCCGCAGGGAGGGGCGCAGAGCCCTCACTGTGCACAGGAGAAGGGAAGGCCCTTGCAGGTAGCAGGAGGGCCTGCAGAACTCGTCTGAGCACAGTACTGAACACAGAGACTCAAGTCCCCGTCCCCACCTGTGCCCAGCAGCACTCTCACATAAATTAATAAAATCCTTAAGAAAAAAAAAGAAGTGGAGAAGTGGCTTAACTTTACCCAGAGATGTATGTATTTGAAAGGCAAGGAGGCTAAGAGAGACAGATCATCTCCCATTACCAGTTCACTCCCCACATGCCTGCAACCTTTGGGCCTGAGCTATGGCGCAGCAGAAGCCAGGACCTCAGCCTGGGTCTCCCCGTGGGTGGCAGGGTCCCACGTACTTGCGCCGTCATCCACTGCCTCCAAAGTTGTGCATCAGCAGGAAGCTGATTTGGAAGGAGAGCTAGGACTTGAACCCAGCTCACTGATGTAGAATGTGGGCATCCACGTGGCGTCTTTTTATTTTATTTTATTTTATTTTATTTTATTTAGTGAATATAAATTTCCAAAATACAGCTTATGTATTACAATGGCTTCCCCCCCGTAACTTCCCTCCTACCCGCAACCCTCCCCTTTCCCGCTCTCTCTCCCCTTCCTTTCATATCAAGATTCATTTTCAATTCTCTTTATATACAGAAGATCAGTTTAGTATACATTAAGTAAAGGTTTCAACAGTTTACATCCACATAGAAACACAAAGTGAAAAATACTGTTTGAGTACTCGTTATAGCATTAAATCACAATGTACAGCACATTAAGGACAGAGATCCTACATGAGGAGTAAGTGCACAGTGACTCCTGTTGTTGACTTTACAAATTGACACTCCTGTTTATAGCATCAGTAATCTCCCTATGCTCCAGTCATGAGTTTCCAAGTCTATGGAAGCCTTTTGAGTTCACCAACTCTTATCATGTTTAGACAAGCTCATAGTCAAAGTGGAAGTTCTCTCCTCCCTTCAGAGAAAGGTACCTCCTTCTTTGATGACCCGTTCTTTCCACTGGGATCTCACTCACAGAGATCTTTCATTTAGGTCATTTGTTTATTTTTTGCAAGAGTGTCTTGGCTTTCCATGGCAGAAATACTCTCATGGGCTTTTCAGCCAGATCCGAATGACTTTAGGACTGATTCTGAGGCCAGAGTGCTGTTTAGGACATCCGCCATTCTATGAGTTTGCTGTGTATCTCGCTTCCCATGTTGGATCATTCTCTCTCTTTTTTATTCTATCAGTTAGTATTAGCAGACACTAGTCTTGTTTATGTGATTCCTTTGACTCTTAGTCCTTTCATTATGATCAATTGTGAACAGAAATTGATCAATTGGACTAGTGAGATGGCATTGGTACATGCCATCTTGATGGGATTGTATTGGAATCCCCTGACAAGTTTCTAACTCCACCATTTGGGGCAAGTCCAATTTAGCATGTCCCAAATTGTACATCTCTTCCCTCTCTTATTCCCACTCTTATATTTAACAGGGATCACTTTTCAGTTAAATTTCAACACTTAAGAATAACTGTGTATTAATTACAGAATTCAACCAATAGTATTAAGTAGAACAGACAAAAAAAATACTAAGAGGGATAACATATTAAGTTGTTCATCAACAGTCAGGGCTATGGCTGATCAAGTCACCGTATCTCATAGTGTCCATTTCACTTCAACAGATTTCCTTCTTGGTGTTCAGTCAGTTGTCACTGATCAGGGAGAACATATGATATTTGTCCCTTTGGGACTGGCTTATTTCACTCAGCATGATGTGTTCCAGATTCCTCCATTTTGTTGCAAATGACCAGATTTCATTGTTTTTGACTGCTGTATAGTATTCTATAGAGTACATATCCCATAATTTCTTTCCAGTCTACTGTTGATGGGCATTTAGGTTGATTCCAGGTCTTAGCTATTGTGAATTGAGCTGCAATAAACATTAGGGTGCAGACCGTTTTTTTGTTTGCCAATTTAATATCCTTTGGGTAAATTCCAAGGAGTGGGATGGCTGGGTTGAATGGTAGGGTTATCTTCAGGTTTCTGAGGAATCTCCAGACTGACTTCCATAGTGGCTTAACCAGTTTGCATTCCCACCAACAGTGGGTTAGTGTCCCTTTTCCCCCACATCCTCTCCAGCATCTATTGTTGGTAGATTTCTGAATGTGAGTCATTCTCACCGGGGTGAGGTGAAACCTCGTTGTGGTTTTGATTTGCATTTCCCTGATTGCTAGTGATCTTGAATATTTTTCCATGTGTCTGTTGGCCATTTAGATTTCCTCTTTTGAAAAATGTCTACTGAGGTCCTTGGCCCATCTCTTAAGTGGGTTGTTTGTTTTGATGTTGTGGAGTTTCTTGATTTCTTTGTAGATTCTGGTTATCAACCCTTTATCTGTTGCACAGTTTGCAAATATTTTTTCCCATTCTGTCAGTTGCCTCTTCACTTTCCTGACTGTTTCTATTGAAGTACAGAAACTTCTCAATTTGATGCAATCCCAAATGTTAATTTTGGCTCTGACTGCCTGTGCTTCTGGGGGTGTTTTCCAAGAAGTCATTGCCAGTACCTATATCTTGCAGGGTTTTCCCAATGCTCTCTAATAATTTGATGGTGTCAGGTCATAGCTTTAAGTTTTTAATCCATGTTGAGTGGATTTTTGTGTAAGGTGAAAGGTAGGGGTCTTGCTTCATGCTTCTGCATGTGGAAATCCAGTTTTCCCAGCACCATTTATTGAATAGACTGTCCTTGCTCCAGGAATTGGTTTTAGATCCTTGATCAAATATAAGTTGGCTGTAGATGTTTGGGTTGATTTCTGGTGTTTCAATTCTGTTCCATTGGTCTATCCATCTGTTTCTGTACCAGTATCATGCTGTTTTGATTACCACTGCCCTGTAGTATGTCCTGAAATCTGGTATTGTGATGCCTCCAGCTTTGTTTTTGTTGTACAAGATTGCTTTAGCTATTCGAGGTCTCCTGTGTCTCCATATTAATTTCAGCATCATTTTTTCCAGTATCTGAAAAGAAGGTCTTCGGTATCTTGATTGGTATTGCATTGAATTTATAAATTGCTTTTGGGAGAATGGACATTTAGATGATATTGATTCTTCCAATCCATGAGCATGGAAGATTTTCCCATTTTTTGGTATCCTCTCCTATTTCTTTCTTTAAGATTTTGTAATTCTCATTGTAGAAATCTTTAACATCCTTGGTTAAGTTTATTCCAAGGTATTTGATTGTTTTTGTAGCTATTGTGAATGGGATTGATCTTAGAAGTTCTTCCTCAGCCATGGCATTGCCTGTGTATACAAAGGCTGTTGATTTTTGTGCATTGATTTTATATCCTGCTACTTTGCCAAACTCCTCTATGAGTTCCAATAGTCTCTTAGTAGAGTTCTTTGGGTCCCCTAAATAAATAATCATGTCATCTGCAAAGAGGGATAGTTTGAGTTCTTCCTTCCCAATTTGTATCCTTTAATTTCTTTTTCTTGCCTAATAGCTCTGGCTAGAACCTCCAGAACTATATTGAATTGCAGTGGTGAGAGTGGACATCCCTGTCTGGTCCCAGATCTCAGTGGAAATGCTTCCAACTTTTCCCCATTCAATAGGATGTTGGCCATGGGTTTTTCATAAATTGCTTTGATTGTATTGAGGAATGTTCCTTCCATACCCAGTTTGCTTAGAGTTTTCATCATGAAAGGGTGTTGTATTTTATCAAATGCTTTCTTGGCATCTATTGAGATAACCATATGGTTTTTCTTCTGCAGTCTGTTAATGTGGTGTATCACATTGATTGTTTTGCGCACATTAAACCATCCCTGCATACCAGGGATAAATCCCATTTGGTCTGGTTGGATGATCTTTCTGATGTGTTGTTGCATTCTATTGGCCAGAATTTTATTGAGGATTTTTGCATCTATGTTCATCAGGGATATTGGTCTACAATATCCCTTTTCTCTTTCAATGCTGCATCTTTTTCTGGCTTAGGAATTAAGGTGATGCTGGCTTCATAGAAAGAATTTGGGAGGATTCCCTCTTTTTTTGATTGTTCTGAATAGTTTGAGAATTGGCGTTAGTTCTCCTTTAAATGTCTGGTAGAATTCAGCAGTGAATCCATCTGGTCCTGGGCTTTTCTTTGTTGGGAGGGCCTTTATTACTGTTTCAATTTCCGTCTCAGTTATGTGTCTGTTTAGGTTTTCTATGTCTTCCTGGTTCAGTTTAGGTAGGTTGCATGTGTCCAGGAATCTATCCATTTCTGATAGATTTTCCTGTTTGCTGGCATACAAGTCCTTGTAGTAATTTCTGATGATTCTTTTTATTTCTGTGGTGTCTGCTGTTACATTTCCTTTTTAATCTCTGATTATATTGATTTGGGTCTTTTCTTTTTTTAGTTAGTTGGGCCAATGGGGTGTCAATTTTGTTTATTTTTTCAAAAAACCAGCTCCTCATTTGGCTGATTTTTTGTAATGTTTTTTTGGATTCAATCCTGTTGATTTCTTCTCTGATTTTAATTATTTCTCTTCTCCTACTAGATTTGGGTCTGGTTTGCTGCAGATTTTCTAGATCCTTGAGATGCAGTGAAAGCTCATCTATTTGGTGCCTTTCCAATTTCTTGATGTAGGCACCTATTGATATAAACTTTCCTCTTAACACTGCTTTTGCTGTATCCCATAAGTTTTGGTATGTTGTGCTGTTATCCTCATTTACTTCCAGAAAATTTTTGATTTCTCTTTTGATTTCTTCTATGACCCATTGTTTATTCAGGAGCATGTTGTTCAATCTCCATGTGTTTGCATATGCTCTAGGGATTCCTGAGTTGCTAATTTCCAACTTCATTCCACTGTGGTCTGAGAAGCTGCATGGTATGATTCTAATTCTTTTGAATTTGCTGAGACTTGCTTTATGGCCTAGTATTGTTGAATTCTTTATTCAGTGGGGGATTAAGCCTCTGTTTATAAAGTAGATTGAAAGTATGTCATCACAGAAATTAAATGAAAAAAGGGAGAGGAGGGAAGTATCAGCATTGCTTAAAGTTGTATATAAAATATAAAAAAATCTGTTCTGTTTATATAAACAAATAGAAATCTTAAAGTAGTGAAAGTTATTAAACTACAGTGGTATATAATTCCCATCAATTAGTTTAACAAAGATTTAAGTTTAGCAAAACACTGTATTTGTCCTAGGCACATATCTACAGAAGTTATTTGGGGGTTGACTCCAGCCTAAGAAGCTGAAAACCAAGGAAGAAGATGACACAGAGGGAAATGCAGAAGGATAAACCTCAGTGTCCAAATGAGGAGGAGAACTGGGAAGCTAGTAGCTCAGATTACAATGTGGGACAATCATAATATAGGTCAGCAAGGCTGTTAATATTTGGGGTTAAAGGAGAAAACAGAAACAACTAAGGGCAAGGGTGCGAAACGAGTTAGCAAAATTGTAGGAAATGAGCTACAGTTCATTCAGATCACATGTTCACATGTGATTTTTATTAGACAAGATAGAGCTGGATATTGTTGGTAGCTAAGACTATGTATTGATTAGATCTGAGCTTCAAAGCACATGACAGCAAATAATACCAATGATTTAAAAACATAAGGCTTTATTCTCTTCGACAAATGAAGTTGCATGTTCAGAGTTCCCTAGAATTTTTTAGAATTCACTGAGGCTGGATCCACCCAGCTTTCTTTGCTATCCCCACCGCACGGCCCTTCTTTCATTCCACCCAGCAGGAAGGAGAACGTGGAAGCAGAGTACACAGCCATTCTCTCATGGACGTTGCTCATACCATTTCCTTGTCTTGTTAAAATTTTTATTTAAGAGACAGAGCATGAGGACTTCCATTCTTTGGCTCACTCCTCAAATGCTTCTGATGGCCCTAGACCAAAGAGTGAAGCCTGGAGCTGAAAATTCAATCTGGGTCTCTCGCACGGGTGGCAGGGCCCCACTTGAACCATCACTGCTTCCTGCCAAAGTGCATATTAGCAGGGAGCTAGAACCAAAAGCAGAGGCAGATGTCAAAGCCAAGCAGTCCAACATGAAACCTGGGTGTCTTAACCAGTGTCTTGATCACTGGACAGAACAACTGCCCTGCTCACTCCATTTCTATGTACCTCTCATTGAAGGAAAGGCATGACTGCACCTAAAGGAACTCAGCACATTGTGATTGCTAGGAAAGATTTAGGGAGGGGAATATTTGTGAAGAAAAATGGAACAGTGAACTGGGGACTACAGGAAGCTTTGTTGATAGACCCCAAAGAGAAGACATTTTGGTAGTAATTCTTACAGGCCTACATGGCCATCTTTTATCATGTATTGTGTTTTCTATTAGAACTTCCGTGGTATGTGTAGTCTTTGAAAAGCTTGGGAAATGTATAGTATGATACACTATAGATGAATTTTTTTTTGCATGAAAGCATGTTAAAATTCCATTTTTCTGTGAACTTTTGAAGTTCCTTTGTATTTGGGAAGATGGAAAGCAAAGATCTTCAGAAAATAGATTTTCTTTTTCTTTCTTTTCTTTCTTTTTTTTTTTTTTTTGACAGGCAGAGTGGACAGTGAGAGAGACAGAGAGAAAGGTCTTCCTTTTCCGTTGGTTCACCCCACAATAGCCGCTGCAGCTGGCGTGCTGTGGCCAGCACACCACACTGATCCAAAGCCACGAACCAGGTGCTTCTCCTGGTTTCCCGTGCAGGTGCAGGGCCCAAGCACTTGGGCCATCCTCCACTGCCTTCCTGGGCCACAACAGAGAGCTGGGCTGGAAGAGGAGCAACAGGGGCAGAATCCGGCACCCCGACTAGGACTAGAACCTGGTGTGCCGGTGCCACAGGCGGAGGATTAGCCTATTGAGCTGCAGCGCCGGCCAAGAAAATAGATTTTCTAAGGACATTAGATTTTTGTAAGGGCTCATCAGTATATATGCATACATATTAGTATATAAAATACTTATACATTTGTATATTACTATTCATTAATGCACTTTTAATTTTTTTAAAGATTTTATTCATTTATTTGAGAGGTAGAGTTACAAGGAGAGGGAGAGACAGAGAGAAAGATTTTCTATCCACTGGTTTGCTCCCCAATTGGCTGTTTTAGCTGGAGCTGGGCTGATCCAAAGCCAGGAGCTTCTTTGGGGTCTTCCATGCAGAGGCAAGGGCCCTTGCAAGCACTTGGACCATCTTCCTCTGCTTTCCCAGGCACATTAGCAGAGAGCTGGATTGGAAGAGGAGCAGCTGGGACACAAATAGGTGCCTGTATGGGATGCCATCACTGCAGGTGGAGGCTTAGCCCACTGCACCACAGCGCCAGCCCCATTAATGCACTTCTGATTTGTGAAGTACAATTTCATAAAACTAAATTCGTTCTAGCCCATTGCCTGCTTCATCAAGTTATGTGCAAGTGTAACTGTCCTGGTTTGCAGAAGATTGTAGTTTGAGATGGTCTATAGTAACTTCTAATTTAAGAAAATGCAACCTCATAAAAGGCTTGGAACCATCACCATATTTTATTGAAAAGATTTGTGTCGTTCATTCTTGACTTTCTTTCATAAGCTCTAACTTGTTTTCTTTCTGCTTGAATTCTTCAATTTTATTACAATATTATCCTGCAGTGTTTTTACTTCATTTTTTTTTACAAGGCACTTTATTATTGTGTTTGAGGCAGAATGGGTAGAACTAGGAAATCCAATAACAGCTTTCTCTCTGTGCAGCCAGGTAGGAGTTAGTGGGGGTTAATCACTATGATATTTAGGAAGTGTAAAAATGCCTCAAATATAGGTATGAAAGGGCTTCCAGGTTGCATTGGTAGTAGACTTTATATATTTAATTGTTCTTTGACTATATATTTCAATTTGCGTTCTTCCTTGAAATGACAGGAAACTTATCAGTTTCTAGCTGGTTTCTGTTTTGTAGTTTCCTTGAAATACTAGTTTCTTTTTTACCCCTTTATAATCTGCTGTCATACATTTCTGGATTCCAGACTATTTTAAATTTTTGGGCTAACATGAAATACCTGTACATTTTTATAGGATACAGTGTGGTTTTCCCATAGATACACACAGCCTAAACCAATCGCACCAGGCAATTAGTCCTTCCATTTCCATCATCAGGCATGAACTATGGTTACCCTGCTCTTCTGTGGAACACAAGAACCTCTTCCCTTCACCTGGCTGCATTTAGGAACTCGTCCAATCTTCAGTTATTCACTGTTTTACTGATGATTTCTTTAGAATATTTGGTTTCCCTTCTTGTCTTTTTCCCTCTGGATACTTAACATTTTAGTTATCTGTGGTCAACTCTTTGAATCTGGAATGGTACTGTTTTCCTCTTGTTTCTTCTCATTCTATGATGAATAGGACATTCTGAGTGCTTCCCCAGGCATTTTTTTCAGTTTTCTTTTACATTTATTTTTAGCCTGCTATGGGGCCATTAAATCGAGACTTCCTCTGAGTTAATCCTGAGTTTCTGTGGATTATCTCATCATCATATACAAACATAACTGCTAAACAGAGAGTCTCCATCTTGGCTTGGGTCACTCTCCCTGATCTTTCATGAACCGCACGGAGAACTTTGAAGTGCTGGTTCTTCTCCCCACTGATGGCCTGTGGCAGGAATGTAGGCAACCAGAGGTTGGGCAAGGGGTGTTGATGGTCAGGCATCATTGCTAAATAGCTGTGGCATTGTAACCAATGCGGAGTGCCCCACCAAAGATGAAATACTAACTTTGTTTGGTGCCAAGTGTGATGAGGTAAGGCTACTGAAATAAGTTCAAGATTGCAAAACATTAGACTACCTTCTGACACCTAGGAGCATGATAATCTTGGAATAGGCAAGCTTTTCCTTTAAGATTATATTTATTTATTTAAAAGCTAGAGACAGAGAAAAAGGTCTTCTGTCCGCTGGTTTACTCTCCAAATGGCCGCAACAGCCAGAGCTGCTCTGACCCGAAGTCAGGAGCTTCTTCCTGGTCTCCCACGCGGGTGCAGGGTCCCAAGGACTTGGGCCATCTTCTACTGCTTTCCCAGGCCATAGCAGAGAGCTGGACAGGAAGTGGAGTAGCCAGGTCTCAAACCAGCGCCCATATGGGATGCTGGCGCCGCAGGTGGAGGATTAACCTACTGCGCCACAGCGCTGACCCCTAGGCAAGCCTTTTTTTATAAGGAGAAGTAATTGACACTCTATAGTCTGTGGGTTTCCTTTGGGCCGGGAAAATTTGATATGTACTATGATTTACCAGAATTAGTGTTTCTGGACCCAATATGAATGTAACCTCACCTGTGGATACGGAGAAGACAAAGCAGAACTTCCAGTCTCTACAGGAATACAGAACGAGTAGGAGATGCAAGAGAAAGGAGAGAAAACATAGATGCTGCTAAATATCTATAATTCTCTTTATATACAGTGTGCAGTTTGCTTTAGATTAAGCTATAACCCAGATGTTAATAAACAGTGCAAAAGTCCAGAGATAGCCAGCTGGAGATTGGATCAGGAAGTCCATAGATGGCTAAACAAGTGCTTCTGTTTGTTATATCTTGATTGGCAGCCAATAGGGGGGAATTAGAATATCAATGATCAGAAGTTAACATTTAAAAAAAATGCTCCCAGGTTTTAATAACCTTATTAATTTTCATTTATTTAGAAGGCAGAGAGAGATACATGGACACAGATTTTTCCATCTGCTGGTTCATTCTCCAAAGGGCTGCAACAGCCAGGGCAGGCTGGGACAGGTTGAAGCCAGAAACATAATCCAGGTCTCCTAAGTGAGTATCAGGGACCCAGGAACAAGCACTTGGTACCGGCATGGGCATGCATTAGTAGGAAGCTGGAATCGGAAGTGGAGTTGGGACTTGAACCCACACATGGAAGTCACAGCTGCTTCATGAAATTAGTTTTCAAGAAAACTGATTTCATTGAAAACGTGCCAGACATACTCTACAGACTTACATGCAAGTAGAGTAAGAAACTCTTTTCCTTCACTTAGTTCCCAAGCCTTGGCCCCTACATGGTCCTTCTGGCCAGTGATTGATTTGGGAAGATTTCAGTTTGTCCAGAGCTGACTACTGCACTAGGCCCTGCTTCTGGAAGTCTGTTGTAACAGGTGTCATGAAGGGGGTCTGATGACTTGACAGAACTGCATTTCTGTGAAAATACATACAGATCGTATATTCTGCTTATTTTTTCGTGACTGCTTAATCATTGATAAGTGCAGATGGATTTTGTATAAGACACTCATGACTTGATCAGTTCTTATTCAATGGTTAACTTCCAAACTGACTGCAGAAAACATGACAAAGTGTGCAGCAGTGCCCATTCCTGTTGTTTAACATTTCTGGTTTGAAGAAAGAAAAGCACGTTACTTTAAGTTTTTTCCCCTTTGATTATTAAGGGTGAATCTAAGTTTCCAGTGTTTGGCTGTGTGTACTTCTGGTTTTGTTAACATTCTTTGTTGATTTATCTTGGAAGTAATTTTTTGAGCTTGTTTTTTACTCAGGAAAGTTTTTAGTCGATTTGTTTCTTTGTACTTGCCAAGTTAAAAAAAATTTAGATTTGTTCCTTTGCTTTTGAGCTTAGACTTCTTTTTTTCTCCTGTAATTGGCAATTTTGCCTATTTAATACTGCTTTTTTATTATGTAATTTATAAGGGATTTGTGTGTGTGTGTGTGTGTGTGTGTTTTGTGTATGTTATGGCATTTAAGATTCTGGAATTGTTTCTGAACTATGCATCAGACAAATATTGTCCCCTGTTCATTCTCTTAGAAGACCTTATTTATTACATACTTAATTCCTAGGCATTTGAGAATGCTTTGCTCTTCACATCATCAGACCTTCATAGCATGTTTCTTTTTTTTCCCCATTGTTTTTAAAAGATTATTTATTTATTTGAAAGTCAGAGTCACAGCGAGAGTGGGAGAAAGACAGAGACAGAGAGAAAGATCCTCCATCTACTGATTCACTCCCCAGATATCCACAACAACCAGGGCTGGGCCAGGCTGAAGCCAGGGGTTTTATCTGGGTCTCCTATGTGCGGTACAGGGTCCCAGACACTTTAGCCATCTTCTGCTGCTTTCCAGGCCATCAGCAGGAAGCTGGATCAGAAATAGAGCCGCCTGGACACAAATCGGCACACCCATGGGATTTCAGTGCCACAGGCAGTTTTATCTGTTACTCCACAATGCCATCCCCCTTTTGCCTATTTTTAAATTTGGTTGTTCGGTTCTTTTGTTGAATTGTAGAAGCTGCTAATATATTCTGAATATTGATCATATATATTTGTCATATATATGATTTGCAGATATTTTCTCACATTCTATAGTGGCCTTTTTACTCTTTATGTGGTCACACATGTTTCAATATTTGGTAGCATACAGACTTTTTACACCCATTACTTTTCTTTTTCAAACTTTTCTTTTTCATCTGTTATGTTAAATCTGGAAGTATTTTTTGTCTACTTTCAAAAGAAGAACCTCTTGAATTTTCATGTAATAGTTTTATACTTATAAATGTTAACAGGACTAACATTTCAATAATATTCCATTTCCTTTTCCATGAACATGAAATATTTTACCATATATTCAAATTGTTTAATAACTGAGGAAAGAGTCATGGTTCTTGGGTACTTGTTTAAAATGTTACTTCTACATATTTTATCTTTTATTTTAAATATCTGCTGACGTGACAAATACTGATCTTTTTTCTGTTTTGTGTGTATCTGATTTACAGGACTTTCTTATGATATCTAGCAACCTTCCTATTATAAATTTTCTAGATAGATTTTTTTTTTACAGGCAGAGTAGACAGTGAGAGAGAGAGAGACAGAGAGAAAGGTCTTCCTTTGCTGTGGGTTCACCCTCCAATGGCCACTGCGGCTGGCGCGCTGCGGCCTGCGCACCACGCTGATCCGATGGCAGGAGCCAGGTGCTTCTCCTGGTCTCCCATGGGGTGCAGGGCCCAAGCACTTGGGCCATCCTCCACTGCACCCCTGGGCCATAGCAGAGAGCTGGCCTGGAAGAGGGGCAACCGGGACAGAATCCGGCGCCCCAATCGGGACTAGAACCCGTTGTGCCGGCACTGCAAGGCTAGCCTATTGAGCCACAGCGCCAGCCCTCTAGATAGAACTTTATCCCTGTTTTTCATTGCAGACAACTCCATGCTTTGCTTCAGATTTTATGTACTTTGCCAGAACTCCTAGAAAAATTCTGAGATTGTGAACATACTTTGTCTGCTCTAGAATTCTAGACTTTATGCATGGGAGTGTCTCATAGTTTCTGTAAGGACATGGCTACTGACTTTAGACAAGTTGATATTTTGCATAAAAATAGAATGCCATTTTATTTTAGTTTTTTTTTTTTTTTTTTTTTTTGACAGGCGGAGTGGACAGTGAGAGAGAGAGAGAGACAGAGAGAAAGGTCTTCCTTTACCGTTGGTTCACCCTCCAATGGCCATAGCGGCTGGTGTGATGCAGCCGGCGCACTGTGCTGATCCAAAACCGGGAGCGAGGTGCTTCTCCTGGTCTCCCATGGGGTGCAGGGCCCAAGGACTTGGGCCATCCTCCACTGCACTCCCGGGCACAGCAGAGAGCTGGCCTGGAAGAGGGGCAACGGGGAAAGAATCCGGCGCCCTGACCAGGACTAGAACCCATGTGCCAGTGCCGCTAGACAGAGGATTAGCCTAGTGAGCCGCGGCGCCGGCCTTTATTTTAGTTTTTAAAAAATATTTAAAACCAAGAACTGGACTGACTTATCAAAATGATTATTTGCAGCTGTTGGGATGATCAAATGTTTTGCATTTTTTTGATGTAATATTTCACATGAAAAGAGTCCCAGCTATTAAACTTCATTTTCCAAGGAGATATTTTCAACATGAACACTCACTGAACTCCAGAATGTGTAATACTCCATTAAATCTCTTGTACTGAGAGCATAATAGAGCATATTTTAAAAGGGAATTTCACCTTTTTGCTTTTATTAAAGAATTTCTGATTCAGATTGTAGATCTAGAAAGCAAGCTTAAGCAGTTACTAAGGTTGTGCATTCCCTACGCTTTATTTATTTATTTGTTGCCTTAGGCTCAGAAACGGATATTTGGTTTGGAAAGATTTTTTCTTTTTTCAATTCAATTATATTTGGAAATTTTATTGTTTCACAAAATGACTTGCAAATGTTTTTCTTTTGCATAGCTGATTCCTTCTCATACTGGTTTCAGGAAATTACCTGTGGCCAACAGTGTTGTTGTTATTGTTAGCATGTGACTCACGTCCTTCTGTCTTCCTTCCTTCTTTTAGTTTTAAACATGCTTAAAGGAGAAAAGACCAAAGGATTGAATCCTGGAAGCAGTGACCACAGTTAAATAAAAAGTGTATAAACATGGCCGGCGCCACAGCTCAATAGTCTAATCCTCCGCCTAGCGGCACCAGCACACCGGGTTCTAGCCCTGGTCAGGGCCCCGGATTCTGTCCCGGTTGCCCCTCTTCCAGGCCAGCTCTCTGCTATGGCCCGGGAGTGCAGTGGAGGATGGCCCAAGTCCTTGGGCCCTGCACACCAAGGGAGACCAGGAGAAGCACCTGGCTCCTGGCTTGCTGCAGCGCGCCAGCCGCGGTGGCCATTGGAGGGTGAACCCACGGCAAAGGAAGACCTTTCTGTCTCTCTCTCTCTCTCACTGTCCACTCTGCCTGTAAAAAAAATTAAAAAAAAAAAGGTTTAAAAAAAAGAAGTGTATAAACACTGATATATTGAAGGAATCACTATTTCACCAATAATTCTGTCATTTGTATGAGTGAGCTGTAGGTGAGCAAGGCATCTTGGGAGCTGTCAGGGACTTAATGCCTGTTACCATGTTAGACTGATGTTTGTAGAAAAAGGGGATTAATACCACCTTTTGGTAAAACTACTACTCAAACAGTACTTTATACTTTGCGTATCTGTGTGGGTGCAAACTGTTGAAATCTTTACTTGGTATAGAGTTGATCTTCTGTATATAAAGATAATTGAAAATGAATCTTGATGAAAAATGGGATGGGGGAGGGAGTGGGAGATGGGATGGTTGTGGGTGGGAGGGAGGTTATGGGGGGAAAGCCGCTATAATCCAAAAGTTGTACTTTGGAAATTCATATTTATTAAATAAAAGTTGAAAAAAATACCACCTTTTGAAGGGAAGTTGCCTTGAATCACAGTTTTTCCTGGGGCTTGGCTTTTGTGTCTTTTGGTTAGCATTTTGTACAGATTCAATGTCAGCAAATGAGGTGAGCAGAAATGAAGCGTTTTAGAAAATATGTTTATTCCAGTTGACAAAGGGACAGCTGCTTATTAGATAGCACAGCTGGAATTACCTAAGGATCCATGGCTATATCTTTATACATTATAAAATACCTGTCTTTAATATAGATATTTGTACCATTTAGACATGCTCCAACATGTAGTAGACAATCACTGGGTACCCTAAACAAATAAAGGAATAACTAGCATTGAATATAATTTTGATTTAATCCATTATAGTTCTGGGCTATGAAATATGAGAATCTCAATGCTTACTTTAAAAAAAAGAATATTAGGTTGGCATTTGACACAGCAGTCAAGATACCTCTTGGGACACTTGCATCCATATTGGAGTGCTGGCTCTGGCTCTGCTTTTTCTTTTCTTTTTCTTTCTTTTTTTTTTTAAGATTTATTTGTTTATTTGAAAGGCAGATTGCAGAGAGGCAGAGATAGAGAGGCCTTCCATCCACTTGTTCACTCTCCAGATGCCTGCATCAGTCAGAGCTGTGCTGATCTGAAGCCAGAAGCCAGGAGCTTCTTCCAGATCTCCCACAGAGGTGCAGGGGCTGAAGGACTTGGGCCATCCTTCACTGTCTTCCCAGGCCATAGCAGAGAGCTGGATCGGAAGAGGAGCAACTTGGACTTGAGCTGGCACCCATAAGGGGATGCTGGCTGGCACTGTAGGTGGCAGCTTTACCCACTACACCAAAGTACCAGCCCCTGCTTCTGATTCTAACTTCATACTAATGTGTACCCTGGAAGGCAGCAGGTGATGGCTCAAGTACTTAAATTCCTACCACTCATGAGTGAGACATGGATAGAGTTCCTGGCTCCTGGTTTCAGCCTGGGGGCAGCCCTAACTATTGTGGGCATTTGGGGAGTGAACTAGTAGATGGAAGATCTGTCTCTTTCTCTGTTGTTCTACTTTTCAAATACAAATTTTAAAAATGGTAAAATTAAACATAGGGAATTAGTCATATGGAGAAAATAGATTCAACACTTTTAAAAAAAATCAGTAAAGTTTACAGTCTGAAATAAAAACAGTAATAACTTAAGTGATGCTGTGCCACCCCATGTAAAGAGTGAGGAAAAAATACAAAAGCACTTCGAATCTCTTGTGCTGCTTGCCTGTGTGGTTGTACAAGTTGATCTCATTCGGCTTCAGCTTTTTTATTAATGAAAGAGATAATAATCATGTCACAGAATTATGTCATGAGTCTCTACATACATGTATATGAATGGTTATACATGTGTGTATTATCTAGTACTTTGGTATGCAAGTAGCTCCAGATCAGTAGCATGAGCATGACCTTGAATCTCAGCTTCATGGAGACATCTTGGAGTCTGCATTTTAACAAGAGTCCTGGAAGATTCCTTTGCACATTACATATAAAGTACTTCCCGGTCTAACACAGTAATTTGTGCAATCATGTTTAGTCAATACAGTGTTTTTTCTTTCAAATAACTTTTTAAAGAATTTATTTTCATTCTTTAAATTCAAAGGCTGGGAGGGGGAGAGGGCGGGGGCGGGGCCGGGGCGGGAGCCGGGGACGGGGATCTTCATAGGCTGGTGTACTCTCTAAATGCCCACAACAGCCGGGACTGGGCTAGCCAAAGCCAGCAGCACAGAACTCAATCTGACTCTCCCGCGTAGGCAGCAGGGACACAGCCACTTGAGCTAGCACCTGCTGCCTCTCTGGATGCATGTCTGCAGGAAGTTAGAATAGAGCACAGCTAGAACTGGAACCCAGAAACTCTGATATGGGACATGGGCACTCCGAGCATCATCTTAACTGCTGTACCCTTTAAATTAGGTAAGTTTTAACTCAGAAATCTGCCTCCCTTCACATAAAAACATAAAGAACCCACCAGTAACTACAACCACAAAATATGGGATTGGCATGTTTCTCAGTGGGTCTTCTATCAAGTAATCCTTGCCAACAGAATATATGATAGAGATTTCCTCCTCTTTTTTCATTAGATATGTTCGCTTCTTGAAACAGTATGCTAACATAGAGTTTTGAGCAAGACTCCAAGACCAAAGACATGTGAGTTTATAAAGACAGAAGCAAGCCAAAGAGTGGATTTGGGACACAGGATGTCTTGGGAGAAGGTTTTGCTGTGAGCCATGCCTGGAGTGCCAGGCACCTGCTCCTCTTCATCAAGCCCAAGGATGAAGAGGCTTCCAGGGGTGTGTGGGAAGCTTAATTAATGACTCCCACAGGAGGTTTTGTGTGATCCAGCTCTTACCAAGTATATTTAGAAGTCAAAAATAAATGCAAGTTGTTGCCTTGGTTTTGGGGCCAGTAGAAGAGACAACATTGGGGTTTACCAAAAGGTTTCTCTCCATGCATAGTTTTTTCATAATGCATATTTTCCTTTCACCTTTTGGAGACCTGATATATTTATAGGTTATCATGGACCTAGTCAGTGTAATGCTGAAAAACGAATCCTCCAAGAAAAACCAAACATCAAAATGACAAAAACAGGTCTTCTCTTACCACTACTTTGTAGCAATAGTCAGCTTTCATGGTGGAAACATGGCTACGTGGCTCTTAGATCTATTAGTAGCTCTCAGCTTGACATCATTGAACATGGAGTTGGGAACAAGCACACACAGGTCACTCTCATGGGGCTGGCTGCAGCACACCATTGGAGAGAGAGGGAGGCAGGGGAGGAAAGAGAGAATATAGCAACCATGGCAGGGGGATCCTTGCTTCAGTAAAATGGAAAATTCATAGGCTACCACTTAGATTAAAAGCACACACCTTCACAGCAAGTTGACGGCAATTAGAGCAGCTAATCAGAGATTCTTTGGAAGCCCCAGTAAAGTATTTTTTTGGGACAGAGTCAGCTTTAAGCATCTGCAGGTGGGTTCAGGTGCTGTGAAGACTGAAGGCCTCAGGGCATTGTCTCACCTGTCCCCCTTCCTTGCCAGCAAACTGGGGGAAACTGACCTACACTGGTGGAGGGAGAAGAGTTGGTGTTAAATCTATTTTACAAAAAAACAATTCCCATCTCAGACATTATGTGGTAAATGCGAATTGAGGTTGTGTTTGCCTTAAAGTGATTGTAGTTCTGTTTATTATTTGACAGTGAGCCTGGAGTTCTTCATTTGATGCTAGTGGAAATTGCTCCTAATCAATAAGGCTTACAGAATAATTATAGGAATAAAAATAATATTTTTCAATTAAGTCACAGATTGTGCTAATTCAGTACAGCAATTACACAAATACCTTTAAGTTCCATTTTCTAACTAAGTCTTAAGCTAGAGGCCTAACTGCAACACACAGCGAATACTCCCTGCTACTGTCCTCCCAATTCCTGTGTACTTGATAGTATGTTGTATAGTAAATTGTTAATAGGCTCTTGTGAATCTTTGAAGGTTTTCTTACTGTTACATGAATATTCTTGTGAGGTTAAAGATTATTTCTGCTTTTCTAACTTTGCCTTTGCTAAAACCTAACTCTTATTGTCTAGTAGAGAGCACAGTTGATAAGTGCTTATTGAAAAAATAGAATAATATTTTACTTTTAGTAATTTTTTAATAAAGCAGAAGTAAATGATACTGTACATCAAAAGGAGAAATTACTGTGTAACTTTCTTATTTAAGCCTGAGAAATTTGATCCTTTAACATGAAGGGTATTATAGGAAAAAGAATTTTTAAAATGTTTTTTCATGTTGTATTTTTGAAAATGTCATGTTTGCAATGGACATGACTACTGAAGCTAGACTTTAGATTTTATTACCTTTTAGGTTTACAAACTATAATGTTTCCTTTCATTGGCATGCAGTAATATCATATCTCCTAAATGAACAAGGTAATTTCACATCAGTCATAGTGACTGACTATGTTATATTGCAGAATCTATGTTAAAAAGTCATTTTTTGGAAAATGCCATGTCCTAACATACTTAACAATATTTTAGTGGCTTCATATTATTTTTATTAAATTTTAATTTTAAATTTTAGTATGTTTTTATTATGTTACAAACTGTTAGATATGTTCAGCTGCCTTCATGGTTGTATCCAGGTCGGTGCTCTGTGCCTGATTTGTGCATAGTAGGTGCTTAACAGGGTTGGATAGTACTGTCTTGGCTCTTCCATAACTAGACCAAGAATATGATCAAATGACATGAACTCTAAAGTTTTTTTAAAGATTTATTTATTTATTTGAAAGTTAGAGTTACGCAGAGAGAGAGAGGAAAGGCAGAGAGAGAGAGAGAGAGAGGTTTTCCATCTGATGGTTCACTCCCCAATTGGCCGCAACAGCTGGACCTGCACCAATCTGAAGCCAGGAGCCAGGAGCCCCTTCCAAGTCTCCAACATGGGTGCAGGGGCCCAAGGACTTGGGCATCTTCTGCTGCCTTCCCAGGCCTAACAGAGAGCCAGATTGGAAGTGGAGCAGCTGGATCTCGAACTGGCACCCATATGGGATGCTGGCACAGCAGGCTGTGACTTTACCCACTATGCCACAGTGCTGGCCACTGAAAATCAACATTTTGAGTAACTCTCACCAGAATTCCTTGTAGAAGTAGAATTGGAAATGAGATATAAGGGGCTCTGCAAGCAGGAGGTTAGATCCCACAAACCCAAGGACT
Source organism: Oryctolagus cuniculus (assembly GCF_964237555.1). Taxonomy (NCBI): domain Eukaryota; kingdom Metazoa; phylum Chordata; class Mammalia; order Lagomorpha; family Leporidae; genus Oryctolagus; species Oryctolagus cuniculus. The sequence continues at coordinate 3,293,217 of NC_091447.1, read as the reverse complement.
TGGGTCTTAGATGGTATTGGCGCACAAGAAAAAGGCAGACGATGATGATGCTAGAGAAAGACCAGAAAAGGATCTGTTAGTTCTGCAGAGGAGAGGAGAGGTGAGAGGAAACATGGGATGGAGCTGGAAAGAGGAACCTACAGGTTGAAGAGTACCCAGAGTGCATGAAGGAGAAAACTAGTGCGGTCCCCCTTAGGGAAGTCCACAGAGGAAATCCTCAGGTGGGTGGCTCTTGCTGCTCAGTTTCAACTTCATGTTAGGTCTTCAACATGAACTTTTTTTTCCCTCTCCACTCCAGGAATCATTTCACAAAGCCTATTCTGCTCTGAGTCTTAACTGTGTTTGCTTATTTGTTTTGTAGAAATCAAAAAAGACGATTTCAAGCTTGGATTGGAACAGAAGAGAGAGAGCAAGAGTGAAAGCAGAATTCTGAATCCAGAAGCCACAAAAATGAAGATCTTAACTTTTCCTCAGCATGCCTTATCAATTTGTAGAGAACATGAAAGGTTTTTATATTTGCAAGACCCATGGAATTACCTGGAGGTGAACTGGTAAGTCAAACTAATGGGCTGTTGCGTAACTGACATTTGGGAAACAGGAAGAAACATGTATTGTCTTCATTTATATTTTGGTTTGTGTTTTGACATTTCTCCCGTTTGAAGAAGACATATGACAGATTTACTGCAAATCCATGCATACATCATAGCAGTCTTTTTCTTAAATATTCTTGAGGGCAATTAGGAATTAGAAAATAATTTCCTTGGAAAAAGCTTCTCTCAACATCCTGCCTCATCAACTTCAGTGGGAAAGCATTGGAGCAGAAGTTTAATGGTGATGAATAATTATAATCAGCTGTCCAAATTAGCAAGCCATCTGTATGTCAGTCTCCTCACACACAAAACTTGAGGGATTGGTGGGCCAGAAAATGTCCAGTGTTACTGTGCATATTCAATGCAATGTGCTTATTCTGATATTTACAGAATAGTCACTATGAATAAAGAAAAGCTTTGTAAAAAATAAGCTACTCATTGTTTTATGGTTAAAATGGATTTTCTGGATTAAGTATGCTACCTTTTTTAATTTTTCCTTTCAATCTTTTCTTGGAAAGGCATCTCTATCTTCATTTAATTCCCTTTGGTCATGGTCAGTGTCATCCAGTAGAATGCAGAAGCAATAAGTTATTAGAAACAAGGTATGGAAAAATTTGGCTTCTCAAGTGTTTGATGATTATGTTTTTTCCTTCTGTAGTCAATTTTTAAAAGGTTTTTAGTCATGAAAGGGTGTTGCATTTCATCAACATCTTCTTTCTCTGCATCTATTGAAATAATCATACTTTTTTGTTTGTCCTTCAGTTTTTTGATGGGATGTTTGACATTTATTGATTTGCATATGTTGTGCCGTCCCTGCATCCCTGGGATAAATCTGACTTAGTCCAGGTGGATGATCTTTTTGATGTGTTGTTGGATTCAGTTTTCTAGTACTTTGCTGAGGATTTTTGCATCTGTGTACAAGAGAGATATTGGTGTATAATTCTCTTTTTTTGTTGCACTTCTGATTATGGGATTAAGGTGGTGCTGGCCTCTTTGAATAAGTTTGGAAGGGTCCCCCACCCCTGCCTTTAGTTGCTTCATATATTACCAACAATATGCATTAAAGTTTTCCATGTGTCTCTTTGTGGCTTGATAGCTCATTTACTTGTAGTGCTGCTTAACAGTGCATTGTCTGGAAGTCTCCTGGTTTAGCTCTCTGCTCCTTCACCAAGGGATATCTTGGTTGGTTACAGGTTTTGACAAGTATGCATAAAGCTTCCACCAGTACTTGTGACACTCTTACGTGCCTAACTCCTTCATGTAAGTATGAAGGAGAGCGACTGTGGAGTTGTATGGTGAGACTATGTTTAGTTTTATAAGAAATGGCCAGACACTTCCAAATTGGGTACCAGTGTTCATTCCCTCCAGCAATGGATGAAATTTTCTGTTGCTTCGCTTCCTTGTTGTCGTTCAGTGTTGTCAGTATCCTGAATTTTGGCCATTCTCACAGGTGTGTAGTAATGTCTCATTGTTTTGGTTGCATTTCCCCAATGACGTACGATGTGGGGCAACTTTGCATTGCTTTGCCATTTGTGTATCTATGTTGCTGAGATGTTTCTAAAGACCTTTGCTCCATCTTTTAATTAAATTGTTTATTTTCTTAGTGTTTAGTTCTTGGTATATTTTGTATAGCAATCCTTTATCTATGTCTTTAGAAAATATTTTCTTGTACCCTGTGGCTTGTCTCTTCATTCTATTTGAACTCGTTCAGAAAGCAGAGACTTTGAATTTCAATGAAGTTGAGCTTGGTGTTATATTCAAGTCACAGCAAACTCAGGCCATCATAGATTTTCTCCTGTTATCTTCCAGGGGGGTTACAGTTTTGTGTTTAACATTCAGGCCTATGGTCCATTTTAAAAGTCAGTTTCTGTGAAGGGTACGAGGTATGTGTTAGATTCATTTTTTATTATATGTGGATGTCTACTTGTGCTAATAGCATTTTTTGAAAACACTCCTTTTTGGCATAGTGGGTAAAGCTACTGCCTGTGATGCCAGCATCCCAGTGGGTGCCAGGTTGAGTCCTGGCTGCTACTTCAAATCCAGCTGCCTGCTAAGTGCCTGGGAAAGCAGAGAAGATGGCCCAAGTGCTTGGGCCCCTGCCACCTATGAGGAAGACTCAGATGAAACTCCTCACTCCTGGTTTTGGCCTGGCCCAGCCCCAGCCATTGCACCCAACTGGGGATTAAACCAGCTGATGAAAGACCTCCCTCTCTCTCTCTGCCTTTCAAATAAACAAATACATCTTTTGAAAATGATTCTTTTCTCCATTGTATTCGATTTGCTCCAATGCCAAAGGTCAGCAGACTATATATGTGTGTGTGTGTGTGTGTGTGTGTGTATGTGTATGATTTATTTACTTGAAACAGAGTTAGAGAGAGGGAGATAGAGAGATCTTCCATCTATTGGTTCACTCCCCAGATGGCTGCAACAGTTGGGAATGAGCCAGGCTGAAGTCAGGAGCTAGGAGCTTCTTACTGGTCTCCCACCTGGGTACAGGAGCCCAAGCACTTGGGCCATCTTCTGCTTATTTCCTACACACATTAGCAGGGAGTTAGATTGGAAGTGGAATAGCTGGGACTCAAAATGGCACCCATATGGGATGTTGGCATTGCAGGCTATGGCTTAACCTGTGACACCACAACACTGGCCCCAAGCAGACTATATTTATTTGTGTCTGTATTGGGACTCACTATTTTATTTCACTGATCTATTTGTCTATCCTTCACCACTACTGTCTTGATTACTGTAGGTTTACAGTAAGCTCTAAAGTCAGGTAGTATCAGTCTTTTAACTTTATTCTTATCTTTCAATATTATGTTGCCTGAGATTTTTACCTCTCTGAACAAACTTTGAAATTCATTTGTCAATATTCACAAAATTAGCTGCTGGGATTTTTTGTATTTATACTTAAGTATTTTCTTCTTCCTTGGTACTAACTGCTGGTTCTCTGCTCAGTTGCTTGCAGTGGTTAGGGTTTTGCCAGAGCCAAAGCCAGGAGCTGGGGGCTCAATCCACGTCTCCCATGTGAATGGCAGGAACTTGGTCCCTTGAAGCATTATTTCTGCCTCCCAGGGTGCACATTAACCAGAAGCTGGAATTGGGAGCTGAGCCAGGACTCAAACTCAGACACTGATGTGGTATGGCAGCTTAACTACTAACTCAAATGTCTGCCCTTAGATAATTTTTTTAACAAGTTGAAGGAATTCCTTTGTACTGCTACTTTTATTTTTTTTAAAAGGCAGAGTGGACAGTGAGAGAGACAGACAGAGAGAAAGGTCTTCCTTTGCCGTTGGTTCACCCTCCAATGGCCACCGTGGCGAGCACGCTGCGTCTAGCACACCGCACTGATCCAAAGGCAGGAGCCAGGTGTTTATCCTGGTCTCCCATGGGGTGCAGGGCCCAAGGACTTGGGCCATCCTCCACTGCACTCCCGGGCCATAGCAGAGAGCTGGCCTGGAAGAGGGGCAACTGGGACAGGATCTGGTGCCCCGACCAGGACTAGAACCCGGTGTGCTGGCGCTGCTAGGCGGAGGATTAACCTATTGAGCCGCAGCGCCGGCCTGTACTGCTACTTTTATTGAGAGTTTATTTTCCTGCCATGAATACATGTTGGATTTTGTCAAATGCTTTTTCTATTGATAAATACATGCTTTTCAAGTGCAAATGCCACATTACCAACATAATCTCTGTACTGAGTTCTAAAATACTGTAACATTTATAAGAGGATTGAAATCATATAATTTATTCTCTGATCACAAAAATGAAATTGAAAAACAGCCAAAAGATATTCGCAGTATTTTCAGATACTTGGTGATTAACACTTGGGATTAACACTACAGAAGCTCTATGAAATAATCACTAGTAGAACTAGGAAATATTTTAAATAAAGTGACTGAAGATAAGCATAGCAAAATTGGTGAGATGTAACTAAAGCAGTGACTGAAATTTATAGTTTTAAATGTGTTACAGAAGGGAGTGTAAAACAAACTCTCTAAGCTCCCTCTTTCAAATGCTAAAAAGAATGAGCTAAACTCCAAGTAAAAGGGTGAAAATTAAAATAAATTTGCAATCAATGAAACAAAATCATATGCTTTGCAGACCCATAGAATGCCAGATGTCCTAAACAGCACTCTGGCCTCAGAATCAGCCCTTAAGGCATTTGGATCTGGCTAAAAAGCCCATGAGAGTATTTCAGGCATGGAAAGCCAAGACAGTGTGGCAAAAAAAAAAAAAAAAAAAAAAAAAAAAAAAAAAAAAAAAAACAAAAACCACAAAACAAAACACCTAAATGAAAGATCTTTGTGAGTGAGATCCCAGCAGAAAGAACGGGCCATCAAAGAAGGAGGTACCTTTCTCTGAAAGGAAGAGAGAACTTCCACTTTGACTACGACCTTGTCTAAATAAGATCAGAGTTGGCGAACTCAAAAGGCTTCCATAGCCTTGGCAACTCATGACAAGATCCTAGGGTTGGATGAATGAGATTCCCATTGTCCCTACCTACTATCCAGTGAAACCACAGCCAAGGGTACGGGCTGTGGGGAAAGAAGACCCTGTAGAGCTTGACTATAGTCTGGCATGGTGAAGAGACATGAGAGGTGTAGAATAAGTGGAAAAAAAAGATCCTAGGGTGATTACTGACGCCATAAACAAGAGTGTCAATTGTTAAATCAACAACAGGAGTTACTGTGCACTTTCTCCCCATGTAGGATCTCTGTCCTTAATGTGTTGTACTGTGTGAATCAATGGTATAACTAGTAATCAAACAGTACTTTACACTTTGTGTTTCTGTGTGAGTGTGAACTGTTGAAATATTTACTTAATACATACTAAATTGATCTTCTGTATATAAAGATAATCGAAAATGAATCTTGATGTGAATGGGATGGGAGAGGGAGTGGGAGATGGGGTGGTTGCAGGTGGGAGGGAAGTTATGTGGAAGAAAAGCCACTGTAACCCAAAAGCTGTACTTAGGAAATTTATATTTATTAAATAAACGTTAAAAAACATATGATTTGAAAAGATCAGTATAATTAAAGATCTCTAGGGAGATAAAGAAAATATGGGAGTAGACTTTTGCTCTTATTTACATAAAAACCTATTAATATTAGAAATAAAAAAGAATCATTATAGCTCCTATTTACATAAAAAAGGATAAACAAGGAAAGCCAGAATTCTCCTTCTGCCACAGCCAAATACATATTAGAAAACTATAGAACATTCTTTATGAAAATAGGCACAGACCTTCTTAGCAAAGAACTCAGATATATCTACATAGGGTGATACACCATGATCAAGTTGAATTTATTTTTGAAATGCAAAATTGGTTTCACATCTGCAAATCAGTCAAATTCACAAATTTCTAAAGATAGAAAAAGAACCCAGAAGATTATCTCAATATGTGTAGAGAACAACATTTGGTTAAATTTAACACTTTTTTTCTTTAAATAAAAACTAGGGATTGATGGGGACATCACCTATCCAATAAAGCATCTGTGAAACACATATAGCTCACAGCGTTTTGGATGATGGTGCTCTATGAGCATCATCGTACGTGTGGCTATGGAGCTGATAACCAATATCCATATCCTTCTATAGTCAGGGAGGCAAAGAGGTGAAATCTCACCACAACTAGTCAACACTGTACTGAGCTCTGCTGTGCTTTGGGTGTTGTTTGCCTGCCCTCCGCCTACCCCAAAGGTCCATGTGCTGGGTCCTTGGCCTGTAGGGTGGCAGCATTGGGAGAGAGTATGGAATCTTTAGGAGGTGGGAATCTAGTTCTGAGGTCATTTGGGGGCATCCTCTGAAGGGCAGTATTTCTCATGGGACCTGAGTGAGTTCTTGAGACAGCACTGTTGTAAGAGCCTGAGCCTGGCCCCACCCAGCCCCTCTCCAGCTTCCTGTTTAGAGATTTGATTGTAGTCTTCCGCATGCTCCTGTCAGCTGCCTCAGAGCCCTTACAAGAGCTTGGGCAGTGCTGTTTGAACTTTCAGCCCCCAAAACTGAGGCAAATAAATCTCCTTGCTATGTAAAGTTAGCCTGTCTAGGTACTTTGTTATAGCAAGGAAGGGCTCACTCATACAAGGTCTTATCCAGTTTAAATGAAACAAAATGAACCAAGAGCACTTTAGTTGGAAAAGCAGTAAAATTGCCTTTATTTGTCAATAATATGACCAATTACGTATAATATCCAACCAAATATACAAAAATGCTATTAAAAGTAATAAATGGGTTTAGGTACCTGTAAACCACAGTGGCAACTGACTAGAACTGTCATTTGTAAATGAAATGATAGGGGAGGGCACTGTTGGCACAGTGAGGAAATGTCCACATCGGATTGCTTGATTTGAGTCCGGGCTACTTCCTGCTTCCAATCCGGCTTCCAATTCAGGCCCCACTCGGCTGTCAACCCATGGGTCTGAAGGGGACTCAGGAGCAGCAGAGCAAAGTCACATCAGCCTCTCTGGTAGAAGTACTAATGCACCTACGAGGCAGCAGACGATGGCCCAGGTGCTTGGGTATCTGCCACCCACCTGGGAGACTTGGACTGAGTTCCAGGCTCCTGCCTTTGGCCTGGCCCAGCCCCAGAAATGCCTATTTGGGAAGTGAATCAGTGGATGGAGGAGATTTCTGTCTCTCTTTCTCACTCTCCCCTCTGACTCTTCCCTACTCACCTCCTTTTGTTGCTTTGCCTCATCAATCAATAAATCTGTCAGCATTAAAAGTAATGTAGACATACAATGAAAAAATTGAAGTAACAGAATCCAGATTATTTGGAGACTGGTTCTCCAGACACAGCTACCCCTTTCCATCTGAGTATCTAATTGTAACTGTGTTATACCCATGAACACCACAATTGAATTAGTTTTATCTCACTATAAAATCTCAACAACCTGGCTTAAATTCTTGTGTATTTTGTTAGCTGCAAACATTAATTAGCCAATAAAAACATTTTGGGGAAAGAGTGATGAATATATATTGGATTTGTTTATGAAATTTAGTCCACATAATACTTCTAATCCCAGAACTCTGTTAATTCATGTCATGTTTGAGGGAAAATTCTGGTGGGACATTGTTCCATTGTAGGTAGAATTACTCTCTGATATATTTCACTATCCTCCATTTTAGAAAACATGGACTAAGCATTATATGTTGGTACTAAAATCAACATATTGATGTTAATTTTTAGTAAGCAGCATTTGCATTTATTACTTCAGCCAATGTCATATCTGGGAGTTAATGCATTTAAAAGACACAGTTTAGGAGAACACTGTATAGTGTTGTGATAACCAACAGAAAAATGTCCTCATTGGTTTGTTATATATTAGTTCATTAGCAAAATGCAACTTTTTAGGAGACTAAAATCCAAACATCTGAGGACATTTCTTTCATCTGTTTCTGAGAATAACCCCTTATGCATTGGTACTTCCCTGAAGTTTCACTCCCTCGGGATTCACATATTGTAAATCTGCCAAACTGCCTTAAGAGTATATGATCCTTGGTATTTGAAGGGTTGAAGAACTAAAGATGAGAGTTAGTGGCTAGAAATTGGTAATGAGTTAAAAGCTTTCTTCTTGGAACGAGAGGAAGGATTTTAGAACCTATCAACAAAAAGAGAGTCAGGTTGGTGCCTTGTCATTTCATTCCATTTTATTGCAGAAATATCTGTATATCTATGAAAATATGAACCAAGTTTCAAGGCAAGGAATTAAGTGCATATTTGCGGTGTATAAATATTTTAAAAGTATAAATAGCAGGAACAAGCAGGTTTTCATGTGGAACTTGAAACAGAGCTATAAACTGAAAGCAAACAAAAATGTCACTCAAGTATGTAGAAGAAATGTTTTTCCATGGATAATAGTTTCTAGTAACTATTTTGATATGAAATACCTAGTGGTTTTTTTGTGTATCCCTAAAGTTTTAATTAGCATTGGCCCACTTGGAAACAGAGGAGCTAAGTGAGTTAGACGTTTTGGATCTCAGGAAACCGAACTAGAGCAGGTTAACTGGGCTTCTAACCATAAAACATCCCACACGGATAGGAGAAACTTTTGGAGATGAAGTTCTGGTGCTGTCGTCAATGAGATGTTGGAATATTTACAGGAGAGAGTGGCAATTTAAAATGTTTGAGAACTGGATCAAGCCTTTTTCATTACTATAGCAAAAGCAAAGGAATAAGGCATTGTTTTTATACACAGTCAGAAAAATTGGTCTACATGCACCTTGATTAGAGGGCTTTTTGTGTCCACTAATTTTTTTTCAGAGTTGTTAGTTGTTTGTGTGGCTCTTCTTCCTGAACCCCACTCCTTACCCTCATTTCACTGTAGCTTCCGGTGAACCACAACCCCACTAAGATGCCTTGTCTCTTGCTTTATCTCTAAAAAAATTATGGAACAAGTGAATGCACAAATTGAATAAAAATTCTGTGGGGATTTACAAGGATCTTTCTCCAAGATTTTCTCTCATATGGTAATTCATCAGGTTGGGACTCACGGCAACAGCCAATGTGAATCACATTCTATGTAAGATCATCTCATCGCAGCGGGCCAAGGGGAAGGGCCCAGCATGCGGCGTCAGTTCAGCCGTGTCTCGAGTCTATAACTGTGCTTCATTTCTCAAAGTTTCCATGAAACTGAAAAGGAACTTGATATGAAGAAAAGATTCTTAGATTGCTTCAGAATATATATATATATATAATTTGGTTACTAAACATGAAAGGTTAGACCCCTTTGTTTTTCAATACTAACCCTCTATGATTTCTTTCTTATGAAATCGTGTGGGTTTCAGTGTGTTTATGATACTGCTAAGTGGTAATATGAGTGCTTGGGATTGCAGGATATAGAGTTCCTGGCCAGCATTTTGACTAACAGTATTTTGGTGATGAATAACTGTACAAGCCACCTGCACACCTGTTTTTTTTTTAACTTAAAAGACACCTGTATTTTTTAAGTTAATATTTTATTATTTTTGAGATAATATATTTTTAATTTGTTGTATAGTCAAAGCTCAATGCTCTACTAAATAAAGAGTTCAATAGATAAAAAGTAAAATGGCTGTAGTCCAGCAAGAATATAGGCAGGGGCTATAAGCAATAATCAAATGAAACAATGTTCAATGCCACTCACATAAAGTAAATTTTAAAACAGTCAGATAATTAAAACTATAGTAGTACATAATTCTTAACAACTTGACAGAGATTTGAAACCAAGTTGAACAAAACTGTGTAGTTTAGCAGAACTGCTATACCCAGACATTTCTATTTTATTTTATTTAAAAAAAATTTTTTTAAAAAGGCATTACCTTCCACATGTAAGGGAGAAGATGCAGTATTTTTCTGTGTCTGGTTTATTTTATTCAACATGATGTCCTGCAGTGGCAACCATTTGGATTCAGTTTGAATGATGGTACTATCTCATCACAGGTATTTGAGATAAGATACACATACAAATTGGAGGGTATAGGCACAGGTTTTCTAAGGTGGGGGTGTACAGATTACTGCTGATGGGTCACATCTGGATTGCCAGTTTGATGGTGAATTCTATCAGAGTGCAGCTATGCCTTTTTGTTTCAATATTATTTATGATTGCTTTCATAGACAGAGTTGAGTGTTTCAACAGAGGCAGTATTGCTTGCAAAGCTCAAAATGATCACTGCACCTCTAATAAGAAAATATGTCAACTTCTGCTCTAAGCTATATTAGAATATTTTAATTGATATATAACAATTGTAAACGTTTATGAGGTACCATGTGATGTCTCGACACATGTATTCATAGTGTAGTGTTCAATACAGGACAAATATAAACATTTTCTCCAAACATTTGTGATCTCATATTTTGGTGAGGACCTTCAAAATTCCTCTCTCGAGCTGTGTGTGTGTGTGTGTGTGTGTGAGAGAGAGAGAGAGAGAGAGAGAAAGAGAGAGAGAGAGAGAGTCACCCTACTGTACAATAGAACACCAGAACTTCTTCCTCCTAACAATATAATATTTGTTAACAAACATTTTCTCATTCCTCCTACCACTTCTTCTCTAACTTCCATCATTCTACTCTTAAATTCTGTCAGATTAATTTTTCTAGATCCTACATATGAGTGAGTTCATGCAGTACTTGTCTTTCTTTGCCTGGCTTAGTTCACTTAGCATAATGATTTCCATGTTCTTGCCAATGAGAAGACTTAATGCATCCATATTATGGATGAGTTATATTCCATGGTGTTTATGTATCACATTTTCACTATGCATCCATCAGTTGATGGACACAGGTTGTTTCTACTAGTTGGCTATTTGGAGTAGTGCTACAATGACCAGGGGAGTGCAGATGTCTCTCTCAGCATGATTTCATTATTCTTGTATATATACCCAGTAGTGGGATTGCTGGACCATATGGTGGTTCTATTTTGAGTTTATAGGTTTTTTTTTTTTTTTTAGGAGCTTGCATGCTCTTTTTTCATAGAGTCTGTCCCTCCAGCAGTGTGAGAGTATTCCCTTTTCTTCACATTCTTGCCAGTACTTGTTATCTTTTGTCTTTTTCACAATAGCTAATCTAGCTGTAGTGAGGTGATACGTCATTTTCTTTAAATTTATTTTTCTTTACACTTATTTACTTATTTGAAAAGCATAGTTATAGAGAGAGGGGGAGAGACAGAGAGATTGTCCATCTGCTGGTTGACTTCCCAAATGGCCATAATGGCCAGAACTGGACCAGGCCAAAACCAGGAGCCAGGAGCTTCATCTGGGTCTCCCATATGGATGCGAGAGGTGCAAGCAGTTGGGCCATCTTCTACTGCTTTCCCAGGCCGTTACCAGGGAGCTGGATCAGAAGTGGAGCAGCCGGGATTTGAACTGGCACTCATGTGGGATGTTGGCCTTGTAAGCTGTGGGCTAATCTGTGCCACAATTCAGGCCCCTTCTTGGCGGTTTTGATTTTTATACACCTGTCGGCCATTTGTATGTCTTTCTTTGAAAAATGTCTATTCAGATTTATTTCTATTTTCAAAAATTGGATCATTTGCTTCTGTGCTTCATGGTTGAATCTTTTATATATTCTTGTTGTTAATGCTTTATCAGATGTGTAGTTTACAAATGTTTTCTCCCATTGTGTACTTTGTCTTTTCACTCTGTTGATCATTTTATTTGCTGTGTGAAGCCTTTTAGCTTGATGAAATTTCATATCTATTTTTGCTTGTCTGTTCTTTTGGGGTAAGTTTCAAAAACATTCTTGCCCATTCCAATGTCCTAAAACATTTATCCTATGTTAGTTTCATAGTTTCAGGTCTCAGATTTAGGTCTTTCATTCACTTTGTTAGCTCTTATATATGGTGAAAGATAGGAACCAAGTTTCATTCTTCAAGTGGATGTCCAGTTTTCTTGGCACCACTTGTTGAAAAGATTGTCCTATCTTCCACGTGTGTTCTTAGTGTGTTTGCCAAAGGTAAGTTGGCTATAAATGCATACGTTTGTTCCTAGGATTTTTATTCAGTGAGTTTTGTCCTTCTGATATTTTCTTTTCACTTTTTGACCATCTGTTTCATTTCAGTTTGAAGAACTTCCTTTAGCCTGTCTTAGAGGGCAGACATAGTAGTGAGACTTTCTCAGTTTTTGTCTGTGTGGAAATGTCCTTATCTCTCCTTATCTAAAGGGTACCTTTGCTCCATGTTGGCAGTTATTTTCCTTTGGTACTGTGACAGTTTCATCCCACTCTCTTGGCCTGCAAGATTTTGGTCAGGAAGTCTGTGGTTAGGCAAATTGGGACAGGATCAAGTGTTCTGGTTTCTTTTGTCTTGCAGCTTTGAGAATCCTCTCTTAGTCTTTATCCTTGAAGGGCTTGGTTATAATATGTCTTGGGGTACATTGGTTGATTTGACTCTGGTGACCTCTGAAATTCCTGTATCTGGATAGTTGTATCTTTGTCTAGGTTTGGGACGTTTTCTACTATTGTCATTTGGAATATAGTTCTACACCTTAGGCCTTTTAGGTCCCAGTAACTTAGATATTTGAAAAAGTTTCTATAAGATTCAGTCCTCTTCTCTCTTTTGTTTTCTCTGTATTTTCAAATATCTTGTCTTTTGGTTTTTAGTATTCTGTTTAAGCTGTTTTTTGTTTTGTTTTGTTCTGTTTTTTTGACAGGCAGAGTGGACAGTGAGAGAGACAGAGAGAAAAGTCTTCCTTTGCCGTTGGTTCACCCTCCAATGGCCGCCGCGGCTGGCATGCTGTGGCCGGCGCACTGTGCTGATCTGAAGGCAGGAGCCAGGTGCTTCTCCTGGTTTCCCATGGGGTGCAGGGCCCAAGCACTTGAGCCATCCTCCACTGCACTCCCTGGCCACAGCAGAGAGCTGGCCTGGAAGAGGGGCAACCGGGACAGAATCTGGAGCCCTGACTGGGACTAGAACCTGGTGTGCTGGCGCTGCAAGGCAGAGGATTAGCCTATTGAGCCGCGGCACCAGCCCTGATCTGTTCTGCTATTGTTTGATTTGGCTACGGTTTGATCTATTCTGCCTTCTATTTTTTTTTTTTTAAGATTTATTTATTTATTTGAAAGGCAGAGTTACAGAGAGGCAGAGGCAGAGAGAGAGAGGGGTCTTCCATCCACTGGTTCATTTTCCAGATGGCCACAACAGATGGAGCTGGGCTGATTCGAGCCAGGAGCTTCTTCCAGGTCTCCCCCACAGGTGCAGGGGCCCAAGGACTTGGGCCATTTTCCACTGCTTTCCCAGGCCATAACAGGGAGCTGGATTGGACATGGAGCAGCCAGGACCTGAACCGGGGCCCATATGGGATGCCAGCACTGCAGGCAGCAGCTTTACCTGCTATGCCATAGCACCGGCCCCAACTTTCTATTGTTTTTATTTCCACTTAAGACTCTTTAGCTGAACGACCTTTGAGTTTTCAAATTATTTCCACATCTCTGTTAGGTTTATGTTTAGAGTGCTTAACTATTTCTTTGTTTTCCTGACACTCACTGAGTTTCCTTCAGATAGCCATTTTGAATTCTGCAGCTGATAATTTCCATACATCAGTTGGGATCTAATCGGTTCCTGACACCTCATTTTGTTCATGTGGTGAGGCCATGTATCTCTCCAAGATCTTGATGTTTGTTGGCATATGACACTGTGTGTCCATCAAAGCATTTGCAATTTTTCCCCAATCTTTGTAATCTGGCTTTGTCTCTGCCTGTCTTCCAACACTTCTAAGAGGCCTGCTCAATATCTCTGAAGCTGTGGACAGTTCTCCTATTTCAGCACTAGGTGGCTTCCTAGGTTGGGGTCTACGGAAAGTCTCGCTCTGTTGTCGCTGTTTGAGCACTACAGGGCATCCCTGCTTGGTTTGTCTGGATCAGCAGCTGGTGTGTTGATCAGATGAAACTACCAGAAGCTCCATCTGTGAGCACTGGCTTGGGCACAGTGGCTTTTGGGCTTTCTCTGATGCTGGGTGTCGTTGTGGCAGGCCCAACACAGAGTCGAAAGGCCAAGTCCTGTGCTGATTTTCCTGTCCTAGTACCTAGTAGCTGGAATCTTGTCTCAGAGTTTGATGGTGGGGAGGCGAAGGCTGTGCCTTTGGCCCTTGACCAAGTAACTTCAGGCTCAGTCTGCAGGTGCGGACTTGGAGGCAGCAGGCATGGGGCCCTGTCCAACCCCAGGTTTTATAATAGTGGGTCTGGTACCGGTTTTCAAGGCTGTATTCTGTGCTTAATTCCTTCTCCCTGTGCCAAATAAGAGGTGTGGACTCTCTCCAACCTCTGTGGCTTGGAGCTGGAGAGCTCTTAGAGGGGTGACAAGGGCATCTCTTCTTGACTTCTTCCCAGTGCTGCTGCTTCTTTCTGGTCTCTCCTGGATTCCTTAGCTCTTCTGAGGGTGGCTTGGTTTTGAATAACTTTTAAATCAGTGTCTCTGTGGTGAGATGATCACTGGAATGTCTTACTCAGCTACCATCTGGCTCTGCCTCTGCATTAGTTTTTTTAAAATGCAAATTTTGCCAAGGCACTGATAGCCAGGTCTGATGTTCAGCCCCTTATAAATTGTCCCATACTCAGTGTATGTTCCTGTAATCAAATCTGATAGTAGAGAAATGCAAACTGAAAGCAGTCTTACATGTGTTACATGGCTCCTGGAAGAATTTTCTATAAGCCGCATGTGTAAAGCAGTATGACAGTTATACTACAAACCTACCTGATTCTAGTGAGAGCAGAAAACCCTCAATAAGTCACACCGGAAGTCACTGAACATCCAGAGATAATTTATGAAAGTTCGGTGCCCCATCACAGCCATATTAATCCTTAGGATCTAGGCATCTTAGTTCTGTGCCTGGTCAGACTTGAAGGTGGCCTTGGTGACATTCATTGAGTGAGAACTTTCACAGTAGTGAAACAGTAGTGAACTTTCACAGTAGGGAAACACATAAAGGATGGTAGTAAACAAAGAGAGGTTCATTATTGAGCTATGCTGTAGCCCAACTTAAAAATTTTAATTTAACTGAAGTTTTACAGTTTGCTTTTTAAACTGTTATACTTCTGAGCCTTACAAATTAATGTTTCTCTAATTAATTCATGTAGTTCTAGGAAAATTACCCAAAATAAAAAGCTCAAATCATGTAGGTCATTTGTGTGGATAAATTTGAAAAATGTCATTAATGATTCCATTGAGTTTTTTTTTTTTTTTAAGAAGTCAGTGTTTAGATTGGTGCTATTGAAAGCTATTTGGACTACTTGGACAAATCAAAGTTAGCAGTCTAGTTGAACAAGAAAGACTCCTGAATTGGTCAGTCCTTGGGACCAGTGTAGATGAAAGAGCCTCCCACCGCAACGTGATCTGAAAAGCATTTATGGGCAGGAAAGGGGAAGTGTAGCACAGAAAACAGAAATGTGGTCCAGAGAGAGCTGGATTGGTTCCAACTTGACATTTGCCTTATTTTAACATGATTTGAATAGTTGGCTACCTGCAATTGACTGAACTTGGCTATTGTGATTGGATGGGACTCAGCTATTTGTTATAAGGGCAAATTCCTAAGTTAGGTTTTCAATTCGCTTACAGATGAAAGCCAGGTCTCAGTCTTTGCCTAAAAGATTCAAGCATGGGAGTAAGAAGGCTTTCAAGGGCCACAGCAGTTCTATTGAACAGTGTCTCGTACCTGTAGAGCTTATGAGAGTATTCACTTGACGTCAAACTTCAAAGCGATCTTCAAGAGCCATCATAGAGGGAGTGTGACTGTTAAGACAATGAAGTCCTTGCAGGAAAGACAGGAATGGTAGAGGGCACTGTGGAGCAAGAAGTTTAAGCTGCCACTGGGGACACTCACACATGCCCTATCAGGGTTCCTGGGATCAACTCCCCGACCCTGCATCTGATCCACCTTCCTGCTAATACTCCAGGGAGGCAAGCAGAAGATGGCCCAAGTATCTTCCACATTGGAGACCTAGAGGGAGTCCCTGGCTCCTGCATTGGCCTGGCTCAGCCCCACTCATTGTGGGCATCTGGGGACTGAATTAGTGGATATAAGATCTCTCTCCCTGTCTCTCTTTTTCTTTCTTTTCTGTCTCTCTTTCTCCATCACTCTGCCTTTCAAATAATAAATATTAAAAAAGAATAAAAACAAGAAAGCAGAAAATTCAGTTTTGAAATGGGAGCTTAGTTCGTATCTTGTAGCCACTCCTGAAAATTTTATAACCATGTGTGTGACCCAGTCGCACAGAGCTCTAGGGTATGTAGGTTTAAAAAAATTCTTATTTATTTGGGAGGGAGACAGAGTGAGAAATTGAATGCTGTGGTAAGGCTGAAGCTGAGTCAGGCCCATGTGGGTGACAGGAACACAATTACTTGAGCTGTCACCTCTACCTCCAAGGGACTGTGCTAGCAGAAAGCTAAATAGGCATTTTGATGGGTGACATGTGTGCATTAACTGCTAGACTAAATGACCACTGTTGGTATGAAACTATTTATTTATATAATTTATGCTTTAATGTGATCTTTTCAATGTCCCTTTTTTCCTAAAATATCTTTTTCTATTTTGTTATGTTGTATTTCATGGATTTTTGAAAGCTGCCTATGCATTTTTTGGAAAAGGTGAAAATTTTTTCTTCATAATGGTAAAAATGGTTTTAAAAATAGCTACCCTAATCTGCTGGGATTTTCATTCATGGAGCCAGAAATATCAAGAAACTCAACAACTAAGATACAGTGCACTCAATTTTCTAATGGCAGATTGTTCTACATAGCTTAATAGCACAGGCACTTTTCATTGCTAACTCCATCACTTTAGATTATAGGAGATGGAAAATACCATTTATGAAAACTAACATATAACACTTATCATGTGCCCAAGGCATGTTAAATAGTCATTTACATTGTATTATTAAATTGTCCCAATAACACTATTATTGCTCCAACTTTATGAGTAAATAAATTGAGGATTAAGGAGGTTACATAATATATAAATTAGAGGAATGGGATTCACATTTCCAAAGTCAGCCCTCCATATTTAGAGCTGTGGCATAAATCTATCCTCTAGCAATTAGATCTTTTTTAAAAAAGATTTATTTTTTTGAAAGAATTACACAGAGGAGAGGCAGAGAGAGAGAGAGAGAGCGCAAGAGGTCTTCCATGTGCTGGTTCACTCTTCAATTGGCCACAATGGCTGGAGCTGCACCTATCTGAAGCACCTATCTGAAGCCAGGAGACAAGAGCTTCTTCTGGGTCTCCCACGTGGGTGCAGGGGCCCAAGCACTTGGGCCATCTTCTACTGTTTTCCCAGGCCATAGCAGAGAGCTGGATTTGAAGTGGAGCAGCTGGGACTCGAACCAGTGTCCAAATGGGCTGCCGGCACTGCAGGTGGCAGTTTTACCCAGTACACCAAATTGCCGACCCCTAGCATTTAGATCTTTAAAGAAAAAATTGATAATGTATCACAGTTTCTGACATGAAAATCCTTTGGTTCTCAAACCATCAGCTGTAATATGGATATTATGATCATTTAACTTAAACATTTCTCATGTAGATCTTTAAATTTCAAATTATTTTTAATGTGTAATACTGTTCCTTTATATGTGGTATTATATAACACTTCAACACACACATGCATTATAAGTCAATCAGACTGGGCAAGTGGCCTTTGCGTCTTTATCTTTCCTTAGTGTTTGGAGCCCAGGAGTTCCTCTTGCCTGGTTCCTCATTCAGCATACAATGCGTTGTTGTGAACTATAGTCACCCCACTGTGCTGTTGTTCACTTGACCTTGTTCCTTCTGACTAACTGGGTTTTGATATCCATTATCCAACCCCTCTCTTCCACGCAACCCTAGTCCCACACCCCTACCCCCACTTCCCAGCCTCTGGTATTGACTATTCTAAGTTCACATGAGCATTTTTTCCCCTCCACATATAAGAGAAAACATTCAGTAATTGTCTCTCTTTTTAGCTTCCTCGCTGCCCACCCCCCCTTAACCTAGTGACCTCCATTTCCATCTACTTTGCTGTAAATGTCAGGTTTCATTATTTTTCTGGATCAGTAGTATTCTGTTGTGTACTGACACCAGTTTTTCATCCATTCATCCACTGAGGGACTCACAGGCTGACCCCATAGGCTGGCTTTTGGGAATAGCACTGCAGAAAACATGAGAAGTCAGAGATCTCTTGAGAAATTTATGCCTTTCATTAACAATTTTAGCAGGTTTTAATATTAACATAATGCTGAGCTCCCCCATCTGCTGGTTCATTCCCTAAGTAATTTTATAAAAATTGACATTTCCATTTTGATGACCTGGAGTGACTAAGTGGCATTTGAATTGTCTCTTTATTTTTTGAAGTGTAGCTAGAACTGTCATAAAGTCACGTGGTTCTGGTGTCTTTATAATGGAAGAACTTTATCAATTATCTAACATCTTCTTTAGTAATTGGTCAGAATTTTTAACAACAGGAAACTTGTCAGTACAGTTCATTACAATAAATAAAGGCTAAACAAATTGTCCAGCTCTTACACTTGAATGTTTAGCCTTTATTTATTGTAATGAACTGTACTGATAAGTTTCCTAGATCCTGGAACCTGCAGCAGAGTCTAGATTGGAATGGAAGCAGGCACATAGTCTCACAGTGGACGTGACCCCTGGCTCTTCAAGAGACTCCTTGCCCATTAGGAGGCACATGGCCAGAGCAAGGCCAGAGTAGTGGCTTGTAAGAAGTATAGACTAGAGCCACAGCCCTTCCTCTTAGTGCAGTGGTGCAACCATATTCTTTTGCCCTCTACCACCATTACAACAGCCTCTCCGCCTGCCAGAACATAGAAGTAAAGATTAATTACTTTCAGTTCAAATGCAACTGACCTAAGATGGAGATATCATAATATTTGTATTTTGGAGGGTCATTTGTTAGAACAGCATGGACTGGCCTTTCCTTACCAATACACCTATAAGGATGTGTGTGTGTGTGTGTGTGTGTGTGTGTGCCACATGTCTCTACATGTTAATGGCCACCTATGTGGACATTGATGCTTATCACTAATGCAGATTACTAGACAGGGATGATATGTGGAGAGCTTGGGGAAGTAGAATAAAATGAGAAGGGTAAGGAAAAATAAAATGAAAAGAGGAAAAATGGTAAGACCACAGACTACATTAAAAAGTATATATTTATTTGAAAGTAGAGAGAGCTCTCCCATTTGCTGGTTCATTCCCCAAATGTTTCCAACAGCCAGGGCTCGGCTAGGCTGTCTCCAGTAGCCAGGAACTTAATTGAGGCCTCTCATATGGATAGCTGGAACTCACCTACTTGAGCCATCGCCTGCTGCCATCCAGGCTGGGATTGAAGCCTCAGCATCCAGATATGCGATGGGGACATCCCAAGCTGGTGGCTTAACCACAACAAACACCCACCCTCATGTTAAAAAACAAAACAAAACAAAACTGTAAGACTGTCGCTCCCCGTCTTCGTGGAGGAACGACACTAAACCCTGCCTAGGCTTCATATCTGAGTCACGGCACCATTATGTCACTCCCCGTCTTCGTGGAGGAGCGACACAAGACCCTGCGTTGTTCTTTTGTCTGCTCGGCCCTCCCCGAGTTTGCTGCTGGTTCTTCCCGGGTTGGCTACCGACCCTTCCACCTCCGTGGAAGGGCGGTTCCCCCTAGCCACTTTCCCCACTTCCGCGGGGGAGCGGCACACCGCCGGCCGGCTCTCTCGGGGGCTGCACAGGTGTTCCTTCAGATAGATGTTCCCCTTAGATGTTCCTGGTGCATGTTGTCTCTCTCCTCCTTTGTAGTCCTCTTCCACCAATCCCAACTCTGCTACCCACACGCCAAGTACGCTGCTCTCCTCCAATCAGGAGCAAGTCCTACAGTTTATTGGTTGAACTGGAGGCAGCTGTGTAGAACCTGTTTCTCCCTTCTCAGCGCCATATTGTGGGAGAGCAGATGCATAGAATAAGTCTTAATTCCAGTAACTTAGTCTAGTCCGGGTTGCTCCCCACAGATCCCCCTTTCTTTTTATTTTTGGCGTTGATACGCGCCTGTCTTCGGTACCCCGCGGCACACACTCTGCTCTGCTTGCTAGAGTTGTAAGTTGTGCTTACAAGCCCTACCAATCAGGCAAACCGAATCCGGGTCCTCTTTTCGACATGTTATGAGGAGGTTTTTAGGCGCTGATGCGTGCCTGTGTTCGGTGCCCTGCAGCACATGCTCTGCTCTGCTAGAACTGCCTGCAGGTGCTTACAAGCCCTATCAGGCAAACCGAATCCAAGCTTTCTCTTTGCCGTATTGTGGGGAGACTTATTGGTGTTGATTCATGCCTATCTTCGGTGACCTGCAGCTCATACTCTGGTCGAGCTGCCTGCTGGTGTTTATCGCCTTACTAATCAGGCAGACCGAATCCAAGGCTTCTCATTGCGGTATTGTGGGGAGACTTATTGATGTTAATTCGTGCCTGTCTTCAGTGACCTGCGGCACATAAGCTGCTAGCTGCCCGCAGGTGCTCACCACCTCCCTAATCAGGCAGACCGAATCCAAGCTCTCTCATTGCCATGTTGAGGGGAGGCCTTATTTTTCTCTATTTCTCTGTCTCCGGGCATTCCTATTTCTCCTATTTTACTTCTTTCTGCCAGCATTCCTATTTCTCTCATTTTACTTCTAAACTTCTGTTTCTCTTATCCCTGCAGCATCCTGGCGCCCGCCCCGAGGCTGCTTCTCGGCGCCTTGCAGCTCCGCGGCGGCTTCCCGGCTTTGCACTGCTTCAGCTCGCGCTTCTCTCATCTGCGCGGCTTCCTGGCGCCCGCCCTGCGGCGGGTTCCTGGCTCTGCGCGGCTCGGCTTCGCGCGCTCCGCGGTCTCCATGCCCTTCGCGCCCGCACCACGGACTTCGCGCCAGCCCCACGTTCCCTATCTATTCACGCCCCGTGCTCTCTCTGCACGTGGTGGCTTCCGCGAATCACACAGCGTAGCTCATGTTTCCGCCACCGGCATTCAGTCCAAGTTCCCCGGACTAACCTGGCGAATTCCAACCTGGCGGCCCACGTCTCTGCCTCTGGTTCCAGATTTTCGCCTTTTGCTCCCCGGGCTGACTTGAAGAATTCCAAGATGGCTTCCGTCTCCGCCTCAGCCTGCCCCCGCGGCTTCAATTTCCCTAACATTTTTCTCTACCCGGTATGTTTCCCTAAGTTTTCTTCCAACAATATTCCTCCCTCATTTCTCCTGGCTTCTCCCCACAGTCCATATCCGAGTCTAAGTTTCTTCTAGGTTTCACTTTCACTTTCAACCTGCAGTCCGTATCTGAGTCTAAGTTTCTTCTTGCTTTCACTTTAAATCCTAACTTCTTTCCCACAGTCCGTATCTGAGTCTATGCCTAGGCTTTCGATAGCTTCTTCCGGCACCTTTTCTGTCCGGCTTTTCCCTAGGCTCTTTGCTAGTCTCTGTCTCCGGTATTTTCCCACTTCTTCTTGCTTCTTCCCTCCTAGGTTTCCTATCCGAGTCACGGCACCATTATGTCGCTCCCCGTCTTCGTGGAGGAACGACACTAAACCCTGCCTAGGCTTCATATCCGAGTCACGGCACCATTATGTCGCTCCCCGTCTTCGTGGAGGAGCGACACAAGACCCTGCGTTGTTCTTTTGTCTGCTCGGCCCTCCCCGGGTTTGCTGCTGGTTCTTCCCGGGTTGGCTACCGACCCTTCCACCTCCATGGAAGGGCGGTTCCCCCTAGCCACTTTCCCCACTTCCGTGGGGGAGTGGCACACCGCCGGCTGGCTCTCTCGGGGGCTGCACAGGTGTTCCTTCAGATAGATGTTCCCCTTAGATGTTCCTGGTGCATGTTGTCTCTCTCCTCCTTTGTAGTCCTCTTCCACCAATCCCAACTCTGCTACCCACACACCGAGTACGCTGCTCTCCTCCAATCAGGAGCAAGTCCTACAGTTTATTGGTTGAACTGGAGGCAGCTGTGTAGAACCTGTTTCTCCCTTCTCAGCGTCATATTGTGGGAGAGCAGATGCATAGAATAAGTCTTAATTCCAGTAACTTAGTCTAGGTCCGAGTTGCTTCCCACAAAGACATAATGTTCTTTCTCTAAAATGCCATAGGTGTGTCGGTGTTTGCACATGAAGATTACATGAAAAGATGGACACCCACATAGTAATGGGGACTATTTCAGGGATATTGTGGAAGTTTTATTTTCTTAGTACTCTGTGCCATTTGGCTTTTTTAAATGATGCTGTTATTTAAGGAGCAAGAGGGAGACAAGGAAGCCATTTTCATTGTAGAGGAGAAAACAGGAGCCAGCTTCTTCCCTTGAAACTGACTTCCTCCTGCGGATCCCTGGCTGTGACCTTCCTCCTTCTGCTGAACTGTGGTTCGTTCCCAGAGTTTTCCCAGGATGCAACACTTGGGTAGATCCAAAATCATGAAGTTTTTTTTTTTTTTTTTTTGCCAGTTTCTTCCAATGGATTGGCTAGTTCCCGAGGGAGGATAGCCCCTGAAATTCATCTGTCCTTTGGGGGATGTTCTCCCTGAGCTGAGGGTGTTCTTTTGACTTGGGTATGCATTGGGTTGCTTAGGGTAAAGGGTTCTTGCTGGTAGTCAGACCCTTGTTTGACACTGATTTCATCATCAGATGATTGCGGAGACAGAATGTAGGAATCACACTGGAGATCTGGAAGAGATGCTATAAAACCCTTAAGAAGAAAAGAAAGTCTTCCAAAGCTTCTTGCTTAGGGTCTAAACTGACCTCCCCAATACCTTCTTCTGGCCCATATTTCTGCTTGCCCTTTGCAAAAGTTGGGCAACATTTAAACAAATCACGAGTTATATCTGAAAGTCGAAGATGAAAATAACCGAGATAACGTTAACAAAATAACATAGTGAGATAAAGTGATCTAAAACAAGCACTGTAAACTAAAAGCCAAGAATTAATAACAGAACATAAAAATTAGGGGAAAATGAAAATGAGAAACTGGAAGATTAAAGAAAATTTCAGAGTTAAAAATCATTTGTTAGCCAGAAGAGCAAACTACCTAAGGTCATATAATAGAATACATAAATGAAGAGTTAGAATGTTAGAATAATAAATGAGGACAAAAATCAAGGGACTGTTTGGGTTCAGTCTGCTTGGAACAGCTTCTGAGTTTCCTGCATGGTGGTTCTTCCTGGAAGTCTGTTGGTGGGGATTTCAGGGCTCTGAGGCTCCCAGATGGACAATATCAGTAGAGCAGAGCTTGGCGATTTGGTGGTGAAGGTCTCTTCTTTATTTGATATGTCATGACCCCATCCATCATTTCCAGTCAGGCGAAGTTGACCCTGATACCTCTGCACCTCTCCAAACACAGGATTGATGCAATCTTTATTTTAACACGCATTCAAATATTTGTATTTCTCTTTATTAGTTTATTTGGACAAAGGGAAAAATGAAAATAAATGCAGCAAAAGCCCCTACATTTTCCACATAGCTCTTACATAAAAGAGATTACTTTACACATGAGAGTTTCCCCATCTTTAGGGGTGGATTAAATCACCTCTGTGCCAATACCAATTCATAGTACGGAATTAGAATGTTTATCTCATTTCACATGAATGGAGTACTTGCAGATCTGCCTCCCCTGCCTTTCCCCCATTATCTATATCTAATGCAAGTGGCCCAGAGTCCTTGGGTCTCAAAGAGTAACCAAGGTTTTTACCACGGTTTCATTTCAGTCTCCTACATAAAAGAAAAAATTTTTCTTAAGCAGAATTGATGTTACAATGAACAGCGTTTTTCTTAGTTGGAATTGCTTGAGACCATTTTATTTGATCAACCTGTGATGATTTTCAGAAGCAAAATGACTTGAACAAAATGTCCTTGAATAGAATTTCAGCTTGGCTGGATTCCCATTTGGCTAAATCTATTGTAAAAAAAAAAAAAAGTTGCATCTTATACATTAATAATACCACATACGTATATTCTCTACATGGAGGTAACATGTTGGAAATAGTCTACAAAAATGGACACACCAAGACAACTGTGGTTCAGAAAGATCATGAAATTGGAGAAAATTTCAGACCACAAAAAAGAGCCTCATTAGTAGGTTGTTTTTGTTTTGTTTTGTTTTTTTTTTTGACAGGCAGAGTTAGAGACAGACAGAGAGAAGGGTCTTCCTTCCGTTGGTTCACTCCACAAATGGTTGCTACAGCCGGCGCTGTGCCGATCAGAAACCAGGAGCCAGGCTCTTCTTCCTGGTCTCCCATGTGGATGCAGGGCCCAAGGACTTGGGCCATCCTCCACTGCCTTCCCGGTCCACAGCAGAGAGCTGGGCTGGAAGAGGAGCAACCGGGGCAGAATCCGGCACCCCAACAGGGACTAGAAGCGGGGGTACCGGTGCTGCAGGCAGAGGATTAGCCTAGTGAGCTGCAGCACCGGCCTACCAGTAGTTTTGAGTAGGCAAAAGCCAGCAATAAGACCTTTTGGAAAATTTGCCATGTTCTGTTTCTCTTCTTTGTTTCAGAATTAGCGAGTGCCCTTCTTGAGATAGGATTTGAGCAGTGTAATCAACAGAACCTCTTCAAAGGTGGATATTCAGAGTCCCTTTGCTTGAATCATGCTAATCTGGATTTTAGGTGCTTCTGGACCAAGCATGCTTGAAAAAACATACATAGATGACTGATTCTCAAGCAGTTTTGGGGGATGGTACTGTTAGAATGTATTTCTAAGTCCCTTCTATCACAAGTTCTGGTGATAGACTGGCCAAGAAGTTTCAGTTGACTCCTTTTATAGAACATTGTTGATCTCAGACAAATACATCACAGTTCCTACAGGCAACATTTGGCTGTACACCATATGTAGAACAATTATTTGAGATCCTGGGATCCTGGTCATGTCTTCATTTCAGAAGAACTTTGTTAAACTATTTAAAGGCATTTGCATGGTTCCTTACAAATGCTGTACCCTCAAGAACAGACCATCTTGCTGGGATTAAAGAAGTTATAGATACTACCTGCAACTTCCTGCTTTGCTCAGTAAATCCAGATTTTGTCCAGTGCTTAGAGAAATATCCGTGAAATCTCTAAGTTTACCACACTGGGGAGAAAGCACTGCATCTCTGGCAAGGTATACACATGTCATATATCATTTGTACAGCTCAAGCCAGCCACAATGTTCAGAACAGGTACTGAGGCCTGTATTTGCTTTTAATTTTAAGATAGATTTACTTGCTAAGTAGAAAAAGAGGAAAAGGAGAGAGAGAATGCATGCAACATAGTTCCCATCTATTGGCTTATTTTCCAGATGGCTGAAACAGCCCCTGGCCAAAGCTGGGGGCCAAGACTCCATCTGGGTCTCCCATATGGATGGCAGGCACCCAACTACTTGAGCCATCACCTGGAGGAAGCTGGAATCAGGAGCTAGAGCTGGGAATTGAACATGAGTGTCTTAACCAGCATCTTAATCATTAGGCCAAGGACCCCCCTTGGCTTGCTTCCTGTTGACCCATTCACTATTATCCTCTTGACTTCATTGTGCCCAACAGTATCCTTTGCTGTAGCTGCAAACTTGTTACCTGCCACAATAAGTAAGCAGGAAATGAGAATGTTTAGGACAAGCTGCATGGCTTCCAAGGCTGGATAGGTAGAGTATCTGGGAAAGAAGATGAAAACTGAACACAGGAAGTCATATGTTCAGTCAGGACCTACAGTTGATTTCCTGCCAGTAAGCCTCTATAGGTTGTTGCCCAGACCCAGTACAAGGATTCTGTTTTAGTTCAGTTGGCTCTGTCCTTCCTGTTCCACAGGTAGCCTGCTGGTAGAACAATAGCCCAGTGGGTGCTCAGCTTTTACCAACAGAACTTCCCCATTCGTATTTTCTTCCACCTCTCGGATTTACTATGTTGATATTTATCTCAAATCCTATGCACAAATGGGGTTTTTCTGACTTGACTTTGGTCCCAGGGTTCTGGCTCTTTCTTGCAAGTCGCACAGCCTCTTTACAAAACAATATGTGATGCTGACCTTCACTGCTGTCTCTGGGTCACCTGTGTGTTTGGATGCCAGTGCAACCTTTCTGCAGATAGTTCATTCTGGGAATGCCAGATTCTACGGGGAGGCACCAGGCAAGCCTGAGAGCAAGTGGGTGAGAGTAGTTCAACCTGTCAGTTAATTTGAATTAGTTATGACTTGAACATGTCAGGTTCAAAGGGATTCAAGTAAAGTTTATAGTAGTTCAAATCTGTCTTTTAACAATGACTGCATCTCTAGGGCGGTGTTTGGTCTAGCATTGCAGCTGCCACTTGGGATGCCTTAATCGCATATCAGAGTGCCCAAGTTCGAGTCCTAGCTCCATTCCCTATTCCAGCTTCTTGCTGTTTTGAGCCCTGGGAGGCAGCAGGTGATGGCTCACAGAGTTGGGCCCTGTCTCCCACTGGGGAGACCCACACTGAGGTCCCTGCTGCTGGCTTCAGCTTGGCCTACCTAGCTATTGCGGTCATTTGCAGAGTCAACCATTGGATGGGAGTTCTGTCTCTGTCCAAAAAAACAAACAAACAAACAAAAAAAAACAACCAAACAAAAAAACAATGACAACATCTTAAATTGGAGATCTGATTCTACTTTGTTTTGTTCCAGGGCTATTTAATACGCAATGAGAGTAAATCGAAAGAGACTTATTTTCTTTACTCAACATCTTAAGTTTATTGGCTCTGAAAGAATTATTCACTCAGATATAATTACACCATTCTATTTTGAGCCTAGAGAAGTAGTTTCATCTTGAGAAACATTCAATGAAATAATTTAATCTCTTAAATGGGAATAAGTTTCTTGTACTATGAGAAAAAATATTGATTATTTTCAAGATTGTTTCACTGAATTTCTAAATGGAAAAATTATCCATGTCTGATATTAAGACAGAAAGAAGCCTAACTTTTAATTCCAATATTATTAGGGGAAATGGGAAAAGAAAAGAGAATGTAAAAACTATGTAAACTATTTCCATTGGAAATATAGTTATTAACATTCCAAACTTTGACCTACACTTCTCAAACTATTGAGAGTCAACACCAAAAAGAATGTATTTTTAGGCACCAAGTTGCTCCAAAATAAAAAGAAATGAGTCTTTTTCTATTAAAAGCACTAAAAAGTATGTTGTAAAAGTCATTTTTCTTTGAAGCAGTGTTCATATCCAGGTTTTTTTTTTTAATGTACCTACACATCTTACTCATGCACCATATTTTTTCGATCAGTTTTTGGCAACATATCTTAAATTGGAGGATGGCCCAGGTGCTTGGGCCCTGCACCCCATGGGAGACCAGGAAAAAAGCACCTGGCTCCTGGCTCCTGCCATCGGATCAGCGCGGTGCGCCGGCCGCAGCGGCCATTGGAGAGTGAACCAACGGCAAAGGAAGACCTTTCTCTCTGTCTCTCTCTCTCACTGTCCACTCTGCCTGTCAAAAAAAAAAAAAAATTTAGAATTGAAACTGTTCCATTGAAGGCTCCCAGAGAAGAGAAAATGAAAAATTAAGTGCTGACTTTAGGCTTATTGAAGTCTCTGCCTAAATCTGCTTTTGAGAATTATTAGTGCCAAAGTTATTTCATTTGTGACTTATTTACCACTTGGCTAAAGTGAAAGAATAGAAGTCATTATCTTACCACATTTTTGCTTCTAGGGCCAGCAATTTCCCTTCCATAAGTGCCTCTTAGGACCTTTTTTTTAAAGAAAAGTTGTGTTTGTATTAAAAAAAATCACATATTCTCTTGGTCTTCTTTGGATGTGTTCCTTCACCTTTGATGGATGGGTGATGCTGTTTGGGTTGGTCCTTATGAAACAACAGGACTTTTGGTACTTACTGTATACCAAGCAACCAACTTGAGGTGCAGCTCTTTGCCATTCAGAAAGGTCTCTGTAGAAAAAAATAAATGGTATCACCATATGAGTCTAAGCTATTTGAGGGCAAATGCTTCAGGAAGTGGGAGAAAACTATTATTGAATCAGGAAATGAAGAGATAGGGAAGATCTTTGAGATCATTCAGTCCCAACTTATTTTACTAACAGTTGACAGAATTAACATCTCAATAGTTTTGGCTTGTTCTGCAAATCCAACAGGTTGTTTAAGGCAAGAATCAAGCTCAGTCGCCAGCGCCCTGTTCTGGAAATGTATAAAATAAATGTCCACCATACATTTTTAAGTGAAAAGGAATCTCAAAATCTGTTCAGTTGCCCACAACACTGTCAGTCAAGATATATATTGTGAATACTGTGACTGAGTTACCAAAAAAAAAAAAAAAAAAAAAAAAACGTCTGTTTTCATTTGAAGTTGAGCCACAAATACTCAAACATACTGTTGGCAGAAAGCTAAGATGAATTTCCATCAAAGGATTCTGTTTTGTTCAGCTAATTTTCCCCATGTGATCCAGTGTCCAAGCCAGCCAATTTCAAACTTAAGAGCAGTATTGTATAGCCCTAGGTGATAATGATGATAATTATGCCACTAGATTGTGTAGCTTACTTAGAGTTCTTTGGGTTAAGTTTCACTTCTGGGATATGGCCAAGGTGGTATTTACAACATTGCCTGAACACCGGAATTACCAAGGGGCCTTAAAAACTCCTAATGCCTGGGTCCCAACTACAGAGATTTTTATTTAATTGATTGGGAGTACCAATCTGGTTGGATATTGATTTTATTTTGAAAGCTCATAGTAGCTTATTCTAATATGGAGCTACCCTGAAAATCACTGGGTAAGGAAAAGTGGTTACTATCCTCATTAGCTGATTGGAGGCCCTTGGACATCTCCCCTGCTGCTGCCTCCTCTTTGAAATCTGGTTCCTGCTCTTGTTTTTCAATGCCAATGTGCTGGGCTGCTGTGTTAGTTCTCTGTAATACATGAGGTGTTCCATTTCTTCTTTTGGCCCTTACCAGCCTTGTTCCTGAAGAGTTTCTGTTTGGATTCTGGTATTTTCCTTCAGAAACATGACAAAGGCATGAGAATATAAGTGCATCCAAGTTCACTACTACATTACCAATTCACAGAATTCTCTGTGCCAGGCTTTCTGGCCGTGAAGTGTCAGGTGCACTGGCATTCTCCAGTGTCAGGATTCATTCCTTTTTGATTTTTTCTTTTTAGACCTTGCATACAGCTTGATTAATGTCCTGGATATTTTTATTTTGCGTGATTAAGTTACTCAACAGGAGAAATATAAATGGCAAAAAGAAACAAAAATGGATAGGATGATAATATAAAAATATTTGCCAACTCTCTAAGTTAGAGAAGATGCTTGATAAATTTTTCTCTATCCTGCAGACCAGGATACCTGATTTACAAAATGCAGATGCTAGACAAGCACTCCTGCAGATGGTTTGAACCTCTGGAGATGGGACCTGGGAGTGGGAATTGTCATCTCTCCAGGGGAATTATGATGCATAACACAATTTGGAATCCACTGATAATAAGCATTAAAAATAGCATTTATTTAAGAACTAATTTGGCAAGTGCTGGCTTAGACACAGATTCATATTGTTTTATTCCAATACCCTTGCAAGATCGAGTGGCATCTTATTTTACTCTGAAGGAGTTGAGGCTCTGAGAGTTGGATATCTTGTCAAACTCATCTGGCTCTTAAGTGGCATGCCTGGGATTTCTTCCAGGAACTCACTCCAGCCATTTGCCTTCCTTGGCACCAGCCTCAGGATGATGGGCATAGTCTGTGCCATTTTTTTAAATCCCATGTGAGAGCCCACTTAAGTGGCATTTCTGCATCCATAATAAAATTGAGTCTGTGGTTAGAAAGATACAGAGGCAAACCCTATGGTGGAGTGAATTGAAGGAAAAGATTCTCAGGTGGAAAGAGCTCTCAGATTTTTCCGTATTTTTTTTAAAGATTTATTTGAGAGGTAGAATTATAGATGGGGCGGAGGGAGAGAGAGAGAGGGAAAGAGGTCTTTGATCCGTTGGTTCACTCCCCAAGTGGCCACAATGGCTAGAGCTGGGCCAGTCTACAGCCAGGATCCAGGAACTTCTTCTGGGTCTCCTACATGGGTGCAGGGACCCAAGGACTTGGGCCATCTTCTACTGCTTTCCCAGGCCATAGCAGAGAGCTGGATTGGAAGTGGAGCAGCCGGGACTTGATCTGGCATTGATATGGGATGCTGGCTCCACAGGTGGAAGCTAAATCTATTAGGCTACAGTGCTGGTCCACTGTTTTTCCATATGCTAAATTTGGGGTAATGGCAGAGGTCTGTTAACCTTGGTGCTATTGATCTTTGGGGCTGAATAACTCTTTGTTGTGGGGCCTGTATTGTGTATTGTGAGATGTTTAGTTTAAAACCATTCTCAGCCTCTACCTATGAGACGCAACCTTCCCCATCAAGTGTGACAATCATAGGTGTCTGTAGAAATGGCCAAATGACTGCCAGGGGCAAAATTGCCCCTGATGGTGATCCTTTGGTTTGCAGTATGGACCTGGTAAAATGCCATCCTGGCTGAGAGAGAATCCTGCCTGTGCCTAGAGCCAGGACCCAAGGTGTTTGGAGACCTGGAGGGAATCGGCCAGTGTGTTCCCATCTGCTTTGACTTCAGCCCTGAGAGTGCATGGGAATTGAAGCCCTGTTCCTGTAGTTGGGGAGGGGAGAAGATGATAACAGTAATATCTGCCCTTGGGTCAGGGCTGAAACAGGGCAACAAAAGGAAGCAGCAAGAGAAGACTCGCTGGAGTGCTCTTGGACTTGCATTTGGTCTTTGCTTTTCTGGGAGTCCTAAAAAAACAAATAGAATCATTTCATCTGAGTTGGGAAAGCCGTAAATAATTAAGCTAATTTGTTTGTAAATGTGTCACCAAAGAGCCTCTAGGAATTTGAAAGTGGCATAGTTGAGTGCAAGAGCGAACTGTTAGCCCTCACAAAGCACACCAAACACCGGAATAAGGGAAAGAGTTTATTGAGGAAAACTCAGCAGACTGGAGGGAAGGGGCGAAGAGGGAAAAAGAGAGTCAGAGAGAAAGAGGAGAGAGGAGACTAGAGAGAATGAGCGGGAGAGAAGAGAGAAGCCAAGAGAGCCAGGTGTTCAGGAACAGGCCCTTTTAAAACTTTGCCAGAGGGCGGGCAGGGAAACAGGAGCTGCAAATCCCATTAGGATGGGGATGGAGCTTGACAACAATGTGGCCACCTGGCTTCCAGCAATGGTGGCGGGGGCTAGAGCTTAGGATGTAAATCAGGGTATAGATCACGCCAAAGATAAAACTGTTTCCTAACACAAACCCTCATCAGTGTAGTGTGCAGGTGGTGCGGCTGTGGCAGAACTGACTTTCATTATTCATCCTTGACATGACATCTGGAAGTTCAGTTTGGCTTTTACACTTCGATTCTATTGAGGACTAGGGGACACTTTGTTCCGTGTTCCTAAGGCCACGATGAACTGTTTAAACATTGTGAACATTATTGGAATCTATGGCTAATGTCAACTTGGGTGAGCAACACTGCCTAAAAAGGAGTCCCTATTTCTCACATAGTCCCTCAGGCCAAACCAAGTCACATCTTTCAGTTTTATTCCTTTTTTCATTTACTTCTTTTACATAATTATTTTTACCCGTTTGGTCCTTGGCCTCCTGCCCTCTTGGTTCCTGTTATTTTCTGAGCTTACTTTCCCTGCTTCTCATTAGGAATTCTGTGTAGTCCTGGGGTTCCTAACCATCCATTGGCAGAATCCTGGGTGGTCCCTCTAGATATTCATATCATGACTATGATAGCAAAAGGAGAGCTAAAACCATGGACACCAGATTCCACATAACAGTTTTAATATTTTACCTTTAGCAAGTGACAAGTCAACAGTTAAACAGTTGAGAATTTCTACTGTTTGTTTTGAGAGCTGGTTGTTAAACCCATACTGGCCCACCATTGTCAATGTGCATCAGTTCCTGCAAGACCAAACTTTACTATTATTCAGAACCTCATCGGAGACTTCAATACCCCAGCTAGTAGTAGTCATAGTCAATACCCCGGGTACTCATAGTCCCCCATTACTATTGTATTGGAGTCTGGTCTCACTTTAGATCTCTTAATATTTCTTTTAAATAGCCAGGTGCTCTGTAATTAAGTGCATATGCATTTATAATAGTCACATAGTCACATCTTCCTGTTGAATTGACCCCTTAATCATTGCACAGTGTCCTTCTTTGTCTCTGTTAACAGTTTTTGTTTTAAAGTCTATTTTGTCTGGTATTAGGATGGCTACACCAGGTCTTTTTTGGGTTTCTGTTGGCATGGAATATCTTTGTCCATCCATTCACTTTCAGTCTGCTTGTATCTTTGTGGGTGAGATGTGTTTCTAACAGGCAGCAAATAGATGTTTTTCTGTTTGTTTTTTTCATTTAGACAGTCTATATCATTCAACTAGAGAATTAAGGCTATTTACATTCAAGGTGACTATTGGTTAGTAACGACTTGGCCCTGCCATTTTTCTATAAATATTCTTATTGTTTACTTTGATTTTCCTTTGTGTTTTTACTGGGAGATTTTCTGTCTTTGCCTTCTTTCATAGTGATAACTGTGTTTCTGTGTGTAGCACATCCTTAAATATCTTTTGTAAGGCTGGATGATTGGTGACCAATTCTTTTAATTTCTGTTTGTTATGAAAGGTCTTTATTCTGCCTTCATTCATAAATGAGAGCTTTTCAGGGTACAGTATTCTGGGTTGACAGTTTTTTCTTTTAATATTTGGAATATATCTCACCATTTTCTTCTTGCCTGTAATAGATGTCAGCTGTGAGTCTAATTGGAGATCCTATGAAAGTAATCTGATGCTTCTCTGGTGCACATATTAGAATCTTTTCCTTTTATTTTACTGTGAGAAGTTTGAATATAATGTGTTGTGGTGAAGATCTTTTCTGATCATGTGTATTAGGAGTTCTATGAAGTTTTCTGTAATTATTTTACTAAGAAGGTTTCTACACCTTCAGGAACTCCTAAGACCCATATGTCGGGTCATTTGATAGTATCTCATAAGTCTCCAACATTTTTTTTTTTTTTAGTTTTCTGATTTCTTTTTATTTTTTTGGTTTGACTAAAATTTACAGAGAATTTGTCTTCTAACTCAGATATTCTTTCTTCTGCTTCACCAATTCTGTTGTTAAGGCTTTCCACTGCATTTTTTTTTATTTGTTCTGTTGAATTCTTCATTTCTAAAATTTTGTTTTGATTTCTTTTTAAAAAATCTCAATTTCAGGAGAAAAAATTTCTTTCATGTGATGTACGGATTTCTTTAGTTAATGGATTTGCTTCTGACTACTTCTATGTAATCCTACAATCAACTTTTTAAATTCTGTTTATGACATTTCATCAGTCTCTTCATTTTTACATTCTGGTATTGAAGTGTTGTTGTGTTCCTTTGGAGGCATCATGTTGTCTTTCTTATTCTTGTTTCTTGAATTGCTTTATTTATTTTTAGGCATTTGTGTAGATAATTTTATATTTTTAAATATTTATTTATTTATTTATTTGAAAGTCAGAGATACATAGAGATAAGAGAGGCAGAGAGAGGGGTCCTCTATCTACTGGTTCACTCCCCAATTGGCCACAATGGCCAGAGCTGTGCCAATCTGAAGTCAGGAGCCAGGAGCTTCTTCTGGGTCTCCCATGCAGGTGCAGAGGCCCAAGGACTTGGGCCATCTTCCACTGCTTTCCCAAGCCATAGTAGAGAGCTTGAATGGAAGTAGAGCAGCCAACACTCAAACCGGTGCCCATGTGCGTTAACCCACTGTGCCACAGCTCTGGCCCCTTGTGTAGATACTTGTTGGTTTATTTCTTTTTTCCCCTGTGATGGCTTTTATCTTTGGACTATGCCTCTGGTTTTCAGGCACTGCAGGCGGTGGCTTTATTCACTGTGCCTCAGCGCCAGCCCCCTCCATCAACTTTAAGTGTGAGTTAGAACACGTAGCTGAGGTGTGGTGCCTGGATACCTGCCATTCGCCAGTTACTCTGCTGTGTGCTTTGCGTACTTCAAGAACACAATTAGACTTGTGTTTCTTTTATCTGGGTAATGAGTTCTATGTCTTTCCTCTCTTCCTTCAGATGAACTGAAGCACATTATTGGGGCTGAGACGACACAGAAAGGTATTCTTCGTGTTTTTGAAGTGTTTCGGCACAACCAGTTAAATCGGAGAATGGTTTATGTCTTCTTGGAAGGTTTCTAAAACCTTATTTCCACAATACAAATTCCGTGAACTTTTCAACAAACTGCATTCCCGGTCAAAGCAGATACAGAAATACAAACAGAAACTTCAGACTCCTCGAGCGCCTTCTTTATAGAGAAGGTGACACTTCAGTCTGTGAAGCTGGGGTCCGCTTCTCCAGGACTGATGGTCTGGACAGATCTTCTGGGGCTTAACTCATATACGGTCGTGTCTGCACCAGTCTTGTAGTGTCTCCAAATAGATTATTAATACATCCATAATACTGTGGTTCTTCTCATCCTCATCTGGAATGTAGCCACTGCCAAGAGAGGTTTCTGTCTCAGATGATTTGGTGCAAGTTTGCAACAGTGACAGATACATTGGCTGGTTTGTTTAACAGCTGGAGAATGCAGTGTATGCTTTGAAGGGATTTGCTCTGCATAAGAATTGTGTGGGTCTCTGTCAGTGTTTTGATATAGGGTAGATTAGCCAGGTAGCCGATCTTTAAGTTGTCTACTGGCATTCTGTGTGCAAAAGGAAGCAAGGCGTGGCTGTCCTTTCAGGTTCAGAATGACTCGTTTTGTCTCTAACAGATTACTGGTTATGCAGGAGGGGGAATTTGTTGGAAGAACTGCCAAATACGTTTTGTCCTTCTAAAAATATGGAAATTAAAAGACAACAGTACTCTATTGAAAGTTTCGATATGATAATTTAAAATTGTGTGATTTACACATGCCTTAGGTAACTGCAAACTTGGCAAATTAGAGGATTAATGAGCTTATTAGTCATATGTAAACATACAAATTCCTAATTCTGTTACAGTGTACATATATCAAAATAAATAATGAAGACAACTATAGTTTTTAAAAATATGCTTTTATTTATATTTCACATAATGTAAGATTCTACTAAATAAAGCTAATAGGCAAAATTCCTTGGTGTATACATTTAAGTCCCTAAAATAACTTTATACCAAGAAAGCAAAATACCATTCCAGTTTTGAAGACTGCATTTCCTGTAGTTTTTTCACTCTCCATTTCGTCCATCTTGGAAGTCTTCATATCCCTTTTATGCAGGATTTCTGCATAATTTTAACACTTCCATTGACGAGGGATTTGAATGTGCCAGCTATTTTTGTTTTAAAAATAATTAACACTAAAACCTTAAAATAGTGAAGCTACTTTTCAGACCACTGAGCCAAGATCCTGGTATTAAATGAGCGTATCAGTGCTTAAGATAAAGGGACAGAGTATTGGTATCCCAGTTATTTGGGATTTTTTTTAATGTTAGGGTGTGCACTTTTATTTATTTATTTTTTAAACTTTTATTTAATGAATATAAATTTCCAAAATACAGCTTATGGATTACAATGGTTCCCCCCCCATAACGTCCCTCCCACCCGCTACCCTCGCCTTTCCCACTCCCTCTCCCCTTCCATTCACATCAAGATTCATTTTCGATTCTCTTTATATACAGAAGATCTTAAAGATTGGAACAAGATTTACTGTCTTGTTTTCACTTAGATCCTACTTACAAAATGAAGCCTATTAACAGAATAAAGCCTTCCTTTAAAGCTGTATAATAGTCGTATTTATTAATAGTGCTGTTGTGCATACTTGTATGCATATATTCAGCATGTGTTGCATGTCTTCAGAATTATAGAAATGAAATCCCTTTCAGTGCAACTTGTGAGAAAAGATCCCTCGTGGCTCTGATGAAAGAAAATAATATTTCTTCTTAGGGCCGGTGCCATGGCTCACTTGGTTAATCGTCTGCCTGCGGCACCAGCATCCCATATGGGTGCCAGGTTTTAGTCCCAGTTGCTCTTATTCCAGTCCAGCTCTCTGCTGTGGCCAGGGAGTGCAGTGGAGGATGGCCCAAGTGCTTGGGCCCTGCACCCACATGGGAGACCAGGGAGAAGCACCTGGCTCTTGGCTTTGGATTGGTGCAGCGCCAGCTGTGGTGCCATTTGGGGAGTGAAGCAACGGAAAGAAGACCTTTCTCTGTCTCTCTTTCTCACTGTCTATAACTCTACCTGTCAAATAAATTTTAAAAATATATATTTCTTAGTGTGTCTCCCCACCCCACACTGCCCCGCACTCCAGCTTAGAGCGGGGATGTGTGAAACATGTCTGTAGGAAGCCATAGTGTGGCTGTAAGTGCAAGGATTTCTGTATGTGCCACTGCCCAATTCAACTATATTTTTGACGTGAATAAGTCTAAAAATGTAGAGAGAATTCCTATAAGAGCCTAGTGTGTAACCGGTGAGAAAGCATTTCTGTACAGCGTGAGGAACAGTGTCTCTCAACCAGGGAAAGAAAGGTCATGTAAGATTCCAGATTTCCCCAGCAGAGCCCTACAAGATAACTGCAGTCATATCAAAAACTATTTGAATATGTGGGTTTGTTAAAAATAACTTTTCTTTAAAAGTTTATATTTCAGAAGCAGACATGCCAGATAGTAGTCTATCTAAATGGTGGTGCATCTTCTCTATGCACATCTGTGTTCTGCATCAGAGAGAGCCGGTGGTTATGCTAAAGTTAGAGATACTCCTTAAATGACTCGGTCAAGATGTGTGTAAAATATATAACCCATACATCAAGTACAGTGTACTATGTTTAATAAAGTTATTATACTTAGTGCATTTATTGCATATATGAATATAAACATGAAGAGGCTTTATGTCTTCTGATATTTGATTTTTGAATGTGTTTTTGTCAGTAGTGCCTTTAGGCAAGAAACTTCAAAATTAATCATTCTTTGGGTTTTCTGATTCTTCAGGTAACGTGAACTATTTAGAAGCCACCATAGTTTATTCACCCCTAAAATTGATTTTATGATTTAAATATAGCACTTAGATGAGCGTTTCCTATAGTTATGATGTTTAGTATAGTTGCTGAAAACAGTTGTGCCATTGATTGATGGATGCACTTGGTTAGTCTTAATTTTTTTTCAAAGAAAAAACGGTAAACTCTCTTGAGTATTTGAGTTCACTTATTTTACATTTGTGCTGCTGATGTTTGGAAAAAAATCAAAAAGTTAAGTGCTACCGGAAAGTGTACCAATTTAAAAAAAAAATAAGAACAAGATAAATTTCACAATCTGAAATTTTAATTTTGTGCAATATTTTCATTTAGTGCGCATGTATTTGATTAATTGTAAAATAAATGAATTTTTAATGTTTTGAGATGTAGTTTTAACTGTCTTCTTAACTCAACAACTGACGTTCCATTGTCGCTGCATCCTTTTAATTAGGGACTTATTTTAAAAGTCTTTTTGTCACTCCTTGTAAAATTCTTGGATTAGTAGTAAATTTTGCTTTTAGGAGCATGGCTCTTATATTACAAGGGAAAAATACGAAGAGCACATTTTAGGATTCTAATTGTTAAAAGATCAGTTGTGCAGATCATTTTACAGTAAGTGTCAACTGTGTGCCTAACTTCTACCAGTGCTTTCCTTCTTCAACAAAGAAGAAACAACAATTAGCATGTCAGTTATTTTTATTGTATTAAAAAAGATTAAACTTTTATTTGGCTTGCTGTATGTTCTTGTCCATTAGAAAACACTAACAAATATTAACAAACATTTTTGTTGACTTTATTTAGTAATGATCTATTTTTGTTGCTTTAGAAAATGCTTGCTCAGTAGCCTTATTTTAGTAGCTGTGTGTATTCCATTTTATTTTTCCATTTCAGAAATTAAGCTTAAATTCAAGTTCCATGATGATAGATGAGTAGCTGAGTGATTATTCACTGAAATTAATTTTTCACTTTATAGGGCAAGTCATTCACCACCCCAGAGTTAAACAGACTTCATACTGACCTATCAATAGAAAACTTGTATTTTCCCATAGGCCAAAAAAGCTATACGTAGTAATTTATTCATAATTTCAATTAGATCTCATTTTTACTTACTGTTTTGGCTAATATTTTGCATATTTTGAGTATTCAAGAATGTAGTTATCCCTGGTTATTCACAGTATTCGGATCCTTCTCAGAGCTGTAACTGAAGATTTCTCAGTTATCAGGTGTGAGTAACTGCTGCCGCACCGGGGGAGTGACGTTGCATTGATTTAAATGAGACTAAAATATTAGTCCTCTAACATAGTCCTGTGTGAAGAGTTTTGTATCTTTATGTAATTTAGAGCTACCTACATGCTGTGCGAAGCCCCAAAATGTTCCTTCAGTATCAAGTGATGACTTCAAAGACTCCAGAAGCTCAGCAAGAAATCTGTTTCTTTGCTTACCTAATTTCCAAAACTTCGTTAACCACAGACTCCTGTTTCATAAACAGCATGAAGACCGAGTTCCCAAGGAATGCAGTTTAATCATGGAGGAGAGAAAGAAATGATGAGGTACCTCTAGTTAGGGACTACAGACTGGGCTGAAAAAGCAGTGGATTTGGGACATGATTTTTTAGCCTACCATCCCAATGGTTGGTAGTTAGTATTCGGAAGAACAATGAGAATATAGAAAGTTAATAGCTGATTATATATCACATGTTAAAGAGTTGAACTTAGCTCTGAATATCTGAATAATGAATTCAATGAGGGATAATAGAGTGTATTTCTTTCTTTTCTTTTTATTTATTCATCTGAAAGGCAAAGCAATAAACAGGGAGGGAGAGCCAGGAGCAAGAGATTTTCCATCTGCTGATGTACTACCCAAATGGGTGCAATGGCCAGTGCTGGTCAAGGCTAAAGCCAGGATCCAGAAACTCCATCCATGTTTCCCACTCAGATGGTATGGGCCCAAGTAATTGGTCCATCTGCTGCTGCTGTCCAGCTGAATTAGCAGGAAGCTGGATCAGAAGCAGAGCTACCAGGATTTGAACCAGCATCCAGATAATTGGATGCTGCCATTAAGAAGCAGTGACTTAACCTGCTGCACCACAGTGCTGGCCCCTAGAGTGTATTTCTTGAGCGTTTGGAAAAAGCTTGCCAAGGATTTTGCTGATGTGATCAAAAGAGTAGTAACTAGAAAATGGAAGAGGAAGAAATGTTATACAGTTCAGTTTCTAAAATGTGTCAAATCTTGACCTGTATGTGTAGCAGCAGATCATATGTTTGATTTGGGGAAATGTACAGCAGCTAAGAATGAAAATTATACATAGTTGTCTCATTTGTTTATCAGTGCAGGGTATGACAAATGTTTAAAATGTATTATTTGGGGCCAGTGCTGTGGTGCAGCAGGTTAAAGCCCTGGCCTGAAGCGCCAGCATCACATATGGGTGCTGGATCTATTCCCGGCTGCTCCTCTACTGATCCAGCTCTCTGCTATAGCCTAGGAAAGCAGTAGAAAATGGCCCAAGTCCTTGGGCCCCTGCACCCAAGTGGGCGACCTGGAAGAAGTTCCTGGCTCCTGGCTTCGGATCAGCGCAGCTCTGGCCATTGCAGCCAGTTGGGGAGTGAACCAGTGGATGAAAGGCCCCCTCCCACTTCCCCTCCCCCTGTGTAACTGACTTTTGAGTAAATAAGTCTTTAAAAAATAAAATGTACTATTTTAAGTTGGTAAACATAGCCACTTAGGTTGAGTGAAACTGTATAGAACTATATGTTCAAAGCCCCCAAGAACTCCCTGATGGAGTTCACTAGGAGAGCTTGCAGAACTCAGCATATTGTCACATAGCTAAGATACATTACAGCAAAAGGGTATAGAACAAGATCAAAGGGAAAGGTGCATGAGACAAAGTCTGCGGGAAAACAGGCTCAGGCTTCCAGCTGCTGTCTCCCAGTGGCATCAGACAAGTCACACTTGATCCCCTCAGCATGGAGTTGGGACAATGTGTGCAATGTGTTGCCAACCAGGGCAGCTCATTTAAGACTTGTTGCCTGTGGTTTGTATCAGGGCCAGGTCATGCGGGCACCCTTGGCCCGGCCAGCACTGAGAGTCTAAGGGAAAGCATGTATTCGTCATAAACCCGATTTTTGTTTGGTACAGTTTGGGTTTACTGGGCTATTTTTAGCAGTTTGGGGAAAGGGGTGGGGGGACTCCTAAAATCTAAGTTCTTAGACATCTGAGAAAAGGGCTAAACTTGCAAGGAGCCTTCCAAAGAAAAGCGGTCAAGCCTGCTGTGTTAAACCTTGGGCATGACTGCATACCTCAATCTAAAGAAATGGCTCAGAGCTAAAGTGATGAGTCAGGTTGATGTTTAGGACTTGTCCTTGCATTGAAGCTGTCACACATAAAAGGGGAACTATGACAGAGAATTCAGATGTAGGTCAGAAGAGAAAGTTCGAGTGATATTGCTAGGAGCATACATTGCAATGCAAGAAACTGAGGTAATCTGTATTTCCAATAAAGATTACCATAGCAAAGTCATATGGCACTTAATAGTCACAACCTTGTAAGGTGCAGGTACTATCCCAACAACTTACAGGTGGGAAAGTTCAAGCATAGGGTGGTAGTGTTTCCAGAGTTTACAGCTGTTAAATGGTCTACCTGGAAACTCAACCCAGGTGCTCTGGCTTGCTGGTCTTTGCTATGGTTTCTCAATAGTGGCATGATTGACATTTGGGGCTGCACAGTTGTTTGTTGTGGGAGCTTTTCTGGGCACTATAGGATATTAAATAGCCCAAGCTTGCCCGGTTATGTTGGAGTGGGGGCAAAACTGCCACTGGTCTAACCTCTCAGCCCAGACAAGGTAAAGTAGGGACAAAGACTGACACATGTGTGCGTTTTCCGGGTCTCCCACATGGGTGCAGGGGCCCAAGGACTTGGGCCATCTTCTGCTTTCCCTGGCCATAGCTTAGCACTGGATTGGAAGTGGAGCAGCCAGGACTAGAACTGGCAACCATATGGGATGCCAGCACTGCAGGCTGGGGCTTTAACCCACTGTGCCAC
The DNA here is from genome assembly GCF_964237555.1 of Oryctolagus cuniculus. Lineage (NCBI taxonomy): Eukaryota > Metazoa > Chordata > Mammalia > Lagomorpha > Leporidae > Oryctolagus > Oryctolagus cuniculus. The sequence continues at coordinate 3,252,211 of NC_091447.1, read as the reverse complement.
AGCACCAGACCCCAGGCTAACTATTAATAGTAATGCTGGTACTACTGTTTAACACAGATAATTGTGAAAGTATTTTTTATTTTTCATATAACTTTTATAAGCCAATCCTTCAAAAGCCTGACAGTTTTCTTGCAGTCTTTTCTTTAAGTAAGTTCCCTTCCTAAATGCTCTTGCCTCCGAGTTTTCCTCTGACAGGTGGATGTTTTCCAGGATACCCAGCTGAACCAGGTTGGCTGGGGGCACGTGCCTATCTGTCCACAACTGGTCCTCATTCAGCCGCTGAGGATTTACCCCCTTGCTGAGTGCTTCCCTGCTGCTTTTTCTGGGACTTGGCCAAGTCTGGTCCTAGTTTTGCTGAGGGCAGGGGCTGCTTTGTTTCCTGAATGGCTGAGGCCATGTTTGGAAGCTGATTTTTGTGGTCTGGCCAGATTCTTTGTCCAGCTACCATTTATCTGCTCCTTTATCTTTCCGTCTGAATAGCTATTGGCATTTCAGTTAGCCACTGTCTTATCCGTAGGATTAAGAAGCTGTTCATATTGCAACCCCTGCCACTTGTTCTCTGCCTGAGGCACCATCCTCCTCCGTGTTGGTCTTCTTTATGCAGTACTGTGAGCTTGAAACCATCAGCCAGGAAAAATGCTTCCATGCTTGCTGGGAAGAAAGCAGCTGGGTGCAGTACTTTGTCTCTGTCCTCCCTCCTAAAACAAATTGGTGAGTTTTATTCTTATTTATATGCATTTTTTTAAATCTGAGTGACAAGAGAGCTCTTACCTGCTGCTTCACTCCCCCAAATGCCTGCAACAAAGAACCCAGTCCTGGTTTCTCCATGTGAGTGGCAGGAACCCAATTACTTGAACCATCACTGCTACTTCCTAGCACCTGAATTAGAGAGCTAGTCACAGGAGCTGGAGCCAGGGTTTAAACCCCGGCATTTGGATGTGGGGTGTGAGCGTCCTAACCAGAGACTTAACCACTGTGCCAAATACCTGTTCTGTTCCTGGTGTGTTTGTTTTTGTTTAGCTTTTTTTTTTTTTAATTTGAAAGAGGGAGAGAGATGGAGAGACACTGAGAGAGAGCTTCATGTACTGCTTCCCTCCCCAAATGGCTGCAATGTCTGGGGCTGGGCCAGGCTGAAGCCCGGAGCCTAGAACCCCATCTGAGTCTTCCACATGGGTATCTGGGACCCAAGTACTTGGACCATCATCTGGTGCCTTCCCAGAGAGCTGGGTTGGAAAGATAATCAAAACGTGAACCAGCACTCTAACATGGGATGCCAGTGTCATGAGTGTCCTCACTGTACCACTGCACTGGCTCCCAGCTCTTTATTAAAGAAACTCAAATTCATGCTAAAGATGGTAGGTGGGAAAAGTTAGCTGTGATTCAAATGAATGGCCTTGATTGCTGTGCTAACATGAAACAATATACATACAGTGTCAGATAGCAAGAAGAGTACTACCACCTTCAGTGTTTTTATTTTAACATTTTTATAATTAGGTATGCAAATATAGGAAAGTTCAGGTACTGTTACAAGCAGTGAATATTTGGAGAAATTAGGTTTAAATTTATTTAAAATAACTGTCATCTTAGTGATCATGTTACTGCTTTTCAGTTTTTTGATTGAGTTATGTTGATGATTTCCCCATTATTAAATAAACCTTGAATTTCTGGGATTAATCCCAGTGGGTCTTTATTTATGATCTTCTTAATAGATCGATGGATTTGAATCACTATTCAAGATTTTTGTGTCTGTGATCATAAGGGATATAGTCACTGGATTTCTTGTCATGTCTGCTTTGGGTAACATGGTAGCAACTTAATAAAATGGCTTGGGGGCTGGCGTTGTGGTGTAGCGGGTAAAGCCACCACCTGCGGTGCCGGCATCCCTTATGGGCGCTAGTTTGAGACCAGCTGCTCTACTTCCGACCCAGCTCTCTGCTGTGGCCTGGGAAAGCAGTAGAAAATGGCCCAAGTCTTGGGCCCCTGCACCCACGTGAGAGACCTGTATCAAGCTCCTGGCTTTGTTGTGGCCATCTGAGGAGTGAACCAGTGGATGGAAGACCTTTCTGTCTGTCTCTGACTCTGCCTTTCAAATAAATAAATCTCTAAAAAAAAAAAAAAATAAAATGGCTTGGGAGATAGTCCCTCTGTTTTACATTCTGGAAGAATCTCTGTGATACATTTTTTTAATGATTTTTTTCCATTATTTGAGAAAGTTAAACAGAGAGAGGAGAGGCAGAGAGAGAGAGAGAGAGAAATAGAGAGAGGTCTTCCATTTGCTGGTTCACTCCTCAGTTGCCCTCGAGGCCGGAGCTGCTCTGGTCCAAAGCCAGGAGCCAGGAGCTTCTTCCAGGGCTTCCACATGGATGCAGGGTCCCAAGGACATGGGCCATCTTCCACTGCTTTCCCAGGCCATAGCAGAGAGCTGGATCGGAAGTGGAGCAGCTGGGGCCCAAACTGGCACCCATAAGGGATCCCAGCACTGCACGCAGCAGCTTTACCCACTATATCACAGTGCTGGCCCTGTGATATATTACTCTTTCCTATTTGTTACAATTTGCCTGTGAGGCTGTGGGAGTTTGGAGTTCTCGTTTATGGAACGTTTTGAACTATGATAGTTCATGTCTTATAGGTAGGGATTGTTTGAGTTACTTATTTCTTTCTTTTTTTTTTTTTTTTTTTTTTTTTGACAGGCAGAGTGGACAGTGAGAGAGAGAGACAGAGAGAAAGGTCTTCCTTTGCCGTTGGTTCACCCTCCAATGGCCGCCGCGGCCGGCGCGCTGCGGCATGCGTACCGCGCTGATCTGATAGCAGGAGCCAGGACCCAGGTGCTTTTTCCTGGTCTCCCATGAGGTGCAGGGCCCAAGCACCTGGGCCATCCTCCACTGCACTCCCTGGCCACAGCAGAGAGCTGGCCTGGAAGAGGGGCAACCGGGACAGAATCCGGCACCCTGACCGGGACTAGAACCCGGTGTGCCAGCACCGCTAGGCAGAGGATTAGCCTAGTGAGCCGCGGTGCCGGCGAGTTACTTATTTCTTAAGAAAGCTTCTGGGTAGGCCTTGGGTGGAGCACTGAAGGCCCCTCACCCCATGTTGCAGGACCTGCATTCAAGCCCTGTCTCTGCTCTGATTCCTGCTTCTTGCTGATGCACACCCTAGGAGGCAGCAGGTGATGGCTCAGGTACCCACGGAGGAGGACCTGGGTTGAGTTCCCTGATCTTGGCTTCAACTAAGGCAAAGAGGGAGTGAACCAGCAGATAGGAGCCATCCCTGTTATCTCTGTACTTTTCAAGTAAACTTAAAAAACAGCCCCCCCCCCCAAAAAAAAAGACTTTTGGAAGTTGGGATCTTTCAAGGAATTTCATCTAAATCACAGGTTCTTAACCAAACTTGCAAGCAGGGTCATTCCTTGTAGTGGGAAGGTATGAACGACAGGACTTGCATCTCCAGGTGTTTTGCCAGGTGTCCCCTGTTAGGAGAACCACTGATGCAAGGTATCACACTCATTGACTTGTTGCCTGAATTAATCTTCTTTTTTTTTTTCCATTATATGTAATTTTATTTTATTTTTTTTATCTTTTATTTAATGAATATAAATTTCCAAAGTACGACTCATGGGTTACAATGGCTTTCCCCCCCCATACCGTCCCTCCCACCCACCACCCTCCCCATTCCCACTCCCTCTCCCCTTCCATTCACACCCTTTAATGTAAGAGAGAGCTGTAAGGATGTTCTGTCATCTCTGATATTGGCCACTTGATTCTCTTTCTCTTCTGCCTTCTCTCTCCTGTGTCTCAGGATTGCCTTGAGCCTAATAAATTGTATTTTTGTGAAGAACTATTTGTTATTGATTTTTGTCTGTTTTTCTATTGTCAGTTTTATTTATACTCTTTACTGTTTATTTTCTTAGTTGTGACTTAGGTTTAATTCTTTTTTAATTTCTTAAAGTGGATGTTTATTGAGTTGAGACTTTTTAATTAGTTTATTTGAGCAGCAGAGTTACAGAGAGAGAGAGGGAGTGCGAGAGAGGTCTTCCATCCACTGGTTCACTCCCCAGTTGGCCACATTGGCCAGAGCTGTGCCAATCCGAAGCCAGGAGTCAGGACTTCCTCTGGGTTTCCCACATGGGACTTGGGCCATCTTCCACTGCTTTCCCAGGCCTTAGCAGAGAGCTGGATCGGAAGAGGAGCAGCCAGGACTTGAACTGGCGCCCATAACAGATGCCAGTGCCACAGGCAGTGTCTTAAGCCACACCCCTGATCCCTGTTGGTTGCTAATATTACCATTGGAGTCTGTCACATTGTGTGAAGTAAGCCAGTCCCCAAAAGACAAATATCCTATGTTTTCTCTGATTGGTGGTAACTAATATAGAGAGCATAAAGAAAGTAATGTACATGAGTGAAATTGACATTTTGAGATTTGATTATTGTTTAAGCCTTTGTCTATACTCTTGAGGAACAGTGGGTTTTCTCCTTACTACTTGTTGAATTCTCTATTTGCTGGAAGGTTAAGCTTGTGATTATAAAATAAGTCAAAAGTTTGTAATTGCAAAAATTAAAAATGGAGGAGGGAGGGAATAAAGGGGAAGGAGAGGTAGTATGGGAAGTCATGTTCTTAAAACTGTATGTATGAAATAAAGGACGTTTGTATACAAAAACCATTTATTACTATAAATTTCCCTCTAAAAATAATTGAGTCATCAAATTTGGGATTCTTTTTTTTCCCCCAGGGTTATTCGAGAAGTATGTCAATTTCTGATTCTTGATATTTTTCCCTGTATCTGCTGTTGATTTCCAGTGTAATTTCATGTAGGTTAGTGTGCAGACTGCGTGTGGCTTCTCTGTTGAGGTTTGCTCACAGCCAGTGAGAGTATGTGTGTCCTGTCTTGGTGAGGGCTGTGTTGAGTGTGTGCTGCTCTGGTCCAGCGTTTGACTTCACTTTTCAAATCTGCGTCTCTACCAGTTGTGTTTCTGCTTCATCTTTCAGTAACGGAGAGAGCAGTGTTGAAGTCTACAAGTAAAATCATGATTCTGTGTTTCCTTTTAATTCAGTCAGGTTTGGCATTGTGTTTTTGAAGCTTTGTTTTAAGATGTGCATGTGTTTAAGATATGTGCGTTTTTATCAGGAATTGACACATTTATCATTGCCTATTCATATGTGTCATGATTTGACCTATTTATTGTCCCTTTTATCCAAGGTAATATTCTTTGCTCTGAAGCCTACTCTTGTGCAGGCCAGCCACACCAGTCGAACAGAACCTAAAGGGGGGCATGGGGATGAAAAGAGTGACAAGGGAGTGGAGAATGGAGCCAAGACAACAAGGCTGATCAAGGCTTGTTTATTCCAGCGTCTCAGCAATATTCATACATAACCAGCTATAGCTCAAGGCAACACAGAGGATAACACCATACACAAGCAACTTATCAGGCTTTCTGAAACACAGTCATAACATAGTTTTAACAGAGTGCTCTTGTTTAATCATCCTGCTTCAACATGGGAGTACATGACTTTCTCATCCCAGGAATTCTACAAGCCAAGACTGACCTTGACTCGTCTATGGGCTGCCTACATACTCTTAATAAAGCCACTCCAGCAGTCTTTTGGGTAGTGCTTAAACAGTGTATCTTTATTTTTTATCTTTAATTCACTGTGTCTATATATATATATATATATATTGGGGAAGGGTTTGGAAAATGTTTTCATAAATAAGCTGATAAGAGAGTACTCCAGAAAGTTTATAGAAAAAAATGAGTTGAGAGATAGTGTGCATTGTTCATGGACTTCCTGAAGTATCCTTGTTAATTTTAGGATTTCTAGGTCATTAAATACACGTTTATTTTTCAAACATTATAAAACTGTTTGCTGTCACCTTTGTAAGACAAGCAGCAGGCTTGGTTCAGCTCACGGCTATGTGATTCTTTGTAACGGACTTCTTGTTGACAAGTTATAGCTGGCTGTTTGTTTTTATTTTTGTAAATGTTCATTTTCATTTACTTGAAAGGCAGTGGGAAAGAGAAGAGGTATCGCTCTTTATCTGCTGATTGGTTGGTTCTGCGCGCGCTCACAACAGGCAGGCTGAGCCCAGAAGCTCAGAACTGCATTTCAGGCCTTCCACGTGGGCGGCAGGCAGGGCGGTCCTCTGCTGCCCCTTAGCGGGCGTTAGCAGGACGCTGGATTGGAAGCAGAGTGGCTCAACCTGCTATGCCGCAATGCCTGTCCCTGTGTGTTTTTATAATACCTGCCTACTAATTTGAGTAAGCTAATTTGAGCTTGTTGATACATTTGGATTTACTTTTAAAAATTTTTTAAGATCATTTATTAACTTGGAAGGCAGAGTGACAAAGAGAGGGGGAGACAAACACCTGTCCACTGGTTCACTCCACAAATGCCTGGGACAGCTGGAGCTGGACCAGGCAGGCCAAAGCCAGGGGATAAGAGTTCCATCTGGGACTCCCACATGGGTAGCAGGATCCCAATACTAGGACAATAGTCCACTGTCTCCCAGACACATTAGCAGAAAGTTGGAATGGAAGTGGAAGCAAGATCAAACTGGGGACTCTGATATGGGACGTGGGAGCTCCAAGTGGTGTCTTTAACATGCTGTACCAACTGCACTGATGCAAGATGTTCATGCTAGGAAAAGCTGCGTCAGGAAGGGATGTGGATTGGGATTATGGAACTCTGTACCCTCTCTTCTGTGTATCCTTAACGCTGCACTAAACAATAAAATCTTAGTGATTTTTTAAAAATATAACACTCTCTTGCCTGCCTTCCATGGTTTTCAGTAAGTCTGCTGTGATCTTGATTGTATGCTTTGTATCGTCTTGTCTCTCTTTGCTAGCTGTCTTCAAGATATTTTCTTCACCTTTGGTTTACTATGGCCTGGCTGGTGAGTCTGGGTCTGGGTGTGGGTCTGGGTCTGGGTATAGATGTGGGTGCAAGTGTATGTTTTCGTCTTTGCTAAGGTGAAATGGGCTTCACTGGCCTCTTCCCTGGGTGATGGAGTGGCCCAAAGATGCCCTCTTACATGGTGAACTGTAACCTAGCTGTATGTTTAAACAGACTGCAACCTCACCTCAGTCCAGCCTTATAACCCAATAATTGATTCTCAACCAATTACAGCAGTTGAGCTTCAGCCAGGCCGTTTAAGGCAAGTACCCTCTATAGACACTCAACGCTGTTTGTGTCGCTTCCTTTTCTCTTGCTGTAGTTAGAACCATCAGGTGCATTTCTGAACCGTCTTGGCTCTAGAATGTTGCCCTGTCGTGAACATTTTTCTTGGCTCAGCTAAACTTTATTAGATTGAACTGCTCTCAGTTCTCCTTTTAGCATCTTGTTCAAGGTTCTTTGAGTTTCTTGGATGTGAAGCATTGTCTCATTATTTGGGGGGAAATTGTATGTCTTGCTTCTCGTTCCTTTCCTGGAACTCTGCCACCCCTGTGTGAGGTCTATCGATGGTCTCTTCCATGTCTTGGATTTGTTTTTCTTTGTGTTCACTTCAGGATGATGATTGATTGTGATGAGTTCCTGCCATCACCATTCAGTGGGGCGTATTCCAATCTCAGAAGTCGTCGTCAGGTCAGGAGCCACTCAGTACCCAGGCACAACAGGGCTTTGTGCGTGGTGCATGGTGCCTACAGCTAGTGCTCAGCCAGGGCATCCAGGCAAAGAGATTTCCCGTGCAGATGTTGCTTTAGCATGACCCACGTCCAGACCAACACCAGAGTCGGGGAGGAAAACAGGAGAAGCAGGATCATCCCTTGCGAGGGGGAACTCAAGATGGTTTTCAGCTCATGCCATAAAGCTGCAGCCATCCCATCCATGCACTTTGGGAGCAGACTGTCACTTCGGTTTTGCCTAGAATAGATTTGAGGTAAAATTACAGTGTCCCCTCCGAGGAGACAGAGTAAGTTCAGATGCTACGTGCCATCAACGTAGATAACAACACACTGAAGATTATACGGCAGATCTGAGTTCCCACTAGAACAGCGTCCCACATTCCATGCGACGGCACGTGTCCATAGTGGACACGTGAACAGCAGCTTGGAAGGAATTCACTAACTCCTTCTGCTTAAGGGTCATCTGGGGACAGTGGTGAGACCCTGTCCCTCAAGGGTGACTGCTCTCTACCTGTCTTTGACTTGAGCTGTGTTGCAGAGTGAGGCAACGGGAACAGAGGGAAGCAGAAGGAAAAGGGGCATTCAGGTAGGGCTCCGCTGGCTGAAACAGTGGCTCTGTGGCCCTGGGCACTGACAGGACCATCCCAGGGCAGAGGCTGTGCTCGTTCCAGACTTAGGATGCTTCCAGCTGTCTATAATTGACCTGGGGCCGGCTTTGTGGCATAGCAGGTAGAGCTGCTGCCTGTGACATCATCCCATATAGGCGCTGGTTCATGTCCCAACCACCCCACTCCACTTTTCAGTTCCCTGCTCGTGGCCTGTGAAAAGCAATGGGAGGTGGCCTAAGTGTTTGTGCCTCTGCCACCCATATGGGAGACCTGGAAAAAGCTCTTGGCTCCTAGTTTTGGCCTGGCCCAGCCCTGGCCATTGATGCCATCTAGGAAGTGAACCAGCAGATGGATGATATTTCTCTTTCTCTCTCTCTCTCTCTCTCTTTCTCTCTTTTTTTCTCCACCTCCCTGCCTCTCTCCCACTCCTCCCACCTCCCTGTAACTCCTCCCACCTCCCTGTAACTCTTTCAAATAAATTAACACATCTTTATATAGATTTCATATATATATATCTATATATAATATAGATATCTATATATGATATATATATATATATTCTCTCTCTCTCTCTCTCTCTCTCTCTCTAAAGAGGCTCTGAGAACCCTCCAGAAGAGCATGTGTCTTAAGGAAAGTGAGGAGTTAAGTCACACTGCTCCAGTGACCAGAAAGGAGTAAGACGAGGCAGGGTCTCAAGAAGGGGCTATCCTAGGCCGGCGCCGCGGCTCACTAGGCTAATCCTCCGCCTAGCGGCGCCGGCACACCGGGTTCTAGTCCCGGTCGGGGCACCGGATTCTGTCCCGGTTGCCCCTCTTCCAGGCCAGCTCTCTGCTGAGGCCCGGGAGTGCAGTGGAGGATGGCCCAGGTGCTTGGGCCCTGCACCCCATGGGAGACCAGGAAAAGCACCTGGCTCCTGGCTCCTGCCATCGGATCAGCGCGGTGCGCCGGCCGCAGCGCGCCGACCGCGGCGGCCATTGGAGGGTGAACCAACGGCAAAAGGAAGGCCTTTCTCTCTGTCTCTCTCTCTCACTGTCCATTCTGCCTGTCAAAAAAAAAAAAAAAATAAAAAATAAAAAAAAAAAAAAGAAGGGGCTATCCTTAAAGCTCTGCAGAATTTGGAGGCACAGAGCAGTCCCTTGGGTGCCATGGCCTCTCTTCCCTTTCAGTGTAACAGCCATCGTGCACCAGGCATCTGGAACACAGAGCACCTGGGGGACCCCTGGGAGGCCCTGGCAAGCACAGCTCTTAGGGACCGGAGGCCTCATGGCCTGGGCTCCTCTCCCCGTGCAGGTTCCTTTGCAAATTCTTTTGACATCAGCCCAAGTTGTTATTCTCATGAGACTTTTCACCTGGTGTGAGTTCAAGCTTCGTAAATGAGTCCACACATCCATTCATGTTCGTTGAACGATCGTTATGGAGGATTTTCTAGATAGATACATTAGTAAGTGGTAAAATAGAACAGTGGATGGCTGGCGCAGAGGCTCAACAGGCTAATCCTCCACCTAGCAGCGCCAGCACACCGGGTTCTAGTCCCAGTCAGGGCGCCAGATTCTGACGCGGTTGTCCCTCTTCCAGGCCAGCTCTCTACTGTGGCCAGGGAGTGCAGTGGAGGATGGCTCAAGTGCATGGGCCCTGCACCCCATGGGAGACCAGGAGAAGCACCTGGCTCCTGCCTTCGGATCAGCGCGGTGCGCCGGCCACAGCGCACCGGCTGCGGCGGTCATTGGAGGGTAAACCAACGGCAAAAGGAAGACCTTTCTCTCTGTCTCTCTCTCTCACTGTCCTCTGCCTGTCAAAAAAAAAAAAAAAAAATAGAACAGTGGAGATTCTGTTCTTCCAGGCCGTCTACCCGCTGGTCCCCTGGTCTTGGTGCTCCGAAGGGTGTGGACATTTGATGGCGTTTCTATTGAGATGTACCAGGAGTCAGTTTGCAACTTAGGGAAAAGGATCAGGTTCTTCCAACTCTGCACTACAGAGGGGCCTTCAGAGTTTGGGTCACAAGGCTGTTCTTTAGTTTCTGGCAATGCTGTGCCTTATCCAGAATAGTAACAATCTTAGGAAATATTTGGTGAGTGCCTGACATTCTATTCTCTGTACATTTTCTTTCCTGTAATTCTTACAAACCCATGGTGCAGGAAGTTAACATTTTCTCCCTCCTGTGGAAACAGGTGAAGGGGCCAGGCTCACGGTCAGTGCAAGGCCACACAGGTGAGATGTGTTGCAGCCAGAGTCCAGAGGTCCCCTGCACCACTCTGCATCTGGGTAGTGAGGGACATGACAGTTGGTGGAAAGCTAGGCTTGCAAAGCATAGAGACTGGATTGTGAAGCACAGTAGGTACAGATGACTGGGACAGTAAACTCAGGGACCCTGAAATGCAGGCATGTTGGGTGGTTCATGAATCTGCAAGCCCTGAGTACATAATTATTGTGTAGTGGAGGCCTCTTTGAAAAAAACTACTGGATGTGGGACATGGAAGATGTGATTGATGCATCATACCAAGTATCAGGCCCAATGCTAGCCAGGGATTCAGAGCCTTTCCTTCATCTGCCCCCCAGAGATTTGGAAGGAAATACAGGTAGCTTCCGATATTGAAAAATGAAGCTATCGATCCATACCTACAAGGCTATATATTAAAAATGCAAATTTCAAGAAATGAAATTTTCAAGGTTGTTTTAGCTCAATGTTGCTTTGATTCTAATAGCAAGAGACTCACAGAAGTTTCTCTGAGGACTTAGCGTTGCCTTAAAATGCCCCTGCTGGAGGGATTGAGAAACTACTTGGGATAGAATGCTCCTGTAGGAAGAGGGGTCCAGAAAGGCCACAAGGGAGGTGGCACCTCTGTCACTTGCCCAGGTAGTCCTCAGGTCTTGTTCCTGCTTTGAGTGCAGAGGTGAAGATTATAGAAAATCACGTTAAAAATGAATCAGTTTGGGGCCAGCGCTGTGGCACAGCGGGTTAAGCCACTGCCTGAGTGCCGGCATCCCATATGGGCGCTGGTTCAAGTCCCAGCTGCTCCACTTCCAGTCCAGCTCTCTGCTAAGGCCTGGAAAAGCAGTAGAAGATGGCCCAAGTCCTTGGGCCCCTGCACCTGCAGGGGAGACCCTGAAGAACCTCCTGGCTCCTGACTTCAGATCAGCACAGTTCCAGCCATTGCAGCCAACTGGGGAGTGAACCAGTGGATGGAAGACCTCTCTCTCCTTCTTCTCTCTCTGTGTAACTCTGACTTTCAAATAAATAAATAAATCTTTAAAAAATGAATCAGTTCAGGATCTGGGGAACACAAGGTGTGAAGAACGCACATGGATGCTGGTGCTGAGACACAGCCCTGAACGTGCACTCAGGGGGTCGCAGTCTGGGTGGAGAAAAGTGCCAATGAGGACCTCGGTAGCCATGGTGATACCTTCTGTGGGCCTCCGTCATTACACAGTGAGCCAGAACTGGTGAGGAAGGAGAGGCTGTGAAGGCTAAAGCACAGACAAGACCAGGCCAGGGAACACAGGTGCACGAGAGGCCTCCCACAACAGTGGAGGGGGAATTTGGAGCATCTGTGGGATCCGCAGGACAGGTGCATGGAGCCCTGGTAGCAGTCCCTCGTAGTGCTGTCACAGCCCAGCTGTCACAGCCCAGTGTTTATCTGCGGGATGCACTGGCAAAGCTTATTGTGCAATGGGGTTGTGTGGTGGCTGTCATCTTCAGAACTGTTGCCTGTTTGGTTGCTTGGAATTTCTGAATCAGCAGGGCATTTGAGAGATACTTGGGACCGTCTTGAAAGCTTGCAGCTTCCTGAAGTCCTGCTAACCAAAAGCAGAGGCTAGAGAATCGAGAATCCTCGGACAGTCAGTTGGAAAGTTGCAATAAAGGGATAGGGATTTTATACTATGGTTAGTCCTTGAAGATTTTGATCTCTGAAAAACCAGATCTTGAAATCCATCCACAGAGTGCCATAGCTGAACGCATGTGCTTGCTGAGAAACCGTGCAGCTGCGGGAGCCATGAACAAAGGCCCCTTGGCACCTGCTTTTGTCATCTCAGTGTGTTTTTCTTCCTGCTGCATTTTACACCTCGTAATTTCTCTCTTGGCCCCTCTCTCTCCTCAGCTGTCCAGGCCTACAGAGCACATGCACACACATTCCAGCTGCGGTTATTGCAGCTTAACTTGGGGGCAGGGGTGGAGCCAAGAGCACTGGTAGCTGAGTCACACGCAGGCCTTGAGACCTCATACTCGTAATGTAAAACCCTGGGTACATCTGCAAAGTTGAGAAACTCTCAGCATGTATGTCCTCTTCAAACAGGGCTTTCTGGGGGAAACTTAAAAGGACTTTAGGTCACAGTGTAGGGGCTTTGCAACATGAAATGTGACTTTGTTGGGCTGGTCCCTATGACATTCCTGCTATATGTCCAAGTTGAACTGCCATTTAGATGTGGTTTCTGGAGAATGCAGGTGGATCGTGGGAGCCAGCAGTGGCCTGGCCTAGGAGTCTGGACGATTGAAAAGCCTGGCTCTGGCCCTGCACTTCCACACAAACACAACATCAAGGAGATGTGAACAGACCTCAGTAGGACACAGATGCTCACATCGAGTTGTGGCCTAAGAAATCCATCATAGGTTGGAAATTCTGTGAATGCACTTAATACACCCAACCCCCTGAACATCACAGTCTAGCAACTCGGTGCGCCGTGGCATGCCAGTGGTTTCCCTTTGGGATCCTGTGGCTGCCTGGGGTTTGCACTCTGTGCTACTATCCTGCATCATGAGAGTAAGGACTATATCTCGCGAGCCTGGGAAAGGACCAAAATTCACAGTGTACTTTCTGGTGAATGTGTGTCCTTTTTAACAGGTGAAAAAAATTGTGAGTCAAAAAGCATCATAAATTGGGAACTACGTGTACCCTGTCCCTTGGGCCATGCCCAGGATGAATTTAATCCTAAACTTCACTGCTGCTGTTCTCCAAATGGGGATGCGAGGTGCCTGTCCATGTCGGCAGCTGAGCAGCCAGCAAGATGAGAGTGTGCACATCTCACTCAGTGCCTGTCGCAGTCTCCCATGGACAGGGACTGTTGATTCTCAGGATCTGTTTGCTGCTGGAGTCATGGTTGTACATGTTGTTCATTACCTCTGCAATGTCCCCAGGATGATGAGGGGCATTATCAATAACATGGGACATTAAACAGGCCACAATTTTATCTCCAGAACATTCATAGTAGCTGAGCGGAATGGCAAAGTCCTCTGGCCACCTCGCAGAACATAATCCCCAGGGGGAGAAAGTCCAGAAGTAACCCCAAATCTGTAGGAGGATTTCCTTTATGATAAAGAAGGCCTCTCTGGCTGATAGGACACAGGAGGCAACTCGCTAAAGAGTATTGTTGGGGTGAGGGTTGGAGTGTCTGGATTCAAATCACAGCTTTGCTTCCAATTCAAGCTGGTTGGGCACCCTGGAGGCAATAGACTATGGCTCAAGTATTTGGGTCCCTGCCATCTACGTGTGAATCCTGAATTGAGTTCCTGGTTCCTGGGTTCAGCCTGGCTCTTGATGGGTATTTGGGCAGTAAACTAGCAGGTGAAAAATCTCTGTCTCCCTCTGTGTGTGTGGTGTAGCAGGTTAACGTCCTGGCCTGGGGCACCGACATCCCATATGGGCACCGGTTTGAGATCTGGCTGCTCCACTTCCCATCCAGCTCTCTGCTTATAGCTTAGGAAAAAAGTAGAGGATGGCCCAAGTGCTTGGGCCCCTGCACCCATGTGGGAGGTCCAGAGGAAGCTCCTGGCTTTGGATCTGTGCAGCTCTGGCTGTGGTGGACAATTGAGTGAACCAGTGGATGGAAAACTCTGTGTAACTCTGACTTTTGAATAAATGAATACATCTTTAAAAAATAAAATAAAAATTTTATTTTTATGTAATGGAAATCACAAATAATTCATTCCATACCTCAACTGTGTGTTAAGGGAAAATATTTTAAAAATGAAACCCTAAAAATCAAACCCTAAAATCACCAGAAGGAAAAATATATTGCAAGGATTCCTTTACATCCCTGATGTGGGGGAGGGTGTTTTTCGTGATGACTCCAAATCCAAAAGCCATACCATAAAAGATTAATTCGAATACATAAAGCAAAAATAACTTCTATGAAAATTATAAGCATATCAAAGTCAAATGACAAATTGAGAAAAAAAATTGTCAACTCATATGACAAGGGCTCTCCTCTCAGTACATACCGAGCTCCCCAAAGTAATTTTTTATAGAAAACTTTAATATAAATTTCAAAAGTACAACTTTTGGATTATAGTGGTTTTTCTCCCCGTAACCACCCTCCCACCCACAAACCATCCCATCTCCCTTCTCCCTACTCCCTCTCCCATCCCATTCCTCATTAAGATTTATTTTTAATTCTATACAGAAAATCAACTTAGTATACTAAGTGAAGACCCAAAATCAATTTTTAAAAGGAGTTTGATTTTTAATATTCTGCACCATGACTTTCAGCTCAGAGCTTCCAACTTTTCTACAGCTGTGCTGCCGTGGAGGAATCAGGATTCCTTTAACCAGTCCCCTATTGATGGACACATGAGTTTGTTTTTTCTGGCCTTTTGGTATTAGGGTATTTTTTGAAAGAATTGTGTTGTTTGACTTCAAAGTTAGGTTGTCTGTCGACTTGAATTTGGGCTGCATCAATGATAAGCTGCATGACCTTGACCTTGTGCAAGTTATTTAAGCTCTGTTTCCTCTTCTGTGTAATAGGTCTGAAATTAGCAGTGGCAACAACTTGAGATGGTTATGAGGATTCAGTGTTATGTAAAGGACTTAGAATAGTCCCTGACCCCACGTTAAGTGAGATGGAAGTATTAGCCACCATTATTTAAAATTTATTTTTATTGGCCGGCGCCGCGGCTCACTAGGCTAATCCTCCGCCTAGTGGCGCCGGCACACCGGGTTCTAGTCCCGGTTGGGGCGCCGGATTCTGTCCCGGTTGCCCCTCTTCCAGGCCAGCTCTCTGCTGTGGCCCGGGAGTGCAGTGGAGGATGGCCCAGATGCTTGGGCCCTGCACCCCATGGGAGACCAGGAAAAGCACCTGGCTCCTGGCTCCTGCCATTGGATCAGCGCGGTGCGCCGGCCGCAGCGCGCTGGCCGCGGCGGCCATTGGAGGGTGAACCAACGGCAAAGGAAGACCTTTCTCTCTGTCTCTCTCTCTCACTGTCCACTCTGCCTGTCAAAAAAAAAAATTTTTTTTATTTACTTGAAAGCCAGAGAGTCAGTGGTAGGAGTCGTCCATCTGCTGGTGTACTCCCCAAATGCCTGCCAGGGCTGGGCCAGGCTGAAGCCAGGAACCTGTCATCTGGGTCTCCCACATGAGTGGCAGGGATCCAACTACTTGAGCTCCAACACTGGCTCACAGGATATGTGTTAGTAGGAAACTGGAATCAAGGTCAGAGCCAGACTCAACCCCAGGTGCAGCCTGCCAAAGGGAAGCTTAACCACTTGGCAAAATAGCCACCTCGGCTGTTAAAATTATTACCATGTGCCAAAGTAAAGAAATTTTACTACCTTTATCACTTTCTGCTTTAATAATTTAATAACTCAGAATCAGTGAGCAGGAGTTCGAAAGAGAGATGGTGTTTCTTAAAGATAAGAAGTGAGGTCCAGGGTGGGGCCGGCCCTGTGGTGCAGTGGGTTGAGCTGCTGCCTGCAATGCCAGCATCCCAAATGAGTCCTGGCTGCTCCACTTTCGGTCCAGCTCCCTACGAACACACTTGGAAAAGCAGCAGAAGATGGCCCAAGTGCTTGGTCCCCTGCCACCCACCTGGGAGACCTGGAAGAAGCTCCTGGCTCCTGGCCCAGCCTGGAAGAAGCTCTTTGGCCTGGCCCAGCCCTGGCTGTTGCTGCCATTTGGGAGTGAACCAGTGGATGGAATGATCCTGTCTTTCTCTTTCTCTTTCTCTCTCTCTCTTTTATAAATAAAAAGAAGTGAGGTGCAATGGTGAGGCAGTAACCAACCCTCTTACCATTCCTTGCTTTTTAGTGTGGAGCTCCCTAGAAGTGCAGCTTGGGGGCCAGCACCTGTGGCTCCGGCATCCCATGAGAGCCAGTTCGAGTCCTGGCTGCTCCACTTCAATCCAGTGCCCTGTTAATGTTCCTGGGAAAGCAGTGGAAGATGACCCAAGTGCTTGGGCTCCTATACCTGTGTGGGAGACTTGGAGGAAGCTCCTGTCTCCTGGCTTCAGATCAGCCCAGCTCTGGCTGTTTTGGCCATTTGGGAAATGTACCAGCAGATAGAAGACCTTTTACACTCTAACTCCTTCTCTCTGCCCGTAATTGTACCTCTCAAATAAAAAAAAAAAGAAATGCAGTTGCCAGGCACCAAGACTGGATGTCAATCTGGTGATTTGCACTGGGGTCTGCATTTTAATAATCTCACTGCAAGGGGACCCAAAGAACATTTTGAGAAAGTACTGTCCATTGGGTGGGTGATGCTCCAATTCTAAGTCTAGTGCCTTAGGGGAATTGATCAGGTTCAAGTTCCCCTAAAGTAAGCCATGGTTTAGCTGTTATCAACATTGTACTCCAGGCCAGGGCGGAACATGTGACTAAGGTAACAGAATGTTGAAGTTGACTTTATTGAGGCATTACGACTTCTTTCCTGCCTCTGCACCTGCTGCCTCTTGTGCCTTCCGCATTCATCTCGTAGGTGCTTAGAGTCAGGGGTGTGACTTGCAGCGTGTCCCCTTTGTCCGGGACACTGTTTCTTAACACAATTCTGTTCATGTGTTGATGCTGTCCAGAGCTACTAAAGAAGAGGAAGTCGGAACTCTTGCTTCTTGTTGCCCACCATCCCCAGGTGAGGATGGGCAACATAGAAAAGGAATGTAAGTTTTGGAGTCCAAGCCCAGTTCCTTCATTGCTACACTGAACCAGGAAATGCTGGAAAAGTTACAAAACATCTCTGAAACCTCTTTTGTAACATGGAGGTGCTATCAGTTCATGCCTGCAGCTACTCCAGGGACTAGGAATAGTGTTCACACAAAGGATGCCAGGCAGCTGGCGCTCACACAACAGTAGACACTGTTGGATGAATGCTGGCTTTTCTGAAAAGGGGATTCTCCCCTGGTTCTCTGACGCCCCCTGCTGGGCAGTCCTGAAACTGGATGAAGCACTAGTCTGCACCACTGGCTTGAAACTGAGGATCCTGGGACACCCAGAGGCAGTGTATGAGGAAGAATCTGCAATGAAGGCCAGAGCCCGTCCAAGTGAAAGGAAACTCTTGGAAGGTGGAGAGCAGGGAAATCTGATAAGGGCAGAAGGTAGAGCCTGGACAACTTTTCTCACTAATAATCCATTATTATCATCATTTCTGCTGATATTTACATGTCCAGAATTTTCATACGTTAATCTTCACTAAAAATTCTCTTAAGCACAGGAGTAAATCTAAATGCCCAAAGCACAAGGAAACAAAGGGGGGAGGGTAAATAGATTAATTGGAGGTCATCAAAATGAAATATTTCTGGTTTTTTTTTTTTTTTTTTTTTTTTTTTAATGTTTTGAGAGGTAGAGTTACAGAGGGAGAGCCAAAGAGAAAGGTGTTCCATCTGCTGGTTCACTCCCCAAATGGCCTCAACAGCTGGGGCTGGGCCAATCTGATGCCAGGAATCAGAAGCTTCTTCCAGGTCTCCCACGTGGGTACAGGGGCTCAAGCACTTGGGCCATCTTCTACCAGTTTGGCAGGCCATAGCAGAGAGCTGGATCAGAAAAGGAGCAGCCGGGACTCGAACTGGCACCTACATGGGATGCTGGTGCCACAGGTGAAGACTTAACCCAATACACCACAGCACCTGCCCCAAGATGTTTCTGTTTGAAAGAACACTTACCAGTTAAGTGAAAACACAGTTCCCAAGGGAAAAAATTGCATATCACAAATATGATTATAGACCTGTATCTAGAATATATAAAGAACTCTTACAACTCAATAATAAAAAGACAAACAGCTCAATTAAAAAAATGTGCAAATGATCAGAATAGACATTCCTCCGAAGAAGATACACAGTGATCCTGTGGCATGTGAAAAGATGTGAGACATCGTTAATTATTAGGGAAATAATAAAAACCATGGGTCAGGTGTTGTGAAACAGGCTAAGCTGCCTCTTGGGTCACATTCCATATCAAAGGGCTGCTTCAAGTCCCAGCTCTTCACTTCTGATCCAGCTCCCTGCTAATGTGCATCCTGGAAGGCATCCGATGATGGCTCAAGTATTCGGGACCCTGCCACCCAGGGGAGAGACCTAGATGGAGTTCTGGGTTCCTGGCTTTGACCTGGCCCGACCCTGGCTGTTGCAGGCATTTGGGGAGTGAACCAGCACATAGTAGTCTTTAGGGCCGGCGCCGTGGCTCAACAGGCTAATCCTCCACCTTGTGGCACCGGCACACCGGGTTCTAGTCCCAGTCAGGGCGCCGGATTCTGTCCCAGTTGCCCCTCTTCCAGGCCAGCTCTCTGCTGTGGCCAGGGAGTGCAGTGGAGGATGGCCCAAGTACTTGGGCCCTGCACCCCATGGGAGACCAGGATAAGTACCTGGCTCCTGCCATTGGATCAGCGCAGTGCGCCAGCTGCAGCGCGCCAGCCGCAGCGGCCATTGGAGGGTGAACCAACGGCAAAGGAAGACCTTTCTCTCTGTCTCTCTCTCTCACTGTCCACTCTGCCTGTCAAAAAAAGCAAAAACAAAACAAAAAAACAAACAAAAAAAACCAAAAAATTCTTTAAATGTGTGTTTTATGCATGTGAATTATTCTGTCCATAAAGATAGTGAGAATGAAAGTTTAAAATATCCTATGAAGAAGGGTTATGTCTATTTTAATAAAGTGCCTGAGGGTAGCCAGGCAATGTTTAAGCTAGGGAGGGAGCCAAGATTCAAAAGCTGATTGTCAACACTAGAACCTGGGATAATGACTCCTAATTTTCCAACATTTTTTTTTCTTTTTAAATTTATTTATTTGAAAGTCAGAGTTACAGAGAGAGAGAGAGAGAGAGAGAGAGAGAGAGAGAGAGAGAGAGGTCTTTCAGCTATTAGTTCACTCCCAGGATGGCCACAATGGCTGGAGCTGCACCAATCTGAAGCTAGGAGCCAGGAGCTTCTTCTGGGTTTCCCACACGGGAGCAGGGGCCCAAGCACTTGGCCATCTTCTATAGCTTTCCCAGGCCATAGCAGAGAGCTAGGTGGAAGTGCAGCAGCTGGGACTCAAACCAGCACCCATATGGGATGCAGGCACTGCAGGCGGTGGCTTTACCCGCTACACCACAGTGCTGCCCCCTTTTGTTTTTTTAATTTATATTTTATTTTATTTTATTCTATTCTATTCTATTCTATTCTATTCTATTCTATTCTGTTTTATTTTAAGTGCTGCCCCATAAGGTGTAGCCTGAGATGTGAGAGTGAAGTACAGAGGCCTGGGTCGTGGACTCTGCAGCAAGGGAGCCTGGCCTAAGGGTCAGGGCTGGCTTCTGAGAAACCTGGTTCTGACATGGATTTGGTTCCCTGGCTGCTGAGCCTTTGAGGAGACAGACTGCTCTGTAGGGCACAGGGACATGCTGAGTCTGGATGCTCTGACATTTCGTTGTGTTTGAGCATCTTGCAACATGACTGAATCAAAAACTGAGCGTGGCAGCCTGGGGATTTTGTGAGGGGTGTGATGAGGGTGCAGCACGTGGTGATTACTTGTGGAGTTTGGCAAGCTGGCGTTGTTGATAGTCATGGACAATTTTACATAAATATATAGCAATATCTGATAAACTTGCTATAAATCTCTTCAGAACCCCCTTGTTTCAGGGAGAAAATATTTCTTTAAAATATTTGTACATTTATTTATTTCAGAGGCAGACAGAGACATACAGAGAGTGATTTTCCATCTGTTGGTTCTTTGCCCTAAATACCTGCAAATACTGCCAAGGCTGGGTCAGGCCGGAGCCAGGAGCCAGGAACTCAGCCTGGATCTCCCACAGGGGTAGAAGCGACCCATCCACTTGCTGCATGACCACTGCCTCCCAGTATGCATGTAGCAGAAAGCTGGAAGCAGGAACCAGAGTGAGGCATCAAGCCCAGGTACTTTTGTGTGGTATGAGGCCGCCTTAACTGCTAGGGCTTACACTGGTCCCAGTAGTTCTCTCTTAAAGGAAGAAAAGGGGCCAGTGTTGTTATGCAGTTTTAAACCATGGCTTTGCTGTGCTGGCATCCCATCCCATACTGGGGCACCAGCTGGAGTTCGGGCTGCTCTGTGTCCCATCCAGCTCCCTGCTAATGTACCTGGGAAGACAGCAGATGGCCCAAGTGCATGAGCCCCTGCTACCCACATGGGAGACCCAGATGGAGTTCCTGGCTCCTGGCTTTTCTTTACCCAGCCTTAAACTGTGTGCCATTTGGGGAGTGAACCAGAGGATGGAAGATCCATCTATCTTTCTCTCTCTCTCTCTCTCTCTCTCTCTCTCTCCCCCACACACACCCCCCACACCCCCTTAATTCTGCCTTTCAAATAAATAAATCCTCAAAGGAAGAAAAATCAGTTGGACTTTGGTTTTCTAGTTTCATGACCATCACCATTTTAGAAAACATAGAAACAAACCCAGGCTTAAAGTATACATCTCAGTTCAACAAATCACAAATAATCATTCTTGTTTATATCATTTCCGTTTTACCCTGTGTACTGCAAGACTAATACAGATAACAAACTGTTCATTTCTACAGTAAATTTGTAGCAGTGCTGGAAATATTAATGGTCAAAAAATGTGTGAGTGTATTCTAGAAGCATAAATATAACATCTTTAGAAATGAAGATTGTGTTTGAGAGCCTATATATTTTAAATTAATTTTTTATAGCTAGGACAGAATATTTTTTTTCTCCATTGAGTTTTCTTGCTATTCTCTAATCCTACTGGGCATAAGCTGTTCTATAGACTTCATTGTACTTTGTAATAAACACACACATCGAGAACGTATCAAGTAAATATTTACTGACACGCAATTCTGGAATTTTTCGAAGCCAACCTTTCTGTCCTGATCACCCTTTTGGCTGTCTTCAGGAAATACAAGAGAGTTTTCTGCTTTTCCACTGGGAGGCTCCTACAGGAGGCCGCTACTCTTGATTCTGAGAAAAAGAAGTAATTTGATCCACACAAGAAATTAGGTAGAAGCAATCTTGTTTTCAAATATGTTTTGTTTTGAAGTGTGTCCTAAAAACCTGAGTTGTTTCTCCAAAGAAGTGTTCAACCTGGCCAGCAAAAATAATGGGACATAGCAAATCTTCTTTCTTCCTGCTAAGTGGGTTTACTTAGAGTAAGGATTAAGGAACTATCTTGAACAAAAGTCAGGATATTTAAATTAATGATATGTGTGTGACAGTTTCCCCACACTGAAATGCCTTGTCTCTTTTTTATAAATCCAAACTTGTAGAGCTCCAATTCCTCCCTTTAGAAAATATTCAAATTCTCTTGGGATATCCAAAAATAAGCAAAAAAAAAAAAAAAAAAAAAGGTTTTTTTTTCTTCAATTCCACAGGATTTTACTTTTCTTCTTGTTACCATCTCCACTCTTGTAATTGCAGGGTTTGCTAAAAGTGAAAATTGATTGATTTTTCTAAAAAGAACACAGACATGGCAGTCACATGTCCCCAGGGAACTTTTGGTATACAAGGTCTAGAAGCCAGTGTGTGTTTTTCTTTTTTGCTGAACTCCTGGCAATGTCTGAGGCTTGTGGTAGGAGACTGAGGGCCATGGTTTCTAGTTTTTGAAGGGTTAATGTTAGGAGCTTAATCATATGTTTGATCATAGACCATTTAGGGTACTGACTCACCAAATGATTACATATGGATTGTAAAGGAGCAATGAAATCAAAGAAAGAAGGGGCTGGTGCTGTGGTACAGTGGGTTAAAGCCCTAGCCTGCAGTGCCAGCATCCTATATGGGCACTGGTTCAAGTCCCAGCTGTTCCTCTTCTGATCCAGCTCTCTGCTATGGCCTGGGAAAACAGCGGAAGATGGCCCAGGTCCTTAGGCCCCTGCACCCTCGTGGGAGACCTGGAAGAAGCTCCTGGCTCCTGGCTTCGGATCAGATCAGCTCTGGACGTTGCAGACATTTGGGGAATGAACCAGTGGAATGGAAGATTCTCTCTCTCTCTCTCTCTCTCTCTCTCTCTCTCTCGGGCTCTACCTCTTTCTGTAACTCTGTCTTTCAAATAATAAGAATAAAATAATTCTAAAAAGAAACCAAAGAAGATGTTGAAAAATCAAAGTGCTGGGCTTGACCTAATTCCCCACAAAAAAGGTGTCCCATGGCCTGGAGAGTGCTTTTGCATGTGGGCACCCATGAGTGGACAGCACAAGTAAGCAAAAGCTCCGGCTGAGGCAAAGAATTATTGAGGTCACCAAAGCTTGGAGTGACAATTCTGGGCTTAATCACCTCTCCCACAGATGTGAATGGAGGCAGGGGGTGGGGTGGGGTAACTGAATTGAAACCCAAGGAAGGCTGCTCAGTTTTTCTTGGATGTTCATTCATTGGGTGGCAGGGGAGGTGCTCCCTTTACTGGGAACTGTCAACTAAGTTTACCTGGTAGAGAGGCAGGGGCACCTGCACTGGCCACTGAGTTGCATCCAAAAGGAGCAGAGGGCAGTAAGCCTGGTGCATGGTGCTTTCTGGGGCATTAGCTTCCACTCTGAGACTATGGCCAGAGGCAAGTCCATCCCTTCCAATAATGGGGGCACTGCAGAGAGGAAAAGAAAGTGTTGGGGTTAAATAAAATCAGGAAATCATAGGGAATGGGCTTTGCCCCTTTCCACTAGAATGTCAACTGCATCAGAGCTGCAGAGGCTCCAGATGGGGTAGGAATCACAAAGGGAATAAAGGCTGATGTGTGAGAGCCACCTGGCCACTTGGTGAGGCCTCCTTAGGTGATTGCCCTTGGATAGTAAGCATTAGAGACCTTTTGTTTGGCTTTATTCATATGGGAAATCAGAAACTATCCACTTGTTCCAGTCCCAGACATACAGTATAGTTGGGTGTTGTGGAAGATAAAACTATATATTAAGATGAATTTTGGGGGGTGGGGGCAGTGCAGTGGTGTAGTGGGTAAAGCCACCACCTGCAGTGCCAGCATCCCCTCTGGGCATGTTTGAGTCCTGGCTGCTCCACTTTTGATCAAGCTCTCTGCTATGGCCTGGGAAAACAATAGAAGATGGCCCAAGTCCTTGGCCTCCTGCACCCACATGGGAGACCTAGAAGAAGCTCCTGGCTCCTGGCTTCAGATCTGTGGAGCTCCTGCCATTGTGGCCATTTGGGGATTGAACTAGTGGGTGGAAGACTGTCTTTCTCTCTCTCTCTCTGCCTCTGCTCTCTGTAACTCTGTCTTTCAGATAAATAAATCTTTTAACAAAAAAAAATGATGGCTTTTGCTAACAAGCCTTGTGACCAGAAAATTGCCTCTCTGTGTCTGTTTTGTTCTTTAAGGAATTTGTGTAAAAATAAATGAGAAAGGCCGGCACTGCAGCTCACTAGGCTAATCCTCTGCCTGCGGCACTGGTACTCCACGTTCTTGTCCCTGTCGGGGCGCCGGTTCTGTCCCAGTTGCTCCCCTTCCAGTCCAGCTCTCTGCTGTGGCCCAGGAAGGCAGTGGAGGATGGCCCAGGTGCTTGGGCCCTGCACCCACATGGGAAACCAGGAGGAAGCGCCTGGCTCCTGGCTTCAGATCGGCGCAGCGTGCCTTCCGTAGAGGCTCTTTGGGGGGTGAACCAACAGAAAAGGAAGACCTTTCTCTCTGTCTCTCTCACTAACTCTGCCTGTCAAAAAAAAAAAAAAAATGAGAAAGCAATTCCAAATGACAGAGTTCCACTCAAATGCATGATCATTACAGTTGTGGTAGCTCTGTGAGCTGGACGGAGGGGATCTTTGATAACCTTCAGACTTCCCGAGCTATTTCAACAGGAATATTCATTACGAATCTTAGTATCTGATGCAAGATGGGATCTTGAATTAGAACCTGAATGGAAACACTTTGATGCCACCGCTGCTACAGCATTATTCGCTGAAGCCCCCTCCCAAAGTATAAGAGCCAGGAAGACGATGGGTAGATTGAGGAAGCAGTGGGAGCTGAGAAACTACTGATGAAGCATGTGTGTAGGGTCCTGGTGCACATTCCTTTCAGACAAGGTCAAGAACGGAGGACTCTGTCCTGCACCTCTGTATGCTAAATGGTAGTATCTAGAATAACCAGACTGGTCTTGGACTTCTAGAAATGACAGTGTATTGAAGACTAAGCCTCCCCCTGGGTGTGTCTAGCAATACTAGACAAATGAATGTTGTAGTTAAGACATTGGGTGAACTGCAAAGGCAAAGGAAAACCAAAGCAGGCAGATCCCAGACAGATGGGATGTCCCTAAAGTGTGTGTGTGCTGCAAAGTAGCTGGGAAGCCAAATGGAGCTCTGAGCTGTCTCCTAAGGAAAGGGGACCAATACAGGATCTCTAGGTCCAGCAGAGCTGGTGGGGGTGGAGGTGGAGTGCAGTGTTGGGAACATTCACAACTTCTAGCAGAAGGGGCTGTACCTCAGCAATAAGGGCAAGTTGTAAAAGTACCTGAGAAGCCGGTGCTGTGGCATAGGGGGTTAAGCCACTGCCTGCAGTGCCGGTATCCCATATGGGTGCTGGTTTGAGACCCGGCTTCTCCACTTTTGATCCAGCTCTCTGCTATGGCCTGGGAAAGTAGTGGAAGATGGCCCAGGTCCTTGGACCCCTGCACTTGCGTGGGAGACCCAGAAGTGGCTCCTGGCTCCTGGCTTCAGATTGGCGCAGCTCTGGCCATTGCAGCCATTTGGGGAGTGAACCAGTGGATGGAAGACCGACCTCCCTCCCTCCCTCTCTCCCTCCCTCCTTCCCTCTCTCTGCCTCTCCTTCTCTTTCTGCGTAACTCTTTCAAATAAATAAATAAATAAATCTTTCTAAAAAGGTATCTGAAAGACTGAAACTCTGCTTTGAAAAGTTCAAGCCCAGATTGGATTATGTTGAGTGCTGGTACTCTGACTGGCTAGCCTTGCTCCTCTGACCAAAAATGGTAAAAAAAAAAAAAAAAAAAAAAAAAAAAAAAAAAAAAAAAAAAAAAAAAGAAAGAAAGAAAAAAATCTTGGGAAGAATGTGACATCACATGGAATCTGTCATTCAATTTATTTTATTATGTAAGAAAATAGAAACAAAGGAAGAAAAAGATATTAGAAATCAATCCACAACAGTTCACTTACTGGAGTTTTCAGGCATGGGGTTAAAAATGACTACAGGTGTTATTTCAGTAAAATAGTTAAGATGAGAAACTAACCTTTGTGAAAATAGTAAGATGGAAATTCAAGCACAAAAAATAGAATATTTTAAAAATCTTAATAAGACAATGATTTCCCCAAATTTCATGTTTATCTGCTAATTTAATAATATTTGTTGGGGTATGTGTTTTGGTGCAGTGGCTTGAACTGCTGCTTGGAAAATCTGCATCCCATATTGGAGTGAAGTTGGAGTCCTGGCTCTTGATGCTTCCAATCTAGCTTCCTGTTGGTGACTCCTGGGAGGCAGAAGAGAATGGCTCAAGTATTTGGCCGCCGCAAACCACATGGGAGACCCAGATGGGTTTCTGGCCTTGCCTAGTCCTGGCTGTTGGAGCTGCTTGGTGAGTGAATCAATGGATAGAATATTCTCTCTCTCTCTTTCAAGTATGTAAAAATATTTGATGGATCCAAGCTTTTTGTAGTTACAAGGATTAATTTATGTTTGACTCTCAAAGTCATTTTTGAGCTTAATTAACTTCATGAAAATGCTGGCTAGCATGTTCATTTTTTTTAAAAAAAGAATAAATTATGGAAAATGGTATTGTAAAGATTTTATATATCTCTAAATGTCATCATCAAATCTTTGTAACAGTGTAAAGCTGAGAGTGTGTATTTTCAGATCAGAAGCTTAAGTCAATCATTATATAATTAGTGCAAAAGCAAAAAATCTGAGAATTCTGTAGGCAAGATTACTTTAAAATCATGTAAAACCCTCTATAACTCTCATTAAGCCTTATTTTATGTCAATAAACTCATTTCTTCCAGCTAAAGGATTTATTTAACCTGTTAAATATATTTGAAAGGAGTTCGTATAACTTCATAATATTTTAATTTTATTTCTTAGTTTTCAATTTTTTAAAATAAAAAAAATTAATAGTAGTGTTTGAAAGTCTCACATATTAAGTAAAAATTTCAAATGATAGAATTGAAATTCAGCAGTAGTGTTCAACAGTCTCAAATATCAAATTAAGGGGCCGGTGCTGTGGCGCAGTGGGTTAACGCCCTGGTCTGAAACGCCGGCATTCCATATGGACGCTAGATCTGGTCGTGGCTGCTCCTCTTCCGATCCAGCTCTTTTCTGTGGCCTGGGAAAGCAGTAGAAGATGGCCCAAATCCTTGGGCCCCTGCACCCAAGTGGGAGACCTGGAAGACGCTCCTGGCTCCTGGCTTCGGATTGGCACAGCTCCGGCCATTGCGGCCAATTGGGGAGTGAACCATTGGATGGAAGATTCTCTCTCTCTCTCTCTCTGCCTCTCCTCTCTGTGTAGCTCTGACTATCAAATAAGTAAATAAATCTTTAAAAAATCACACTACAAAAAATTCAGTAATTTCAACTCATTTCCTTGAGAGTCAACTTACCTCCTTTCACAGGACAAGATAAACAAAGTCTTCTTCCTGTTATTGAGCATTTTATAAAATAGTCTGCCAATAATGGGATTACTCTTAATTTTATGAATAAAAATAAGAACATCTGTTGCTTACTGAGTCTGTCACTATAATTCTAAGTAATTAATTGTCAGGAATAATATGAATTTCTAAAACATTTGGTGCTCCATTTTTTTTGACAGGCAGAGTGGACAGTGAGAAAGAGAGAGACAGAAATGGTGATCCATTTTTAAACCTACTGTAAACCTATGTTGCTATAAACCAATCATAGTTGCAGCTTCATCTTTTGAATAAGCAATAATAATAGAAAAGTTAACACTTTTTCCAATTATTGTTGAGTTTCAAATATAGACAACTCTTTTATATCATGAATAAACTCTGTATTTTTTAAACATCTATTTTTATTTATTTGAGATACAGAGTTACAGAGTCAGAGACTGGGGTGGGGTGGGGTTTTCCATCTGCTGGTTCACTCCCCAAATGACTGAGTTTCTGTCTGACCCAGGGCCAGACATTGTGGGCATTTGGGGAATGAGCTACTGTATGGGAAATTTCTCTCTCTCTCTCTGCCTTTCAAATAACATAAAATACAGATTAGGAACACATACAATGGGTATGCAACAGTCCAGCAATGGGAAAAAAAAATCCATCAAGACTAGAGAATGTTAGAAAATAAAATGACCTCTCTCTTTGGGTCTGGATCCAGAAAAATACTACTTTGTTTCCTAGACTGTCCCTAAATTATTTAATATATGTAGCCTTACCCGTAAAGCTGTCAGATACACATGAAAATACTACAACATTTAAATTTAGAGGAAAGATGTGGGCTAAGAGTGAAACATAAGAGGATGATTGGAAACCAGTGATATATTTTAAATGTCAGGGTTCTATCAGAGCAGCTTCTGCAGCAAACAGAGGCAATAAAATCTTCCGTTCAAATCCATTCTCAGGGGGTGCAGTCCCAGGGAAGTGGAAGTAAGGAAATAGGAATGAAACTGAGAAGGAACCAGGGCAAGTACAAGTGCTATGGAGTTGGCTGCCATTAGCTTTCCAGGCAACTGTCTCACAAGACCATTTTTGGAGAGGCCACGTGAACAGAATTTCTGGAAAGTCTTTCTGGGGACAGCAAAGAGAAGAATTTATCTGGAAGCCACCTTTTCCTACTGGTCAAAGATTTACCCAGCAGGGGGATAACTTCACAGGATAATAACAACATATTCCCAGGTGCATACAGTTGGTCATTAAGAGTCCACAGCTTCTCATGCCCTCGCAGTAGTGGAGACGCTGGGGAGGAGAGAAGAGGCAGGCCACTGTGGGTTTGTGCCATGGAAACTGAGCAAAAACAAGTGGCCGAGGGCCCAGGAGGTGGGAGTCCCTGAGTGGATCTAAGGAAGAGAGTGTGAGACTCTTGCCTGGGCAGCCCAGCGTTGGAATGCCTGGCCCCTAAAATAACTCACCCGCCCATAGGGAATTGGTGAGGCTCCCTTTTTTGCCTCCTTTTAGGCACCAGGACACATACAGATCCTCCTCCTCCTTGAGCAGATGAGGACCCATCTGCTGTAAGATATATTTGATAGAAAGTAACTGACAGGTTCAACCAACAAATCAAGGAAATGTACTAGTTCAGATAAGAGGAAGTCCGGGTGGTGGTGGTTCCAACGGCTAAGTCATGCTTAAACTTCCAACTTTCAAGTGATCTACCACCTGCCCAGATAGATTTATTTGCCTCCCTGCCTCCCTCCCTGCCTTCCTCCCTCCCTCCCCGCCCCTCGCTTGCTCATTTTCCCTCCCTCCCTCCCTCCCTCCCTCCCTTCCTTCCTTCCTTTCTTCCTTTTTTTGTACAATGAAATAGTCATATGTAGTATGTTCCAACATCATTAATTTTTCTGAGTTCCCTTTACGTGCCAGCTTCAGCACTCTGCAGTATAGAAGCCAACTGCTTTGTCAGCTATTTCACACTACCTATGAAAAGTTGCCAATTTCTCAGCTAGAAAAATTAGTGGGATTCTTATTTATTTCTTCTCCATCTCTGGCACCTGAACAAATCAAAACTTTCCTGTTCCCTTATGTACTGTAGCTCCTCTTCCTTAATCATGTTTTGTAGTTTTAGGATTTCTGCTTGCTAGCAAAGCCAACACGGCTAACTGAAGCAGAAGTTCATCTATTGAACAGGTACCTAGGCTGACAGAATCTATGGGCAAGAGGGTAAACAACTCGAGCAGAAACCAGAACAGGATAGGCAGAGTCCACATCGCTGCTGGCAGCACAGTCACTCTACAGCTGGATCTGTCATCCCTGGCTCAGTGCACCTGCCCTGCCCAGCCCTGGCGTACAACCTCACCCATCCGTTTGGTGATGACTTCTCATCACAGGTCTTTGCTGAAAATCACAAACAATTAATGGTACTTGAATTTCAGAAGTGGAGACTGTTATAAATGACTTGTTTCAGTTATTATCCCTAAAGACCTGGTTTTTCAAATAATGAATTTAAAAACGCTGTCCAATAGCAAATTTAATTATTATGCAGTCTAGATTTCTCTGTTGGAGCTTCACTATAAATGACTGATGTTGTCTCCCCATTGGTTTTACTTCAGTTTTAGTAAAAAATATCAGGTAATTTAAATTTTCTGACAGACTATTTGCTATGGTTTTTGGCAGCTAAAGGAATAAGCGTATTCAGCATGCATAGCTTGAAATTAATTGTAATTAAATCAAATCAGCTAACATCTCTAGGTACTCAACCAGAGAGAAAGTGACTTAACCACTTATTAGATTGTATTTGTTATTTTGTGACATTGT
This sequence comes from Oryctolagus cuniculus, assembly GCF_964237555.1. Lineage (NCBI taxonomy): Eukaryota > Metazoa > Chordata > Mammalia > Lagomorpha > Leporidae > Oryctolagus > Oryctolagus cuniculus. The sequence goes on along the minus strand of NC_091447.1, from coordinate 3,222,472 downwards.
GCTGATGGACACCCTGAGAAATCCAAGATGAGATATGTAATGTAATAAACCTCACGTGATTATCCACAGAGCAAAATCTACTTTTATCTAAGCTGTCCAGATTTTTTAGTACCAGCTAAGGAGGTGGCTTGTGTTATCCATGCTAGTGTGATTATAGATAGGTAAAAAATGGGGGCTCATTTCAGCCTGGAGGGTCTCTCTTCCAAGGAACCCCCAAACTGTGACTACATTTTATGTATGTTTTTGATGTATTTAGTTAAATACTCATTCAGAAAACTTAATTTTGGAAATTGGCTCTATAAGAAACACATGAACAAAATGTTGACTGATTTTTAATAATCTGCCAGCATCTTAGATGTTATGTTGAACAAGTCAAAAATCTTCATAAACACTATCGTGTCTCCAGTGAGACTGAGTTAGGGGTTTTACAAAGGAAAAAAGCAGATCCCAGAGGGTCCTCTGAATTGCTTGTATTCACAACATTAATGAACAGAATCAATGATGAGATTATTTTGCTTTTAGTACAGTATAAGGAAGCTGTCCCCACTGGGCTCTTTGCCATCACTGCATGGTTGCATGAGATAGGCTGCTCACTACCCTCATTCTGCTGAAATTGCCTATGGAAAACTCTATCCAAATAAGCCTAGAAATGTAATTTTTTTTAATCTAACCAAGCAGAAAGGCCAAGGATAATGTGTGATGTGCTGAGACTGGATTCCAGTTAATTATGAAGGATTTATAAATGGTTTCATTGCAGGAGGGATGACCTTGTGCTGGGCCAAGTGGCAGGATGCTGTCCCTGTCCCACCTGGAGGGCAGCTCTGGCAAAACAACATATCAGGACCAGCTGGAAGCCGGCTTGTCCACCTGCATGAGCACTTTGGGAGATGCTTCAAAAGTGCCCATGGAAGCCTGGGGAATGCAGCTCTCTCCCTCCCCACTCGACCTCACCCCCAACCTTTAAAGAGCTTTAGGAGCTCCCTGGGTTTCCGTGGCTGGAATGCCTTCTGCACTTGGCAGTTGTGAAACTGATTCAGATCCATTACAGACTTACCCTTGACCTTGGAAGGGTCAGGTGCTCTTTTTCAAGTGTCTGATGTTGTAATCCTCCTTGAGAGGTACAGATTGGAGGGAGGGGGTGACCTGTGACTTTTCTAGTCCCCTGGCTGACTGAGAGCCACATGTGCATTCCAGCACTGCAACTGTCCCCACACCTTCCCTAGAGGGCAGTCCACCTGCTCTCCCCAGCCGCCCCTTTGAAGTGGACGGCTTCCTTTTTCACGACACCCCCATCACTCAACTTCCCACTCCACTGGCCTCTCCCTGTACTGTGGGGGAAACACACACACACACACACACACACACACACACAGTAAACACAGACAGGACTCTAAGTTCAGACAATGGAAGTTGATGTGATTCTTTTTCATTTTGACTTCACAAAAGTAGACACAAGGTTTTCCATGCTTCTTAACATACAGGAATGACGCAAAGAAGCAAACATGTTAAATCAGGCCTTTGTTATGTGGTGACTTGAGGGTTATTCTTGTTTTTAAGATTTATTTCATAGGCAGAGTGAAACACACATACACACATGCCACACACACACACACACACACACATAGTGGATCTTTCATCCATTGACTCACTCCCCAAATGCCTGCAGTGGGCTTAAGCCAGGAGCCAGGAACTCCAGTTGGGTCTCCTACCTGGGTGGCAGGGGCTCTGGTACTTGAGTCCTCATCTATTACTTCCCAGGTACATTAGTATGGTGTCATCTGGAAAGTGAAGGAGCCAGGATTCTAATAGGCCCTCTGAAATGGGGTGTGAGTGTCCCAAGTGGCGGCTGAACCAGCTCCACCACAGTGCCCTCCCCTGAGGGCCATTCCTTTTTTTTCACACAGTTTTTGCAGAAATATATATATTTTTTTCACAACTGTAATTGTAGATGCAATTTTGTATTCTTTAAAAATCAGTATTTCACTCATGGATATTTTTCTGTGATGTCACTAATTATAATTTTTATTGCATGTAATCCCATCTAATTACATACCATAATTTATTTAACCATTTACCCGCTGGATAATTTAAATGAGATTCTAGTTTCTTTGTTTAGATAACTTTTATTTAATAATATAAATTTTGAAAGTACAACTTTTGGATTATAGAGGTTTTCCCCCCATAACCACCCTCTCACCCGCAAACCATCCCATCTCCTGCTCCCTCTCCCATCCCACCCTTCATTAAGATTCATTTTAAACTATCTTTATATATAGAAGATCAACTTAGTATATACTAAGTAAAGATTTCAACAGTTTGCACCCACACAGACACACAGAGTATAGAGTACTGTTTGAGTACTAGTTTTATCGTTAATTCTCATAGTACAACACATTAAGGACAGAGATCCTACATGAGGAGAAAGTGCACAGTGACTCCTGTTGTTGATTTAACAATTGACACTCTTATTTATGAAGTCAGTAATCACCCAAGGCTCTTGTCATGAGCTGCCAAGGCTGTGGAAGCCTCTTGAGTTCACAAATTCCGACCTTATTTAGACAAGGCCATAATCAAAGTGGAAGTTCTCTCCTCCCTTCAGAGAAAAGTACCTCCTTCTTTGATGGAGGGCCATTCCTAAATGTAAGCAGATGCCACATTATGATCCAGAATGGACGATTTCTTGCTATTTTTCTATTAAGATATAAAAACACCATTGTGAAATTCATACAGACTCATCATAATTGTCTAGTTTTTTCATCAGTTATCAAATTATATAGTGACTTACTGAACAGGCAGGAGTGTGCTTGTTGTGTGTTTGTCATTTTAGAACAATGATCAACAATGATGAATTACTTGAACTATGTATTATTATTATTTTTTTTTACCAGCAAGCACTTGAAAGAACACAAACACAATCTTGGTTTCTCTACTTCTTCTAGCCATGGGAAGTTAACATGTTCACATCCACGTGATCACTAGCATCACAGAAAGCAGAGCCTGAAATAATACCTTTTTGTATCTCTGGGATCTTGTTCTGTTGGGATGTCTAACACCACTTTCCATTCTAAAGCAGGGTCAGCTGAAAGGGATCAGGATGGAGTCTGGGTTGATTTTGTTAGTTTGGGAGAAGTTCCTTCGCCTCCAGGAGCCACAGTGTCAATGTCTCTGTCTCTGAGACACTGGAATGACTGCTCCTTTGTGAGGTTAAAGGAGAAGGCTTCACAAGCAGGGGCTGAGCTGTGCCGACTGCCTCTCTCTGGGAGAGGCTGTGGAAGTTCAGGAGACTGGCTTTTTCTCCAGGTCTTCCCGGCTCCTCAGTTGATTGCTCTCTCATTGTAGAGCAAGAACCACCTCTGCCAGCAGTTCCAATGCCCCACCAAGCAGGGGTCTTTCAACAGTAGCATCAGCCATGTTATAGTATTTTCTCAACCATTTTGATCAAACTACCAGCTTCATGTTCAGAGCCTCCTGGATTGACAATGAGAAGTTTCCGTGAATGGCTGATGGCTCAAATGTTTTAACTGAAATCATGGCAACATGAGAGGCCTCACAGATTTTTCAGGTCCTACTTAATTATTCAAAATGTAAAATCTGTTGTTCTTTTGTTGAATAATTTTTACTAGTATCAGTTCTCTTTGAAGCCAAGTTTACATAAAAATTTATTAATCATTTTGTTTTTATGCATATTTAAATCAGTTACTGTTGTAGGACTTTTTTGCTGTAACTTCTTTAATTATTCTGAAAATGTTACAACTCACAAAAAGCTCATAAACTCCTAAATTCATTAAGTATCATAATTATTCTGCCCCCTTACACATTTCTCTCTCCTCAAGTCTTTGAAAATAGGATGCATAATCATGATACTTGTAAATTTTATTTTATTTTTCAAAGATTTATTTATTTTAAAGAGTTACGGGGGGGGGGGAAGAGAAAGATGTTTCATCTGCCAATCCAATTCCTGGATGGCCAAAATGGCCAGGGCTGGGCCAGGACAAAGCCAGGAGACAGGAGCTTTCTCTGGGTCTTCCACATGGATGCAGGGGCCCAAACACTTGGCCCATCCTTTGCAGCTTTACCAAGGTCATCAGCAGGAAGCTGGATTGGAAGTGGAGCAGCCAGGACATGAACTGGTGCCCATGTGGGATGCTGCCTTTGTAGGTGGCAGCTTTACCTGCTATGCCGCAATGCTTGCCCCATCACATTCCATAACTTCTAATGTCATTCTTTATGTTGACATGACAGGCTGGCCTTTTTACTTTCTTGATCCTTGAGTCTCTCCCTTAATACAGTGAATGGTTTCTGAATCACATCAGCCCCGCTGAGTTCAGGGCCCATCCATAAGTCAGAGAGTGGACACAGATGCCACATGGACAGGGATCATGGCAGGTCACACCAGGAGAGGAAGCCACAGCCATGGGCACACAGAGGGATAGTGAATGTTTGCTCAAAGATGAGTGAATGAATGAGAGAAGAATGGAAGCAAGAGAAGCAGTCCTGGGTGGGGTCACAGGGCTCCCAGCACAGAGTGCACCCCAGTCTATCCCACATTAAGCCCCTTCTACTGGGGGGAGAAGGGATGTCACACTGCACCTGCTCCACTCCCCCTCCAATCATACAGAACATTCCTGGGTCAGCAGAAGGAGGAGACCCCCCTAGGGAGGGCCTTCCTTGTCCCTGGGCCCCAGAGGACCTCCAAACTGCTGCCACGTGGCTGTTCATGGGCAAATGTTACAGGGCAAGATTCCCACATCTGTTCTTAGGGAGTGCTGTGCACAGCTGAACAGGAAAGCCTGGCTGTCTCCCATTTCTCTGATGGGGAAACTGAGGCTCAGAGTCTTGTCTGTAGTCAGCAGCTTGAAAGAGTGGCCATGACCATCCTGTCTCTCTGACTCTGCATCCTGAACTCAAGGCCCTGCTGAGGTCTCCATGGGACTCGGGGTCCCAGCGTCCTTCAAGGGCTGCACCCTCCCTGCCTGCAGCCTTCCGAGAAGTCAGGAGTTAGAGGCACCCCCATCTCAGGCTGTGTGTCCATGCATGTCAGGACCAGGAGTTCCGGGAACTGTAGGCCACAGAAACCTCTCCCAAGGCATCTGGGTGCAGTCTCATTATCAAGGGAGTCCCAGGGTTTATGGCAGCTTCTTGTCTTAAACCTGGCTCTGCTGCTAAGTAGACTGCAGAGAGCAGGGCCTCTAGCCTTAGTGGGGACCTCACATGCCCATGTCACTGAGTGGTCAGGACACAGTGAGAGACCCACGTGAGGACAGAGGCCTGCAGGGGCTCACCTCTCAGCTGTTCATACTCACATCTCCCCACAACAGCCCAGAGCTCACATCTCTCTGGCCCCTGCCCCCTCTGTCCCCTGTGCTGGGGCAGCCCGCCCCTTTTGGACCCTACAGTTCATCAGGGAATCAGGCTACACCACTAGTCATGGTGAGATAACCCTCAGCTCAGCTTCCTGGGGGTGGGCTCCAGCCATTAGACCCCAGGACCTGGAACTAGACATGACCATGAGCTCATGACCTTGTGATGGGGACATTGGCTGTCCTGAGTGGCGTACACTCCACTCTGTGCATTCCCAGTGCCGGGGAGCACAGGTCTCTGGGGCTGTCCAAGCCAAGGCAGCCAAACTGAGCTGCCTGGGACTCTGCAGGGGAGGTGCACCCACTGCCACCCACTCCCTCCAGTTGGCCTGACCTGGGCTCCAGGCTGATGGGTGTGCAGGGTGCACAGGCATCAGGTGATCTGGGACATTTTCCAGAGGGACAGTCATGGGGCCAGTGCTGTCACTGGGTGTGATCCAGGCCATTCCCAGGAATACACACAAGTCAGCATTCCAGTGCCCCAGCTTCCTCCTCCACAGGCATCCCTCAGCCCTAGTGGGTCAGCTGAGAAGCCCATTAAGAAAATCCCTGTGGCTATAATCTCTTGATGAAATTCATAGCCTTCATACTCCCTCCTAGCTTTCTGTGATGTCCTTGTGTGCCCACAGGCCACACAGTCTGGCTCATGCTGGGGAGGGGAGTCCTCATCTGGGATCAGCACAGCCATGACCTGGGTGGGGCTTCCCTCTCAGGGGGTTCCTGATCTGCAAATGGGGAGTGACAGCAGTGCTTCCCCATGGCTGAGATACGGGGCCCAGTGCACCTGGCCAGGGGCCCAGAAATCGCAGGAGCTCAGGGAAAGAGCAGTCACTGTCCTTGGGGACATCCTCTGTGTCTCCATCTTCCCAGCCATGACACATCCATCTCATCTGCACACCAGACAGTCTGGATCACATGGGGTCCTGGACAAGGCTCCCCTGTCTCCTGTGCAGTGAGCCAACCCCTGCTCTGCTTCTCTGCCAGTGACCCATTGTTGAGCACAGGGACAGAGACTGTGACAGCTTCTGTGTGTGGCCCATGGCTCTGAGGCTGTGCCCTAAGAACCACCTACCCTCTCCCTGTACACCCCTCATCCCAGAAGCTGGGGGGCTCCCAGTGTGTGCAGGGAGGTGCAGTGCATCGCATTCCTTGTACCAGTGATGGCTGTGGGCAGGGCTGCCATCCCATTTCACAGATGAGGACATTGAGGCTGCAGTGAGAACACCCACTGCAGGTCAGTTCTGTCTGACCTTAGAGCCCACGTCTATGACCATGGGGAGGTGCTGCCCTATCCATAACAGTGTCCCCATGTTCATTGCTTTCCTTGGCCTTCCCATTATTTGCTGCTCTTTGTCCAAAAAGGCAACCCTGGCTCTGCCCCTGGGAGGTGTCAGTGTCGTCTTCAGAGTATCCAGAGCCTTGGCATTGGGGCCACTGTGCAGTGAGAGTGGGGAGGGGAGGGCAGGGCCTGGGGAGTTTGCACAGTGCAAATTGTACATACACACTGGGTAAGGAATTAAATTTTATTATAGTATAGGGACAATAAGGTGGAGAAAAGGAACACAATGGGGAGGAGTAAAGAGAAATACAGGATCACGGGGATGGGGAAGGACAGGTGTGGCACTGGGGCTGAAGCAGAAGGGACTGCAGGAGCTGGGGCTGAGGCCGGGGCCAGTGCTGTGTCTGGTGCACCCTGCTCAGTCCCTGGGGACACGGCTGTCCCCCGCGCATCCTTGTGCCAGTGCTCCTCCTTGGAGGGCCAGCACTGCTCCAGCAGGAATGTTGCTTGAAGGTCAGTGGTCTGTTCTGCTCCAGCCGTGAGGTCAGGTGCCGGGCCTGGCCCTTGCCTTGCTTCACTTCCAGCACAGGTGGAGCCGTCCTCAGGCCCCACTGTCCCAGCTGTGAGATGGGCATTTATGGAACCCCTGGGCTCTCTCTGGGCAACGGTTACCAAGTGACTGAGTGGGACCTCAGGTGGTTTGTGCATGCTGGGGAACATCTGTGATGGTAGCTTCAGAGCTGTGAGCATGTTTGACCTCTGCCCCACCACACAGAGCTCATCAGTTTTAGGCAACTGATGCAGGTCTGGGCTGCTGGCGATCCCCAGCCTGCTGTGCTGCTCCAGGGGCGAGGCTGACTGGTCCTGGACCTGGGGGACAAGAGCGAGAATGGCAGGGAAGAGGCAGTCCCAGAGATCCCTCCACAGCCAGCAGCTCTGGGCCTCAGGCTGCCCCCACCTCTGAACTCCAACCTCCCTCCTCCAAGGGTGAAGAGGCCCCATCCCCCCACACCCAGGGCCCATGAGGTCCCAGTGGTGTCCTGGCCAGCAGAGACCTGCCCTGGCTACCAGACTCACCCTGGCCTTTTTCTGTTTTAAGCGCCAGGTACGTCGGGAGTGAGGGTTGGCCCAATGTCCCCACCACTGGGCAAGGCGCCCACAGCAGGGTTTCTTGGGGCCTGGGCTTCGGCATCGCGGGATGCAACAAAGGAACATCTTCTTATGAGACTCTTATCCAAGTGAGCTGGCTTAGACTCAACTCTGGAATGTTGGGGTGGTTGCCGGGGCAGCCAGTTCAATAGGTCATCACCAACATAGTGAGGCCACTTCCTGTGGCTCCTAAGCTCAGCCCCCTCCTCACACAAAATATCCCCAAATTCTCAGTGGGCACTACCTATTCCACTACCCCATGCCATGTGCCCACTGTCCACAGTTGCACCAACACAGGCAGCACCTGCCACAGGGCTGGCCTGGTGGCAGACAGTGTCACCTGGCTCAGACCTGCTCTCTCATCCTTGTACAAGTTTGATCCTGCACAGATCATTGTCCCTCTCTGGACATTCTCAGTCTCTCTTCTTGTCTCTGGGGATCATTCTAGCATCTGCTTGAAGGGATGCCATCAGTGCTGTAGTGCCAAGGAACCCCTAAGCCTGGCATCACCTGTATGATGCAAACACCCTAGGTGTGGGAGATCCCAAGAAGGGCTGGACAAGGAATGGGGCATGCTTAGAGTTCTAGGAAAAGGAGGGGCTTCCCTGGCCTCTCCTGCCACATCTTAGGCACTCCATAGGTCTGGCTGTGGCATAACAGGAAATCTGATTCTCATGCCATGGTTGTCCTTTCTTCTCTCTCTCTCTCTCTCTCTCTCTCTCTTTAAGTTTATTTGAAAGAGTGAAAGAGAGAGAGGGAGAGACACAGAGCATTGTGTTACATCTGTTGGTTCACCCCTCCCCCATAAAAGGTTGTCATTCCAAAGTGAGCCTGGCAGAACTCCATCTGCATCTCTCCCATGGGTTGCAGGAGCCCACATATGGGGACAGTTTTCCACTGCTTTCCCAGTTGTCTGAGCAGGGAGCTGGGATGGAAGTGGGGAACCAGTGCTCAAACTTACACTGAGGTATGGGATGCAGGAGTTGCAGGTGATGACTTAACCTGCTGTTCCATGACACAGGCCCCAGGGAGACAATTTTACCTCCCTGTTTTTCTCTTACTCCTCACAAGTTTGTAATGCTCTTCTTTATGCTCCTTCTGATAGAGGCTGAGCTATAGCCAACACTCCAGCAATGACAATGGTGACCTACGTGGGATGGTTCCTAGCCTAGTGTTGGGGCTTCTGGGCACTGGGAGTTCAGCAGTTGGCAGTGTCAGATTAAAGAATGCCAGGCAGCTTGTGGGTAACACTTGCTGCATCCTGGGTCAAGATGTCCATCACCAAGATCTGAGCAATGGTGGCAGCAGCAGATCCAGGAGCACTTACTCTTGGGGACACTTACTCCACCTTATGGCACTCAGGTGTGGCTTGGGGCCTGGCCATTCTGAGCTGCTGATGCAGAGAGCTGAGAAGTGCATGGTCACCTGCACTCCTGTTTGTCTAGCATCTTACGGGAATCATGGCTGAGTCATTGGGGCAGCTCTGATAAGTGTCAAATACCCCAGACATGATTACCAAAACCGGAAGTTCAGCAACAGATCACAGTTGTGGAGGAGAAAGGGACAGCCTTTCCCAGGATGCCAGAATGCTGGGGTGAGGCTCTCCCCTGGGAGACAGAGGAGTGCAAAGCGAGAGGTCTGAGAAAGCCCTGAGCCTGGTCTCTGGGTTGCTGGGTCTGACCTTCCCTGCTTCACAGCATGGGGCCACTTTCTTCTGGGTTAGAGACCTCTACCTTCTATAGGTAGAAATTGAGAGGGAATTTCATGGTTCACAATGGATGACTCTGATGTTGGGTTCACCTTCCCACCACTTGATGTAAGTCTGGGATTTTATTCTTCTTGCTCCCCCAGTCCCTAGAGGCTTTCATGTTTCACCAGTTTTGTGTACCTTCCCACAGGGGGGAGGGTAGAATATCCTTTCCAAGCTGGAATCTGGACTTAAACCATCCCCCATCCGACTCCTGTAACTCTACAGTGGCCTCTACATCCCAAAGAGGATAAGGGGGTGTGTAAGACAGCAGGCTTCCTGGGACCCTGATGCCCAGGAAAGTCAGGGGTTTCTAACAGCTGCTTCCTATCTCAGAGTGTCCAGACAACCTAAACACTATCAGTCCTGAAGCTAATCCTCTTTATTGGTGGACACTGCCTTCTGTGTTTCGTGAGCCATAACATGGAGAACATCAGCATGGGGGGGGACAGAAAGATGTGGACACAGGCTACTGGCTTGCTTATTGCTCTTCAGTTTATTCCAGGGACCCCAAGAGGATGAGGGACACTGACACAGGTGGGTGACCCGGAAACCACAAAGCGCCCATCCAAATGTTAGCAGCTAAGTTAGAGCCTCGCCCATGTGCCTACAGCAAGCAGGAAGGACACTGGTGAGGAGTGGCAAAGGTGTCCCCAGACGGGAAGGGCTCAGCTCCCCTCAACAGAAGAAGACTGATGGGTTACTAGCTCTGCAGATGGCTCCTCTAGATAAAATCCAAATCCTCTGTGGTGCCCCTGGATACCCTAGAGATAGGACAAGCTGGAGAGAGAGAAGATGGACACTGGAGTCACAAAACGAGCTATTAAAGGAGTTTCAGTGAAAGCAGACACAGAGAGGGGTGGAATGTTTGCCCTGTGTCCTGGTTTTAAAGTTCTGACTCACTGATTCCCTGAGCTTCCCGTCCCACCCTTGGGAAGAGACTGGTTATGAAATCAGATGCTTCTGTTTCTAAGCCAGGATGGAGCAGCAGTGGATGTCTAAGTCATTAAAAGCCTTCTCAGGGTGGGATTTGAAGCAGGAGTTTGGACACTGTGGGGGATACACACATCCTACATGGTGGTGCTTAGATTCCAGTCCTATCTCTACTTTGATTCTAGCTTCTTGTGTATGTACTCCTGGGGAGGCAGCACATGATGGCTCAACTGGTTGGGTCCCTGCCACCCATGTGTCAGACCTCAATTGAGTGCCCAGCCCCAGTAGTGGCATTTCAGGGGTGAATCAGCAGATGTGTGATATCTGTGTCTATGTCAAATAAGTATTGTTTAAAAAAAACTGTAGAGGGAAATTTGATATTTGGTCTGCTTATGATCATCAAAGTGGTATTGGGGTAGGTTTTGGTTTCCAAGATGGCTGGAGTCCCTAAATTTTAGGCATAAGACACATATCACTTGCTGCCCGGAGACCCCAATTGTCTGGAAACCATCCAGTAAGTCCCTAAATATGAATCAGTTAGCCTTTTCCTAGAAATTCATGAAAAGTGCTTAAAGGTCTTTTCCAAATCCTTAACCTGTGTTACAGCAACCATAAAAAGAAATTAGGATTCAGCCCATGTGAATTATCTATGGAAGGCTCTTTCCCAATTGTGCTGGGCCCTTGACCTGCCAAAGGTGGAAAATGAGAACAAGAAAACACAATGAGGGCAGGTAGTGGCTGCTCTCATCTGGTGTGCAAATAAGACCTACTCTCACCTACACAGGTAGAAAGCCTACCCCCTTGATTGTAAACTGAGCTCTCTTCAGGAGCAGTTTAACCCCATCTGGGCAGGACCACACCTGGCCCTGCTAACGACTGACTGTTCTCTTAAACTACCACACGGGATTCCTTTAAGTCTCCACACCTGAGAGCAGAGAAGTTCTGTGTTTCACCTGAACCTTACATGGCTCCTTGGAGAGCCTCTGTCAGACCTCAAACTGCTGCTCTACTGGGCCCCACATATAATGTCAGGAAAGGACGCCTATAAACGCCTGCCCTGTTGCCCATAGCCTCTGGGGGCTACACCCGGTGTCTCAAGTCCTTTGTGGGTGTTGAGTAGGAGAGTCTCTCTCCACCAGCCTGGGCCATGTCCAGGATCATCAAGAAGTAGTTACAGCAGCTTGACTTCCTGCCTTACCCCTCAAGATGGGAGTGAAATGTCTTAGGGGGCATCTTGTAGCCAAATGTGTAGGATTTGGGGGAAGTGGGGAGGGGAGAAATGGACCAGGGGCTGGGAATGTAAACCGCCTAGAGCTTGTTTTCCTGATGTACCCGGGGAGCTGAAATTGTTACATTGAACTCAGAGTGTCTGGACTGCTACAAACCACCACTGAAGCAGCAGCAAGAAGCCAGTTCGAGTCAGATCTTGCAGACCTGAGCTAGGCTTTCCTCATAGCGCGGTCCGGTTCTTCACCAGGGGAGGAGACGGCCGCCATTTTCTGAACTGAGAAAGTATGAAGATTGGCCCGGGCGGAAGCAGGAGGGCCCTCCGGTCTGTGGCTGGCCTTGGCCATGCCCTTCCCCCTGCTACAGAAGCCCAGGCAGACGATGGGGTAGTTTCTTTGGGGGAACCCTTCTTCCCATGGCCTACTTTTCACTAGGTTATGTGGGGACGCCTGAAGCCAGTGGACCCTGGCAGCGGACACCCGGATGTGCGGCCTTCCCAGCGGCCCCGGCGAGGCCCGAATGGTCCACAGCTGCGGGAAACGGTAAGAGGCGGCCGCCATGACGACGGCGTCCTCTCCTCCCCCTGGGACGCCATTTTGGAAACATTTTCTTCATTCAGGCATCCTTGGAGGTATCCGAAACCCTCCCCCTAGATATTTTATTAGAAGTTTCTAACAGCAAAGTCGGCATTTGCAGCCCAAACGCAGGCCTCCTAACTGGGGCACTCCCTCTCCCCTCCCGCACAGCGCCCACAGCTGAGGGGCTGGGATTCAGGCTCCAGGTGGCTTCCAGAGCCGAGTCCGCCACTGCCGCTTGCATGGCCTCAGCACCGCCGTAGATGGGGGCTCTCCCACCCCAACCCTGCTTTGGGGACGGAGGAGGACGCGGTTTTGGACTCCTGAAACCGCTGCTTGCCCGCGGGTCTGCCTAAGGGTCAGGGGCGAGCGGGCTGCGCAAGCTTCAAAAGCAGACGCCCGGCTGGCACCGTGGCTCACTAGGCTAATCCTCCGCCTTGCGGCGGGGGCACACCGGATTCTAGTCCCGGCCGGGGCGCCGGATCCTGTCCCGGTTGCCCCTCTTCCAGGCCAGCTCTCTGCTGTGGCCAGGGAGTGCAGTGGAGGATGGCCCAGGTGCTTGGGCCCTGCACCCCATGGGAGACCAGGAGAAGCACCTGGCTCCTGCCATCGGATCAGCGCGGTGCGCCGGCCATTGGAGGGTGAACCAATGGCAAAAGGAAGACCTTTCTTGTCTCTCTCTCTCTCACTGTCCACTCTGCCTGTCAAAAAAAAAAAAAAAAAAAAGGCCGACGCCCCCTCGCGGTCGAAAGCTGGTGGCGGACGTTGGGCACAGGACCTTTATGTTATGTGCCCAGGGAGCATGGGGTTGCTCTCTTTTGGGCTCCTGGGCGCTCGAAGCCTCTGATGGCATCCCAGACGCGGAAGCCGCCATAGCACCTTTGAGTCTGCAGTGCCCGCACCTGGCACCTGTCCCTGGCCCGCGCTGCCCCCTGGACCACGGGTAAGTGCTGGCCGACCTGCTGGGCTCTTCCTGCACAGTTGTGGTGGGGCAGAGCTGGCTGCCCCTTCCCTCCAGGGATCCCTGGGGCCTTTCTCTCTGCGGGCAGGTATGGATCCCTGAGGGCTGGGAGAGAGGTGGGGTTCTCAGGTGCAACCGGAGGCTGTCTCTCCTGCCAGGTGTGCAGGGAGGAACAAATGCCAGGCTGGCTGTCTGAGGAGGGGGCTGGGTGTAGAATGAGGCCCAGGGAGAGGGTGGGGCAGGGGCTCAGCCTGGATTCCAGAAAAGCTCTGGCGCCTCTCAGCGGCAGGCGGGATTGGGTGGGCGTTGTCTTCTTTAAGGGAAGAGCAGCTGTTCCCAGAGACGTGGGGACATGCAAGCAAAATGGCCTTAGAGGTTCGGAGTGGCAAGGAGGCTAATGGGTGGTCTCCGTCAGACCTTACATTTTACAGTGGGGGAAAAGCAAGGCCGTGGGACGGAGGTTCTTTTTCTGGGTGGGAGCAGAAAGAGGCCTGCACCTGGTGGGCATCTGCCTCCCCCCACTGCAGAGCGGGGGTGATGCGGCCGGGCTGGAAGGCCTCCACGCCCCTCCTCTCTGGGCAATTGGCTGTGCTTGGGAAGGGGCTGAATTAGCCCCTCGGAGGCCCATCTGCTCCAGAGCTTCTCCCTGGGAGGGTGGGGATGAGGGGAGGGGACTACAGTTGGCTCTTTGTTTTTCTTAAAGCAATGGTAGACTTGATATTGAGTGCTGGGCCTGATTGAATAAAGAGACACAGTGAAGTGTATTTCCCTGTATACGTGGGAGACTGTGAAGTCGGTGATGAGCACTGACAGGGTGAGCTGACCGCCCTGATCCGCGGTCAGGCCATTTCGTTCTCTTGGTGGCTCCTGACTGCCCAGGGAGGACGTGGTGTTGACAGTGGGCTTGGTTGAGGCCCTGGCTGCCCCTCAAGGGTGGGTGTCTTGACCACAGCTACTTCTTCCCAAGCATCTTAGATTGAGCCCTCCACCTCCCCATTATGTTACTAAAGGATGGTCTCCTCAGTTTGGATCCTAAATATAAAAATGAACCCTTGGTTTTTTTTTTTCCAAGTAGCCTGGAGCAGTTTAGGGGACAGTGTGCCACAGCACAGCAAATGTACTTGACTTTGGAGCTCCCTTGCTGATCTTTTCTCAGCCATGGCATTGCCCTACTTTCACTTGAAGGGCTCACTTTCCTTTATAAGCAATGAAAGAGGGGGAGCAGGGCTGTGGTTGAACAGCTCATGAAAGGCAGGGAACTGGTTTCCAACAGGGCTCAGTCCATACAAGCTTTCGTTTCTAAGTGTGGCCCTTTTGGTCTTATGGCTGAGGTCACAGTGGACTCAGTGGAGAATCCCAAAGTTTGTGTTGCTAGCAACAGACATCTTTCTGTTTGTCATCTGGTAGGTATGAATTGGTTCTTAGGTTCTCCAAGGCCTGTTCAAACGTGAAGGTGTTTGCTTCTTATAGGTTCCTGGTTACAACTTGTGGTTTCAGTCGCATCTGAGTTGAAGTCTTGGCCCAGACATTTGCTAGCTGAGGTGTTGTTGGCAGGACGTTTTACCATCCATCCAGGTGAGTGGTCTTTTATTTGAGGATAAAAGTGGGGGTGTGAGCATTGTGTTTTGTGGTTGGGACATCAGAGTATCAGAGTGCCTGGGTTTAGTGCCTGTCACCTTCTTGCTAATACAGATCCTGGGGGGTTAAGGCTCAAATGCTTGGGTTACTGCCACCTGTCAGGGAGATACGGGGTGAGTTCCTGGTTCTTGGCTTCTGCCTCGGGCCATTGCAGATGTGGGGGGTGGAGCAGTGAATGAATGAGAAACTGAACTCAAACACGCGGAATGTTCCTTTGCTGGGGTATTCATCTAATGGTTTCCAGTGACTGAGGACTGAATGCTGGCATTTTCTGGTTTGCCTATTTCCCTGATGGTTGGTTTTAGACTATAGGCACAAGACAAAGGGAAGACAGACTACAAACTATGAACTCAGTAGCTAGAGCTGGTTTATTCAGAGACAGACCTGAGAAGGGCCCCCTACCAGCGAGGGTTGGGAGCATGTTCTGGTAGAGACTAGGGGCTTATCTATCCTGGGCTACTTTTGGTTCAGGGTGGACAGGGATTAGGCAGAGCTGAGCTGGTTTGCCCTGGCCTTTTCAAACTTCTAGAGGGTTGGGGCTAATGGCTGAACTCTTGAGATAGTGGTGTGGCTGTAGGAAAGCATCACTTCTGCCCATCATGTTGCTCAAGGTCCTGCATTCTGACTCTCAGGATAGATAGAAAGATGGGTGTGGTATCCTATTGGCCACTTCCTGCTGATGCAGGACTGTAGTCCAGTTTTACTGGAGAAGAAGAGCAGTCTTGTGATGTTCCTGCAGGATGTCTTGGGATACAGCAGTCACTCGTTCCTGTGAGCACTTTTGAAATATAATTATGTATCACAAGAGTAAAAACACTGTGATTATGAAGAAAAAAGGAGATGGTAGAAAAATTACCCAGAATGTCAAAGATGGCCAAAATGTGACAAGGGTCTTGTTGTAATGCATTCTTACATTTAATTAGCATGCTTTTTTTTAATGTGTTCAGTAGCATCTCTCACAGCACCTGACTCCCTGGTGTACAAGCCACACTCTTTACCCAAAGAGGCAAAGTCCTCCTTTTTTGGAGGTGAGGAAGTCTAAATCCTCAGTGATTTCAAAGGACCACTGCTGACAAGAATCTACCTGGTCTTGGAAGTGAGACAGTTGTGGTGCTGGGTCATTTATGTTTGCTTTGAGAGTGAGAGAAAATTCTTTGTATTTCTTTGTCTTGTCCCCTGAAATTTCCAGTCTTGCTGCTCTTGGCCCAATTCCTGGCAGAAAACACCCAATGAGAATAGCAAGGGGAGCTAATTCCAAGTCACTCTTGACATGGTGGGTTAGAGGGATGGGACACCAAGTCTGGTTGAGAGTATAGGACAAAGGGTGAAATAGGAATGTGAGAGGACTCGTTCCTGTCCAGTTCATGGGAAGACATTTGTACACCTGGATGCCACAGAGTAAGAACTCTCCTATTTATGGTCCCACGTGTGCTCACCAACGCATCCTTGGGCTGGGTCCTGACAGTGATGGTTCAGTTAGAGTGGTAGTATTTGCCTTTGTGGCTAATTTCACTAACTTGTGGGAGTGGTGGAAGGAAGTGGAGGAAAGGAGGGAGGCTGGGAGAGTAATTGTCCAGCTGCAGAGCACATGGGACAATGATCCTACTTTATGACAAAAGGGAAGAGAACACATAGGATGCATTTAAGGGCTTGACCTATCAGCGAGACCCCAGAGAAAATGCCATTGATAGGTGTGTAAGGTTGGTTCAATTCTTCCTGTTTTGGGGAAAGTACAGGGTATCCCTTCAGTCCTGTGGCCTTTGTCCAGACTGCCTGGGAGGTGGGAGGAGAGTGTACAGATCCCGGATGAAGCGATAGTGGGGTTATGTTCAAAGAAGAGATGAGAGAAAGCATTGATAAGAGCTGTGTAGAGGCTTTGGGAGGATGTGAGGTATATAGATTTGGGGACCACAAAACGGGGGCAGGCTAGAAGCAGCAGACCGTAGTAAAGCATGCAACCCAGAAGAGAGAAGAGGGCTCAGAGACGTCCTTTGCTATGAGTCATTCAGTTGGATCAGTTTCTGACAAAGTCTAGAGCTAATATCACAACAAAAGATAGCAACAGGGTACAGTGCATTACAGTAAGAGATGTAAACAGAGGATAAAAAGGGGTGTCTGAGTAGGATGAAGTCCTAGAGATTGCCCTGGAGCTGAGGGTCCAGGAGTTGGAAGAGTGGTCTGGTAGAGTTGAAGACCACTGCCTTTCTTTTAGAATTACTTGGAGGAGTCTGTAGAAGTGGCAGGGGTGTGCGGAGATGGTTCTTGCAGTAGTTGGGGGAGCTGTGTCCACCTGAGAGTTGTGGGACCTGTTGAGTAGGGTGTGCAGTAGAGGTGTTACTAATTGTAATGGAGCGAATGTATAGTGTGGGTGTCTCCTGAGTTTAGCAGTGGTCATTTCGACAGGGCTTAAGGGTGACATGTCGGTGCACAAGGAAGAAGGAACACATGGACACAACACTGTCTTTCCGGTGAAAGGCTTTTTATTGCTCACTCCAATTCACACTAGGGCTTTCCCACTGCATACCAATCTCTATAGTTATGTTCATTACTCCACAGATCATAACACACACCTAGCATCAAAGCAGTCTCAAAGGCAAAACAACTGTAATAAGTACAGCAAAGCATATAACGTTATTCTTAATCATAGGGTCGAGGCACATTCCTTCCTATTACATATGGCTAATATCATTATGAATGCTGTGTTCTCAGGGTTCCTATCACGGTCACGAAAAGTGAAAGTTCAAAGTCGAGAGTCTCATTACCACTCAGAGAGATGGATCTCAGAACAGTCACTTACAGGCAGGAAGTTGTGGGATGGCTGTCACTCTGGGCAGTAGGCTCAGAGTTCCCAGGGGGATGACAAGGCAAGGAGTTGGAGAGGTCCCCTGCTGAGAGGTCTGGTCCAGCTGTGTGGTCAGGTCAGGCAGCAGGCTGATAAGGGGTCCAGGCGAGGCACTGGCTCCACTGGAGTTTGGTCCTGTAGTCGCTTTGTGTCGCTTAGCAAGGGGCTAGCGAGCTGGCTCTTCAGTTCCAAGTGTGAGGAGATCCGGAGGTTCACACGCACTGGGCCCTTGATCGGTTGTTGCCTTGTGCCGTTACAGATCCATCTATAATGGGCTGCCTCTTCAGCTCTGAATGTGTGGAGATCTAGAGGTTCACAGACACCGGGACCATGATCCTTTTATCCTTGTCACTCTGAAGGGGGAGTCTCCAGGAGGAGTCCAGGTGTCACCAATCAGTTGTGCTCCCTCTCGGAGTATCCCAGGGTGCCACCAATCCATTGTTTAGGACAGTGTATCTGGAGTATTCCTTGGGTGCATCCAATCCCTGTGTGAGTAGGAAGGTAACTTGAGGTTATCATCTATAGCATACAGACTGCCCAGGGAAGTCTGTTCAGTCTGATTAGGAGCATCTTTCTGGCAAGCGCTGAGCTTGACATAAGTGATGTCATCAGCTTCTGGCTTAGCATAAGTAACTCCATTTTTATTTCTTATTTTTGCTTCTTTGTGGGAAGCAGTGAGCTATAACTCTTTTTTGGGGCTACCAGTGGATTTCTCCATGGTCCACAGCCTTTTAATCATTGGGTGGGCAGTGATCTGTGACTCATTTTTAGGAGTCCTGTGGGATTCCCCACAGTGGTAGTCCATAGCACTTCATTAGAGTCTGTTGCATTTCTGTGTGAGTGCTTGCCTCAGGGCCAGGCCATGCTAAGGGCTGTGCTGTTGTTTGCTGTGGATGTTTTGCCTGAATGGATAAGTGAGGCAGAAGGAGGTAGCAGGGCCTCTGGGAACAGCAAGCCTGGTGTTGGGGAGAGGAAGAGGAGGGGTCTCTGTTGAAGGGTGGGAGTACTCATCGGGGAAGTAGTCAGTCTGGATAGGAGCACAGGGCCATACAGGGGTGGCCTTGGGAGCTGGGCTGAAGGGGTCCACCCAGCATGCAGGGAGCCCTAGCAGGGGTCAGAAGGCAGTGAGTGCAGTAGGACGCTGGTCAGGTGTGTGTGAGTGGGGAGCAGGGCTTCACTTGTGAGCCTTGGCTCAGAATCTTCCCCCTTCAGACCTCAGACTCTTTCCCATCTCACCAGGACGGTCACTCCCCAGCCTCCACTGTGGTCCCTGCCTCCAGCCCACAGCAGGAGATTTGGGGGCCACCACCTAATAACTTGTGGGTTCTGGGTAACCAGGCTCAGTTCCTGTAGAAAGCAAGCCTCCAGGGGAGTGGAGCTGCATCTCATGTGTGGACACTCAGGGCTGCTGCCTCCTGAGTCTCTCACTGTTGTCCTGTGGGCCATTTGGCATCTTTGGCCTGGGCGTGGAGACACGGGAATGATCTGAATGTGCAGGGTTTGTGGAGAGAATGATTGGCAGAATAGACCCCAGTGTTTGGCCTTTGTCCACCTGCTGCATTACTCAGGGAAGGGCAGGTGTTGATGTTAAAGTACAGGGTGCACTTGGAGGAGCTAGGCCATGGAGGGAGCCTGCTGAGAAGGCAGGGTTGGGCGTGTAGAAGGGGCAGGGGGTGAGTGCCGGGTGTGCATTGTGTTACCAATGCCCGGCTTCCTCCCGTAGGGTTCTCCCTGAAGGGGTAACAAGAACATGGCTGCACTGCCCCTGCGCTCTGTGATTTTACATTTCCTTTTGTTGTGCTGAGAACACTGCATGAGAGATCTGTCCTCTGAGGGTTCTCTCCATTTTTAGAATTTATAATCTTATTAAAAAAAGATTTGTTTATTTTTTGAAAGTCATAGTTCCAGAAAGGGGGGAGAGACAGAGGGAGAGATCTTCCATCGGTTGCTCATTCCACAGATGGTGGCAGTGGCCTCCCTGGTCCAGGCTGAAGCCAGGAACTTCTGCCCAGTACCCTGTGTTTGTTGCAGGGGTCCAGGTACTTGGGCCATCTTCCTCTGCTTTTCCCAGACCATTTTCAGGGACCTGGATTGGAATTGGAGCAGCCAGGGCAGGAACTGGTGCCCACATGAGATGTGAGGGTTTGCAGGCTGTGGCTTTATCCACTACAGCACAACATGGGCCCATCTCTAGAACTTCTTCATCTCCCAGCCTCCTGCTTTTGCTGGACCCTGGAAGGAAGTCTTTGTTGTGTAAGACGACTGCCTCAGTCGCCTGAGCACTGGTGTTGGTTGAGTGTCCCCAGTGTGCTTTCCACGGTTGTTTTGCCAGCATGGGAGGATGGATTGCATTTGGGATTCTCTGGGAAGATTATCCAGGGTGATCTCATACCTGTGAAGGAGTGAAGTGAACGAAGGGTTAAGTCAGTCAGGCATGCAGTGAATCCTCATTTGTCCGGTGGACACCTCTAGAACATTTTGGGGGGAAAAATGACCTGATCCTTTGCAGTATTCTTAAACTCTGTGTGTGTGTGTGTAGTGATTTTTCATCTCTGTAATAGGGAAAGCGTTTATAAAGGGGCATGTATTTTTATATAAATAGATTCAAAGGTGCCCAAGTTAAGGATTGTGTATTTGTATGCAATTTATATTTAGAATGTATCTGTTGCAACTTATGTGGTTAACATTACCCATAGATGGGGCCGGCACTGTGGCACAGAGGGTTAAAGCCTTGGCCTGCAGTGCCTGCATCCCATATGGGTGTTCCACTTCCAATCCAGCTCCCTGCTAATGTGCCTGGGACAGGCAGCAGAGGATGGCAGAAGTCATTGGGCCTCTGCACCCATGTGGGAAACCTGGAGGATGCTCCTGGCTTCGGATTGGCTCAGCTCTGGCCATTGCAGCCATTTGGGGAGTGACCCAGTGGGAAGACCTCTCTCTCTTGGCCTTTGCCTCTCTTTGTAACTCTTTCAAATAAACAAAAATAAATCTTTAAAAAAATATTACCCATAGGAAAAAAGAAAAGTGGAAGCTCATTTCACCAGTGCACCTAGTAGTTTTGCATTCTTGGTCAGCCTACGAAGTAAACTGGAGACTGTCAAGGTACAGAGGGTTAAGCCTCCCCTTGGCAACCCCATTTCTTATCAGGGTGCTGGTTAAGACCTGGCTACCCTGCTTCTGATCCAGTTCCTCTTGAATGCACAGAGAGGCAGCAGACCTGCCCTGTGCCTCTGACACCCATGTGGGAGATGGAGTTTTTGGCTCACTTAATGGGAGACTTCTCTCTGTGTCTCTCTCTACCTTTCAAGTAGGTGAAAATAAGCAGACATTTCTTTGACTGTATTTTATCTTATTTTTTGGAGGCTTGCAGTTTTATTAAGCAAAAGAAGGAGGCAAGCTAAACTGAAAGGCGGCGTCTCCATTCCAGGGGCGCCTGAGTGTGCTAGGCATCCTGAGCCACACGTAGGGTTGCGGGTGGCCTCCATGCCATCCTGCGAGCATATAAGTGCCCTGACATCCTGGCCCAGCTGCTGTGTGTCCTCCCTCAGCTTGTACGGCTCATGGGGATCAAGGAGAGCAGACAGAGGGCTGAGTAGTGCACAGGCCGAGCAAGCCAGGCTGGGATTCTGACTTGAGACAGGATGGTGAGAGTTGTCCAGCCACGGGAATGTTCTTAATGTAGCTAAGCTGTGTGCTCTAAATTTAGGTGTTTTCTGGACTCTGCTCAATTAAAGGAAGCGAACAGGTGTTGTACCAGGCCTGGCCCACAGGTGCTGGGATACTGACATCTGGGTCCATCTCTGTGCCTACAGACACTCATAGGTCTGCTGAGCATCCTGGAGACGCCTGTCCAGGACCTGGGGCCTGCGGATCTGTCGCCACTGTCACTTCTGCTCCAGTCTCATTTCTCTGCCCCCTGAGCCTTGCTGTCTCACGTTGTGGCTCCCTGCCTGGAGGGCACAGCTTTGGATCTTCTTGGTGACAGCCTGAAAGGGGCTGAGTGTCGGGGAACGGGACAGCCTGGCCAGCTGTGCCCCTCCCGACATGTACAAGCACAAGAAGTTTAGTGCTGGGCTTTTTCCACCCTGCCCGTTGCTAATTGCAAGATCCTGTTTTGACTTTAAGCATCCTGTTATTGCATGTTTCCCACACTTACTCTTGCTGAGTTGGTAACATGTTTTCCGTGAATCATATATAAATAGGTGGACCGTGGGCGGGAGTGATGAATGAATGCTGGTAACAGGCAGGAGCTGTGAATGAACGCCAGTAATAAGCGGGAGTGGTGAATGAAGGAGTTGTGAATGAATGCCGGTAACAGGGTGGGATATATAAGAGGGTTGGAGGAGGCGAAGATGGCGGGTGTTCGCAACATGTAATGCGAGTCTGCTGAAAAATAAAGTTGAAGCTGAAAAGCCGATAAACGTGTCTGGTGTCTCCGAGGTCTCGCCGGCGTTAACCTATCCGGAAGGTGTATGCCTGCAACTGGTGCCGTGACTCGGATCGCTGCGATGCGGAAAGAAGGTAAGAAAAAAAAAGTCTATAGACGGGAGTCTAGGGGAAAAAGCCTAGGAATACCGCGGTACAATGGGGAACACACAGTCCACCACGAAAATGCACCTATTGATTAGCCGCCTTTTAAAGGCAATGGGGACGCCCGTAAAGAGTGTAGCTGTGTGCAATTTTATGAGGATACTATATAAAACTTGTCCTTGGTTTGTTGAAGAAGGAGATTTATCACAGGTTCGGTGGAGACGGGTGGGATGTGAATTGCGAAATGCTGGAGTCAAGGAGGGAGTGATCCGCTTGTGTTATCTGATAGATACTGCTTTACAGTCGGAGGATGACCAGATCGGGGAACTCTTAGATGAAGGCTCCGAACTACTGGAGGAGCTCAGCGAAGACTCCCATGATAGTAGCGAAAAAGGAGATAGTATAGAGGAACAAAGGATGGAAGCAAGCGGAGGAGCCCGACCAAAAGCGAAACTTCCGCAGACGCTGGGATCGCTTCCACTATACCCGGAGTTGCCCTTAATGCCCTCCGCTTCTCCTTACGAACCACCCCGTCATCCTATGCGCTGTTGCTGTTTTGCCGGCAATGCTTCCAGCGAGATGAGGCCCATAGTTTTAGAGTCTGGGCCGGAGAAACAGACTAGAAGGCAAATGCTTGAAAACGAAAGTGCTCGTAATGACGATGAAGCCGCTTTTTTTTATAAATACTGGGGATTCAACTCCCCACCCACCGCGGCGCCTGAAACCAAATTGGGCAGAGTTCTTTAACCCCCATCAGATCTTTCCAGTGACCGAAGACCGCCAAGGAAATCGCGGGTGGACTCCGGTCGACTTCACAGCATTAAAAGAGTTGCAAAAGGCAGTGACTCTCTACGGGCCACATGCTAACTTCACCAAAGCTATCCTAGGAACCTTAGGCACTCAGGGCCTAGTCCCTGAAGATTGGAGAAATGTCTGCAAGGCAGTCCTTTCAGGGGGAGATTATCTCTTATGGTCAGCTGCTTATAGGGAACTAGCTCGTACTCAGGTGGCGCAAAACCGAGCTGATGGGCAACCTGCCTGGAATGAGGACATGTTAAACGGAGAGGTAGCATTCCATGCAGAAGCGGTGCAAGCTCGGTGTCCCCGGGAGTTATTACAACAAATAAGAGATATAGCCTTGAGGGCCTGGAAGGTAGTGCAAAAAAAAAGGGGAAGTTAAACACAGTTTGACTAAGATAATACAAGGACCGACCGAGCCTTATGCAGATTTTATTAACTGCCTTTATGAAGCTGCAGGCAATCTGTTCGAGTCTTCTGAAGAGGCCGCACCCTTGCTGAGATGACTGGCATATGAAAATGCTAATAAGACATGTCGCTCCGCGCTAAGGCCTTGGCAACATAAGGACATCCCTACCTTTATGAAAATTTGCAGAGATGTCATGGATGATGTTGCCTCTGGAGCTCATGCTGCTATGGCAATGGCTAAGGCCAATAGAGCAAGTGACCGCAAATGTTTCGCTTGCGGCCAACCCGGACATGTAAAAAAGGAATGTAGACAACATAAGCCCAACAAACGACAGCCAGGATTATGCCCTAAATGTGGGAAAGGTAATCATTGGGCCAGTGATTGTTATTCTAAGACTGATAGAGCAGGAAACCCCATTCCCCAAGAGACAAAAAACGGGAGAGGGGCCCCAGCACACCAGGGCCCGAAGCAAAATTGGGTGCGCCAGCAATCAAAAAAGGGGGATCAGGAACAGTAAGCTGTTTCGAATTGCGGCCAGCGGAGTCTCAAATATTAACTCCAGCTATGGGTCCTCAAATCATTGATGTAGTCCCTACTAAAAATTCTCTTCCCAATACTCGCTTCGGACTAGTGATTGGACGAGCCACTAATTTTCAGCGCGGACTCCAAATTCAGCCAGCAATAGTAACTTTCCCCACATGCAAACCTAAAGTTATCGTTCAAGCCACCTTAGGTGCAGCTATTGTAGATAATGACAGACCCCTAGCACAACTACTATGCTGGGAAAAAATTAGAGATCAGAGAGCTAAACAAGGAAGTAATTTTGCAGCACTCTCCTTATCATTGGAAAACAGACCACTTTGGCCTCTTGTCATTCAGGGAAAAACAATACAAGGCTTGTTAGATACTGGGGCTGATGTAAATATTATAGCCGCAGATGACTGGCCTCCCTCCTGGCCAACACAAGAGTCAGAGAATACACTGGTAGGGTTGGGTACTACCCATGCTCCACCTAGGAGTGCCAGCATCCTCACTTGGACTGACAATGAAGGCCATTCTGGACAGTTCCAACCATATATCTGTAAGCTGCCAGTTACCCTGTGGGGACGAGACGTCCTACAGGAACTAAGACTTACCTTGACTAATGAAAAGGGAAAACAACAAGGATCACAGGCTGCGTGGAACATCATGACGCGAATGGGATATAAAGGTGGAGGCCTGGGAGCTAGGGAACAGGGTATTACAATGCCCATTAGTCCAAAAGGAGAAAAGGACAGGCATGGACTGGGTTTCCAGGAGGGGCCACCGCACTGCAGCCAATCCCTATAACTTGGCTCTCCTCTAAGCCAGTGTGGATTTCGCAGTGGCCCCTTACAGAAGAAAAATTGGCTGCTGTAAAAACCTTAGTAGAGGAACAATTAGGGGCAGGACATCTTCAGCCATCTACTTCTCCTTGGAATACTCCTATCTTTGTGATTAAAAAGAAATCAGGTAAATATCGCCTACTTCATGATTTAAGAGCTATAAATAAACAAATGCAACCTATGGGGGCCACTCAACCTGGCCTCCCCATTTTAACCATGCTAATCCCATTCCCAAAGCACCCATAGCTTTTACTGATGGAGCAAAAGGAGGTACCGGGGTGGCTATTTTACAAGGTCAGGTGCATCATGCAGTTACTGCATCTCCCTCACCTCAACATGCAGAGCTAGCTGTAGTGGCTAAGTTATTAAATATGGTTGAGGGTCCTCTTAATATCGTTTCTGATAGCTTATATGTTGTTAATGCTGTTAAGAGGCTAGGCTCCCCTTCGTTAATATCCAAAAGTTCTACAGTGTTTCCTTATTTTGAGCTTGTTCAGCACGCTTTATTTAGGAGATCAGATCCCATTTTTATCACCCATATTAGAGCACATACCTCCCTGCCAGGTCCTCTCACCGCGGGAAATGCCCTTGCCGATCAACATTCCCGCTTCCTTTTAGCTTGCACTGCCATGGAACAGGCAACAGAATATCACAAACTTTGGCATGTTAATAGTAAGACCTTAAGTATGAGGTTTAATATCCCTATTCGTAAAGCTAAATCTATTGTCCAAAATTGCGAAAAATGTGTTATTCATCAGCCTGTTACTATGCCCACTGGAGCTAATCCCCGGGGCCTTTATCCATGTCACATTTGGCAAATGGATGTAACGCATATCCCTGCCTTTGGCAAGCTATCCTGTGTCCATGTTACGGTGGATACTGACTCAGGAGTAGTTATGGCTACCGCCGCCGCCAAAGAGTCCACTTCCCATGTAATGCAACATATGTTACAATGTTTTGCTTCTTGGGGAATTCCTAATATAATAAAAACTGATAATGGACCTGCTTATACTTCTAAGGCTTTTGCTGAGTTTTTAGCAACTTTTCATATCTCTCATTTAACCGGCATCCCATATAACCCTACTGGACAAGCCGTTGTGGAATGCACTAATCTGTATCTGAAAAACTTTGTATTAAAACAAAAAGGGGGAATAGGGGCACTATCCCTTTCCCCTAAAGACATTCTCAACCTCGCCTTACTTACCATAAATTTTTTAAATAAAAAAGCTGATGGTCTCACCCCGGCAGAACGTCATGTAATCTTGGAACAGACCCCCAACAGTAATAAACCCCATGAACCGACAGAAGCTCAGCCACATGTTAGAAAAATGATTATGTGGAAAGACCCACAAGATAACAAATGGAAAGGCCCATACCCATTAATAAGAAGGGTACGAGGCGCTGTTTGTTTTCTCCCACAGGAAGAAAAAAATCCAATCTGGACTCCAGAAAGACGGACAAGAACAATAGAGTGGCAAGATGATCGTGATCCTACTCCTACTAATAATGACGCCACTGTCACCAACGATGGCCAAGCTGGATGAGTATTGGGGTCTCTTGAGAGCCCTACCTCTCCCTCTCCAGTTGTGTATTTGCCTGGGAAGGACTTCTCTATGGCTGTTCAACACAGGAGAGACTTTGGAGTCACCATGGTCATCGTTGCAGTAATTGCGGCGTTATCAGCTTTTAGGCCGCTATTGGCATGGCCGTGAGCCAAACCTCCACACTGGCCATACTTGATAGCATCACAAGATCTACCACCCAGGCACTTGATGATATACTGCTATTCAGCTGTTAATGAATGGATTTATTGCAAGATTAGGCCTGGTTGGCATACCCTGTGTTATTCGATCTACTGCAGTTTGTGTTACCACCTACCCCTACAACCACTTTTCATTTGCCGCTAATCAGTCCCATCTTTTGGGTAGCATGTTAAATGGTAGTTGGAATCCAATTAAACAATGGGCCACTATTATAGGGTTGGCTCTTATTGTGCTTATTTTTTTTTCTTTTTTTTTATCTTTTATTTAATGAATATAAATTTCCAAAGTATGACTCATGGGTTACAATGGCTCCCCCCCCCATACCGTCCCTCCCACCCACAACCCTCCCCTTTCCCACTCCCTCTCCCCTTCCATTCACATCAAGATTCATTTTCGATTATCTTAATACACAGAAGATCAGCTTAGTATACCTTAAGTAAGGATTTCAACAGTTTGCTCCCACACAGAAACATAAAGTGAAAAATAATAGATGATTTTTTTTTAAATGATGATGAAATCAGATCAGACCTATTGCCATGTTTAATCCCAGTGAGAGTCAAGTTGGGAATTGATAATTTTTTTTTTTTTACAGAAGATCAGTTTAGTGTACATTAAGTAAAGATTTCAATCGTTTGCACCCCCATAGAAACACAAAGTGAAATATACTGTTTGAGTACTCGTTATAGCATTAAGCCTCAGTGTACAGCACATTAAGGACAGAGATCCTACATGAGGAGTAAGTGCACAGTGACTACTGTTGTTGACTTTACAAATTGACACTCCTGTTTATGGCATCAGTAATCTCCCTATGCACCAGTCATGAGTTTCCAAGGCTATGGAAGCCCCTTGAGTTCTCCGACTCTTATCTTGTTTAGACACGGTCATAGTCAAAGTGGAGGTTCTCTCCTCCCTTCAGAGAAAGGCACCTCCCTCTTTGAAGACCTGTTCTTTCCACTGGGATCTCACTCACAGAGATCTTTTTGCCAGAGTGTCTTGGCTTTCCATGCCTGAAATACTCTCATGGGCTTTTCAGCCAGATCCGAGTGCCTTTAGGGCTGATTCTGAGGCCAGAGTGCTATTTAGGACATCCGCCATTCTATGAGTCTGCTGAGTATCTCACTTCCCATGTTGGATCACTCTCCCCTTTATTTATTCTATCGGTTAGTGTTAGCAGATACTAGACTTGTTTATGTGCTCCCTTTGACTCTTAGTCCTTTCATTATGATCAATTGTGAACTGAAATTGATCACTTGGAATAGTGAGATGGCATTGGCACATGCCACCTTGATGGGATTGAATTGGAATCCCCTGGTATGTTTCCAACTCTACCAATTGGGGCAAGTCAGCCCGAGCATGCCCCAAATTATACATCTCTTCCCTCTCTTATTCCCACTCTTATGTTTAACAGGGATCACATTTCAGTTAATTTTCAACAATTAAGAATAACTGTGTGATAATTACAGAATTAAACCAGTCATATTAAGTAGAACAGACAAAAAAAATACTATGAGGGATAATGTATTAAGTTGTCCATTAGCAGTCAGGGCTATGCTGATCAAGTCACCATTTCTCATAGTGTCCATTTCACTTCAGGAGGTTTCCTTTTTGGTGTTCAGTCAGTTGTCACCGATCAGGGAGAACATATGGTATTTGTCCCTTTGGGACTGGCTTACTTCACTCAGCATGATGTGTTCCAGATTCCTCCATTTTGTTGCAAATGACTGGATTTCGTTGTTTCTTACTGCGGTATAGTATTCTAAAGAATACATATCCCATAATTTCTTTATCCAGTCTACCATTGATGGGCATTTAGGTTGGTTCCAGGTCTTGGCTATTGTGAATTGTGCTGCAATAAACATTAGGGTGCAGACCGCTTTTTTGTTTGCCAATTTAATATCCTTTGGGTAAATTCCAAGGAGTGGGATGGCTGGGTCGAACGGTAGGGTTATCTTCAGGTTTCTGAGGAATCTCCAGACTGACTTCCATAGTGGCTTGACCAGTTTGCATTCCCACCAACAGTGGGTTAGTGTCCCTTTTTCCCCACATCCTCGCCAGCATCTGTTGTTGGTAGATTTCTGTATGTGAGCCATTCTAACCGGGGTGAGGTGAAACCTCATTGTGGTTTTGATTTGCATTTCCCTGATTGCTAGTGACCTTGAACATTTTTTCATGTGCCTGTTGGCCATTTGGATTTCCTCTTTTGAAAAATGTCTATTGAAGTCCTTGGCCCATCTCTTAAGTGGGTTGTTGGTTTTGTTTTTGTGGAGTTTCTTGATCTCTTTGTAGATTCTGGTTATCAACCCTTTATCTGTTGCATAGTTTGCAAATATTTTTTCCCATTCTGTCAGTTGTCTCTTCACTCTCCTGACTGTTTCTTTTGCAGTACAGAAACTTCTCAATTTGATGCAATCCCAATAGTTGAATTTGGCTTTGACTGTCTGTGCCTCCCGGGTCTTTTCCAGAAACTCTTTGCCTGTGCCAATATCTTGAAGGGTTTCTCCAATGTTCTCTAATAACTTAATTGTGTCAGGATGTAGATTTAGGTCTTTAATCCACGTTGAGTGGATTTTTGTGTAAGGTGTAAGGTAGGGGTCTTGCTTCATGCTTCTGCACGTGGAAATCCAATTTTCCCAGCACCATTTATTGAATAGACTGTCCTTGCTCCAGGAATTAGTTTTGGATCCTTGATCAAATATAAGTTGGCTGTAGATGTTTGGATTGATTTCTGGTGTTTCAATTCTGTTCCATTGGTCTATCCATCTGTTTCTGTACCAGTACCATGCTGTTTTGATTACAACCACCCTGTAGTATGTCCTGAAGTCTGGTATTGTGATGCCTCCGGCTTTGTTTTTGTTGTACAAGATTGCTTTAGCTATTCGAGGTCTCTTGTGCCTCCATATGAATTTCAGCATCATTTTTTCTAGATCTGCGAAGAATGTCTTTGGTATCTTGATTGGGATTGCATTGAATCTATAAATTGCTTTTGGGAGAATGGACATTTTGATGATGTTGATTCTTCCAATCCATGAGCATGGAAGATTTTTCCATTTTTTGGTATCCTTTCTATTTCTTTCTTTAAGGTTTTGTAATTTTCATCGTAGAGATCTTTAACGTCCTTGGTTAAGTTTATTCCAAGGTATTTGATTGTTTTTGTAGCTATTGTGAATGGGATTGATCTTAGCAGTTCTTCCTCAGCCGTGGCATTGCCCGTGTATACAAAGGCTGTTGATTTTTGTGCATTGATTTTATATCCTGCCACTTTGCCAAACTCCTCTATGAGTTCCAATAGTCTCTTAGTAGAGTTCTTTGGATCCTCTAAGTACAGAATCATATCGTCTGCAAAGAGGGATAGTTTGACTTCTTCCTTCTTGATTTGTATTCCTTTGATTTCTTTTTCTTGTCTGATGGCTCTGGCTAAAACTTCCAGAACTATGTTAAATAGCAGTGGTGAGAGTGGGCATCCCTGCCTGGTGCCAGATTTCAGTGGAAATGCTTCCAACTTTTCCCCATTCAATAGGATGCTGGCTGTGGGTTTTTTATAAATTGCTTTGATTATATTGAGGAATGTTCCTTCTATACCCAATTTGCTTAGAGTTTTCATCATGAAAGGGTGTTGAATTTTATCAAATGCTTTCTCTGCATCAATTGAGATAACCATATGGTTTTTCTTCTGCAGTCTGTTACTGTGGTGAATCACATTGATTGATTTGCGAATGTTGAACCATCCCTGCATACCAGGGATGAATCCCACTTGGTCTGGGTGGATGATTTTCCTGATGTGTTGTTGTATTCTATTGGCCAGAATTTTATTGAGGATTTTTGCATCTATGTTCATCAGGGATATTGGTCTGTAATTTTCTTTCAGTGCTGCATCTTTCTCTGGCTTAGGGATTAAGGTGATGCTGGCTTCATAGAAAGAATTTGGGAGGATTCCCTCTTTTTTGATTGTTCTGAATAGTTTGAGAAGAAATGGGATTAGTTCTTCTTTAAATGTCTGGTAGAATTCAGCAGTGAATCCATCTGGTCCTGGGCTTTTCTTTGTTGGGAGGGCCTTTATTACTGTTTCAATTTCTGTTTCAGTTATGGGTCTATTTAGATTTTCGATGTCTTCATGGTTCAATTTTGGTAGATTGCATGTGTCCAGGAATCTATCCATTTCTGATAGGTTTTCCTGTTTGCTGGCATACAGGTCCTTGTAGTAATATCTGATGATTCTTTTTATTTCTGTGGTGTCTGTTGTTACGTTTCCTTCTTCATCTCTGATTTTATTGATTTGGGTCTTTTCTCTTCTTTTTTTAGTTAGTTGGGCCAATGGGGAGTCAATTTTGTTTATTTTTTCAAAAAACCAGCTTCTCGCTTGGCTGATTTTTTGTAATTTTTTTTGGATTCAATCCTGTTAATTTCTTCTCTGGTTTTAATTATTTCTCTTCTCCTACTAGATTTGGGTTTGGTTTGCTGCAGTTTTTCTAGGTCTTTGAGGTGTGCTGAAAGCTCATTTATTTGGTACCTTTCCAATTTCTTGATATAGGCACCTATTGCTATAAATTTGCCTCTCAATACTGCTTTTGCTGTATCCCATAAGTTTTGATATGTTGTGTTGTAGTCTTCATTTACTTCCAGAAAGTTTTTGATTTCTCTTTTGATTTCTTGAATGACCCAGTGTTCATTCAGGAGCATGTTGTTCAGTCTCCATGTGTTTGCATACTTTCTGGGGTTTCCTGAGTTGCTAATTTCCAGCTTCATCCCGCTGTGGTCTGAGAAGCTGCATGGTATGATTCTAATTCTTTTAAATTTGCTGAGACTTGCTTTATGGCCTAGTATGTGATCAATCCTAGAGAAGGTTCCATGCGCTGCTGAGAAGAATGTGAAGTCTGTAGATGTAGGGTTGAAAGTTCTGTAGATATCTGTTAGATCCATTTGGGCAA
The DNA here is from genome assembly GCF_964237555.1 of Oryctolagus cuniculus. Taxonomy (NCBI): domain Eukaryota; kingdom Metazoa; phylum Chordata; class Mammalia; order Lagomorpha; family Leporidae; genus Oryctolagus; species Oryctolagus cuniculus. The sequence continues at coordinate 3,190,972 of NC_091447.1, read as the reverse complement.
TAGTGTCAATTAAATCTGTTGTTTCCTTGTTGATCTTCTGTCCGGATGATCTATTTCTGAGAGTGGAGTATTGAAGTCCCCCAGTACTATTGTATTGGAATCTAAATCTCCCTTTAAGTCCCTTAACATATCTTTTAAATAGACCGGTGCCCTGTAATTAGGTGCATATACATTTATAATAGTTACATCTTCCTGTTGAATTGAACCCTTAATCATTATATAGTGTCCCTCTTTGTCTCTCTTAACAGTTTTTGTATTAAAGTTTATTTTGTCTGATATTAATATGGCTACACCTGCTTTTTTTTGGTTTCTGTTGGCATGGAATATCTTTTTCCAACCTTTCACTTTCAGTCTGCATGCCTCTTTGTTAGAGAGATGTGTTTCTTGTAGGCAACAAATAGTTGGGTTGTGTTCTGTGAGCCAGTCAGCCAAACGGTGTCTTTTAACTGAAGAATTCAGACCATTAATGTTCAATGTGACTATTGATACGTAGTGACTTTGCCCTGCCATTTTCCCGGAAATATTTTCTAGTATATGCTTTGAGCTTCCCATGCTCTTTTACTGGTAGGTGTTCTTCCTTTCCCTTCTTTCATATTGATGGCCGTGTTTCTGTGTTTCTGAGTGTAGCACATCTTTAAGTATCTTTTGCAGGGCCGGACGAGTGGTCACAAAGTCTTTCAATTTCTGTTTGCTATGAAAGGTCTTTATTTCACCTTCATTCACAAATGAGAGCTTGGCAGGATATAATATTCTGGGCTGGCAATTTTTCTCTCTTAGCACCTGTGCTATGTCTCGCCATTCCCTCCTAGCTTGTTGGGTTTCTGATGAGAAGTCAGCTGTGAGTCTGATTGGAGATCCTCTGAGAGTAATCTGATGTTTCTCTCTTGCACATTTTAGGATCTTTTCTTTATGTTTCACTGTGGTAAGTTTAATTACCACGTGTCGTGGTGAGGATCTCTTTTGGTCATGTTTATTGGGGGTTCTATGAGCTTCCTGTACTAAGATATCTCTGTCCTTCTCCAAACCTGGAAAGTTCTCTGCTAGTATCTCACTAAAAAGGCCTTCCAATCCTGTCTCCCTCTCCATGCCTTCAGGAACTCCTAGAACTCGAATGTTGGTTTTTTTAATAGTATCCTGTAGATTCCCAACAATATTTTTTAGGTTTCTAATTTCCTCTTCTTTTCTTTGGTTTGACTGTATGTTTTCCTGTGCTCTATCTTCTAAGTCCGATATTCTCTCTTCTGCTTCACCCATTCTGTTTTTAAGGCTTTCTAATGTGTTTGTCATTTGATCTATTGAGCTCTTCATTTCATTTTGATTTCTCTTCACTATTACACTTTCCTGTTCTACTAGTTTCTGAGTTTCATTTTGACTCTTCCTTAAAATTTCATTTTCACGAGAGAGATTTTCAATCTTGTCCATTAAGGATTTCTGTAGTTCAAGGATTTGCTTTTGAAAACTTCTAAATGTTCTTATCATAAATTTTTTGAAATCCGTATCTTGCATTTCTTCTATCTCATCATCTTCATACTCTTGGCTTGGGGTGTTTTGCTTATTTGGAGGCATCATAGTGTCATCATTGATCTTGCTCCCTCTATTTCTGTGTTTGTTACTCGGCATAGTTAATTCTTCTTGCGTCACTGTGCGTTTTTTTTTTTTCTTTCTTTTTTTTTTTTTTTATACTGTGTCCGTGTTAAGTGGACTGCCTGCTGTTGGAGGAGCCTTGGAGGCTTGAGATGGGTGCAGCCTGAGAGCTCTGCCTGGTTCTTCCTGGTTAAGGGTGTGCAAAGGTGACACCCTCAGGTTATGCGTGGTAAATCTCTCTCTTTTTATTTATTTATTTATTTTATTTATTCAGGGGGTAAGTAACACCGCAGGGCAGGGCTGTGCAGAATTGATGGTATTTAGCTTCCAGTCTTTGGCTCCTCTGGACTCCCACTGGGTTGCCTAGGCTACTGAATTGTAGTGACTCAGTTCCTTAACTCTCCCCCATTGATATGTAAATCCAGAGAGGAGGCCTGTTCTTTGTCTCTTGGGAATTCTTCAAGCCTTGCAGCCTTGTAACCTTTGCAAGGTTAGGGGAAAGAGAAACCCTGAAGCTTTTTTTTTTCCTTCTTTCCAGTAGTGAGTTTGCTGCACTTTCCGGCCCCCCTCTAGATTCTGACCCCCGTTTTCCCACCAATGTCTCGGGTTATTGAGCTCACCTCCCCTTCCAGCGCCGATGTGTGGACTCGGAGCCCTGAGCGTCCCAAGTCTCCCCGCTGTTGTCTGTGTGGCATGCACTCCCCTTGGAGCACTGGCGCACAGACCCTGGGGCTTCTGCGGCTCGGTCCCGCGACTTGGCTTCCGCGCGGTGGGCGACCTTGTTCTCCCAGTAGGTCCTCCGATTCACGGCTGCTCCATCCAGAAGGGTTTCCCCTGCAATTTTTTTTTTTTTTTGGTTCTATTTTCTGCAGCTACCGTAACTCCCCTTTTATTAAACTAAATTTTCCCGGACTATCAGTGCGCGCCCTCACTATTCCGCCATCTTGGCTCCGCCCCTCTTATTGTGCTTATAACAGGATCAATTATTGTTTGGATCTTGCAAGGGCTATTAATATGCAAATGGTGGTTAAACAAGCCAGCTAACATTCAATAACCAGTACCCCATGCAAAATGGACAGATTCAGGTGTGGCTGAATCTGCTGGAATGGTAGTCAGAGACGGGTAAGTTCTGAGAGGTCTTCAAGGCAACCTAAGACAGGGCATGAACGCTCCCTCCACACCTCATGTTCATGTGCCAATGACGGGTAAGCCCGATAGATGCTCTTGGTCACCTAAGACAGGCACAGTACCACTCCATTTTGCAAAGAAATAAGGGGGAGATGTCAGGGATCCGGACATCCTGGCCAGCTGTGCCCCTCCCGACATGTACAAGCACAAGAAGTTTAGTGCTGGGCTTTTTCCACCCTGCCCGTTGCTAATTGCAAGATCCTGTTTTGACTTTAAGCATCCTGTTATTGCATGTTTCCCACACTTACTCTTGCTGAGTTGGTAACATGTTTTCCGTGAATCATATATAAATAGGTGGACCGTGGGCGGGAGTGATGAATGAACGCCAGTAATAAGTGGGAGTGGTGAATGAAGGAGTTGTGAATGAATGCCGGTAACAGGGCGGGATATATAAGAGGGTTGGAGGAGGCAAAGACGGCGGGTGTTCGCGACATGTAATGCGAGTCTGCTGAAAAATAAAGTGGAAGCTGAAAAGCCGATAAACGTGTCTGGTGTCTCCGAGGTCTCGCCGGCGTTAACCTATCCGGAAGGTGTACGCCTGCAGCTGAGCTGTCTTGCATCCTGGGAGATGTCTCCATCCAGTCTCTCTGTGCCCTGGCTGCACTGTCTGCCTGCCAGCTGGGGGCTCCCTACTGCTGATCCCTGGAGAGCCTGCCCTGCCCTCCTTCTGGCTCACTGTCCAACCTTCTCCCCTAGGATGCCTGCCCATGCCCCACGGGTACCACCTGATTCTGGGTCTCACCCCATGGTGTCATTCTCCTGTGGTACCCCATTGTGGGACAGACTCTGCAGCTTAGGTGGAGGTCCCTGAATCAGTGACCATGTCAGTATAAATGGAGATGATGTGTGTGACACTGAGTGAGTCAGCCAGGGCCTAAGAAGACCAGACAGTCCTCCTGGACCTGACCCGAGAACCTGACCTTGCATCAGCTCACCCCACATGAGGATCCAAGCAAACCACCTAGGCAAGGCAGGAAACAGGGATGCAGCCCTACAGCAACAAGGAACTGAGGCCACAGCATCCCAGATGGCCCCTTGTAACCTCAGGAGAGACCTTGAGCCTGAAGCATGCAGGCTCCTGACCTGCAGATGTGGCGAGATGATGCATCTGTGTCATAGAACCAGTTGTGCAGGGCAGGCACCACTGCAGGCACCTTCAGGATGGAGAGTCGTGCCTCACACAGTGTGGAGTGAGATGAGCAAGCATCACCTGTTCCCGCTTCTGCGGGGCACCCAGATTTTCCAGCTGTCTGCTCTTGGCGATACTGATGCCAACCAACTGGGAATATCTTTTTTTTTTTTTCCTAATATGGCAAAAAAAAAAAAATCAAAGAGACTGTTGAGTATCCGAACTCCCTAGGAGCTGCATCAAGTACTGTGCAGCCCTTCCATTCTCTGTGTCCTGATGGTGTGGAGTGAGCCCATTTGATAAGTGAGGAAAGGGAGGCTCAGAGCCGGGTAGGAGGTGCTTGCTCCATGGCGCCTGCCCAACGAGTGGAAGGGCCAGGGCTCTAACCCAAGATGGTTAGTTCTAAAGCCAGGCTGTTACCACCAGACATGGGCACAGAAGCTCTTGTTCCCACCCCTCATTAAAGGCACATGGCAGACTGTGACAGGAGCTCCAGGGGACTTGATGATAGAAGGCTGGAGCTGAGGTGGGGGTGTTTGGGAGCTTGTGCCTCTGGGAGTCCCCTGGGAGTAACATTGCGGGGTTGGGGGGAACTGGTGCCTGGCAGCCTCTGGGCAATCAAGAAGTCCAGGCCTTATTCAGAGGGAGAGGTTTTGTGTTTTAACCTGGAGCCAAGGGGAGCCACTGAGGGTCTCAGGAAACCTTTCTTTTTCCCCCTAAAAGAGGGAGATGAGATACAGAGGGAGATCTTTCATTTACTGGTTCACTCCCCAGATGGCATGAAGGGCTGGGGCTGGGCCAGGCTGAAGTGAGAAGCTGGGACATCCAAGTACTTGGGCCATTTTCTGCTGCCTACAGACACATCAGCAAGGAGCTGGATCAGAAGTGGAGCATTAGGGACTTGAATTTGTGCCCATTTGGGATGTTTGCCTGGCATGTGTTGGCTTTACCTGCCATGTCACAGCATTGGCTCCTTGATTTTTTTTTAAAGTGCGTGTGTTAGGTATTTTTTTTTTAAGATTTATTTATTTATTTGAACGGCAGAGTTACAGAGAGGCAGAGGCAGAGAGAGAGGTCTTCCGTCCACTGGTTCAGTCCTCAGAAAGCTCCAATGGCTGGAGCTGGGCCAATTGGAAGCTAGGAACCAGGAGCTTTCTCTCTGTATCCCATGCAGGTGAGGGGCACAAGGACTTGAGCCATCTTCTGCTTTTCCAGAGAGCTTTATTGGAAGTGGAGCAGCTGGGACTTGAACTGGTGCCCATAAGGGATGGTGGCACTACAGACAGTGGTGCCAGCCATGGATTTTTTTTTTGACAGGCAAAGTTAGAGAGAGACAGAGAGAAAGGTCTTCCTTTTTCTGTTGGTTCACCCCCCAAGTGGCCCCTGTGGCTGGCATGTTGGGGCCAGCGTGCTGTGCCAATCTGAAGCCAGGAGCCAGATGCTTCCTCCTGGGCTCCCATGTGGTGAAGGACCCAAGGACCTGGGCCATCCTCCACTGCACTCCCAGGCCACAGCAGAGAGCTGGACTGGAAGAGGAGTGACCAGGACAGAATCTGGCGCCCAGACAGGGACTAGAACCCAGGGTGCCGGTGCTGCAAGCAATGGATTAGCCTAGTGAGCCACTGTGCCGGCCTCGATTTTTTTAAAAAGCTTTGTTACAGGAGGGATTTGTGGCACAGGAGGTCAAATTGCCAGCTTGGATGCCTGTTTCCCCATGAGGGTGCTGGTTTTGGCTGCCAGTATTCCACTTCCAATTAGCTTCCCACTGATGTGTCTCTGGGGGGCACAGGCAGTGGCTCAAGTACTTGAGTCACTGCCACCGGATGGGAGCTCTGCCTCTCTTTCTGCTTTTCAAATCAAATGAAAATTGATGAAAAAAATTAAAAAATATATATATTTTGTCCACTGAGTGGAGATTGACCATGGGGCCCCGGTTCCTAGCTATGGAGATTATGCCTCCCTAAGGGACACTGTGGTTGGCACAACTGGGAGGTGCTCCTGGCTTGGGTCATGTGGGGGCCAGAGATGCTGCCCCACACCCTGCAGTGCCGAGGGTTCCCCGGACCAAGATTGATCTGGGTCCAGTGTCCACGGTGCCAAGGGGAGAGCCCCTGGCGCAGGGGTACAGGAGTGGAAACCCAGAGAACACTGAAGTCCTGGAGAGAAAGGGCTGTTCAGTAAGCAAAGTCATACATCTGGACTCTGCTGTATAGAGGTAACTTGGGTTATGTGGATTCCCTGCCTTGTGCCTCAGTTTCCCTGCCTACAGTGTGGGCACAGTTGTCCCTTCTTCGAGTTATCAGGATTGCAGAAGGTGGTCCTTGTCAAACCCTGAAACCTGAGCCTCTGCACCTTCACCCTCCTAGCTGCTGTGGACACCATTACTGTGTGTCACTTGTGAGGAGAGGGAGCTGGGGTGGGATCTCCCTTCCCAGCATCCCTGGAACTTCACCCAGGTCATCTTATCCAGGTCCTTGGTTTTTAAGGCTTAGAATTGCATGATTTCAGACCTGAGCGTAACCTGAGCTTGTGGGGAATTGCAGGGTCAGGACTGGGCGTGTCCATGGTGAGATCACCCTGGACTTTCCCCTTAGTTGGTTGACCCTGCAGGAAGTGAGCAGAGAGGTGGAAAGCCCTTGCTCCCCACCTCCTCCTCTTCTGTCACCTGAGTTCACTGGGCTTGTTCCTGTGGGGAAGCAAACGCCACACTGCAGGGCTGTGTCTGCATTCCTAGGGAGATACACAGGGCATCAGCCTTGTCCTCTGCCGTGCAGTCCCGTCCTGTGCAGCAGAAGCACAGAGACCCCTGCTCCGTCAGCTGTGACTCACACTAGTCCGTCCCTGCCCACTGCCCTTGTCCCTGCCTCCCGGCCTCTGACAACTGCCGTTGTACTCTTATCCTCCAGGGCATCACCACTTTCCAGATTCCACGTGTGAGTGAGGTCATGTGGTGTTTCTCTTTCTGTGCTTGGCTTATTTCACTTAACTCAGTGACTTCCAGATCCTCCCATGTTATCACAAATGACAAGATTTCAACCTTTTTTATAGCTGAGTAGTATTCCTATGTGTACATGTACTCCCCCCACCCTTTTTTTTCTTTTTCCATCTTTTGGTGGGTGGATGTGTAGGTTGTTTGCATTTCTTAGCTACTGGGAACAGGACTGCAGTAAACATGGGGGCACAGATCTCTCATCCACAGACTGACTTCCTTCCCCTTGGATGTACACCTGGTAGTGGGGTTGCTGAACTGGATGGTAGGTGTAGTTTCTCTTTTTTGAGCAACTTCCTTACTGCTTTACTAGATATACATTCTCACCCACAGAGTGCCAAGTGTTCCCTCCCCTCCACAGACATCCTCACTTGTTATCTTTCGTCCCTTTGGTATCCCATTGTGGTTTTGCTTTGCATCTCTCAGAGATAGTGATGAGCATTTCTGTCCAGTACTTCACAGTTTCTGTAGTTCCCTCCTGTGCCATGGAACAGGAGAACCACTTACATATCTTTAAGCAATGTCTATTTCTATCTACAGCCATTTTTAAGTCTGAATTACTTGGTTTTTTTTGCTTTTGCTGTTGGGTTGTGTTTTATATCGACTTTACTATCTGCTATGTCAGATGTATGGCTTGCAGATATTGTTTCCATTGCTCTACAAAAGCTATTTAATTTGGTGAAATTCCACTTGTCTGCTAGTTGGCTTGGTATCCTGTGCTCTTGGGATCTGATCTAAGAAATCCTTGCCCATTGCACTGTCCTGAAGCAGTTCCCCTGTGCTTTCTTTTATTTGTTTCAAAGGCTCAGATCTTACATTTCAGTCTTTCTTTCTTTTTGATATCTTTTTTGATACCAATATTAATCACCCACAGCATTGATGAGTATGTTCTGTGCTCATTATGACCAGGTTTCCTTCTAGGTTCTTTTCATTTAATCAATTTGTTCTTCCCAACAGTGATATAGAGTTAGGTCCTGTGGTTAACCACTGTCTTGCAGTTGAGGATCCAGAGGCAGCGTTCCACAAATGATAAGTCTGTTTGGTTTGTAGCACTCCTTAAGTCTAGTGTTTCTAGACTGCCTAGATGATCTGTCCATTGACAGGTGGGATGTTGAAGTCCCCAGCTCCTATTGCTGTAGGGTCTCTACCTCCCTTTAGATCCAATGTTGTTTGCATTACATGCTTAGGTGGTCTAGTTTTCAGGTGCATGTATGTATTTACAGTTGTTATATCCTCTTTTTGACTGATTCTTTTATCATTATATAATGTGTCTGAAATGGATTTCTTCCAGGCAGTATATTTTGTGTTGGTATTTATCCATTCAGCCAGTCTGTATCCTTTAAGTGGAGAATTTAACCCATTTATATGCTAGGTTCCTTTTTTTTATTTTTTGACAGGCAGAGTGGACAGTGAGAGAGAGAGACAGAGAGAAAGGTCTTCCTTTTCCATTGGTTCACCCTCCAATGGCCGCCACAGCCGGTGCACTGTGGCCGGCGCACAGCGCTTATCCGATGGCAGGAGCCAGGTACTTATCCTGGTCTCCCATGGGGTGCAGGGCCCAAGTACTTGGGCCATCCTCCACTGCGCTCCCGGGCCACAGCAGAGAGCTGGCCTGGAAGAGGGGCAACTGGGACAGAATCTGGCGCCCCGACTGGGACTAGAACCTGGTGTGCTGGCGCCGCAAGGCGGAGGATTAGCCTAGTGAGCCACGGCGCCGGCCCAGATACATGATTTTAAAATATTTTGTCTGAATCTCTGTGTTCTTTTTTCACTTTGAAAATGCGTTTCTTGAATTAAAATTGTTTGAGATTTGGAGAAATTATCATTTATCTTTTTATTATGTATCATAGTTGTGATGTACTCATAATCTGCGAGTCACTCCAAGTTAGAAAGATTTTGTAAATTGTCTAATTGATTTATATTTTTGACTCTTAACATTTATGTTTTAGATGCTTTATTTTAGGTTTCATTTTGGAATTCATGAGGTGAAAAACTACATGAGAGGCATGGAGGATCATTTTCTGCCAGGGCCACTGGGTGTGTAGAGCATCATTTGCTGTGTTTGTAAGTCTGCCCAGATGCTCCCTTCTCTAGGCCTGCTCAAGTCTCCTGCATAGATGCACAAGTCTAATCAGGGGTGAGTAGACAGAAAGGACTTTCTCTTTGTTTACTGATGTAGCACAGGCCCCCACGTGCACAACAACCTCTAGATCACCAGGGAAATTCAGAAGACTTTCCAGGTCCAGACATCTGTCTTCCTGGTTCTGCTCTGTGAAATTGAGGGTAGCACGCTGGGTTTTGGGAAAGTCCTGGGTGCCAGAGCTCTTGCTGGTGCACATATGTCTGTTGGGACCACTTCAGTCCACCTGTAGGTAGGGGAGCTGGTCTCCAGAGGTCAAAAGTGTCCCTCAGTACATGTGTATCACTGTGTTCTACCTGTGTGCTCTCTGGGACTGACAGGTTCTTCGTCTGTAAGCCAGAACCACACAGCAGTGGAAGATTATGAAAGTGTGGGGTGCACTTCCTGTATGGAAACAGAGCCTGTTCCAGTGGAACGTGGTCACTGTCCTTGGGACATCCTTGTCTCCATCTTTCCAGCCAAGACCACCCATCTCACCTGCACAATAGACCATCTGGGTCATATGGGGTCCTGGACTAGGCCCCCTCGGTCTCCAGTGCAGTGAACAAATCCCTCCACTGCTTCTTGTACCTGTGACCCATTGTTGAGCACAGGGACAGAGACTGTGATTGCTTCTGTGTGTGTGTGTGGCCCCTGGACCCAATCCCGTGCCCTCAGTTAAGAACTCCTTACCCATTCTCTGTGCACCCCTCATACTGGAAGCTGGGAGCTCCCAGTGTGTGCAGGGAGGTGCAGTGCATCGCATTCCCTGTCCCGGTGATGGCTGTGGTCAGGACTGCCATTTCATTTCACAGATGAGGACACTGAAGCTCAATGAGAACACCCACTGCAGTGCTGATCGTTGGAGGGCCAGCACTGCTCCAGTGGGGGTATTGCTTGAAAGTCAGGACTCTGCTCCACCGCAGCGTGAGGTCAGGTTCCAGGCCTGGCCCTGACCTTTCTTCATGACTGATATAGCCAAAGTCATCAGGCCCCACTGCCTCCACTGTGAGATGGTTATTTGCGGACCCCCTGGGGTCTATCTGGGCCTTTACCAACAGTGTGTTCCTGAGGGGGACAACAGGTGGTTTGTGCATGCTGGGAAATGCCCAATACTAATGGCTATTTCCCTGTTGTGGGAATGTCCTTCCGTGAAGGATTAGGGACAAGCTCATCTGCTGGGGTTGGTGCTGACGGTTGCAGCACTGGTGATGTAGAGTGGTTTAGATTGCACAGGCCAGTGCCTCTCACCTGTGGGGAGCTCTCCTGTCCCCCATCTAAAGCCTGGAAAGATGCTATTTTAGTGTACTCTGTATAGTAAAGACATCATGTGAGAAGTTTCTGGGGGGAGTTAAGCTGCATCTGCTGCTGCTTTAATATTTTATTTATTTATTTGAGAAGTAGAGTACAGACCTAGAGAGGGAGAGACAGGTGTTCCATGTGCTTGTTCACTCTCCAGATGGTCACAGCATCCTTACTTGGTTAATTGGAGGCCAGGGGCCAGGAGCTTCTACCAGGTCTCCTATGTAGGTGCAGAGGTCCAAGGACCTGTGCCATCTTCACTGCTTTCCCAGGCCATCAACAGGGAGCTGGATGGAAGTGGAGCAGCCAGGACACAAGCCAGTGCCCATATGGGATGCTGGTGCCACAGGTGGAAGCTTTACCTACTACTCTACAGTGCCGACCCAGTAGTTAAGCCACTTTCATCTAAGTTTGGGGTCAAGTTTTTTTTTTTTTTTTTTTTAAGATTTATTTACTTCACTGGCAGAATTACGGTAGAGAAAGAGTAGAGAGAGAGACAGGGAGAGAAGGCTTTGATCCACTGGTTCAGTCCCCAAATGGCCATTATAGCTGGTGCTAAGCCGATCCAAAGCCAGGAGCTAGGAGCTTCTTCCAGGTCTGCCACATGGGTAAAGGGTTCAAGCACAAGGCCCATGTTCCATTGCCTTCCTAGGCCTTAGCATAGAGCTGGATCGGAAGTGGAGTAGCTGGGACTCAAACCGGTGCCCATATGGTATCTCGGTGCCATAGGCGGATGCTTAACCTACTGTGCCACAATGCCAGCCCTGGATTTCTTTTATTTTCTTGTCGGTTTTTTATTTGAAAGGCAGAGTTAGAGGGAGGGATAGGGAGAGAGATACAGAAGGACGACTCTGATCAGCCGATTTAATCTCCAAAATGCCCTCGCTGGCTGGGGCTGAGTCAGGCTGAAGCCAGGAGCCTGGAACATCTCTGGGCCTTGCACACAGGTGGCAGGCACCTGAGCACTTGGGTCAACTTCCGCTGCTCTCCCAGGTATGTTAGCAGGGAGCTGGAATGAAAGCAGGGCAGCCAAGACCGGAACTGGGGTTCTGAAGTGGGATGCCGGCCCTACAGGTGGGGCTTTACCCTGTGGGCCCCAATGCCAGCCCCGTAGGCCTAGGTGTCTAAAACCTTCCAGGGGTTCTTGTTAAAGGATGGAACTGCCTCTTGGGACCCCTGTATCAGAGAGAGGGGAAACCACGTTGGAACTGGTCCCCGAGTCTACCTTCCCGACCTGCATCAGAACTCAGGATCCCTGTTTTAGTTTTTTTTCCCATGATTTAGGTGGAATTGAGCTGTCCCAAGGGTATGTGCAGGTAGGGAGGTGACACTCAGAAGGAGAGGATGTGTAGGACTCGGGCGATGGGGAAAAGCAGGCAGAAGCAAGGAATGACGGGAACGAGCCAGGCTGGTACTGGAGGAGCCTGTCCTGTGTCATGGTTGGCATGTGACACTGGGAAGGTCTTGCGGGCATTTGTGAAGTGCGGGGCGGGTGAATACAGCAGAACATGAACCCTGAGAGTGCAGATGACCCGGAGGGGAGGGGCCTGAGTGGGTCCCCTAGTCAGCATGTGGGGCAGTAGCTGGGCACAGGGCAAGAATGCTCAGGATGAGAGATGACTCTGAACTTTCTTAAAGCACTTTTGCATGGTGACACAGGAGAACATGAATGTAACTGGGAAAAGCCAAGCTGTCAACATAGGCTTACCACACACAGAACATAAAAACTGGGACAGGAACCTAGCTGTGTGCTGTAACATCCTGTGTGGCAGGTTGCTGCCAGGAAGAGCCTCCTGCAGTCCTGAATGCCCCAAGGGTGGTTGTGATCTGGCCTTGGGGTCTGGGCCTGCAAGGAGCCTGACCTCATGTCCTCTGCTGTTCTGAATGTTGATGTCTCAGATCTGAGTGCCCTCCCATGTGTCATCTGCAGCAGGCCAGTGTGGGGAGCACAGTTCCCTTGACCTCTCCATGCTAGAGCTGCGAACCTGAGCTACTAGGAACTCTCATGTCACGTGCACCTAAGACTACTCACTATTCCAGGTGGACTGCACCTGGGTTCCATTGAAGTGTGCAGGGCACAGACTGGTGGTGATCTGTGACATTTTCCAGAAGGACTGTGGGGGGACAATGATATCACTGGGTGTGATGCAGGCCATTCCCAGGAACACACACACAGGTCAGCATTCCTGTGCCCCGGCTTCCTCCTCCACAGGCACCCCTCAGCCCTAGTGGATCAGCGGACAAACTGGATACAAAAATCCCCAGCTTGTGAACTGTTGGGGAAACTCACACCCTTCCTGATCCCTGTGCTCCCTGCTGTGCTGCCCTCTTGTTTGCCCACAGGGTCATGGGGGCCCACAGGCCGGGCTCACGTTGGGGAAGGGAGTCCTAATCTGGGTTCAAAACAACCCTGACCGGGGTGAGGCTTCCTTCTCTGGGGGTTCCTCATCTACAAAGGGGAGAATGCAGTACCTCCACATGGCTGAGACATGAGGCCCAGTGCTCCTGGCCAGGGGCCCGGAAATCCCAGGAGCTCAGGGAAGGAGCAGTCCTTGGGGACTGCTTGGGGACATCCTCTGTGTCATCAACCCAGCCAAGACCCACCCATGTCCCCTGCACACCAGGCAGTCTGGGTCACATGGGGTCCTGGACAAGGCCCCCTCTGTCACCTGTGCAGTGAGCAAATCCCTGCTCTGCTGCCACTGGCAGACCCATTGTTGATCACAGGGACAGAGACTGTGACAGATGTTGTTTGAGTGTGCCCCTGGACCTGATTCTGTTCCCTCAATTGAAGCCCCAACCCACTCCCTGTGCACCCCTCATCCCGGAAGCTGGGGGCTCCCAGTGTGTGCAGGGAGGTGAAGTGTATCGCATTCCCTGTCCCAGTGATGGCTGTGGGCAGGGCTGCCATCCCATTTCACAGATGAGGACACTGAGGCTGCAGTGAGAACACCCACTGCAGGTCAGTTCTGTCTGACCTTATGGTCCATGTCCCTGACCATGAGGAGATGCTGCCCCAGCCATGACAGTGTCTCCCTGTTCATTGCTTACTTGGCCTTCCCAGCGTTTGGTGCTCTTTGTCTGATGGACAACCCTGGCTCTGCCCTGGGGAGGTGCCAGTGTCCTCTCCAGAGACTCTCGGTCCTTGGCATTGGGGCCATTGTGCAGTGAGATTTGGGTGGGGAGGGCATAGCCTGGGGAGCTCGCACGGTGTGAATTGTACATTTCACAGTGGGTAACAAATTAAATTTCATTGAGGTACAGGGGCAATAAGGTAGAGAAAAGGAACACAATGGGGAGGAGTAAAGAGAAATAAAGGATCACGGGGGCAGGGAAGGGCAGGTGTGGCACTGGGGCTGAAGCAGAAGGGACTGCAGGAGCTGGGACTGAGGCTGGGGCCAGTGCTGCGTCTGGTGCCCCTGCAGCTTCCTTGTCTGTAGCTCGGGACACGGGGCCCCTGGGCTCCACTGCCCCACACACCCCTGGCTCCAGGCCCACCATCCCCAGAGACTCTTGTGTCAGGGCCTCCACTGAGCCCTGCTCAGCCCCCGGGGACACAGCTGTCCCCCATGCATCCTTGTGCCAGGGCTCATTGTTGGAGGGCCAGCACTGTTCCAGCGGGGGTGTTGCTTGAAGATCAGGGCACTGCTCCGCCACAGCCGTGAGGTCAGGTGCCAGGCTTGGCCCTGACCTTGCTTCCCATCTGGAACAGACAGATCCATTGGGCCCCACTGCCTCCGCTGTGAGATGGGCATTTGTGGACCCCCTGGGCTCTATCTGGGCCTTTACCAAGATTAAGTGACTGAGGGGGTCCTCAGGTGGTTTGTGTGCCTGGGGGAATGCCTGATACGGGGGCTTCGGAGCTGTGGGCGAGTTTGACCACTCCCCCACCACACACAGGTCATCGATGAAAGGGGGCTGACACACGTCCAGGCTGCTGGCGATCCCTAGCCTGCTGTGGTGTGCCAGTCACGAGGCTGACCTGTCCTGGACCTAGTAGACAAGAGCAGAGATTGGCAGGAAAGAGGGAGTCCCAGAGATCCCTACAGAGCCAGCAGCTCTGGGCTTCAGGCTGCCTCTGCCTCTGAAGTCCAGCCTCCCTCCTCTGAGGGTGAAGTGGCCCCTTGCCCCCCCACACCCAGGGGCCTATGGGCTCCCAGTGGGGTCTCAGTGGCTGGTCTTTTGGCTGGCCTCAGGTTTTCTTGGCTGGCAGAGACCTGTCCTGCTTCCGGACTCACCCTGGACTTTTTCTGTTTGACGCGCCAGGTGCATCGGGGGTGATGGCTGTCCCAGTGTCCCCACCACTGGGCAAGGCACGTGCAGCAGGGTTTCTTGGGACCTGGGCTTCGGCATCGTGGGAGACAACACAGGAACATCTTCCTATGATACTCTTATCCAAGTGAGCTGGCTCAGACTCAACTCTGGAATGTTGGGGTTGTTGCTGGGCCCCCCAGGTCTCCAGGTGAGGTAAATTCCTGTGGCTCCTCAACTGAGTCCCCTCCTCTCACACAAGATGTCTGCAGAATCCCAGTGGGTGCTGCCTGCTGCACTTCTAAGCCATGCCCTGTGCACACTGTAGCCCTGTTGGCCCTGTAGCACAAACAGAGGGAACGCTTGCCACAGCAGGTACAAAGGTACAGCCTTCATCACAGCTGGGCTAGTCCTGCTCCCCCGTCCTTGCAGGCTTCTGTCCCTGCAAGGTCATTGTCCCTCTCAGGGCACCCCATCCTCCTGTCTGGTCCCTGGGGATCGTGTCCCAGTGAAGCTGGCGCCCTCGCCTGCCCAGATGTGGACAATGAGAAGCAATAGCTCCCATCATACCCTGGGTCCATGAGCCGCTCCCTGTGCATTGGGTGCCCTGTACCAGCCCCTGAAGTGTGGCTCCTCCCACCCACAGGCACCTGGAGAGTGGTTCCTCTCTTAAGCCCAAAACTGGGATACAGATGCCCAGACTCAGTGGCCTCATGTGTAGCTCTTTGTAGCTGATGGTGGCTGACTCCCCGAGTACCCATCTCACAGCTCTGATGTGCACACTGAAGGAAGCCCATGTGTGTCCCTGATGGTACTGCAATATCTAAGGCTTGACCCGTGCAGAGTGGCTCTGAGACACAGCCTGACTTCTGGGGAAGCTGGGGACAGGGCCATGCTCTCTGAGGACCAGAGGTCCTCAGCCTGGATTCTCCCCATCAGGGTGATGACTCTTTCAATCCCTGCCCTTTTTGATTGTTCCCCAGACTCCTGGTGTTGCACGTGTTCTGTGTGCACCACTGATCTGAGCCCCTCATGCCACTGGTCACGCCATTCAGCCCTTGCTAGGTTTGTGGTGACATGCAGAGTGACCGAGGGACAGGACTCCACCCATGAGTCCTTGGGGCACTCCTGAACCTCCTATTGTCTGCTTGTCCTGCCCTGTGTCTCAGTGGGCCGAACCCTGTGGAGTCTCCAGCTCTGTTCTTCCTAGATTGCCTGCCTTCAGCTGGTTGTAGATACCGGGGGTGGGGTTGGAGCAGGGTGGGGTGGCAGGGAGATGGTAAGCAGTAGGGTATGGTCACCCCAATGTTGAAAGCTAGGGTTGGACATGGGGTCAGCTCCTTATTGAACACCTTGAGAGCTGAGCAGGGAGCCCACCTCCCTTACTGCCAGCTCCATGGCCTGGGGCATTTCATTGTCAGTCTGTTCTCTTTGTCCTTTTTTAATCCATGTGAATAAAACAGCCTTCCTCCTGGAGCCTGCCCCAGGAATCCTGTGGGAGAAGCAGCTTCCCAGTGCCCTTGAGCTGTCAATCAGAGCAGCTGCCACAGGGAGGGGTGCAGAGCCCTCACTGTGCACAGGAGAAGGGAAGGCCCTTGCAGGTAGCAGGAGGGCCTGCAGAACTCGTCTGAGCACAGTACTGAACACAGAGACTCAAGTCCCCGTCCCCACCTGTGCCCAGCAGCACTCTCACATAAATTAATAAAATCCTAAGGAAAAAAAAAGAATTGGAGAAGTGGCTTAACTTTACCCAGAGATGTATGTATTTGAAAGGCAAGGAGGCTAAGAGAGACAGATCATCTCCCATTACCAGTTCACTCCCCACATGCCTGCAACCTTTGGGCCTGAGCTATGGCACAGAAGAAGCCAGGACCTCAGCCTGGGTCTCCCCGTGGGTGGCAGGGTCCCACGTACTTGTGCCGTCATCCACTGCCTCCAAAGTTGTGCATCAGCAGGAAGCTGATTTGGAAGGAGAGCTAGGACTTGAACCCAGCTCACTGATGTAGAATGTGGGCATCCACGTGGCGTCTTTTTATTTTATTTTATTTAGTGAATATAAATTTCCAAAATACAGCTTATGTATTACAGTGGCTTTCCCCCCCATAACTTCCCTCCCACCCGCAACTCTCCCCTTTCCCACTCTCTCTCCCCTTCCTTTCATATCAAGATTCATTTTCAATTCTCTTTATATACAAAAGATCAGTTTAGTATACATTAAGTAAAGGTTTCAACAGTTTGCATCCACATAGAAACACAAAGTGAAAAATACTGTTGAGTACTCGTTATAGCATTAAATCACAATGTACAGCACATTAAGGACAGAGATTCTACATGAGGAGTAAGTGCACAGTGACTCCTGTTGTTGACTTTACAAATTGACACTCCTGTTTATAGCATCTGTAATCTCCCTATGCTCCAGTCATGAGTTTCCAAGGCTATGGAAGCCTTTTGAGTTCACCGACTCTTATCATATTTAGACAAGGTCATAGTCAAAGTGGAAGTTCTCTCCTCCCTTCAGAGAAAGGAACCTCCTTCTTTGAAGACCCGTTCTTTCCACTGGGATCTCACAGAGATCTTTCATTTAGGTCATTTGTTTATTTTTTTGCCAGAGTGTCTTGGCTTTCCATGACAGAAATACTCTCATGGGCTTTTCAGCCAGATCCGAATGCCTTTAGGGCTGATTCTGAGGCCAGAGTGCTGTTTAGGACATCCGCCATTCTATGAGTCTGCTGAGTATCTCGCTTCTCATGTTGGATCGTTCTCTCCCTTTTTTATTCTATCAGTTAGTATTAGCAGACACTAGTCTTGTTTATATGATCCCTTTGACTCTTAGTCCTTTCATTATGATCAATTGTGAACAGAAATTGATCAATTGGACTAGTGAGATGGCATTGGTACATGCCGTCTTGATGGGATTGTATTGGAATCCCCTGACAAGTTTCTAACTCCACCATTTGGGGCAAGTCCAATTTAGCATGTCCCAAATTGTACATCTCTTCCCTCTCTTATTCCCACTCTTATATTTAACAGAGATCACTTTTCAGTTAAATTTCAACACTTAAGAATAACTGTGTATTAATTACAGAATTCAACCAATAGTATTAAGTAGAACAGACAAAAAAAATACTAAGAGGGATAACATATTAAGTTGTTCATCAACAGTCAGGGCTATGGCTGATCAAGTCACCGTATCTCATAGTGTCCATTTCACTTCAACAGGTTTCCTTTTTGGTGTTCAGTCAGTTGTCACTGATCAGGGAGAACATATGATATTTGTCCCTTTGGGACTGGCTTATTTCACTCAGCATGATGTGTTCCAGATTCCTCCATTTTGTTGCAAATGAACGGATTTCATTGTTTTTGACTGCTGTATAGTATTCTATAGAATACATATCCTATAATTTCTTTCCAGTCTACTGTTGATGGGCATTTAGGTTGACTCCAGGTCTTAGCTATTGTGAATTGAGCTGCAATAAACATTAAGGTGCAGACCGTTTTTTTTGTTTGCCAATTTAATATCCTTTGGGTAAATTCCAAGGAGTGGGATGGCTGGGTTGAATGGTAGGGTTATATTCAGGTTTCTGAGGAATCTCCAGACTGACTTCCATAGTGGCTTCACCAGTTTGCATTCCCACCAACAGTGGGTTAGTGTCCCTTTTTCCCCACATCCTCTCCAGCATCTATTGTTGGTAGATTTCTGAATGTGAGTCATTCTCACCGGGGTGAGGTGAAACCTCGTTGTGGTTTTGATTTGCATTTCCCTGATTGCTAGTGATCTTGAACATTTTTCCATGTGTCTGTTGGCCATTTAGATTTCCTCTTTTGAAAAATGTCTATTGAGGTCCTTGGCCCATCTCTTGAGTGGGTTGTTTGTTTTGATGTTGTGGAGTTTCTTGATTTCTTTGTAGATTCTGGTTATCAACCCTTTATCTGTTGCACAGTTTGCAAATATTTTTTCCCATTCTGTCGGTTGTCTCTTCACTTTCCTGACTGTTTCTATTGAAGTACAGAAACTTCTCAATTTGATGCAATCCCAAATGTTAATTTTGGCTTTGACTGCCTGTGCTTCTGGGATGTATTCCAAGAAGTCATTGCCGGTACCTATATCTTGCAGGGTTTTTCCAATGCTCTCTAATAATTTGATGGTGTCAGGTCATCGCTTTAAGTCTTTAATCCATGTTGAGTGGATTTTTGTGTAAGGTGAAAGGTAGGGGTCTTGCTTCATGCTTCTGCATGTGGAAATCCAGTTTTCCCAGCACCATTTATTGAATAGACTGTCCTTACTCCAGGGATTGGTTTTGGATCCTTGATCAAATATAAGTTGGCTGTAGATGTTTGGGTTGATTTCTGGTGTTTCAATTCTGTTCCATTGGTCTATCCATCTGTTTCTGTACCAGTACCATGTTGTTTTGATTACCACTCCCCTGTAGTATGTCCTGAAATCTGGTATTGTTATGCCTCCAGCTTTGTTTTTGTTGTACATGATTGCTTTAGCTATTCGAGGTCTCCTGTTTCTCCATATGAATTTCAGCATTATTTTTTCCAGATCTGAGAAGAAGGTCTTTGGTATCTTGATTGGTATTGCATTGAATGTATAAATTGATTTTGGGAGAATGGACATTTAGATGATATTGATTCTTCCAATCCATGAGCATGGAAGATTTTCCCATTTTTTTGGTATCCTCTCCTATTTCTTTCTTTAAGATTTTGTAATTCTCATTGTAGAAATCTTTAACATCCCTGGTTAAGTTTATTCCAAGGTATTTGATTGTTTTTGTAGCTATTGTGAATGGGATTGATCTTAGAAGTTCTTCCTCAGCCATGGCATTGCCTGTGTATACAAAGGCTGTTGATTTTTGTGCATTGATTTTATATCCTGCTACTTTGCCAAACTCTTCTATGAGTTTCAATAGTCTCTTAGTAGAGTTCTTTGGGTCCCCTAAATAATCATGTCATCTGCAAAGAGGGATAGTTTGAGTTCTTCCTTCCCAATTTGTATCCCTTTAATTTCTTTTTCTTGCCTAATAGCTCTGGCTAGAACCTCCAGAACTATATTGAATAGCAGTGGTGAGAGTGGACATCCCTGTCTGGTACCAGATCTCAGTGGAAATGCTTCCAACTTTTCCCCATTCAATAGGATGTTGGCCATGGGTTTTTCATAAATTGCTTTAATTGTATTGAGGAATGTTCCTTCCATACCCAGTTTGCTTAGAGTTTTCATCATGAAAGGGTGTTGTATTTTATCAAATGCTTTCTCGGCATCTATTGAGATAATCATATGGTTTTCCTTCTGCAGTCTGTTAATGTGGTGTATCACATTGATTGTTTTGTGCACATTGAACCATCCCTGCATACCAGGGATAAATCCCACTTGGTCTTGTTGGATGATCTTTCTGATGTGTTGTTGCATTCTATTGGCCAGAATTTTATTGAGGATTTTTGCATCTATGTTCATCAGGGATATTGGTCTACAATATCCCTTTTCTCTTTCAATGCTGCATCTTTTTCTGGCTTAGGAATTAAGGTGATGCTGGCTTCATAGAAAGAATTTGGAAGGATTCCCTCTTTTTTTGATTGTTCTGAATAGTTTGAGAATTGGCGTTAGTTCTCCTTTAAATGTCTGGTAGAATTCAGCAATGAATCCATCTGGTCCTGGGCTTTTCTTTGTTGGGAGGGCCTTTTTACTGTTTCAATTTCCATCTCAGTTATGTGTCTGTTTAGGTTTTCTATGTCTTCCTGGTTCAGTTTAGGTAGGTTGCATGTGTCCAGGAATCTATCCATTTCTGATAGATTTTCCTGTTTGCTGGCATACAAGTCCTTGTAGTAATTTCTGATGATTCTTTTAATTTCTGTGGTGTCTGTTGTTATGTTTCCTTTTTCATCTCTGATTTTATTGATTTGGGTCTTTTCTTTTTTTAGTTAGTTGGGACAATGGGGTGTCAATTTTGTTTATTTTTTCAAAAAACCAGCTCCTCATTTGGCTGATTTTTTGTAATGTTTTTTTGGATTCAATCCTGTTGATTTCTTCTCTGATTTTAATTATTTCTCTTCTCCTACTAGATTTGGGTCTGGTTTGCTGCAGATTTTCTAGATCCTTGAGATGCAGTGAAAGCTCATCTATTTGGTGCCTTTCCAATTTCTTGATGTAGGCACCTATTGATATAAACTTTCCTCTTAACACTGCTTTTGCTGTATCCCATAAGTTTTGGTATATTGTGCTGTTATCCTCATTTACTTCCAGAAAATTTTTGATTTCTCTTTTGATTTCTTCTATGACCCATTGTTCATTCAGGAGCATGTTGTTCAGTCTCCATGTGTTTGCATATGCTCTAGGGATTCCTGAGTTGCTAATTTCTAACTTCATTCCACTGTGGTCTGAGAAGCTGCATGGTATGATTCTAATTCTTTTGAATTTGCTGAGACTTGCTTTATGGCCTAGTATTGTTGGATTCTTTATTCAGTGGGGGATTAAGCCTCTGTTTATAAAGTAGATTGAAAGTATGTCAACACAGAAATTAAAAGAAAAAAAGGAGAGGAGGGAAGTATCAGCATTGCTTAAAGTTGTATATAAAATATAAAAAATCTGTTCTGTTTATATAAACAAATAGAAATCTTAAAGTAGTGAAAGTTATTAAACTACAGTGGTATATAATTCCCATCAATTAGTTTAATAAAGATTTAAGTTTAGCAAAACACTGTATTTGTCCTAGGCACATATCTACAGAAGTTATTTGGGGGTTGACTTCAGCCTAAGAAGCTGAAAACCAAGGAAGAAGATGACACAGAGGGAAATGCAGAAGAATAAACCTCAGTGTCCAAACGAGGAGGAGAACTGGGAAGCTAGTAGCTCAGATTACAATGTGGGACAATCATAATATAGGTCAGCAAGGCTGTTAATATTTGGGGTTAAAGGAGAAAACAGAAACAACTAAGGGCAAGGGTGCAAAACGAGTTAGCAAAATTGTAGGAAATGAGCTACAGTTCATTCAGATCACATGTTCACATGTGATTTTTATTAGACAAGATAGAGCTGGAAATTGTTGGTAGCTAAGACTATGTATGGATTAGATCTGAGCTTCAAAGCACATGACAGCAAATAATACCAATGATTTAAAAACATAAGGCTTTATTCTCTTCGACAAATGAAGTTGCATGTTCAGAGTTCCCTAGAATTTTTTAGAATTCACTGAGGCTGGATCCACCCAGCTTTCTTTGCTATCCCCACCGCATGGCCCTTCTTTCATTCCACCCAGCAGGAAGGAGAAAGTGGAAGCAGAGTACACAGCCATTCTCTCATGGACATTGCTCATACCATTTCCTTGTCTTGTTAAAATTTTTATTTAAGAGACAGAGCATGAGGACTTCCATTCTTTGACTCACTCCTCAAATGCTTCTGATGGCCCTAGACCAAAGAGTGAAGCCTGGAGCTGAAAATTCAATCTGGGTCTCTCGCACGGGTGGCAGGGCCCCACTTGAACCATCACTGCTTCCTGCCAAAGTGCATATTAGCAGGGAGCTAGAACCAAAAGCAGAGGCAGATGTCAAAGCCAAGCAGTCCAACATGAAACCTGGGTGTCTTAACCAGTGTCTTGATCACTGGACAGAACAACTGCCCTGCTCACTCCATTTCTATGTACCTCTCATTGAAGGAAAGGCATGACTGCACCTAAGGGAACTCAGCACATTGTGATTGCTAGGAAAGATTTAGGGAGGGGAATATTTGTGAAGAAAAATGGGACAGTGAACTGGGGACTACAGGAAGCTTTGTTGATAGACCCCAAAGAGAAGACATTTTGGTAGTAATTCTTACAGGCCTACATGGCCATCTTTTATCATGTATTGTGTTTTCTATTAGAACTTCCATGGTATGTGTAGTCTTTGAAAAGCTTGGGAAATGTATAGTATGATACACTATAGATGAATTTTTTTTTGCATGAAAGCATGTTAAAATTCCATTTTTCTGTGAACTTTTGAAGTTCCTTTGTATTTGGGAAGATGGAAAGCAAAGATCTTCAGAAAATAGATTTTCTTTTTCTTTCTTTCTTTTTTTTTTTTTTTGACAGGCAGAGTGGACAGTGAGAGAGACAGAGAGAAAGGTCTTCCTTTTCCGTTGGTTCACCCCACAATAGCCGCTGCAGCTGGCACGCTGTGGCCAGCACACCACACTGATCCAAAGCCACGAACCAGGTGCTTCTCCTGGTTTCCCATGCAGGTGCAGGGCCCAAGCACTTGGGCCATCCTCCACTGCCTTCCTGGGCCACAGCAGAGAGCTGGGCTGGAAGAGGAGCAACAGGGGCAGAATCCGGCACCCCGACTAGGACTAGAACCTGGTGTGCCGGTGCTGCAGGCGGAGGATTAGCCTATTGAGCTGCAGCGCCGGCCAAGAAAATAGATTTTCTAAGGACATTAGATTTTTGTAAGGGCTCATCAGTATATATGCATACATATTAGTATATAAAATACTTATACATTTGTATATTACTATTCATTAATGCACTTTTAATTTTTTTAAAGATTTTATTCATTTATTTGAGAGGTAGAGTTACAAGGAGAGGGAGAGACAGAGAGAAAGATTTTCTATCCACTGGTTTGCTCCCCAATTGGCTGTTTTAGCTGGAGCTGGGCCGATCCAAAGCCAGGAGCTTCTTTGGGGTCTTCCATGCAGAGGCAAGGGCCCTTGCAAGCACTTGGACCATCTTCCTTTGCTTTCCCAGGCACATTAGCAGAGAGCTGGATTGGAAGAGGAGCAGCTGGGACACAAATAGGTGCCTGTATGGGATGCCATCACTGCAGGTGGAGGCTTAGCCCACTGCACCACAGCGCCAGCCCCATTAATGCACTTCTGATTTGTGAAGTACAATTTCATAAAACTAAATTCGTTCTAGCCCATTGCCTGCTTCATCAAGTTATGTGCAAGTGTAACTGTCCTGGTTTGCAGAAGATTGTAGTTTGAGATGGTCTATAGTAACTTCTAATTTAAGAAAATGCAACCTAATAAAAGGCTTGTAACCATCACCATATTTTATTGAAAAGATTTGTGTCGTTCATTCTTGACTTTCTTTCATAAGCTCTAACTTGTTTTCTTTCTGCTTGAATTCTTCAATTTTATTACAATATTATCCTGCAGTGTTTTTACTTCATTTTTTTTTACAAGGCACTTTATTATTGTGTTTGAGGCAGAATGGGTAGAACCAGGAAATCCAATAACAGCTTTCTCTCTGTGCAGCCAGGTAGGAGTTAGTGGGGGTTAATCACTATGATATTTAGGAAGTGTAAAAATGCCTCAAATATAGGTATGAAAGGGCTTCCAGGTTGCATTGGTAGTGGACTTTATATATTTATTTGTTCTTTGACTATATATTTCATTTTGCGTTCTTCCTTGAAATGACAGGAAACTTATCAGTTTCTAGCTGGTTTCTGTTTTGTAGTTTCCTTGAAATACTAGTTTCTTTTTTACCCCTTTATAATCTGCTGTCATACATTTCTGGATTCCAGACTATTTTAAATTTTGGGCTAACATGAAATACCTGTACATTTTTATAGGATACAGTGTGGTTTTCCCATAGATACACACAGCCTAAACCAATCGCATCAGGCAATTAGTCCTTCCATTTCCATCATCAGGCATGAACTATGGTTACCCTGCTCTTCTGTGGAACAC
The DNA here is from genome assembly GCF_964237555.1 of Oryctolagus cuniculus. Taxonomy (NCBI): domain Eukaryota; kingdom Metazoa; phylum Chordata; class Mammalia; order Lagomorpha; family Leporidae; genus Oryctolagus; species Oryctolagus cuniculus. Next base: position 3,166,749 of record NC_091447.1, on the reverse strand, counting down.
AAGAACCTCTTCCCTTCACCTGGCTGCATTTAGGAACTCGTCCAATCTTCAGTTATTCACTGTTTTACTGATGATTTCTTTAGAATATTTGGTTTCCCTTCTTGTTTTTTCCCCTCTGGATACTTAACATTTTAGTTATCTGTGGTCAACTCTTTGAATCTGGAATGGTACTGTTTTCCTCTTGTTTCTTCTCATTCTATGATGAATAGGACATTCTGAGTGCTTCCCCAGGCATTTTTTTCAGTTTTCTTTTACATTTATTTTTAGCCTGCTATGGGGCCATTAAATCGAGACTTCCTCTGAGTTAATCCTGAGTTTCTGTGGATTATCTCATCATCATATACAAACATAACTGCTAAACAGAGAGTCCCCATCTTGGCTTGGGTCACTCTCCCTGATCTTTCATGAACCGCACGGAGAACTTTGAAGTGCTGGTTCTTCTCCCCACTGATGGCCTGTGGCAGGAATGTAGGCAACCAGAGGTTGGGCGAGGGGTGTTGATGGTCAGGCATCATTGCTAAATAGCTGTGGCATTGTAACCAATGCGGAGTGCCCCACCAAAGATGAAATACTAACTTTGTTTGGTGCCAAGTGTGATGAGGTAAGGCTACTGAAATAAGTTCAAGATTGCAAAACATTAGACTACCTTCTGACACCTAGGAGCATGATAATCTTAGAATAGGCAAGCTTTTCCTTTAAGATTATATTTATTTATTTAAGAGGTAGAGACAGAGAGAAAGGTCTTCTGTCCGCTGGTTTACTCTCCAAATGGCCGCAACAGCCAGAGCTGCTCTGACCCGAAGTCAGGAGCTTCTTCCTGGTCTCCCACGCGGGTGCAGGGTCCCAAGGACTTGGGCCATCTTCTACTGCTTTCCCAGGCCATAGCAGAGAGCTGGACAGGAAGTGGAGTAGCCAGATCTCAAACCAGCGCCCATATGGGATGCTGGCGCCGCAGGTGGAGGATTAACCTACTGCGCCACAGCGCCGACCCCTAGGCAAGCCTTTTTTTATAAGGAGAAGTAATTGACACTCTGTAGTCTGTGGGTTTCCTTTGGGCCGGGAAAATTTGATATGTACTATGATTTACCAGAATTAGTGTTTCTGGACCCAATATGAATGTAACCTCAACTGTGGATACAGAGAAGACAAAGCAGAACTTCCAGTCTCTACAGGAATACAGAACGAGTAGGAGATGCAAGAGAAAGGAGAGAAAACATAGATGCTGCTAAATATCTATAATTCTCTTTATATACAGTGTGCAGTTTGCTTTAGATTAAGCTATAACCCAGATGTTAATAAACAGTGCAAAAGTCCAGAGATAGCCAGCTGGAGATTGGATCAGGAAGTCCATAGATGGCTAAACAAGTGCTTCTGTTTGTTATATCTTGATTGGCAGCCAATAGGGGGGAATTAGAATATCAATGATCAGAAGTTAACATTTAAAAAAAATGCTCCCAGGTTTTAATAACCTTATTAATTTTCATTTACTTAGAAGGCAGAGAGAGATACATGGACACAGATTTTTCCATCTGCTGGTTCATTCTCCAAAGGGCTGCAACAGCCAGGGCAGGCTGGGACAGGTTGAAGCCAGAAACATAATCCAGGTCTCCTAAGTGAGTATCAGGGACCCAGGAACAAGCACTTGGTACCGGCATGGGTATGCATTAGTAGGAAGCTGGAATCGGAAGTGGAGTTGGGACTTGAACCCACACATGGAAGTCACAGCTGCTTCATGAAATTAGTTTTCAAGAAAACTGATTTCATTGAAAACGTGCCAGACATACTCTACAGACTTACATGCAAGTAGAATAAGAAACTCTTTTCCTTCACTTAGTTCCCAAGCCTTGGCCCCTACATGGTCCTTCTGGCCAGTGATTGATTTGGGAAGATTTCAGTTTGTCCAGAGCTGACTACTGCACTAGGCCCTGCTTCTGGAAGTCTGTTGTAACAGGTATCATCAAGGGGGTCTGATGACTTGACAGAACTGCATTTCTGTGAAAATACATACAGATCGTATATTCTGCTTATTTTTTTGTGACTGCTTAATCATTGATAAGTGCAGATGGATTTTGTATAAGACACTCATGACTTGATCAGTTCTTATTCAATGGTTAACTTCCAAACTGACTGCAGAAAACATGACAAAGTGTGCAGCAGTGCCCATTCCTGTTGTTTAACATTTCTGGTTTGAAGAAAGAAAAGCACGTTACTTTAAGTTTTTCCCCCTTTGATTATTAAGGGTGAATCTAAGTTTTCAGTGTTTGGCTGTGTGTACTTCTGGTTTTGTTAACATTCTTTGTTGATTTATCTTGGAAATAATTTTTTGAGCTTGTTTTTTACTCAGGAAAGTTTTTAGTCGATTTGTTTCTTTGTACTTGCCAAGTTAAAAAAAATTTAGATTTGTTCCTTTGCTTTTGAGCTTAGACTTCTTTTTTTCTCCTGTAATTGGCAATTTTGCCTATTTAATACTGCTTTTTTATTATGTAATTTATAAGGGTTTTGTGTGTGTGTGTGTGTGTGTGTTTTGTGTATGTTATGGCATTTAAGATTCTGGAATTGTTTCTGAACTATGCATCAGACAAATATTGTCCCCTGTTCATTCTCTTAGAAGACCTTATTTATTACATACTTAATTCCTAGGCATTTGAGAATGCTTTGCTCTTCACATCATCAGACCTTCATAGCATGTTTCTTTTTTTTCCCCATTGTTTTTAAAAGATTATTTAATTATTTGAAAGTCAGAGTCAAAGCGAGAGTGGGAGAAAGACAGAGACAGAGAGAAAGATCCTCCATCTACTGATTCACTCCCCAGATATCCACAACAACCAGGGCTGGGCCAGGCTGAAGCCAGGGGTTTTATCTGGGTCTCCTATGTGCGGTACAGGGTCCCAGACACTTTAGCCATCTTCTGCTGCTTTCCAGGCCATCAGCAGGAAGCTGGATCAGAAATAGAGCAGCCTGGACACAAATCGGCACACCCATGGGATTTCAGTGCCACAGGCAGCTTTACCTGTTACTCCACAATGCCATCCCCCTTTTGCCTATTTTTAAATTTGGTTGTTCGGTTCTTTTGTTGAATTGTAGAAGCTGCTAATATATTCTGAATATTGATCATATATATTTGTCATATATATGATTTGCAGATATTTTCTCACATTCCATAGTGGCCTTTTTACTCTTTATGTGGTCACACATGTTTCAATATTTGGTAGCATACAGACTTTTTACACCCATTACTTTTCTTTTTCAAACTTTTCTTTTTCATCTGTTATGTTAAATCTGGAAGTAGTTTTTGTCTACTTTCAAAAGAAGAACCTCTTGAATTTTCATGTAATAGTTTTATATTTATAAATGTTAACAGGACTAACATTTCAATAATATTCCATTTCCTTTTCCATGAACATGAAATATTTTACCATATATTCAAATTGTTTAATAACTGAGGAAAGAGTCATGGTTCTTGGGTATTTGTTTAAAATGTTACTTCTACATATTTTATCTTTTATTTTAAATATCTACTGCTGACGTGACAAATACTGATCTTTTTTCTGTTTTGTGTGTATCTGATTTACAGCAGGACTTTCTTATGATATCTAGCAACCTTCCTATTATAAATTTTCTAGATAGATTTTTTTTTACAGGCAGAGTGGACAGTGAGAGAGAGAGAGACAGAGAGAAAGGTCTTCCTTTGCTGTGGGTTCACCCTCCAATGGCCGCTGCGGCTGGCGCGCTGCGGCCTGCGCACCACGCTGATCTGATGGCAGGAGCCAGGTACTTCTCCTGGTCTCCCTTGGTGTGCAGGACCCAAGGACTTGGGCCATCCTCCACTGCACCCCCGGGCCATAGCAGAGAGCTGGCCTGGAAGAGGGGCAACCGGGACAGAATCCGGCGCCCCAACTGGGACTAGAACCCGTTGTGCCGGCACTGCAAGGCTAGCCTATTGAGCCACAGCGCCAGCCCTCTAGATAGAACTTTATCCCTCTTTTTCATTGCAGACAACTCCATGCTTTGCTTCAGATTTTATGTACTTTGCCAGAACTCCTAGAAAAATTCTGAGATTGTGAACATACTTTGTCTGCTCTAGAATTCTAGACTTTATGCATGGGAGTGCCTCATAGTTTCTGTAAGGACATGGCTACTGACTTTAGACAAGTTGATATTTTTGCATAAAAATAGAATGCCATTTTATTTTAGTTTTTTTTTTTTTTTTTTTTTTTTTTTTTTTTTTGACAGGCGGAGTGGACAGTGAGAGAGAGAGACAGAGAGAAAGGTCTTCCTTTGCCATGGGGTCACCCTCCAATGGCTGCCGCGGCCGGCGCACCACGCTGATCTGAAGCCAGGAGCCAGGTGCTTCTCCTGGTCTCCCATGGTGTGCAGGGCCCAAGGACGGGCCATCCTCCACTGCACTCCCGGGCCACAGCAGAGAGCTGGCCTGGAAGAGGGGCAACCGGAAAAAAATCCGGCACCCTGACCGGGACTAGAACCCATGTGCCAGTGCTGCTAGACAGAGGATTAGCCTAGTGAGCCGCGGTGCCGGCCTTTATTTTAGTTTTTAAAAAATATTTAAAACCAAGAACTGGACTGAATTATCAAAATGATTATTTGCAGCTGTTGGGATGATCAAATGTTTTGCATTTTTTGATGTAATATTTCACATGAAAAGAGTCCCAGCTATTAAACTTCATTTTCCAAGGAGATATTTTCAACATGAACACTCACTGAACTCCAGAATGTGTAATACTCCATTAAATCTCTTGTACTGAGAGCATAATAGAGCATATTTTAAAAGGGAATTTCACCTTTTTGCTTTTATTAAAGAATTTCTGATTCAGATTGTAGATCTAGAAAGCAAGCTTAAGCAGTTACTAAGGTTGTGCATTCCCCACGCTTTATTTATTTATTTGTTGCCTTAGGCTCAGAAACGGATATTTAGTTTGGAAAGATTTTTTCTCTTTTCAATTCAATTATATTTGGAAATTTTATTGTTTCACAAAATGACTTACAAATATTTTTCTTTTGCATAGCTGATTCCTTCTCATACTGGTTTCAGGAAATTACCTGTGGCCAACAGTGTTGTTGGTATTGTTAGCATGTGACTCACGTCCTTCTGTCTTCCTTCCTTCTTTTAGTTTTAAACATGCTTAAAGGAGAAAAGACCAAAGGATTGAATCCTGGAAGCAGTCACCACAGTTAAATAAGAAGTGTATAAACATGGCCGGCGCCGCGGCTCAATAGTCTAATCCTCCGCCTAGCGGCGCCAGCACACCGGGTTCTAGTCCCGGTCAGGGCCCCGGATTCTGTCCCGGTTGCCCCTCTTCCAGGCCAGCTCTCTGTTATGGCCCGGGGGTGCAGTGGAGGATGGCCCAAGTCCTTGGGTCCTGCACACCAAGGGAGACCAGGAGAAGCACCTGGCTCCTGGCTTGCTGCAGCGTGCCAGCGGCGGCAGCCATTGGAGGGTGACCCCACGGCAAAGGAAGACCTTTCTCTCTGTCTCTCTCTCTCTCTCACTGTCCACTCTGCCTGTTAAAAAAAAAAATTAAAGGTTTAAAAAAAAAGAAGTGTATAAACACTGATATATTGAAGGAATCACTATTTCACCAATAATTCTGTCATTTGTATGAGTGAGCTGTAGGTGAGCAAGGCATCTTGGGAGCTGTCAGGGACTTAATGCCTGTTACCATGTTAGACTGATGTTTGTAGAAAAAGGGGATTAATACCACCTTTTGGTAAAACTACTACTCAAACAGTACTTTATACTTTGCGTATCTGTGTGGGTGCAAACTGTTGAAATCTTTACTTGGTATAGAGTTGATCTTCTGTATATAAAGATAATTGAAAATGAATCTTGATGAAAAATGGGATGGGGGAGGGAGTGGGAGATGGGATGGTTGTGGGTGGGAGGGAGGTTATGGGGGGAAAGCCGCTATAATCCAAAAGTTGTACTTTGGAAATTCATATTTATTAAATAAAAGTTGAAAAAAATACCACCTTTTGAAGGGAAGTTGCCTTGAATCACAGTTTTTCCTGGGGCTTGGCTTTTGTGTCTTTTGGTTAGCATTTTGTACAGATTCAATGTCAGCAAATGAGGTGAGCAGAAATGAAGCGTTTTAGAAAATATGTTTATTCCAGTTGACAAAGGGACAGCTGCTTATTAGATAGCACAGCTGGAATTACCTAAGGATCCATGGCTATATCTTTATACATTATAAAATACCTGTCTTTAATATAGATATTTGTACCATTTAGACATGCTCCAACATGTAGTAGACAATCACTGGGTACCCTAAACAAATAAAGGAATAACTAGCATTGAATATAATTTTGATTTAATCCATTATAGTTCTGGGCTATGAAATATGAGAATCTCAATGCTTACTTTAAAAAAAAAAGAATATTAGGTTGGCATTTGACACAGCAGTCAAGATACCTCTTGGGACACTTGAATCCATATTGGAGTGCTGGCTCTGGCTCTGCTTTTTCTTTTCTTTTTCTTTTTTTTTTTTTTTTTTAAAGATTTATTTGTTTATTTGAAAGGCAGATTGCAGAGAGGCAGAGATAGAGAGAGAGGCCTTCCATCCACTTGTTCACTCTCCAGATGCCTGCAACAGTCAGAGCTGTGCTGATCTGAAGCCAGAAGCCAGGAGCTTCTTCCAGATCTCCCACAGAGGTGCAGGGGCTGAAGGACTTGGGCCATCCTTCACTGTCTTCCCAGGCCATAGCAGAGAGCTGGATCGGAAGAGGAGCAACCTGGAGTTGAGCTGGCACCCATAAGGGGATGCTGGCTGGCACTGTAGGTCGCAGCTTTACCCATTACACCACAGTACCAGCCCCTGCTTCTGATTCTAACTTCATACTAATGTGTACCCTGGAAGGCAGCAGGTGATGGCTCAAGTACTTAAATTCCTACCACTCATGAGTGAGACATGGATAGAGTTCCTGGCTCCTGGTTTCAGCCTGGGGGCAGCCCTGACTACTGTGGGCATTTGGGGAGTGAACTAGTAGATGGAAGATCTGTCTCTTTCTCTGTTGTTCTACTTTTCAAATACAAATTTTAAAAATGGTAAAATTAAACATAGGGAATTAGTCATATGGAGAAAATAGATTCAACACTTTTAAAAAAAATCAGTAAAGTTTACAGTCTGAAATAAAAACAGTAATAACTTAAGTGATGCTGTGCCACCCCATGTAAAGAGTGAGGAAAAAATACAAAAGCACTTCGAATCTCTTGTGCTGCTTGCCTGTGTGGTTGTACAAGTTGATCTCATTCGGCTTCAGCTTTTTTATTAATGAAAGAGATAATAATCATGTCACAGAATTATGTCATGAGTCTCTACATACATGTATATGAATGGTTATACATGTGTGTATTATCTAGTACTTTGGTATGCAAGTAGTTCCAGATCAGTAGCATGAGCATGACCTTGAATCTCAGCTTCATGGAGACTTCTTGGATTGGAGTCCGCATTTTAACAAGAGTCCTTGGAAGATTCCTTTGCACATTACATATAAAGTACTTCCCGGTCTAACACAGTAATTTGTGCAATCATGTTTAGTCAATTCAGTGTTTTTTCTTTCAAATAACTTTTTAAAGAATTTATTTTCATTCTTTAAATTCAAAGGCTGGGAGGGAGCAAGGGCGAGGGCGGGGGCGGGGCGGGGCGGGGCCAGGGCGGGGGCCGGGGCCGGGGATCTTCATAGGCTGGTGTACTCTCTAAATGCCCACAACAGCCGAGACTGGGCTAGCCAAAGCCAGCAGCACAGAACTCAATCTGACTCTCCGGCGTAGGCAGCAGGGACCCAGCCACTTGAGCTAGCACCTGCTGCCTCTCTGGGTGCATGTTTGCAGGAAGTTAGAATAGAGCACAGCTAGAACTGGAACCCAGAAACTCTGATATGGGACATGGGCACTCCGAGCATCATCTTAACTGCTGTACCCTTTAAATTAGGTAAGTTTTAACTCAGAAATCTGCCTCCCTTCACATAAAAATATAAAGAACCCACCAGTAACTACAACCACAAAATATGGGATTGGCATGTTTCTCAGTGGGTCTTCTATCAAGTAATCCTTGCCAACAGAATATATGATAGAGATTTCCTCCTCTTTTTTCATTAGTTATGTTCGCTTCTTGAAACAGTATGCTAAAATAGAGTTTTGAGCAAGACTCCAAGACCAAAGACATGTGAGTTTATAAAGACAGAAGCAAGCCAAAGAGTGGATTTTGGACAGAGGATGTCTTGGGAGAAGGTTTTGCTGTGAGCCATGCCTGGAGTGCCAGGCACCTGCTCCTCTTCATCAAGCCCAAGGATGAAGAGGCTTCCAGGGGTGTGTGGGAAGCTTAATTAATGACTCCCGCAGGAGGTTTTGTGTGATCCAGCTCTTACCAAGTATATTTAGAAGTCAAAAATAAATGCAAGTTGTTGCCTTGGTTTTGGGGCCAGTAGAAGAGACAACATTGGGGTTTACCAAAAGGTTTCTCTCCATGCATAGTTTTTTCATAATGCATATTTTCCTTTCACCTTTTGGAGACCTGATATATTTATAGGTTATCATGGACCTAGTCAGTGTTATGCTGAAAAACGAATCCTCCAAGAAAAATGAAACATCAAAATGACAAAAACAGGTTTTCTCCCACCACTACTTTGTAGCAATAGTCAGCTTTCATGGTGGAAACATGGCTACGTGGCTCTTAGGTCTATTAGTAGCTATCAGCTTGACATCATTGAACACGGAGTTGGGAACAAGCACACACAGGTCACTCTCATGGGGCTGGCTGCAGCACACCATTGGAGAGAGAGGGAGGCAGGGGAGGAAAGAGAATATAGCAACCATGGCAGGGGGATCCTTGCTTCAGTAAAATGGAAAATTCATAGGCTACCACTTAGATTAAAAGCACACACCTTCACAGCAAGTTGACGGCAATTAGAACAGCTAATCAAAGATTCTTTGGAAGCCCCAGTAAAGTATTTTTTTTTGGGACAGAGTCAGCTTTAAGCATCTGCAGGTGGGTTCAGGGGCTGTGAAGACTGATGGCCTCAGGGCATTGTCTCACCTGTCCCCCTTCCTTGCCAACAAACTGGGGGAAACTGACCTACACTGGTGGAGGGAGAAGAGTTGGTGTTAAATCTATTTTACAAAAAAACGATTCCCATCTCAGACATTATGTGGTAAATGCGAATCGAGGTTGTGTTTGCCTTAAAGTGATTGTAGTTCTGTTTATTATCTGACAGTGAGCCTGGAGTTCTTCATTTGATGCTAGTGGAAATTGCTCCTAATCAATAAGGCTTACAGAATAATTATAGGAATAAAAATAATATTTTTCAATTAAGTCACAGATTGTGCTAATTCAGTACAGCAATTACACAAATAACCTTTAAGTTCCATTTTCTAACTAAGTCTTAAGCTAGAGGCCTAACCACAAAACACAGCGAATACTCCCTGCTACTGTCCTCCCAATTCCTGTGTACTTGATAGTATGTTGTATAGTAAATTGTTAATAGGCTCTTGTGAATCTTTGAAGGTTTTCTTACTGTTACATGAATATTCTTGTGAGGTTAAAGATTATTTCTGCTTCTCTAACTTTGCCTTTGCTAAAACCTAACTCTTATTGTCTAGTAGAGAGCACAGTTGATAAGTGCTTATTGAAAAAATAGAATAATATTTTACTTTTAGTAATTTTTTTAATAAAGCAGAAGTAAATGATACTGTACATCAAAAGGAGAAATTACTGTGTAACTTTCTTATTTAAGCCTGAGAAATTTGATCCTTTAACATGAAGGGTATTATAGGAAAAAGAATTTTTAAAAGGTTTTTTCATGTTGTATTTTTGAAAATGTCATGTTTGCAATGGACATGACTACTGAAGCTAGACTTTAGATTTTATTACCTTTTAGGTTTACAAACTATAATGTTTCCTTTCATTGGCATGCAGTAATATCATATCTCCTAAATGAACAAGGTAATTTCACATCAGTCATAGTGATTGACTATGCTATATTGCAGAATCTATGTTAAAAAGTCATTTTTTAGAAAATGCCATGTCCTAACATACTTAACAATATTTTAGTGGCTTCATATTATTTTTATTAAATTTTAATTTTAAATTTTAGTATGTTTTTATTATGTTACAAACTGTTAGATATGTTCAGCTGCCTTCATGGTTGTATCCAGGTCGGTGCTCTGTGCCTGATTTGTGCATAGTAGGTGCTTAACAGGGTTGGATAGTACTGTCTTGGCTCTTCCATAACTAGACCGAGAATATGATCAAATGACATGAACTCTAAAGTTTTTTTAAAGATTTATTTATTTATTTGAAAGTTAGAGTTACGCAGAGAGAGAGAGGAAAGGCAGAGAGAGAGAGAGAGAGAAAGGTTTTCCATCTGATGGTTCACTCCCCAATTGGCCGCAACAGCCGGACCTGCACCAATCTGAAGCCAGGAGCCAGGAGCCCCTTCCAAGTCTCCAACATGGGTGCAGGGGCCCAAGGACTTGGGCATCTTCTGCTGCCTTCCCAGGCCTAACAGTGAGCCAGATCGGAAGTGGAGCAGCTGGATCTCGAACTGGCACCCATATGGGATGCTGGCACAGCAGGCTGTGACTTTACCCACTATGCCACAGTGCTGGCCACTGAAAATCAACATTTTGAGTAACTCTCACCAGAATTCCTTGTAGAAGTAGAATTGGAAATGAGATATAAGGGGCTCTGCAAGCAGGAGGTTAGATCCCACAAACCCAAGGACTTGGGTCTTAGATGGTATTGGCGCACAAGAAAAAGGCAGACGATGATGATGCTAGAGAAAGACCAGAAAAGGATCTGTTAGTTCTGCAGAGGAGAGGAGAGGTGAGAGGAAACATGGGATGGAGCTGGAAAGAGGAACCTACAGGTTGAAGAGTACCCAGAGTGCATGAAGGAGAAAACTAGTGTGGTCCCCCTTAGGGAAGTCCACAGAGGAAATCCTCAGGTGGGTGGCTCTTGCTGCTCAGTTTCAACTTCATGTTAGGTCTTCAACATGAACTTTTTTTCCCTCTCCACTCCAGGAATCATTTCACAAAGCCTATTCTGCTCTGAGTCTTAACTGTGTTTGCTTATTTGTTTTGTAGAAATCAAAAAAGACGATTTCAAGCTTGGATTGGAACGGAAGAGAGAGAGCAAGAGTGAAAGCAGAATTCTGAATCCAGAAGCCACAAAAATGAAGATCTTAACTTTTCCTCAGCATGCCTTATCAATTTGTAGAGAACATGAAAGGTTTTTATATTTGCAAGACCCATGGAATTACCTGGAGGTGAACTGGTAAGTCAAACTAATGGGCTGTTGCGTAACTGATATTTGGGAAACAGGAAGAAACATGTATTGTCTTCATTTATATTTTGGTTTGTGTTTTGACATTTCTCCCGTTTGAAGAAGACATATGACAGATTTACTGCAAATCCATGCATACATCATAGCAGTCTTTTTCTTAAATATTCTTGAGGGCAATTAGGAATTAGAAAATAATTTCCTTGGAAAAAGCTTCTTTCAACATCCTGCCTCATCAACTTCAGTGGGAAAGCATTGGAGCAGAAGTTTAATGGTGGTGAATAATTATAATCAGCTGTCCAAATTAGCAAGCCATCTGTATGTCAGTCTCCTCACACACAAAACTTGAGGGACTGGTGGGCCAGAAAATGTCCAGTGTTACTGTGCATATTCAATGCAGTGTGCTTATTCTCATATATACAGAATAGTCACTATGAATAAAGAAAAGCTTTGTAAAAAATAAGCTACTCATTGTTTTATGGTTAAAATGGATTTTCTGGATTAAGTATGCTACCTTTTTAAAATTTTCCTTTCAATCTTTTCTTGGAAAGGCATCTCTATCTTCATTTAATTCCCTTTGGTCATGGTCAGTGTCATCCAGTAGAATGCAGAAGCAATAAGTTATTAGAAACAAGGTATGGAAAAATTTGGCTTCTCGAGTGTTTGATGATTATGTTTTTTCCTTCCGTAGTCAATTTTTAAAAGGTTTTTAGTCATGAAAGGGTGTTGTATTTCATCAACATCTTCTTTCTCTGCATCTATTGAAATAATCATACTTTTTTGTTTGTCCTTCAGTTTTTTGAAGGGATGTTTGACATTTATTGATTTGCATATGTTGTGCCGTCCCTGCATTCCTGGGATAAATCTGACTTAGTCCAGGTGGATGATCTTTTTGATGTGTTGTTGGATTCAATTTTCTAGTACTTCGCTGAGGATTTTTGCATCTGTGTACAAGAGAGATATTGGTGTATAATTCTCTTTTTTTGTTGCACTTCTGATTATGGGATTAAGGTGGTGCTGGCCTCTTTGAATAAGTTTGGAAGGGTCCCCCACCCCTGCCTTTAGTTGCTTCATATATTACCAACAATATGCATTAAAGTTTTCCACGTGTCTCTTTGTGGCTTGATAGCTTATTTACTTGTAGTGCTGCTTAACAGTGCATTGTCTGGAAGTCTCCTGGTTTAGCTCTCTGCTCCTTCACCGAGGGATATCTTGGTTGGTTACAGGTTTTGACAAGTATGCATAAAGCTTCCACCAGTACTTGTGACACTCTTACGTGCCTAACTCCTTCATGTAAGTATGAAGGAGAGCGACTGTGGAGTTGTATGGTGAGACTATGTTTAGTTTTATAAGAAATGGCCAGACACTTCCAAATTGGGTACCAGTGTTCATTCCCTCCAGCAATGATGAAATTTTCTGTTGCTTCGCTTCCTTGTTGTCGTTCAGTGTTGTCAGTATCCTGAATTTTGGCCATTCTCACAGGTGTGTAGTAATGTCTCATTGTTTTGGTTGCATTTCCCCAATGACGTACGATGTGGGGCAACTTTGCATTGCTTTGCCATTTGTGTATCTATGTTGATGAGATGTTTCTAAAGACCTTTGCTCCACCTTTTAATTAAATTGTTTATTTTCTTAGTGTTTAGTTCTTGGTATATTTTGTATAGCAATCCTTTATCTATGTCTTTAGAAAATATTTTCTTGTACCCTGTGGCTTGTCTCTTCATTCTATTTGAACTCGTTCAGAAAGCAGAGACTTTGAATTTCAATGAAGTTGAGCTTGGTGTTATATTCAAGTCACAGCAAACTCAGGCCATCATAGATTTTCTCCTGTTATCTTCCAGGGGGGTTACAGTTTTGTGTTTAACATTCAGGCCTATGGTCCATTTTAAAAGTCAGTTTCTGTGAAGGGTACGAGGTATGTGTTAGATTCATTTTTTATTATATGTGGATGTCTACTTGTGCTAATAGCATTTTTTGAAAACACTCCTTTTTGGCATAGTGGGTAAAGCTACTGCCTGTGATGCCAGCATCCCAGTGGGTGCCAGGTTGAGTCCTGGCTGCTACTTCAAATCCAGCTGCCTGCTAAGTGCCTGGGAAAGCAGAGAAGATGGCCCAAGTGCTTGGGCCCCTGCCACCTATGAGGAAGACTCAGATGAAACTCCTCACTCCTGGTTTTGGCCTGGCCCAGCCCCAGCCATTGCACCCAACTGGGGATTAAACCAGCTGATGAAAGACCTCCCTCTCTCTCTCTGCCTTTCAAATAAACAAATACATCTTTTGAAAATGATTCTTTTCTCCATTGTATTCGATTTGCTCCAATGCCAAAGGTCAGCAGACTATATATGTGTGTGTGTGTGTGTGTGTGTGTGTGTATGATTTATTTACTTGAAACAGAGTTAGAGAGAGGGAGATAGAGAGATCTTCCATCTATTGGTTCACTCCCCAGATGGCTGCAACAGTTGGGAATGAGCCAGGCTGAAGTCAGGAGCTAGGAGCTTCTTACTGGTCTCCCACCTGGGTACGGAGCCCAAGCACTTGGGCTATCTTCTGCTGATTTCCTACACACATTAGCAGGGAGTTAGATTGGAAGTGGAATAGCTGGGACTCAAAATGGCACCCATATGGGATGTTGGCATTGCAGGCTATGGCTTAGCCTGTGACACCACAACACTGGCCCCAAGCAGACTATATTTATTTGTGTCTGTATTGGGACTCACTATTTTATTTCACTGATCTATTTGTCTATACTTCACCACTACTGTCTTGATTACTGTAGGTTTACAGTAAGCTCTAAAGTCAGGTAGTAGCAGTCTTTTAACTTTATTCTTATCTTTCAATATTATGTTGCCTGAGATTTTTACCTCTCTGAACAAACTTTGAAATTCGTTTGTCAATATTCACAAAATTAGCTGCTGGGATTTTTTGTATTTATACTTAAGTATTTTCTTCTTCCTTGGTACTAACTGCTGGTTCTCTGCTCAGTTGCTTGCAGTGGTTAGGGTTTTGCCAGAGCCAAAGCCAGGAGCTGGGGGCTCAATCCACGTCTCCCATGTGAATGGCAGGAACTTGGTCCCTTGAAGCATTATTTCTGCCTCCCTGGGTGCACATTAACCAGAAGCTGGAATTGGGAGCTGAGCCAGGACTCAAACTCAGACACTGATGTGGTATGGCAGCTTAACTACTAACTCAAATGTCTGCCCTTAGATAATTTTTTTAACAAGTTGAAGGAATTCCTTTGTACTGCTACTTTTATTTTTTTTAAAAGGCAGAGTGGACAGTGAGAGAGACAGACAGAGAGAAAGGTCTTCCTTTGCCGTTGGTTCACCCTCCAATGGCCACCGTGGCGAGCGCACTGCGTCTAGCACACCGCGCTGATCCAAAGGCAGGAGCCAGGTGTTTATCCTGGTCTCCCATGGGGTGCAGGGCCCAAGCACCTGGGCCATCCTCCACTGCACTCCCGGGCCATAGCAGAGAGCTGGCCTGGAAGAGGGGCAACTGGGACAGGATCTGGTGCCCCGACCAGGACTAGAACCCGGTGTGCTGGCGCTGCTAGGCGGAGGATTAACCTATTGAGCCGCAGCGCCGGCCTGTACTGCTACTTTTATTGAGAGTTTATTTTCCTGCCATGAATACATGTTGGATTTTGTCAAATGCTTTTTCTATTGATAAATACATGCTTTTCAAGTGCAAATGCCACATTACCAACATAATCTCTGTACTGAGTTCTAAAATACTGTAACACTTATAAGAGGATTGAAATCATATAATTTGTTCTCTGATCACAAAAATGAAATTGAAAAACAGCCAAAAGATATTCGCAATATTTTCAGATACTTGGTGATTAACACTTGGGATTAACACTACAGAAGCTCTATGAAATAATCACTAGTAGAACTAGGAAATATTTTAAATAAAGTGACTGAAGATAAGCATAGCAAAATTGGTGAGATGTAACTAAAGCAGTGACTGAAATTTATAGTTTTAAATGTGTTACAGAAGGGAGTGTAAAACAAACTCTCTAAGCTCCCTCTTTCAAATGCTAAAAAGAATGAGCTAAACTCCAAGTAAAAGGGTGAAAATTAAAATAAATTTGCAATCAATGAAACAAAATCATATGCTTTGCAGACCCATAGAATGCCAGATGTCCTAAACAGCACTCTGGCCTCAGAATCAGCCCTTAAGGCATTTGGATCTGGCTAAAAAGCCCATGAGAGTATTTCAGGCATGGAAAGCCAAGACAGTGTGGCAAAAAAAAAAAAAAAAAAAAAACCTAAATGAAAGATCTTTGTGAGTGAGATCCCAGCAGAAAGAACGGGCCATCAAAGAAGGAGGTACCTTTCTCTGAAAGGAAGAGAGAACTTCCACTTTGACTACGACCTTGTCTAAATAAGATCAGAGTTGGCGAACTCAAAAGGCTTCCATAGCCTTGGCAACTCATGACAAGATCCTAGGGTTGGATGAATGGGATTCCCACTGTCCCTACCTACTATCCAGTGAAACCACAGCCAAGGGTACGGGCTGTGGGGAAAGAAGACCCTGTAGAGCTTGACTATAGTCTGGCATGGTGAAGAGACATGAGAGGTGTAGAATAAGTGGAAAAAAAAGATCCTAGGGTGATTACTGATGCCATAAACAAGAGTGTCAATTGTTAAATCAACAACAGGAGTTACTGTGCACTTTCTCCCCATGTAGGATCTCTGTCCTTAATGTGTTGTACTGTGTGAATCAATGGTATAACTAGTAATCAAACAGTACTTTACACTTTGTGTTTCTGTGTGAGTGTGAACTGTTGAAATATTTACTTAATACATACTAAATTGATCTTCTGTATATAAAGATAATCGAAAATGAATCTTGATGTGAATGGGATGGGAGAGGGAGTGGGAGATGGGGTGGTTGCAGGTGGGAGGGAAGTTATGGGGGAGAAAAGCCACTGTAACCCAAAAGCTGTACTTAGGAAATTTATATTTATTAAATAAACGTTAAAAAACATATGATTTGAAAAGATCAGTATAATTAAAGATCTCTAGGGAGATAAAGAAAATATGGGAGTAGACTTTTGCTCTTATTTACATAAAAACCTATTAATATTAGAAATAAAAAAGAATCATTATAGCTCCTATTTACATAAAAAAGGATAAATAAGGAAAGCCAGAATTCTCCTCCTGCCACAGCCAAATACATATTAGAAAACTATAGAACATTCTTTATGAAAATAGGCACAGACCTTCTTAGCAAAGAACTCAGATATATCTACATAGGGTGATACACCATGATCAAGTTGAATTTATTTTTGAAATGCAAAATTGGTTTCTCATCTGCAAATCAGTCAAATTCACAAATTTCTAAAGATAGAAAAAGAACCCAGAAGATTATCTCAATATGTGTAGAGAACAACATTTGGTTAAATTTAACACTTTTTTTCTTTAAATAAAAACTAGGGATTGATGGGGACATCACCTATCCAATAAAGCATCTGTGAAACACATATAGCTCACAGCGTTTTGGATGATGGTGCTCTATGAGCATCATCGTACGTGTGGCTATGGAGCTGATAACCAACATCCATATCCTTCTATAGTCAGGGAGGCAAAGAGGTGAAATCTCACCACAACTAGTCAACACTGTACTGAGCTCTGCTGTGCTTTGGGTGTTGTTTGTCTGCCCTCCGCCTACCCCAAAGGTCCATGTGCTGGGTCCTTGGCCTGTAGGGTGGCAGCATTGGGAGAGAGTATGGAATCTTTAGGAGGTGGGAATCTAGTTCTGAGGTCATTTGGGGGCATCCTCTGAAGGGCAGTATTTCTCATGGGACCTGAGTGAGTTCTTGAGACAGCACTGTTGTAAGAGCCTGAGCCTGGCCCCACCCAGCCCCTCTCCAGCTTCCTGTTTAGAGATTTGATTGTAGTCTTCCGCATGCTCCTGTCAGCTGCCTCAGAGCCCTTACAAGAGCTTGGGCAGTGCTGTTTGAACTTTCAGCCCCCAAAACTGAGGCAAATAAATCTCCTTGCTATGTAAAGTTAGCCTGTCTAGGTACTTTGTTATAGCAAGGAAGGGCTCACTCATACAAGGTCTTATCCAGTTTAAATGAAACAAAATGAACCAAGAGCACTTTAGTTGGAAAAGCAGTAAAATTGCCTTTATTTGTCAATAATATGACCAATTACGTATAATATCCAACCAAATATACAAAAATGCTATTAAAAGTAATAAATGGGTTTAGGTACCTGTAAACCACAGTGGCAACTGACTAGAACTGTCATTTGTAAATTGAAATGATAGGGGAGGGCACTGTTGGCACAGTGAGGAAATGTCCATATCGGATTGCTTGATTTGAGTCCGGGCTACTTCCTGCTTCCAATCCGGCTTCCAATTCAGGCCCCACTCGGCTGTCAACCCATGGGTCTGAAGGGGACTCAGGAGCAGCAGAGCGAAGTCGCATAAGCTTCTCTGGTAGAAGTACTAATGCACCTATGAGGCAGCAGACGATGGCCCAGGTGCTTGGGTATCTGCCACCCACCTGGGAGACTTGGACTGAGTTCCAGGCTCCTGCCTTTGGCCTGGCCCAGCCCCAGGAATGTCTATTTGGGAAGTGAATCAGTGGATGGAGGAGATTTCTGTCTCTCTTTCTCACTCTCCCCTCTGACTCTTCCCTACTCACCTCCTTTTGTTGCTTTGCCTCATCAATCAATAAATCTGTCAGCATTAAAAGTAATGTAGACATACAATGAAAAAATTGAAGTAACAGAATCCAGATTATTTGGAGACTGGTTCTCCAGACACAGCTACCCCTTTCCATCTGAGTGTCTAATTGTAACTGTGTTATACCCATGAACACCACAATTGAATTAGTTTTATCTCACTATAAAATCTCAACAACCTGGCTTAAATTCTTGTGTATTTTGTTAGCTGCAAACATTAATTAGTCAATAAAAACATTTTGGGGAAAGAGTGATGAATATATATTGGATTTGTTTATGAAATTTAGTCCACATAATACTTCTAATCCCAGAACTCTGTTAATTCATGTCATGTTTGAGGGAAAATTCTGGTGGGACATTGTTCCATTGTAGGTAGAATTACTCTCCGATATATTTCACTATCCTCCATTTTAGAAAACATGGACTAAGCATTATATGTTGGTACTAAAATCAACATATTGATGTTAATTTTTAGTAAGCAGCATTTGCATTTATTACTTCAGCCAATGTCATATCTGGGAGTTAATGCATTTAAAAGACACAGTTTAGGAGAACACTGTATAGTGTTGTGATAACCAACAGAAAAATGTCCTCATTGGTTTGTTATATATTAGTTCATTAGCAAAATGCAACTTTTTAGGAGACTAAAATCCAAACATCTGAGGACATTTCTTTCATCTGTTTCTGAGAATAACCCCTTATGCATTGGTACTTCCCTGAAGTTTCACTCCCTCGGGATTCACATATTGTAAATCTGCCAAACTGCCTTAAGAGTATATGATCCTTGGTATTTGAAGGGTTGAAGAACTAAAGATGAGAGTTAGTGGCTAGAAATTGGTAATGAGTTAAAAGCTTTCTTCTTGGAACGAGAGGAAGGATTTTAGAACCTATCAACAAAAAGAGAGTCAGGTTGGTGCCTTGTCATTTCATTCCATTTTATTGCAGAAATATCTGTATATCTATGAAAATATGAACCAAGTTTCAAGGCAAGGAATTAAGTGCATATTTGCGGTGTATAAATATTTTAAAAGTATAAATAGCAGGAACAAGCAGGTTTTCATGTGGAACTTGAAACAGAGCTATAAACTGAAAGCAAACAAAAATGTCACTCAAGTATGTAGAAGAAATGTTTTTCCATGGATAATAGTTTCTAGTAACTATTTTGATATGAAATACCTAGTGGTTTTTTTGTGTATCCCTAAAGTTTTAATTAGCATTGGCCCACTTGGAAACAGAGGAGCTAAGTGAGTTAGACGTTTTGGATCTCAGGAAACCGAACTAGAGCAGGTTAACTGGGCTTCTAACCATAAAACATCCCACACGGATAGGAGAAACTTTTGGAGATGAAGTTCTGGTGCTGTCGTCAATGAGATGTTGGAATATTTACAGGAGAGAGTGGCAATTTAAAATGTTTGAGAACTGGATCAAGCCTTTTTCATTACTATAGCAAAAGCAAAGGAATAAGGCATTGTTTTTATACACAGTCAGAAAAATTGGTCTACATGCACCTTGATTAGAGGGCTTTTTGTGTCCACTAATTTTTTTTCAGAGTTGTTAGTTGTTTGTGTGGCTCTTCTTCCTGAACCCCACTCCTTACCCTCATTTCACTGTAGCTTCCGGTGAACCACAACCCCACTAAGATGCCTTGTCTCTTGCTTTATCTCTAAAAAAATTATGGAACAAGTGAATGCACAAATTGAATAAAAATTCTGTGGGGATTTACAAGGATCTTTCTCCAAGATTTTCTCTCATATGGTAATTCATCAGGTTGGGACTCATGGCAACAGCCAATGTGAATCACATTCTATGTAAGATCATCTCATCGCAGCGGGCCAAGGGGAAGGGCCCAGCATGCGGCGTCAGTTCAGCCGTGTCTCGAGTCTATAACTGTGCTTCATTTCTCGAAGTTTCCATGAAACTGAAAAGGAACTTGATATGAAGAAAAGATTCTTAGATTGCTTCAGAATATATATATATATATATATATATATATATATATATATATATAATTTGGTTACTAAACATGAAAGGTTAGACCCCTTTGTTTTTCAATACTAACCCTCTATGATTTCTTTCTTATGAAATCGTGTGGGTTTCAGTGTGTTTATGATACTGCTAAGTGGTAATATGAGTGCTTGGAATTGGAGGATATAGAGTTCCTGGCCAGCATTTTGACTAACAGTATTTTGGTGATGAATAACTGTACAAGCCACCTGCACACCTGTTTTTTTTTTTTAACTTAAAAGACACCTGTATTTTTTAAGTTAATATTTTATTATTTTTGAGATAATATATTTTTAATTTGTTGTATAGTCAAAGCTCAGTGCTCTACTAAATAAAGAGTTCAATAGATAAAAAGTAAAATGGCTGTAGTCCAGCAAGAATATAGGCAGGGGCTATAAGCAATAATCAAATGAAACAATGTTCAATGACACTCATATAAAGTAAATTTTAAAGTAGTCAGATAATTAAAACTATAGTAGTACATAATTCTTAACAACTTGACAGAGATTTGAAACCAAGTTGAACAAAACTGTGTAGTTTAGCAGAACTGCTATACCCAGACATTTCTATTTTATTTTATTAAAAAAAAATTTTTTTAAAAGGCTTTACCTTCCACATGTAAGGGAGAAGATGCAGTATTTTTCGGTGTCTGGTTTATTTTATTCAACATGATGTCCTGCAGTGGCAACCATTTGGATTCAGTTTGAATGATGGTACTATCTCATCACAGGTATTTGAGATAAGATACACATACAAATTGGAGGGTATAGGCACAGGTTTTCTAAGGTGGGGGTGTACAGATTACTGCTGGTGGGTCACATCTGGATTGCCAATTTGATGGTGAATTCTATCAGAGTACAGCTATGCCTTTTTGTTTCAATATTATTTATGATTGCTTTCATAGACAGAGTTGAGTGTTTCAACAGAGGCAGTATTGCTTGCAAAGCTCAAAATGATTACTGCACCTCTAATAAGAAAATATGTCAACTTATGCTCTAAATTATATTAGAATATTTTAATTGATATATAACAATTGTGCATGTTTATGAGGTACCATCTGATGTCTCAACACATGTATTCATGGTACAGTGTTCAATACAGGACAAATATAAACATTTTCTCCAAAAATTTGTGATCTCATATTTTGGTAAGGACCTTCAAAATTCCTCTCTTGAGTTGTGTGTGTGTGTGTGTGTGTGTGTGAGAGAGAGAGAGAGAGAGAGAGAGAGAGAGAGTGTGTCACCCTACTGTATAATAGAACACCAGAACTTCTTCCTCCTAACAATAATATAATATTTGTTAACAACATTTTCCCATCCCTCCCACCACTTCTTGCCCTAACTTCCATCATTCTACTCTCAAATTCTATCAGATTAATTTTTCTAGATCCTACGTATGAGTGAGTTCATGCAGTACTTGTCTTTCTTTGCCTGGCTTAGTTCACTTAGCATAATGATTTCCATGTTCTTGCCAATGAGAAGACTTAATGCATCCATATTATGGATGAGTTATATTCCATGGTGTTTATGTATCACATTTTCACTGTGCATCCATCAGTTGATGGACACAGGTTGTTTCTACTAGTTGGCTATTTGGAGTAGTGCTACAATGACCAGGGGAGTGCAGATGTCTCTCTCAGCATGATTTCATTATTCTTGTATATATACCCAGTAGTGGGATTGCTGGACCATATGGTGGTTCTAATTTGAGTTTATAGGGTGTTTTTTTTAGGAGCTTGCATGCTCTTTTTTCATAGAGGCTGTCCCTCCAGCAGTACTTGCCAGTACTTGTTATCTTTTGTCTTTTTCACAATAGCTAATATAGCTGTAGTGAGGTGATATGTCATTTTCTTTAAATTTATTTTTCTTTACACTTATTTACTTATTTGAAAGGCATAGTTATAGAGAGAGGGGGAGAGACAGAGAGATTGTCCATCTGCTGGTTGACTTCCCATATGGCCATAATGGCCAGAACTGGACCAGGCCAAAACCAGGAGCCAGGAGCTTCATCTGGGTCTCCCATATGGATGGGAGAGGTGCAAGCAGTTGGGCCATCTTCTACTGCTTTCCCAGGCCATTACCAGGGAGCTGGATCAGAAGTGGAGCAGCCGGGATTTGAACTGGCACTCATGTGGGATGTTGGCCTTGTAAGCTGTGGGCTAATCTGTGCCACAATTCAGGCCCTTTCTTGGCGGTTTTTATTTTTATACACCTGTTGGCCATTTGTATGTCTTTCTTTGAAAAATGTCTATTCAGATTTATTTCTATTTTCAAAAATTGGGTCATTTGTTTCTGTGCTTCATGGTTGAATCTTTTATATATTCTTGTTGTTAATGCTTTATCAGATGTGTAGTTTACAAATGTTTTCTCCCATTGTGTACTTTGTCTTTTCACTCTGTTGATCATTTTATTTGCTGTGTGAAGCCTTTTAGCTTGATGAAATTTCATATATCTATTTTTGCTTTTCTGTTCTTTTGGGGTAAGTTTCAAAAACATTCTTGCCCATTCCAATGTCCTAAAGCATTTATCCTATGTTAGTTTCATAGTTTCAGGTCTCAGATTTAGGTCTTTCATTCACGTTGTTAGCTCTTATATATGGTGAAAGATAGGAACCAAGTTTCATTCTTCAAGTGGATGTCCAGTTTTCTTGGCACCACTTGTTGAAAAGATTGTCCTATCTTCCACGTGTGTTCTTAGTGTGTTTGCCAAAGGTAAGTTGGCTATAAATGCATACGTTTGTTCCTAGGATTTTTATTCAGTGAGTTTTGTCCTTCTGATATTTTCTTTTCACTTTTTGACCATCTGTTTCATTTCAGTTTGAAGAACTTCCTTTAGCCTGTCTTAGAGGGCAGACAGAGTAGTGAGACTTTCTCAGTTTTTGTCTGTGTGGAAATGTCCTTATCTCTCCTTATCTAAAGGGTACCTTTGCTCCATGTTGGCAGTTATTTTCCTTTGGTACTGTGACAGTTTCATCCCATTCTCTTGGCCTGCAAGATTTTGGTCAGGAAGTCTGTGGTTAGGCAAATTGGGACAGCATCAAGTGTTCTGGTTTCTTTTGTCTCGCAGCTTTGAGAATCCTCTCTTAGTGTTTATCCTTGAAGGACTTGGTTATAATATGTCTTGGGGTACATTGGTTGATTTGATTCTGGTGACCTCTGAAATTCCTGTATCTGGATAGTTGTATCTTTGTCTAGGTTTGGGACGTTTTCTGCTATTGTCATTTGGAATACAGTTCTACACCTTAGGCCTTTTAGGTCTCAGTAACTTAGATATTTAAAAAAGTTTCTGTAAGATTCAGTCCTCTTCTCTCTTTTGTCTTCTCTGTATTTTCAAATATCTTGTCTTTTGGTTTTTAGTATTCTGTTTGAGCTGTTTTTTTGTTTGTTTGTTTGTTTTGTTTTGTTTTGTTTTGTTTTGTTTTGACAGGCAGAGTGGACAGTGAGAGAGACAGAAAAGTCTTCCTTTGCCGTTGGTTCACTCTCCAATGGCCGCCCTGGCTGGCGTGATGTGGCCGGCGCACCTCGCTGATCTGAAGGCAGGAGCCAGGTGCTTCTCCTGGTCTCCCATGGGGTGCAGGGCCCAAGCACTTGAGCCATCCTCCACTGTACTCCCAGGCCTCAGCAGAGAGCTGGCCTGGAAGAGGGGCAACCAGGACAGAATCCAGCGCCCCGACTGGGACTAGAATCCGGTGTGCTGGCTCTGCAAGGCAGAAGATTAGCCTATTGAGCCACAGCGCCAGCCCTGATCTGTTCTGCTACTGTTTGATTCGGCTACGGTTTGATCTATTCTGCCTTCTATTTTTTTAAAAGATTTATTTATTTATTTGAAAGGCAGAGTTACAGAGAGGCAGAGGCAGAGAGAGAGGGGTCTTCCATCCACTGGTTCATTTTCTTTCTTTTTTTTTTTTTTTTTTTTTGACAGGCAGAGTGGACAGTGAGAGAGAGAGAGACAGAGAGAAAGGTCTTCCTTTTGCCGTTGGTTCACCCTCCAATGGCCGCCGCGGCCAGCGCGCTGCGGCCGGCGCACCGTGCTGATCTGATGGCAGGAGCCAGGAGCCAGGTGCTTTTCCTGGTCTCCCATGGGGTGCAGGGCCCAAGCACCTGGGCCATCCCCCACTGCACTCCCTGGCCACAGCAGAGAGCTGGCCTGGAAGAGGGGCAACCGGGACAGAATCCGGCACCCCGACCGGGACTAGAACCGGTGTGCCAGCGCCGCTAGGCGGAGGATTAGCCTAGTGAGCCGTGGCGCCGGCCTACCACTGGTTCATTTTCCAGATGGCCACAACAGATGGAGCTAGGCTGATTCGAGCCAGGAGCTTCTTCCCAGTCTCCCCTGCAGGTGCAGGGGCCCAAGGACTTGGGCCATTTTCCACTGATTTCCCAGGCCATAACAGGGAGCTGGATCAGATGTGGAGCAGCCAGGACCTGAACTGGGGCCCATTCGGGATGCCAGCACTGCAGGCAGCAGCTTTACCTGCTATGCCATAGCACCAGCCCCAACTTTCTATTGCTTTTATTTCCACTTAAGACTCTTTAGCTGAACGACCTTTGAGTTTTCAAATTATTTCCACATCTCTGTTAGGTTTATGTTAAGAGTGCTTAACTATTTCTCTGTTTTCCTGACGCTCACTGAGTTTCCTTCAGACAGCCATTTTGAATTCTGCAGCTGATAATTTCCATACATCAGTTGGGATCTAATCGGTTCCTGACACCTCATTTTGTTCATGTGGTGAGGCCATGTATCTCTCCAAGTTCTTGATTTTTGTTGGCATATGATAGTGTGGTTCATCAAAGCATTTGCAATTTTTCCCCAATCTTTGTAATCTGGCTTTGTCTCTGCCTGTCTTCTTTTTTTTTTTCTGTCTCTCTCTCTTTTTTTTTTTATCTTTTATTTAATGAATATAAATTTCCAAAGTACGACTCATGGGTTACAATGGCTTCCCCCCCATACCGTCCCTCCCACCCACAACCCTCCCCTTTCCCACTCCCTCTCCCCTTCCATTCACATCAAGATTCATTTTCGATTATCTTAATATACAGAAGATCAGCTTAGTATACCTTAAGTAAGGATTTCAACAGTTTGCTCCCACACAGAAACATAAAGTGAAAAATAATAGATGATTTTTTTTAAATGATGATGAAATCAGATCAGACCTATTGTCATGTTTAATCCCAGTGAGAGTCAAGTTGGGAATTGATAATTTCTTTTTTTTTTTTTACAGAAGATCAGTTTAGTGTACATTAAGTAAAGATTTCAATCGTTTGCACCCCCATAGAAACACAAAGTGAAATATACTGTTTGAGTACTCGTTATAGCATTAAGCCTCAGTGTACAGCACATTAAGGACAGAGATCCTACATGAGGAGTAAGTGCACAGAGACTCCTGTTGTTGACTTTACAAATTGACACTCCTGTTTATGGCATCAGTAATCTCCCTATGCACCAGTCATGAGTTTCCAAGGCTATGGAAGCCCCTTGAGTTCTCCGACTCTTATCTTGTTTAGACACGGTCATAGTCAAAGTGGAGGTTCTCTCCTCCCTTCAGAGAAAGGCACCTCCCTCTTTGAAGACCTGTTCTTTCCACTGGGATCTCACTCACAGAGATCTTTTTGCCAGAGTGTCTTGGCTTTCCATGCCTGAAATACTCTCATGGGCTTTTCAGCCAGATCCGAGTGCCTTTAGGGCTGATTCTGAGGCCAGAGTGCTATTTAGGACATCCGCCATTCTATGAGTCTGCTGAGTATCTCACTTCCCATGTTGGATCACTCTCCCCTTTATTTATTCTATCGGTTAGTGTTAGCAGATACTAGACTTGTTTATGTGCTCCCTTTGACTCTTAGTCCTTTCATTATGATCAATTGTGAACTGAAATTGATCACTTGGAATAGTGAGATGGCATTGGCACATGCCACCTTGATGGGATTGAATTGGAATCCCCTGGTATGTTTCCAACTCTGTCTTCTAACACTTCTAAGAGGCCTGCTCATTATCTCTGAAGCTGTGGACAGTTCTCCTATTTTGGCACTAGGTGGCTCCCTAGGATGGGGTCTACGGAAAGTCTCTGTCGCTCTGTTGTCACTGTTTGAGCACTACAGGGCATCCCTGCTTGGTTTGTCTGAATCAGCAGCTGGTGTGTTGATCAGATGAAACTACCAGAAGCTCCATCTGTGAGCACTGGCTTGGGCACAGTGGCTTTTGGGCTTTCTCTGATGCTGGGTGTCGTTGTGGCAGGCCCAACACAGAGTTGAAAGGCCAAGTCCTGTGCTGATTTTCCTGTCCTAGTACCTAGTAGCTGGAATCTTGTCTCAGAGTTTGATGGTGGGGAGGCGAAGGCTGTGCCTTTGCCCCTTGACCAAGTAACTTCAGGCTCAGTCTGCAGGTGTGGACTTGGAGGCAGCAGGCATGGGGCCCTGTCCAACCCTAGGTTTTATAATAGTGGGTCTGGTACCGGTTTTCAAGGCTGTATTCTGTGCTTAATTTCTTCTCCCTGTGCCAAATAAGAGGTGTGGACTCTGTCCAGCCTCTGTGGCTTGGAGCTGGAGAGCTCTTAGAGGGGTGACAAGGGCATCTCTTCTTGACTTCTTCCCAGTGCTGCTGCTTCTTTCTGGTCTCTCCTGGATTCCTCAGCTCTTCTGAGGGTGGCTTGGTTTTGAATAACTTTTAAATCAGTGTCTCTGTGGTGAGATGATCACTGGAATGTCTTACTCAGCTACCATCTGGCTCTGCCTCTGCATTAGTTTTTTTAAAATGCAAATTTTGCCAAGGCACTGATAGCCAGGTCTGATGTTCAGCCCCTTATAAATTGTCCCATACTCAGTGTATGTTCCTGTAATCAAATCTGATAGTAGAGAAATGCAAACTGAAAGCAGTCTTACATGTGTTACACGGCTCCTGGAAGAATTTTCTACAAGCCGCATGTGTAAAGCAGTATGACAGTTATACTACAAACCTACCTGATTCTAGTGAGAGCAGAAAACCCTCAATAAGTCACACCGGAAGTCACTGAACATCCAGAGGTAATTTATGAAAGTTCGGTGCCCCATCACAGCCATATTAATCCTTATGATCTAGGCATCTTAGTTCTGTGCCTGGTCAGACTTGAAGGTGGCCTTGGTGACATTCATTGAGTGAGAACTTTTCACAGTAGTGAAACAGTAGTGAACTTTCACAGTAGTGAAACACATAAAGGATGGTAGTAAACAAAGAGAGGTTCATTATTGAGCTATGCTGTAGCCCAACTTAAAAATTTTAATTTAACTGAAGTTTTATAGTTGGCTTTTTAAACTGTTATACTTCTGAGCCTTACAAATTAATGTTTCTCTAATTAA
Source organism: Oryctolagus cuniculus (assembly GCF_964237555.1). Lineage (NCBI taxonomy): Eukaryota > Metazoa > Chordata > Mammalia > Lagomorpha > Leporidae > Oryctolagus > Oryctolagus cuniculus. The sequence continues at coordinate 3,139,426 of NC_091447.1, read as the reverse complement.
TTCATGTAGTTCTATGAAAATTACCCAAAATAAAAAGCTCAAATCATGTAGGTCATTTGTGTGGATAAATTTGAAAAATGTCATTAATGATTCCATTGAGTTTCTTTTTTTTTTTTTTTTTTTTTTAAGAAGTCAGTGTTTAGATTGGTGCTATTGAAAGCTATTTGGACTACTTGGACAAATCAAAGTTAGCAGTCTAGTTGAACAAAGAAAGACTCCTGAATTGGTCAGTCCTTGGGACCAGTGTAGATGAAAGAGCCTCCCACCGCAACGTGATCTGAAAAGCATTTATGGGCAGGAAAGGGGAAGTGTAGCACAGAAAACAGAAGTGTGGTCCAGAGAGAGCTGGATTGGTTTCAACTTGATATTTGCTTTGTTTGAACGTGATTTGAATAGTTGGCCACCTGCAATTGACTGAACTTGACTATTGTGATTGGATGGGACTCAGCTATTTGTTATAAGGGCAAATTCCTAAGATAGGTTTTCAATCAACTTACAGATGAAAGCCAGGTCTCAGTCTTTGCCTAAAAGATTCAAGCATGGGAGTAAGAAGGCTCTCAAGGACCACAGCAGTTCTATTGAACAGTGTCTCATACCTGTAGAACTTATGAGAGTATTCACTTGACGTCAAACTTCAAGGCGATCTTCAAGAGCCATCATAGAGGGAGTGTGACTATTAAGACAATGAAGTCCTTGCAGGAAAGACAGGAATGGTAGAGGGCACTGTGGAACAAGAAGTTTAAGCTGCCACTGGGGACACTCACATATGCCCTATCAGGGTTCCTGGGATCAACTCCCCAACCCTGCATCTGATCCACCTTCCTGCTAATACTCCAGGGAGGCCAGCAGAAGATGGCCCAAGTATCTTCCACATTGGAGACCTAGAGGGAGTCCCTGGCTCCTGCATTGGCCTGGATCAGCCCCACTCATTGTGGGCCTCTGGGTGTCGCTCCCCCTCTTCGTGGAGGAACGACACAGGACCCTGCCTAGGCTTCATATCCGAGTCACGGCACCATTATATCGCTCCCCGTCTTCGAGGAGGAACGACACAGGACCCTGCGCTGTTCTTTTGTCTGCTCGGCCCTCCCCGGGTTTGCTGCTGGTTCTTCCCGGGTTGGCTACCAACCCTTCCACCTCCGTGGAAGGGCGGTTCCCCCTGCCACTTTCCCCACTTCTGCGGGGGAGCGGCACACCGCCGGCCGGCTCTCTCGGGGGCTGCTCAGGTGTTATTCGGATAGATGTTCCTGGTGCATGTTGTCTCTCTCCTCCTTTATAGTCCTCTTCCACCAATCCCAACTCTGCTACCCACACGCCGAGTACGCTGCTCTCCTCCAATCAGGAGCAGGTCCTGCTGTTTATTGGTTGAACTGGAGGCAGCTGTGTAGAAGCTGTTTCCTCCTCTCCCAGCGCCATATTGTGGGAGAGCAGATGCATAGAATAAGTCTTAATTCCAGTAACTTAGTCTAGTCCGAGTTGCTCCCCACATCTGGGGACTGAATTAGTGGATATAAGATCTCTCTCCCTGTCTCTCTTTTTCTTTCTTTTCTGTTTCTCTTTCTCCATCACTCTGACTTTCAAATAAATAAATATTAAAAAAGAATAAAAATAAGAAAGCAGAAAATTCAGTTTTGAAATGGGAGCTTAGTTCGTATCTTATAGCCACTCCTGAAAATTTTATAACCATGTGTGTGACCCAGTTGCACAGAGCTCTAGGGTATGCAGGTTAAAAAAAATTCTTATTTATTTGGGAGGGAGACAGAGTGAGAAATTGAATGCTGTGGTAAGGCTGAAGCTGAGACAGGCCCATGTGGGTGACAGGAACACAATTACTTGAGCTGTCACCTCTACCTCCAAGGGACTGTGCTAGCAGAAAGCTAAATAGGCATTTTGATGGGTGACATGTGTGCATTAACTGCTAGACTAAATGACCACTGTTGGTATGAAAATATTTATTTATATAATTTATGCTTTTTTTTTTGACAGGCAGAGTGGACAGTGAGAGAGAGAGACAGAGAGAAAGGTCTTCCTTTGCCGTTGGTTCACCCTCCAATGGCCGCCGCGGCCGGCGCGCTGCGGCCGGCGCACCGTGCTGATCCGATGGCAGGAGCCAGGAGCCAGGTGCTTTTCCTGGTCTCCCATGGGGTGCAGGGCCCAAGCACCTGGGCCATCCCCCACTGCACTCCCTGGCCACAGCAGAGGGCTGGCCTGGAAGAGGGGCAACCGGGACAGAATCCGGCGCCCCGACCGGGACTAGAACCCGGTGTGCCGGCGCCGCTAGGCGGAGGATTAGCCTAGTGAGCTGCGGCGCCGGCCTATAATTTATGCTTTAATGTGATCTTTTCAATGTCCCTTTTTTCCTTAAAAATCTTTTTCTATTTTGTTATGTTGTATTTCATGGATTTTTGAAAGCTGCCTATGCATTTTTTGGAAAAGGTGAAAATTTTATTCTTCATAATGGTAAAAATGGTTTTAAAAATAGCTACCCTAATCTGCTGTGATTTTCATTCATGGAGCCAGAAATATTAGGAAACTCAACAACTAAGATACAGTGCACTCAATTTTCTAATGGCAGATTGTTCTACATAGCCTAATAGCACAGGCACTTTTCATTGCTAACTCCATCACTTTAGATTATAGGAGATGGAAAATACCATTTATGAAAACTAACATATAACACTTATCATGTGCCCAAGGCATGTTAAATAGTCATTTACATTGTATTATTAAATTGTGCCAATAACACTATTATTACTCCAACTTTATGAGTAAAGAAATTGAGGATTAAGGAGGTTACATAATATATAAATTAGAGGAATGGGATTCACATTTCCAAAGTCAGCCCTCCATATTTAGAGCTGTGGCATAAATCTATCCTCTAGCACTTAGATCTTTTTTTTAAAAAGATTGGTTTATTTTTTGAAATAATTACACAGAGAGAGGAGAGGCAGAGAGAGAGAGAGAGAGAGAGAGAGTGCAAGAGGTCTTCCATGTGCTGGTTCACTCCTCAATTGGCCACAATGGCTGGAGCTGCACCTATCTGAAGCCAGGAGCCAAGAGCTTCTTCTGGGTCTCCCATGTGGATGCAGGAGCCCAAGCACTTGGGCCATCTTCTACTGCTTTCCCAGGCCATAGCAGAGAGCTGGATTGGAAGTGGAACAGCTGGGACTCGAACCAGTGTCCATATGGGCTGCCGGCACTGCAGGTGGCAGCTTTACCCAATACACCAAATTGCCGACCCCTAGCATTTAGATCCTTAAAAAAAAAATTGATAATGTGTCACAGTTTCTGACATGAAAATCCTTTGGTTCTCAAACCAACAGCTGTAATATGGATATTGTGATCATTTAACTTAAACATTTCTCATGTAGATCTTTAAATTTCAAATTATTTTTAATGTGTAATACTGTTCCTTTATATGTGGTATTATATAACACTTCAACACACACATGCATTATAAGTCAATCAGACTGGGCAAGTGGCCTTTGCGTCTTTATCTCCTTGGTGTTTGGAGCCCAGGAGTTCCTCTTGCCTGGTTCCTCATTCAGCATACAATGCGTTGTTGTGAACTACAGTCACCCCACTGTGGTGTCGTGCACTTGACCTTGTTCCTTCTAACTGGGTTTTGATATCCATTATCCAACCCCTCTCTTCCACGCAACCCTAGTCGCACAGCCCTACCCCCACTTCCCAGCCTCTGGTATTGACTATTCTAAGTTCACATGAGCATTTTTTCCCCTCCACATATAAGAGAAAACATTCAGTAATCGTCTCTCTTTCTAGCTTCCTCGCTGCCCCCCCAACCTAGTGACCTCCATTTCCATCTACTTTGCTGTAAATGTCAGGTTTCATTATTTTTCTGGATCAGTAGTATTCTGTTGTGTACTGACACCAGTTTTTCATCCATTCATCCACTGAGGGACTCACAGGCTGACCCCATAGGCTGGCTTTTGGGAATAGCACTGCAGAAAACATGAGAAGTCAGAGATCTCTTGAGAAATTTATGGCTTTCATGAACAATCTCTAGCAGGTTTTAAGTATTAACATAATGCTGAGCTCCCCGATCTGCTGGTTCATTCCCCAAGTAATTTTATAAAAATTGACATTTCCATTTTGATGACCTGGAGTGATTAAGTGGCATTTGAATTGTCTCTTTATTTTTTGAAGTGTAGCTAGAACTGTCATAAAGTCACGTGGTTCTGGTGTCTTTATAATGGAAGAACTTTATCAATTATCTAACATCTTCTTTAATAATTAGTCAGAATTTTTAACAACAGGAAACTTGTCAGTACAGTTCATTACAATAAATAAAGGTTAAACAAATTGTCCAGCTCTTACACTTGAATGTTTAGCCTTTATTTATTGTAATGAACTGTACTGACAAGTTTCCTAGATCCTGGAACCTGCAGCAGAGTCTAGATTGGGATGGAAGCAGGCACATAGTCTCACAGTGGACATGACCCCTGGCTCTTCAGACTCCTTGCCCATTAGGAGGCACATGGCCAGAGCAAGGCCAGAGTAGTGGCTTGTAAGAAGTATAGACTAGAGCCACATCCCTTTCTCTTAGTGCAGTGGTGCAAACATATTCTTTTGCCCTCTACCACCATTACAACAGCCTCTCCGCCTGCCAGAACATAGGAGTAAAGATTAATTACTTTCAGTTCAAATGCAACTGACCTAAGATAGAGATATCATAATATTTGTATTTTGGGGGGTCATTTGTTAGAACAGCATGGACTGGCCTTTCCTTACCAATACACCTATAAGGATGTGTGTGTATGTGTGTGTGTGTGTGTACCACATGTCTCTACATGTTAATGGCCACCTATGTGGACATGGATGCTTATCACTAATGCAGATTACTAGACAGGGATGATATGTGGAGAGCTTGGGGAAGTAGAATAAAATGAGAAGGGTAAGGAAAAATAAAATGAAAAGAGGAAAAATGGTAAGACCACAGACTACATTAAAAAGTATATATTTATTTGAAAGTAGAGAGAGCTCTCCCATCTGCTGGTTCATTCCCCAAATGTTTCCAAGAGCCAGGGCTCGGCTAGGCTGTCTCCAGGAGCCAGGAACTTAATTGAGGCTTCTCATATGGATAGCTGGAACTCACCTACTTGAGCCATCGCCTGCTGCCATCCAGGCTGGGATTGAAACCTCAGCATCCAGATATGCGATGGGGACATCCCAAGCTGGTGGCTTAACTGCACCAAACACCCACCCTCACGTTAAAAACAAAACAAAACAAAACAAACAAAAAAAACAACAAAACCTGTAAGACATAATGTCCTTTCTCTAAAATGCCATAGGTGTGTCGGTGTTTGTACATGAAGATTACATGAAAAGATGGACACCCACATATTAATGGGGACTATTTCAGGGATATTGTGGAAGTTTTATTTTCTTAGTACTCTGTGCCATTTGGCTTTTTTAAATGATGCTGTTATTTAAGGAGCAAGAGGGAGACAAGGAAGCCATTTTCATTGTAGAGGAGAAAACAGGAGCCAGCTTCTTCCCTTGAAACTGACTTCCTTCTGCGGATCCCTGGCTGTGACCTTCCTCCTTCTGCTGAACTGTGGTTTGTTCCCAGAGTTTTCCCAGGATGCAACACTTGGGTAGATCCAAAATCATGAAGTTTTTTTTTGCCAGTTTCTACCAATGGATTGGCTAGTTCCCGAGGGAGGGTAGCCCCTGAAATTCAGCTGTCCTTTGGGGGATGTTCTCCCTGAGCTGAGGGTGTTCTTTTGACTTGGGTATGCATTGGGTTGCTTAGGGTAAAGCGTTCTTGCTGGTAGTCAGACCCTTGTTTGACACTGATTTCATCATCAGATGATTGCAGAGACAGAATGTAGGAATCACACTGGAGATCTGGAAGAGATGCTATAAAACCCTTAAGAAGAAAAGAAAGTCTTCCAAAGTTTCTTGCTTAGGGTCTAAACTGACCTCCCCAATACCTTCTTCTGGCCCATATTTCTGCTTGCCCTTTACAAAAGTTGGGCAACATTTAAACAAATCACGAATTATATCTGAAAGTCGAAGATGAAAATAACCGAGATAACGTTAACAAAATAACATAGTGAGATAAAGTGATCTAAAACAAGCACTGTAAACTAAAAGCCAAGAATTAATAACAGAACATAAAAATTAGGGGAAAATGAAAATGAGAAACTGGAAGATTAAAGAAAATTTCAGAGTTAAAAATCATTTGTTAGCCAGAAGAGCAAACTACCTAAGGTCATATAATAGAATACATAAATGAAGAGTTAGAATGTTAGAATAATAAATGAGGACAAAAATCAAGGGACTGTTTGGGTTCAGTCTGCTTGGAACAGCTTCTGAGTTTCCTCCATGGTGGTTCTTCCTGGAAGTCTGTTGGTGGGGATTTCAGGGCTCTGAGGCTCCCAGATGGACAATATCAGTAGAGCAGAGCTTGGCGATTTGGTGGTGAAGGTCTCTTCTTTATTTGATCTGTCATGACCCCATCCATCATTTCCAGTCAGGCAAAGTTGACCCCGATACCTCTGCACCTCTCCAAACACAGGATTGATGCAATCTTTATTTTAACACACATTCAAATATTTGTATTTCTCTTTATTAGTTTATTTGGACAAAGGGAAAAATGAAAATAAATGCAGCAAAAGCCCCTACATTTTCCACATAGCTCTTACACAAAAGAGATTACTTTACACATGAGAGTTTCCCCATCTTTAGGGGTGGATTAAATCACCTCTGTGCCAATACCAATTCATAGTACGAAATTAGAATGTTTATCTCATTTCACATGAATGGAGTACTTGCAGATCTGCCTCCCCTGCCTTTCCCCCATTATCTATATCTAATGCAAGTGGCCCAGAGTCCTTGGGTCTCAAAGAGTAACCAAGGTTTTTACCATGGTTTCATTTCAGTCTCCTACATAAAAGAAAAAAATTTTCTTAAGCAGAATTGATGTTACAATGAACAGCGTTTTTCTTAGTTGGAATTGCTTGAGACCATTTTATTTGATCAACCTGTGATGATTTTCAGAAACAAAATGACTTGAACAAAATGTCCTTGAATAGAATTTCAGCTTGGCTGGATTCCCATTTGGCTAAATCTATTGTAAAAAAAAAAAAAAAAAAGTTGCATCTTATACATTAATAATACCGCATGCGTATATTCTCTATATGGAGGTAACATGTTGGAAATAGTCTACAAAAATGGACACACCAAGACAACTGTGGTTCAGAAAGATCATGAAATTGGAGAAAATTTCAGGCCACAAAGAAGAGCCTCATCAGTAGTTTTTTTTTTTTTTTTTTTTTTTTTTTTTTTTTTTTTTTGACAGGCAGAGTTAGAGAGAGACAGAGAAAAGGGTCTTCCTTCCATTGGTTCACTCCACAAATGGTTGCTACAGCCGGCGCTGTGCCGATCAGAAACAGGAGCCAGGCTCTTCTTCCTGGTCTCCCATGTGGGTGCAGGGCCCAAGGACTTGGGCCATCCTCCACTGCCTTCCCGGTCCACAGCAGAGAGCTGGGCTGGAAGAGGAGCAACCGGGGCAGAATCCGGCGCCCCAACTGGGACTAGAAGCTGGGGTACCGGTGCTGCAGGTGGAGGATTAGCCTAGTGAGCTGCGGCGCCGGCCTATCAGTAGTTTTGAGCAGGCAAAAGCCATCAATAAGACTTTTTGGAAAATTTGCCATGTTCTGTTTCTCTTCTTTGTTTCAGAATTAGCGAGTGCCCTTCTTGAGATAGGATTTGAGCAGTGTGATCAACAGAACCTCTTCAAAGGTGCATATTCAGAGTCCCTTTGCTTGAATCATGCTAATCTGGATTTTAGGTGCTTCTGGACCAAGCATGCTTGAAAAAACATACATAGATGACTGATTCTCAAGCAGTTTTGGGGGATGGTACTGCTAGAATGTATTTCTAAGTCCCTTCTATCACAAGTTCTGGTGATAGACTGGCCAAGAAGTTTCAGTTGACTCCTTTTATAGAACATTGTTGATCTCAGACAAATACATCACAGTTCCTACAGGCAACATTTGGCTGTACACCATATGCAGAACAATTATTTGAGATCCTGGGATCCTGGTCATGTCTTCATTTCAGAAGAACTTTGTTAAACTATTTAAAGGCATTTGCATGGTTCCTTACAAATCCTGTACCCTCAAGAACAGACCATCTTGCTGGGATTAAAGAAGTTATAGATACTACCTGCAACTTCCCTGCTTTGCTCAGTAAATCCAGATTTTTGTCCAGTGCTTAGAGAAATATCCGTGAAATCTCTAAGTTTACCACACTGGGGAGAAAGCATTGCATCTCTGGCAAGGTATACACATGTCATATATCATTTGTACAGCTCAAGCCAGCCACAATGTTCAGAACAGGTACTGAGGCCTGTATCTGCTTTTAATTTTAAGATAGATTTACTTGCTAAGTAGAAAAAGAGGAAAAGGAGAGAGAGAATGCATGCAAGATAGTTCCCATCTACTGGCTTATTTTCCAGATGGCTGAAACAGCCCCTGGCCAAAGCTGGGAGCCAAGACTCCATCTGGGTCTCCCATATGGATGGCAGGCACCCAACTACTTGAGCCATCACCTGGAGGAAGCTGGAATCGGGAGCTAGAGCTGGGAATTGAACATGAGTGTCTTAACCAGCATCTTAATCATTAGGCCAAGGACCCCCCCTTGGCTTGCTTCCTGTTGACCCATTCACTATTATCCTCTTGACTTCATTGTGCCCAACAGGATCCTTTGCTGTAGCTGCAAACTTGTTACCTGCCACAATAAGTAAGTGAGAAATGAGAATGTTTAGGACAAGCTGCATGGCTTCCAAGGCTGGATAGGTAGAGTATCTGGGAAAGAAGATGAAAACTGAACACAGGAAGTCATATGTTCAGTCAGGACCTACAGTTGATTTCCTGCCAGTAAGCCTCTACAGGTTGTTGCCCAGCCCCAGTACAAGGATTCTGTTTTAGTTCAGTTGGCTCTGTCCTTCCTGTTCCACAGGTAGCCTGCTGGTAGAACAACAGCCCAGTGGGTGCTCAGCTTTTACCAACAAAACTTCCCCATTCGTATTTTCTTCCACCTCTCGGATTTACTATGTTGATATTTGTCTCAAATCCTATGCACAAATGGGGTTTTTCTGACTTGACTTTGGTCCCAGGGTTCTGGCTCTTTCTTGCAAGTCGCACAGCCTCTCTACAAAACAATATGTGATGCTGACCTTCGCTGCTGTCTCTGGATCACCTGTATGTTTGGATGCCAGTGCAACCTTTCTGCAGATAGTTCATTCTAGGAATGACGCATTCTACGGGGAGGCACCAGGCAAGGCTGAGAGCAAGTGGGTGAGAGTAGTTCAACCTGTCAGTTAATTTGAATTAGTTATGACTTGAACATATCAGGTTCAAAGGGATTCAAGTAAAGTTTATAGTAGTTCAAATCTGTCTTTTAACAATGACTGCATCTCTAGGGCGGTGTTTGGTCTAGCATTGCAGCTGCCACTTGGGATGCCTTAATCGCATATCAGAGTGCCCAAGTTCGAGTCCTAGCTCCATTCCCTATTCCAGCTTCTTGCTGTTTTGAGCCCTGGGAGGCAGCAGGTGATGGCTCACAGAGTTGGGCCCCTGTCTCCCACTGGGGAGACCCACACTGAGGTCCCTGCTGCTGGCTTCAGCTTGGCCTACCTAGCTATTGCGGTCATTTGCAGAGTCAACCATTGGATGGGAATTCTGTCTCTGTCCAAAAAAAAAAACAAAAAAAAAAAAAAACAAAAAAACACAAACAAACAAACAAAAAAAACAACCAAACAAAAAAACAATGACAACATCTTAAATTGGAGATCTGATTCTACTTTGTTTAGTTCCAGGGCTATTTAATATGCAATGAGAGTAAATTGAAAGACTTATTTTCTTTACTCAACATATTAAGTTTATTGACTCTGAAAGAATTATTCACTCAGATATAATTACACCATTCTATTTTGAGCCTAGAGAAGTAGTTTCATCTTGAGAAACATTCAATGAAATAATTTAATCTCTTAAATGGGAATAAGTTTCTTGTACTATGAGAAAAAATATAGATTATTTTCAAGATTGTTTCACCGAATTTCTAAATGGAAAAATTATCCATGTCTGATATTAAGACAGAAAAAAGCCTAACTTTTAATTCCAATATTATTAGGGGAAATGGGAAAAGAAAAGAGAATGTAAAAACTATGTAAACTATTTCCATTGGAAATATAGTTATTAACATTCCAAACTTTGACCTACACTTCTCAAACTATTGAGTCAATACCAAAAAGAATGTATTTTTAGGCACCAAGTTGCTCCAAAATAAAAAGAAATGAGTCTTTTTCTATTAAAAGCACTAAAAAGTATGTTGTAAAAGTCATTTTTCTTTGAAGCAGTGTTCATATCCAGGTTTTTTTTTAATGTACCTACACATCTTACTCATGCACCATATTTTTTAGATCAGTTTTTGACAACATATCTTAAATTGGAGGATGGCCCAGGTGCTTGGGCCCTGCACCCCATGGGAGACCAGGAAAAAAGCACCTGGCTCCTGCCATTGGATCAGCGCAGTGTGCTGGCCGTGGCGGCCATTGGAGGGTGAACCAATGGCAAAGGAAGACCTTTCTCTCTGTCTCTCTCTCTCTCACTGTCCACTCTGCCTGTCAAAAAAAAAAAAATTTAGAATTGAAACTGTTCCATTGAAGGCTCCCAGAGAAGAGAAAATGAAAAATTAAGTGCTGACTTTAGGCTTATTGAAGTCTCTGCCTAAATCTGCTTTTGAGAATTATTAGTGCCAAAGTTATTTCATTTGTGACTTATTTACCACTTGGCTAAAGTGAAAGAATAGAAGTCATTATCTTACCACATTTTTGCTTCTAGGGCCAGCAATTTCCCTTCCATAAGTGCCTCTTAGGACCTTTTTTTTTTTTAAAGAAAAGTTGTGTTTGTATTAAAAAAAAAATCACATATTCTCTTGGTCTTCTTTGGATGTGTTCCTTCACCTTTGATGGATGGGTGATGCTGTTTGGGTTGGTCCTTATGAAACAACAGGACTTTTGGTACTTACTGTATACCAAGCAACCAACTTGAGGTGCAGCTCTTTGCCATTCAGAAAGGTCTCTGTGGAAAAAAATAAATGGTATCACCATATGAGTCTAAGCTATTTGAGGGCAAATGCTTCAGGAAGTGGGAGAAAACTATTATTGAATCAGGAAATGAAGAGATAGGGAAGATCTTTGAGATCATCCAGTCCCAACTTATTTTACTAACAGTTGACAGAATTAACATCTCAATAGTTTTGGCTTGTTCTGCAAATCCAACAGGTTGTTTAAGGCAAGAATCAAGCTCAATCGCCAGCGCCCTGTTCTGGAAATGTATAAAATAAATGTCCACCATACATTTTTAAGTGAAAAGGAATCTCAAAATCTGTTCAGTTGCCCACAACACTGTCAGTCAAGATATATATTGTGAATACTGTGACTGAGTTACCAAAAAAAAAAAAAAAAAAGCACGTCTGTTTTCATTTGAAGTTGAGCCACAAATACTCAAACATACTGTTGGCAGAAAGCTAAGATGAATTTCCATCAAAGGATTCTGTTTTGTTTAGCTAATTTTCCCCATGTGATCCAGTGTCCAAGCCAGCCAATTTCAAACTTAAGAGCAGTATTGTATAGCCCTAGGTGATAATGATGATAATTATGCCACTAGATTGTGTAGCTTACTTAGAGTTCTTTGGGTTAAGTTTCACTTCTGGGATATGGCCAAGGTGGTATTTACAACATTGCCTGAACACCGGAATTACCAAGGGGCCTTAAAAACTCCTAATGCCTGGGTCCCAACTACAGAGATTTTTATTTAATTGATTGGGAGTACCAATCCGGTTGGATATTGATTTTATTTTGAAAGCTCATAGTAGCTTATTCTAATATGGAGCTACCCTGAAAATCACTGGGTAAGGAAAAGTGGTTACTATCCTCATTAGCTGATTGGAGGCCCTTGGACATCTCCCCTGCTGCTGCCTCCTCTTTGAAATCTGGTTCCTGCTCTTGTTTTTCAATGCCAATGTGCTGGGCTGCTGTGTTAGTTCTCTGTAATACATGAGGTGATCCATTTCTTCTTTTGGCCCTTACCAGCCTTGTTCCTGAAGAGTTTCTGTTTGGATTCTGGTATTTTCCTTCAGAAACATGACAAAGGCATGAGAATATAAGTGCATCCAAGTTCACTACTACATTACCAATTCACAGAATTCTCTGTGCCAGGCTTTCTGGCCGTGAAGTGTCAGGTGCAGTGGCATTCTCCAGTGTCAGGATTCATTCCTTTTTGATTTTTTCTTTTTAGACCTTGCATACAGCTTGATTAATGTCCTGGATATTTTTATTTTGCGTGATTAAGTTACTCAACAGGAGAAATATAAATGGCAAAAAGAAACAAAAATGGATAGGATGATAATATAAAAATATTTGCCAACTCTCTAAGTTAGAGAAGATGCTTGATAAATTTTTCTCTATCCTGCAGACCAGGATACCTGATTTACAAAATGCAGATGCTAGACAAGCACTCCTGCAGATGGTTTGAACCTCTGGAGATGGGACCTGGGAGTGGGAATTGTCATCTCTCCAGGGGAATTATGATGCATAACACAATTTGGAATCCACTGATAATAAGCATTAAAAATAGCATTTATTTAAGAACTAATTTGGCAAGTGCTGGCTCAGACAGATTCATATTGTTTTATTCCAATACCCTTGCAAGATCGAGTGGCGTCTTATTTTACTCTGAAGGAGTTGAGGCTCTGAGAGTTGGATATCTTGTCAAACTCATCTGGCTCTTAAGTGGCATGCCTGGGATTTCTTCCAGGAACTCACTCCAGCCATTTGCCTTCCTTGGCACCAGCCTCAGGATGATGGGCATAGTCTGTGCCATTTTTCTTAAATCCCATGTGAGAGCCCACTTAAGTGGCATTTCTGCATCCATAATAAAATTGAGTCTGTGGTTAGAAAGATACAGAGGCAAACCCTATGGTGGAGTGAATTGAAGGAAAAGATTCTCAGGTGGAAAGAGCTCTCAGATTTTTCCGTATTTTTTTTAAAGATTTATTTGAGAGGTAGAATTATAGATGGGGCGGAGGGAGAGAGAGAGAGGGAAAGAGGTCTTTGATCCGTTGGTTCACTCCCCAAGTGGCCACAGTGGCTAGAGCTGGGCCAGTCTACAGCCAGGATCCAGGAGCTTCTTCTGGGTCTCCTACATGGGTGCAGGGACCCAACGACTTGGGCCATCTTCTACTGCTTTCCTAGGCCATAGCAGAGAGCTGGATTGGAAGTGGAGCAGCTGGGACTTGATCTGGCATTGATATGGGATGCTGGCTCCACAGGTGGAAGCTAAATCTATTAGGCTACAGTGCTGGTCCACTGTTTTTCCATATGCTAAATTTGGGGTAATGGCAGAGGTCTGTTAACCTTGGTGCTATTGATATTTGGGGCTGAATAACTCTTTGTTGTGGGGCCTGTATTGTGTATTGTGAGATGTTTAAAACCATTCTCAGCCTCTACCTATGAGACGCAACCTTCCCCATCAAGTGTGACAATCATAGGTGTCTGTAGAAATGGCCAAATGAGTGCCAGGGGCAAAATTGCCCCTGATGGTGATCCTTTGGTTTGCAGTATGGACCTGGTAAAATGCCATCCTGGCTGAGAGAGAATCCTGCCTGTGCCTAGAGCCAGGACCCAAGGTGTTTGGAGATCTGGAGGGGATCGGCCAGTGTGTTCCCATCTGCTTTGACTTCAGCCCTGAGAGTGCATGGGAATTGAAGCCCTGTTCCTGTAGTTGGGGAGGGGAGAAGATGATAACAGTAATATCTGCCCTTGGGTCAGGGCTGAAACAGGGCAACAAAAGGAAGCAGCAAGAGAAGACTCGCTGGAGTGCTCTTGCACTGGCATTTGGTCTTTGCTTTTCTGGGAATCCTAAAAAAACAAATAGAATCATTTCATCTGAGTTGGGAAAGCCGTAAATAATTAAGCTAATTTGTTTGTAAATGTGTCACCAAAGAGCCTCTAGGAATTTGAAAGTGGCATAGTTGAGTGCAAGAGCGAACTGTTAGCCCTCACAAAGCACACCAAACACCGGAATAAGGGAAAGAGTTTATTGAGGAAAACTCAGCAGACCGGAGGGAAGGGGCGAAGAGGGAAAAAGAGAGTAAGAGAGAAAGAGGAGAGAGGAGACTAGAGAGAATGAGCGGGAGAGAAGAGAGAAGCCAAGAGAGCCACGTGTTCAGGAACAGGCCCTTTTAAAACTTTGCCAGAGGGCTGGCAGGGAAACAGGAGCTGCAAATCCCATTAGGATGGGGATGGAGCTTGACAACAATGTGGCCACCTGGCTTCCAGCAATGGTGGCGGGGGCTAGAGCATAGGATGTAAATCAGGGTGTAGATCACGCCAAAGATAAAACTGTTTCCTAACACAAACCCTCATCAGTGTAGTGTGCGGGTGGTGGGGCTGTGGCAGAACTGACTTTCATTATCCTTGACATCTGGAAGTTCAATTTGGCTTTTACACTTCGATTCTATTGAGGACTAGGGGACACTTTGTTGTTCCGTGTTCCTAAGGCCCCGATGAACTGTTTAAACATTGTGAACGTTATTGGAATCTATGGCTAATGTCAACTTGGGTGAGCAACACTGCCTAAAAAGGAGTCCCTATTTCTCACATAGTCCCTCTGGCCAAACCAAGTCACATCTTTCAGTTTTATTCCTTTTTTCATTTACTTCTTTTACGTAATTATTTTTACCCGTTTGGTCCTTGGCCTCCTGCCCTCTTGGTTCCTGTTATTTTCTGAGCTTACTTTCCCTGCTTCTCATTAGGAATTCTGTGTAGTCCTGGGGTTCCTAACCATCCATTGGCAGAATCCTGGGTGGTCCATCTAGATATTCATATCATGACTATGATAGCAAAAGGAGGCCTAAAACCATGGACACCAGATTCCACATAACAGTTTTAATTTTTTACCTTTAGCAAGTGACAAGTCAACAGTTAAACAGTTGAGACTTGCTACTGTTTGTTTGAGAGCTGGTTGTTAAACCCATACTGGCCCACCATTGTCAATGTGCATCAGTTCCTGCAAGACCAAACTTTACTATTATTCAGAACCTCATTGGAGACTTCAATACCCCAGCTAGTAGTAGTCATAGTCAATACCCCGGGTACTCATAGTCCCCCATTACTATTGTATTGGAGTCTGTGTCTCACTTTAGATCTCTTAATATTTCTTTTAAATAGCCTGGTGCTCTGTAATTAAGCGCATATGCATTTATAATAGTCACATAGTCACATCTTCCTGTTGAATTGATCCCTTAATCATTGCACAGTGCCCTTGTTTGTTTCTGTTAACAGTTTTTGTGTTAAAGTCTATTTTGTCTGGTATTAGGATGGCTACACCAGGTCTTTTTTTGGTTTCTGTTGGCATGGAATATCTTTGTCCATCCATTCACTTTCAGTCTGCTTGTATCTTTGTGGGTGAGATGTGTTTCTAACAGGCAGCAAATAGATGTTTTTCTGCTTGTTTTTTTCATTTAGACAGTCTATATCATTTAACTTGAGAATTAAGGCTATTTACATTCAAGGTGACTATTGATTAGTAACGACTTGGCCCTGCCATTTTTCCATAAATATTCTTATTGTTTACTTTGATTTTCCTTTGTGTTTTTACTGGGAGATTTTCTGTCTTCACCTTCTTTCATAGTGATAACTGTGTTTCTGTGTGTAGCACATCCTTAGATATCTTTTGTAAGGCTAGATGAGTGGTGACCAATTCTTTTAATTTGTTTGTTATGGAAGGTCTTTATTCTGCCTTCATTCATAAATGAGAGCTTTTCAGGGTACAGTATTCTGGGTTGACAGTTTTTTCTTTTAATATTTGGAATATATCTCACCATTTTCTTCTTGCCTGTAGGGTTTCTGATGAGATGTCAGCTGTGAGTCTAATTGGAGATCCTATGAAAGTAATCTGATGCTTCTCTGGTTCACATATTAGAATCTTTTCCTTTTATTTTACTGTGAGAAGTTTGAATACAATGTGTTGTGGTGAAGATCTTTTCTGATCATGTGTATTAGGAGTTCTATGAAGTTTTCTGTAATTATTTTACTAAGAAGGTTTCTACACCTTCAGGAACTCCTAAGACCCATATGTCGGGTCATTTGATAGTATCTCATGAGTCTCCAACATTTTTTTTTTTAGTTTTCTGATTTTTTTTTCTTTTTATTTTTTTGGTTTGACTAAAATTTACAGAGAATTTGTCTTCTAACTCAGATATTCTTTCTTCTGCTTCACCAATTCTGTTGTTAAGGCTTTCCACTGCATTTTTTTAATTTGTTCTGTTGAATTCTTCATTTCTAAAATTTTGTTTTGATTTCTTTTTAAAAAAATCTCAATTTCAGGAGAAAAAATTTCTTTCATGTGATGTACGGATTTCTTTAGTTAATGGATTTGCTTCTGACTACTTCTATGTAATCCTACAATCAACTTTTTAAATTCTGTTTATGACATTTCATCAGTCTCTTCATTTTTACATTCTGGTATTGAAGTGTTGTTGTGTTCCTTTGGAGGCATCATGTTGTCTTTCTTATTCTTGTTTCTTGAATTGCTTTATTTATTTTTAGGCATTTGTGTGGATACTTTTATATTTTTAAAGATTTATTTATTTATTTGAAAGTCAGAGATACATAGAGATAACAGAGGCAGAGAGAGAGGTCCTCTATCTGCTGGTTCACTCCCCAATTGGCCGCAATGGCCAGAGCTGTGCCAATCCGAAGTCAGGAGCCAGGAGCTTCTTCTGGGTCTCCCATGCAGGTGCAGAGGCCCAAGGACTTGGGCCATCTTCCACTGCTTTCCCAGGCCATAGTAGAGAGCTGGATTGGAAGTGGAGCAGCCAGCACTCAAACCGGTGCCCATGTGCATTAACCCACTGTGCCACAGCTCTGGCCCCTTGTGTAGATACTTGTTGGTTTATTTCTTTTTTCCCCTGTGATGGCTTTTATCTTTGGACTATGCCTCTGGTTTTCAGGCACTGCAGGCGGTGGCTTTACCCACCGTGCCTCAGCGCCAGCCCCCTCCATCAACTTTAAGTGTGAGTTAGAACACGTAGCTGAGGTGTGGTGCCTGGATACCTGCCATTCGCCAGTTACTCTGCTGTGTACTTTGCATACTTCAAGAACACAATTAGACTTGTGTTTCTTTTATCTGGGTAATGAGTTCTATGTCTTTCTTCTCTTCCTTCAGATGAACTGAAGCACATTATTGGGGCTGAGACGACACAGAAAGGTATTCTTCGTGTTTTTGAAGTGTTTTGGCACAACCAGTTAAATCAGAGAATGGTTTATGTCTTCTTGGAAGGTTTCTAAAACCTTATTTCCACAGTACAAATTCCGTGAACTTTTCAACTAACTGCATTCCCGGTCAAAGCAGATACAGAAATACAAACAGAAACTTCAGACTCCTCAAGCGCCTTCTTTATAGAGAAGGTGACACTTCAGTCTGTGAAGCTGGGGTCCGCTTCTCCAGGACTGATGGTCTGGACAGATCTTCTGGGGCTTAACTCATATACGGTCGTGTCTGCACCAGTCTTGTAGTGTCTCCAAATAGATTATTAATACATCCATAATACTGTGGTTCTTCTCATCCTCATCTGGAATGTAGCCACTGCCAAGAGAGGTTTCTGTCTCAGATGATTTGGTGCAAGTTTGCAACAGTGACAGATACATTGGCTGGTTTGTTTAACAGCTGGAGAATGCAGTGTATGCTTTGAAGGGATTTGCTCTGCATAAGAATTGTGTGGGTCTCTGTCAGTGTTTTGATATAGGGTAGATTAGCCAGGTAGCCGATCTTTAAGTTGTCTACTGGCATTCTGTGTGCAAAAGGAAGCAAGGCGTGGCTGTCCTTTCAGGTTCAGAATGACTCGTTTTGTCTCTAACAGATTACTGGTTATGCAGGAGGGGGAATTTGTTGGAAGAACTGCCAAATACGTTTTGTCCTTCTAAAAATATGGAAATTAAAAGACAACAGTACTCTATTGAAAGTTTCGATATGATAATTTAAAATTGTGTGATTTACACATGCCTTAGGTAACTGCAAACTTGGCAAATTAGAGGATTAATGAGCTTATTAGTCATATGTAAACATACAAATTCCTAATTCTGTTACAGTGTACATATATCAAAATAAATAATGAAGACAACTATAGTTTTTAAAAATATGCTTTTATTTATATTTCACATAATGTAAGATTCTACTAAATAAAGCTAATAGGCAAAATTCCTTGGTGTATACGTTTAAGTCCCTAAAATAACTTTATACCAAGAAAGCAAAATACCATTCCAGTTTTGAAGACTGCATTTCCTGTAGTTTTTTCACTCTCCATTTCGTCCACCTTGGAAGTCTTCATATCCCTTTTATGCAGGATTTCTGCATAATTTTAACACTTCCATTGACGAGGGATTTGAATGTGCCAGCTATTTTTGTTTTAAAAATAATTAACACTAAAACCTTAAAATAGTGAAGCTACTTTTCAGACCACTGAGCCAAGATCCTGGTATTAAATGAGCGTATCGGTGCTTAAGATAAAGGGACAGAGTATTGGTATCCCAGTTATTTGGGATTTTTTTTAATGTTAGGGTGTGCACTTTTATTTATTTATTTTTTAAACTTTTATTTAAAGAATATAAATTTCCAAAGTACAGCTTATGGATTACAATGGCTCCCCCCCCCATAACGTCCCTCCCACCCGCTACCCTCGCCTTTCCCACTCCCTCTCCCCTTCCATTCACATCAAGATTCATTTTCGATTCTCTTTATATACAGAAGATCTTAAAGATTGGAACAAGATTTACTGTCTTGTTTTCACTTAGATCCTACTTACAAAATGAAGCCTATTAACAGAATAAAGCCTTCCTTTAAAGCTGTATAATAGTCGTATTTATTAATAGTGCTGTTGTGCATACTTGTATGCATATATTCAGCATGTGTTGCGTGTCTTCAGAATTATAGAAATGAAATCCCTTTCAGTGCAACTTGTGAGAAAAGATCCCTCGTGGCTCTGATGAAAGAAAATAATATTTCTTCTTAGGGCCGGTGCCATGGCTCACTTGGTTAATCGTCTGCCTGTGGCACCAGCATCCCATATGGGTGCCAGGTTTTAGTCCCAGTTGCTCTTATTCCAGTCCAGCTCTCTGCTGTGGCCAGGGAGTGCAGTGGAGGATGGCCCAAGTGCTTGGGCCCTGCACCCACATGGGAGTCCAGGGAGAAGCACCTGGCTCTTGGCTTTGGATTGGTGCAGCGCCGGCTGTGGCGCCATTTGGGGAGTGAAGCAATGGAAAGAAGACCTTTCTCTGTCTCTCTTTCTCACTGTCTATTGTCGCTCCCCCTCTTCGTGGAGGAACGACACAGGACCCTGCGCTGTTCTTTCGTCTGCTCGGCCCTCCCCGGGTTTGCTGCTGGTTCTTCCCGGGTTGGCTACTATCCCTTCCACCTCCGTGGAAGGGCGGTTCCCCCCCGGCCACATTCCCCACTTCCGCAGGGGAGCGGCACACCGCCGGCCGGCTTTCTCGGGGGCTGCACAGGTGTTCCCCTTAGATGTTCCCCTTAGATGTTCCTGGTGCATGCCGTCTCTCTCCTCCTTTATAGTCCTCCTCCGCCAATCCCAACTCGGCTGCCCACACGCCGAGTACGCTGCTCTCCTCCAATCAGTAGCAAGTCCTACAGTTTATTGGTTGAACTGGAGGCAGCTGTGCGGAAGCTGTTTACTTCTCTCCCAGCGCCATATTGTGGGAGAGCAGATGCATAGAATAAGTCTTAATTCCAGTAACTCAGTCTAGTCCTGTTTGCTCCCCACATCTATAACTCTACCTGTCAAATAAATTTTAAAAATATATATTTCTTAGTGTGTCTCCCCACCCCACACTGCCCCGCACCCCAGCTTAGAGCTGGGGATGTGTGAAACATGTCTGTAGGAAGCCATAGTGTGGCTGTAAGTGCAAGGATTTCTGTATGTGCCACTGCCCAATTCAACTATATTTTTGACGTGAATAAGTCTAAAAATGTAGAGAATTCCTATAAGAGCCTAGTGTGTAACCGGTGAGAAAGCATTTCTGTACAGTGTGAGGAACAGTGTCTCTCAACCAGGGAAAGAAAGGTCATGTAAGATTCCAGATTTCCCCAGCAGAGCCCTACAAGATATCTGCAGTCATATAAAAAACTATTTGAATATGTGGGTTTTTTAAAAATAACTTTTCTTTAAAAGTTTATATTTCAGAAGCAGACATGCCAGATAGTAGTCTATCTAAATGGTGGTGCATCTTCTCTATGCACATCTGTGTTCTGCATCAGAGAGAGCCGGTGGTTATGCTAAAGTTAGAGATACTCCTTAAATGACTCGGTCAAGATGTGTGTAAAATATATAACCCATACATCAAGTACAGTGTACTATGTTTAATAAAGTTATTATACTTAGTGCATTTATTGCATATATGAATATAAACATGAAGAGGCTTTATGTCTTCTGATATTTGATTTTTGAATGTGTTTTTGTCAGTAGTGCCTTTAGGCAAGAAACTTCAAAATTAATCATTCTTTGGGTTTTCTGATTCTTCAGGTAACGTGAACTATTTAGAAGCCACCATAGTTTATTCACCCCTAAAATTGATTTTATGATTTAAATATAGTACTTAGATGAGCGTTTCCTATAGTTATGATGTTTAGTATAGTTGCTGAAAACAGTTGTGCCATTGATTGATGGATGCACTTGGTTAGTCTTAATTTTTTTTTCAAAGAAAAAACGGTAAACTCTCTTGAGTATTTGAGTTCACTTATTTTACATTTGTGCTGCTGATGTTTGGAAAAAAATCAAAAAGTTAAGTGCTACCGGAAAGTGTACCAATTTAAAAAAAAATAAGAACAAGATAAATTTCACAATCTGAAATTTTAATTTTGTGCAATATTTTCATTTAGTGCGCGTGTATTTGATTGATTGTAAAATAAATGAATTTTTAATGTTTTGAGATGTAGTTTTAACTGTCTTCTTAACCCAACAACTGACGTTCCATTGTCGCTGCATCCTTTTAATTAGGGACTTATTTTAAAAGTCTTTTTGTCACTCCTTGTAAAATTCTTGGATTAGTAGTAAATTTTGCTTTTAGGAGCATGGCTCTTATATTACAAGGGAAAAATACGAAGAGCACATTTTAGGATTCTAATTGTTAAAAGATCAGTTGTGCATATCATTTTACAGTAAGTGTCAACTGTGTGCCTAACTTCTACCAGTGCTTTCCTTCTTCAACAAAGAAGAAACAACAATTAGCATGTCAGTTATTTTTATTGTATTAAAAAAGATTAAACTTTTATTTGGCTTGCTGTATGTTCTAGTCCATTAGAAAATACTAACAAATATTAACAAACATTTTTGTTGACTTTATTTAGTAATGATCTATTTTTGTTGCTTTAGAAAATGCTTGCTCAGTAGCCTTATTTTAGTAGCTGTGTGTATTCCATTTTATTTTTCCATTTCAGAAATTAAGCTTAAATTCAAGTTCCATGATGATAGATGAGCAGCTGAGTGATTATTCACTGAAATTAATTTTTCACTTTATAGGGCAAGTCATTCACCACCCCAGAGTTAAACAGACTTCATACTGACCTATCAATAGAAAACTTGTATTTTCCCATAGGCCAAAAGAGCTATACGTAGTAATTTATTCATAATTTCAATTAGATCTCATTTTTACTTACTGTTTTGACTAATATTTTGCATATTTTGAGTATTCAAGAATGTAGTTATCCCTGGTTATTTACAGTATTCGGATCCTTCTCAGAGCTGTAACTGAAGATTTCTCAGTTATCAGGTGTGAGTAACTGCTGCCGCACCGGGGGAGTGACGTTGCATTGATTTAAATGAGACTAAAATATTAGTCCTCTAACATAGTCCTGTGTGAAGAGTTTTGTATCTTTATGTAATTTAGAGCTACCTACATGCTGTGCGAAGCCCCAAAATGTTCCTTCAGTATCAAGTGATGACTTCAAAGACTCCAGAAGCTCAGCAAGAAATCTGTTTCTTTGCTTACCTAATTTCCAAAACTTCGTTAACCACAGACTCCTGTTTCATAAACAGCATGAAGACCAAGTTCCCAAGGAATGCAGTTTAATCATGGAGGAGAGAAAGAAATGATGAGGTACCTCTAGTTAGGGACTACAGACTGGGCTGAAAAAGCAGTGGATTTGGGACATGATTTTTTAGCCTACCATCCCAATGGTTGGTAGTTAGTATTCGGAAGAACAATGAGAATATAGAAAGTTAATAGCTGATTATATATCACATGTTAAAGAGTTGAACTTAGCTCTGAATATCTGAATAATGAATTCAATGAGGGATAATAGAGTGTATTTCTTTCTTTTCTTTTTATTTATTCATCTGAAAGGCAAAGCAATAAACAGGGAGGGAGAGCCAGGAGCAAGAGATTTTCCATCTGCTGATGTACTACCCAAATGGGTGCAATGGCCAGTGCTGGTCAAGGCTAAAGCCAGGATCCAGAAACTCCATCCATGTTTCCCACTCAGATGGTATGGGCCCAAGTAATTGGTCCATCTGCTGCTGCTGTCCAGCTGAATTAGCAGGAAGCTGGATCAGAAGCAGAGCTACCAGGATTTGAACCAGCATCCAGATAATTGGATGCTGCCATTAAGAAGCAGTGACTTAACCTGCTGCACCACAGTGCTGGCCCCTAGAGTGTATTTCTTGAGCGTTTGGAAAAAGCTTGCCAAGGATTTTGCTGATGTGATCAAAAGAGTAGTAACTAGAAAATGGAAGAGGAAGAAATATTATACAGTTCAGTTTCTAAAATGTGTCAAATCTTGACCTGTATGTGTAGCAGCAGATCATATGTTTGATTTGGGGAAATGTACAGCAGCTAAGAATGAAAATTATACATAGTTGTCTCATTTGTTTATCAGGGTATGACAAATGTTTAAAATGTATTATTTGGGGCCAGTGCTGTGGTGCAGCAGGTTAAAGCCCTGGCCTGAAGCGCCAGCATCACATATGGGTGCTGGTTCTATTCCCAGCTGCACCTCTACCGATCCAGCTCTCTGCTATAGCCTAGGAAAGCAGTAGAAAATGGCCCAAGCCCTTGGGCCCCTGCACCCAAGTGGGAGACCCGGAAGAAGTTCCTGGCTCCTGGCTTCGGATCAGCGCAGCTCCGGCCATTGCAGCCAATTGGGGAGTGAACCAGTGGTTGAAAGCCCCTCTCCCTCCCCCTTCCCCTGTGTAACTGACTTTTGAGTAAATAAGTCTTTAAAAAATAAAATGTACTATTTTAAGTTGGTAAATATAACCACTTAGGTTGAGTGAAACTGTATAGAACTATATGTTCAAAGCCCCCAAGAACTCCCTGATGGAGTTCACTAGGAGGGCTTGCAGAACTCAGCATATTGTCACATAGCTAAGATACATTACAGCAAAAGGGTATAGAACAAGATCAAAGGGAAAGGTGCATGAGACAAAGTCTGCGGGAAAACAGGCTCAGGCTTCCAGCTGCTGTCTCCCAGTGGCATCAGACAAGTCACACTTGATCCCCTCAACATGGAGTTGGGACAATGTGTGCAATGTGTTGCCAACCAGGGCAGCTCATTTAAGACTTGGTGCCTGTGGTTTGTATCAGGGCCAGGTCATGTGGGCACCCTTGGCCTGGCCAGCACTGAGAGTCTAAGGGAAAGTATGTATTCGTCATAAACCCGATTTTTGTTTGGTACAGTTTGGGTTTACTGGGCTATTTTTAGCAGTTTGGAGAAAGGGGTGGGGGGACTCCTAAAATCTAAGTTCTTAGACATCTGAGAAAAGAGCTAAACTTGCAAGGAGCCTTCCAAAGAAAAGCGGTCAAGCCTGCTGTGTTAAACCTTGGGCATGACTAGATACCTCAGTCCAAAGAAATGGCTCAGAGAAAGTGATGAGTCAGGTTGATGTTTAGGACTTGTCCTTGCATTGAAGCTGTCATACATAAAAGGGGAACTATGACAGAGAATTCAGATGTAGGTCAGAAGAGAAAGTTCGAGTGATATTGCTAGGAGCATACATTGCAATCCAAGAAACTGAGGTAATCTGTATTTCCAATAAAGATTACCATAGCAAAGTCATGTGGCACTTAATAGTCACAACCTTGTAAGGTGCAGGTACTATCCCAACAAGTTACAGGTGGGAAAGTTCAGGTATAGGGTGGTAGTGTTTCCAGAGTTTACGGCTGTTAAATGGTCTACCTGGAAACTCAACCCAGGTGCTCTGGCTTGCTAGTCTTTGCTTTGGTTTCTCAATAGTGGCATGATTGACATTTGGGGCTGCATAGTTGTTTGTTGTGGGAGCTTTTCTGGGCACTATAGGATATTAAATAGCCCAAGCTTGCCTGGTTATGTTGGAGTGGGGGCAAAACTGCCACTGGTCTTACCTCTCAGCCCAGACAAGGTAAAGTAGGGACAAAGACTGACACATGTGTGATTTGACTCACAGGGAGAATGTAAAGGGTAGTCCTAACTCTGCCTTAAGGGAACACCTTGGCGGGGGTCAGCAGAACCAAAGGTTGTACCCTGCCTTTAAGTTTCCCATACTTAGACACGGGAGGTGCTTTGCAAACCTGACATGAACCAGAAAGGCAGTGGTTTTCAATGTATTTGAAGATGTGAGATGAATGATTATATTAAAAAACTGCTATTTTGCTTACTGACAAAGCTATTTTTTTTAAAGAGTTATTTTATTTATTTGAAAGAGAAGCAGAGCCAGAGAGGGAGAGAGATCTTCCACCCTCTGGGTCATTCCCCAAATGACCGTAACAGCCAGAGCTGAGCTGATCTGAAACCAGTAGCCAGGAGCGTTTTCCTGGTCTCCCACATGGGTGCAGGGGCCCAAGGACTTGGGCCATCTTCTACTGCTTTCCCTGGCCATAGCTTAGCACTGGATTGGAAGTAGAGCAGCCGGGACTAGAACTGGCAACCATATGGGATGCCAGCACTGCAGGCTGGGGCTTTAACCCACTATGCCACAGCGCCAGACCCCAGGCTAACTATTAATAGTAATGCTGGTACTACTGTTTAACACAGATAATTGTGAAAGTATTTTTTATTTTTCATATAACTTTTATAAGCCAATCCTTCAAAAGCCTGACAGTTTTCTTGCAGTCTTCTCTTTAAGTAAGTTCCCTTCCTAAATGCTCTTGCCTCTGAGTTTTCCTCTGACAGGTGGATGTTTTCCAGGATACCCAGCTGAACCAGGTTGGCTGGGGGCATGTGCCTATCTGTCCACAACTGATCCTCATACAGCCGCTGAGGATTTACCCCCTTGCCGAGTGCTTCCCTGCTGCTTTTTCTGGGACTTGGCCAAGTCTGGTCCTAGTTTTGCTGAGGGCAGGGGCTGCTTTGTTTCCTGAACGGCTGAGGCCATGTTGGGAAGCTGATTTTTGTGGTCTGACCGGATTCTTTGTCCAGCTACCATTTATCTGCTCCTTTATCTTTCCGTCTGAATAGCTATTGGCATTTCAGTTAGCCACTGTCTTATCCGTAGGATTAAGAAGCTGTTCATATTGCAACCCCTGCCACTTGTTCTCTGCCTGAGGCACCACCCTCCTCCATGTTGGTCCTCTTTATGCAGTTCTGTGAGCTTGAAACCATCAGCCAGGAAAAATGCTTCCATGCTTGCTGGGAAGAAAGCAGCTGGGTGCAGTACTTTGTCTCTGTCCTCCCTCCTAAAACAAATTGGTGAGTTTTATTCTTATTTATATGCATTTTTTTAAATCTGAGCGACAAGAGAGCTCTTACCTGCTGCTTCACTCCCCCAAATGCCTGCAACAAAGAACCCAGTCCTGGTTTCTCCATGTGAGTGGCAGGAACCCAATTACTTGAACCATCACTGCTACTTCCTAGCACCTGAATTAGAGAGCTAGTCACAGGAGCTGGAGCCAGGGTTTAAACCCAGGTATTTGGATGTGGGGTGTGAGCGTCCTAAGCAGAGACTTAACCACTGTGCCAAATACCTGTTCTGTTCCTGGTGTGTTTTTGTTTAGCTTTTTTTTTTTTTTTAATTTGAAAGAGGGAGACAGACGGAGAGACACTGAGAGAGATCTTCATGTACTGCTTCCCTCCCCAAATGGCTGCAATGTCTGGGGCTGGGCCAGGCTGAAGCCAGGAGCCTAGAACCCCATCTGAGTCTTCCACATGGGTATCTGGGACCCAAGTACTTGGACCATCGTCTGGTGCCTTCCCAGAGAGCTGGGTTGGAAAGATAATCAAAACGTGAACCAGCACTCTAACATGGGATGCCAGTGTCATAAGTTTCCTCACTATACCACTGCGCTGGCTCCCAGCTCTTTATTAAAGAAACTCAAATTCATGCTAAAGATGGTAGGTGGGAAAAGTTAGCTGTGATTCAAATGAATGGCCTTGATTGCTGTGCTAACATGAAACAATATACATACAGTGTCAGATAGCAAGAAGAGTACTACCACCTTCAGTGTTTTTAACATTTTTATTATTAGGTATGCAAATATAGGAAAGTTCAGGTACTGTTACAAACAGTGAATATTTGGAGAAATTAGGTTTAAATTTATTTAAAATAACTGTCATCTTAGTGATCATGTTATTGCTTTTCAGTTTGTTGATTGAGTTATGTTGATGATTTCCCCATTATTAAATAAACCTTGAATTTCTGGGATTAATCCCAGTGGGTCTTTATTTATGATCTTCTTAATAGATCGATGGATTTGAATCACTATTCAAGATTTTTGTGTCTGTGATCATAAGGGATATAGTCACTGGATTTCTTGTCATGTCTGCTTTGGGTAACATGGTAGCAACTTAATAAAATGGCGTGGGGGCTGGCGTTGTGGTGTAGCGGGTAAAGCCACTGCCTGCGGTGCCGGCATCCCTTATGGGCGCTAGTTTGAGACCAGCTGCTCCACTTCCGATCCAGCTCTCTGCTGTGGCCTGGGAAAGCAGTAGAAAATGGCCCAAGTCTTGGGCCCCTGCACCCACGTGAGAGACCTGGATCAAGCTCCTGGCTTCGTTGTGGCCATCTGAGGAGTGAACCAGTGGATGGAAGACCTTTCTGTCTGTCTCTGACTCTGCCTTTCAAATAAATAAATCTTTAAAAAATAAAAAATAAAATGGCTTGGGAGATAGTCCCTCTGTTTTACATTCTGGAAGAATCTCTGTGATACATTTTTTTAAAAGATTTTTTTCCATTATTTGAAAGAATTAAACAGAGAGAGGAGAGGCAGAGAGAGAGAGAGAGAGAGAGAGAGAGAGAAATAGAGAGAGGTCTTCCATTTGCTGGTTTACTCCTCAGTTGCCCTCGAGGCCGGAGCTGCTCTGGTCCAAAGCCAGGAGCCAGGAGCTTCTTCCAGGGCTTCCACATGGATGCAGGGTCCCAAGGACATGGGCCATCTTCCACTGCTTTCCCAGGCCATAGCAGAGAGCTGGATCGGAAGTGGAGCAGCTGGAGCCCGAACTGGCACCCATAAGGGATCCCAGCACTGCAGGCAGCAGCTTTACCCACTATATCACAGTGCTGGCCCTGTGATATATTACTCTTTCCTATTTGTTACAATTTGCCTGTGAGGCTGTGGGAGTTTGGAGTTCTCGTTTATGGAACGTTTTGAACTATGATAGTTCATGTCTTATAGGTAGGGATTGTTTGAGTTACTTATTTCTTAAGAAAGCTTCTGGGCAGGCCTTGGGTGGAGCACTGAAGGCCCCTCACCCCATGTTGCAGGACCTGCATTCAAGCCCTGTCTCTGCTCTGATTCCTGCTTCTTGCTGATGCACACCCTAGGAGGCAGCAGGTGATGGCTCAGGTACCCACGGAGGAGGACCTGGGTTGAGTTCCCTGATCTTGGCTTCAACTAAGGCAAAGAGGGAGTGAACCAGCAGATAGGAGCCATCCCTGTATCTCTGTACTTTTCAAGTAAACTTAAAAAACAGCCC
The DNA here is from genome assembly GCF_964237555.1 of Oryctolagus cuniculus. NCBI lineage: Eukaryota > Metazoa > Chordata > Mammalia > Lagomorpha > Leporidae > Oryctolagus > Oryctolagus cuniculus. The sequence continues at coordinate 3,111,437 of NC_091447.1, read as the reverse complement.
CCGCCCCCCCCCACCAAAAAAAAGACTTTTGGAAGTTGGAATCTTTCAAGGAATTTCATCTAAATCACAGGTTCTTAACCAAACTTGCAAGCAGGGTCATTCCTTGTAGTGGGAGGGTATGAATGACAGGACTTGCATCTCCAGGTGTTTGGCCAGGTGTCCCCTGTTAAGAGAACCACTGATGCAAGGTATCAGACTCATTGACTTGTTGCCTGAATTAATCTTCTACCCTTTAATGTAAGAGAGAGCTGTAAGGATGTTCTGTCATCTCTGATATTGGCCACTTGATTCTCTTTCTCTTCTGCCTTCTCTCTCCTGTGTCTCAGGATTGCCTTGAGCCTAATAAATTGTATTTTTGTGAAGAACTATTTGTTATTGATTTTTGTCTGTTTTTCTATTGTCAGTTTTATTTATACTCTTTACTGTTTATTTTCTTAGTTGTGACTTAGGTTTAATTCTTTTTTAATTTCTTAAAGTGGATGTTTATTGAGTTGAGACTTTTTAATTAGTTTATTTGAGCAGCAGAGTTACAGAGAGAGAGAGGGAGTGCGAGAGAGGTCTTCCATCCACTGGTTCACTCCCCAGTTGGCCACATTGGCCAGAGCTGCGCCAATCCGAAGCCAGGAGTCAGAACTTCCTCTGGGTTTCCCACATGGGTACAGGGGCCCAAGGACTTGGGCCATCTTCCTCCACTGCTTTCCCAGGCCTTAGCAGAGAGCTGGATCGGAAGAGGAGCAGCCAGGACTTGAACTGGCGCCCATAACAGATTCCAGTGCCACAGGCAGTGTCTTAAGCCACACCCCTGATCCCTGTTGGTTTCTAATATTACCATTGGAGTCTGTCACGTTGTGTGAAGTAAGCCAGTCCCCAAAAGACAAATATCCTATGTTTTCTCTGATTGGTGGTAACTAATATAGAGAGCATAAAGAAAGTAATGTACATGAGTGAAATTGGCATTTTGAGATTTGATTATTGTTTAAGCCCTTGTCTATACTCTTGAGGAACAGTGGGTTTTCTCCTTACTACTTGTTGAATTCTCTATTTGCTGGAAGGTTAAGCTTGTGATTATAAAATAAGTCAAAAGTTTGTAATTGCAAAAATTAAAAATGGAGGAGGGAGGGAATAAAGGGGAAGGCGAGGTAGTATGGGAAGTCATGTTCTTAAAACTGTATGTATGAAATAAAGGACGTTTGTATACAAAAACCATTTATTACTATAAATTTCCCTCTAAAAATAATTGAGTCATCAAATTTGGGATTCTTTTTTTTCCCCCCAGGGTTATTCGAGAAGTATGTCAATTTCTGATTCTTGAGATTTTTCCCTGTATCTGCTGTTGATTTCCAGTGTAATTTCATGTAGGTTAGTGTGCAGACCGCGTGTGGCTTCTCAGTTTGTTGAGGTTTGCTCACAGCCAGTGAGAGTATGTGTGTCCTGTCTTGGTGAGGGCTGTGTTGAGTGTGTGCTGCTCTGGTCCAGCGTTTGACTTCACTTTTCAAATCTGCGTCTCTACCAGTTGTGTTTCTGCTTCATCTTTCAGTAACAGAGCAGTGTTGAAGTTTACAAGTAAAATCATGATTCTGTGTTTCCTTTTAATTCAGTCAGGTTTGGCATTGTGTTTTTGAAGCTTTGTTTTAAGATGTGCATGTGTTTAAGATATGTGCATCTTTATCAGGAATTGACACATTTATCATTGCCTATTCATATGTGTCATGATTTGACCTATTTATTGTCCCTTTTATCCAAGGTAATATTCTTTGCTCTGAAGCCTACTCTTGTGCAGGCCAGCTGCACCAGTCGAACAGAACCTAAAGGGGGGCATGGGAATGAAAAGAGTGACAAGGGAGCGGAGAATGGAGCCAAGACAACAAGGCTGATCAAGGCTTGTTTATTCCTGCGTCTCAGCAATATTTATACATAACCAGCTATAGCTCAAGGCAACACAGAGGATAACAACATGCACAAGCAACTTATCAGGCTTTCTGCAACACAGGCATAACATAGTTTTAACAGAGTGCTCTTGTTTAATCATCCTGCTTCAACATGGGAGTATATGACTTTCTCATCCCAGGAATTCTACAAGCCAAGACTGACCTTGACTCGTCTATGGGCTGCCTACATACTCTTAATAAAGCCACTCCAACTGTCTTTTGGGTAGTGCTTGAACAGTGTATCTTTATTTTTTATCTTTAATTCACTGTGTCTATATATATATATTGGGGAAGGGTTTGGAAAATGTTTTCATAAATAAGCTGATAAGAGAGTACTCCAGAAAGTTTATAGAAAACATTGAGTTGAGATAGTGTGCATTGTTCATGGACTTCCTGAAGTATCCTTGTTAATTTTAGGATTTCTAGGTCACTAAATACACGTTTATTTTTCAAACATTATAAAACTGTTTGCTGTCACCTTTGTAAGACAAGCAGCAGGCTTGGTTCAGCTCACAGTTATGTGATTCTTTGTAACGGACTTCTTGTTGACGAGTTATAGCTGGCTGTTTGTTTTTATTTTTGTAAATGTTCATTTTCATTTACTTGAAAGGCAGTGGGAAAGAGAAGAGGTATCGCTCTTTATCTGCTGATTGGTTGGTTCTGCGCGCGCTCACAACAGGCAGGCTGAGCCCAGAAGCTCAGAACTGCATTTCAGGCCTTCCACGTGGGCGGCAGGCAGGGCAGTCCTCTGCTGCCCCTTAGCGGGCGTTAGCAGGATGCTGGATTGGAAGCAGGGCGGCTCAACCCGCTATGCCGCAATGCCTGTCCCTGTGTGTTTTTATAATACCTGCCTACTAATTTGAGTAAGCTAATTTGAACTTGTTGATACATTTGGATTTACTTTTAAAAATTTTTTAAGATCATTTATTAACTTGGAAGGCAGAGTGACAAAGAGAGGGGGAGACAGACACCTGTCTGCTGGTTCACTCCACAAATGCCTGGGACAGCTGGAGCTGGACCAGGCCAAAGCCAGGGGGTAAGAGTTCCATCTGGGACTCCCACATGGGTAGCAGGATCCCAATACTAGGACAATAGTCCACTGTCTCCCAGACACATTAGCAGGAAGCTGGAATGGAAGTGGAAGCAAGATCAAACTGGGGACTCTGATATGGGACGTGGGAGCTCCAAGTGGTGTCTTTAACATGCTGTACCAACTGCACTGATGCAAGATGTTCATGCTAGGAAAAGCTGCGTCGGGAAGGGATGTGGATTGGGATTATGGAACTCTGTACCCTCTCTCTTCTGTGTATCCTTAACGCTGCACTAAACAATAAAATCTTAGTGATTTTTTAAAAATATAACACTCTCTTGCCTGCCTTCCATGGTTTTCAGTAAGTCTGCTGTGATCTTGATTGTATGCTTTGTATCATCTTGTCTCTCTTTGCTAGCTGTCTTCAGGATATTTTCTTCACCTTTGGTTTACTATGGCCTGGCTGGTGGGTCTGGGTCTGGGTCTGGGTCTGGGTATAGATGTGGGTGCAAGTGTATGTTTTCCTCTTTGCTAAAGTGAAATGGGCTTCACTTGCCTCTGCCCTGGGTGATGGAGTGGCCCAAAGATGCCCTCTTACATGGTGAACTGTAACCTAGCTGTATGTTTAAACAGACTGCAACCTCACCTCAGTCCAGCCTTATAACCCAATAATTGATTCTCAACCAATTACAGCAGTTGAGCTTCAGCCAGGCCGTTTAAGGCAAGTACCCTCTGTAGACACTCAACGCTGTTTGTGTCGCTTCCTTTTCTCTTGCTGTAGTTAGAACCATCAGGTGCATTTCTGAACCGTCTTGGCTCTAGAATGTTGCCCTGTCGTGAACATTTTTCTTGGCTCAGCTAAACTTTATTAGATTGAACTGCTCTCAGTTCTCCTTTTAGCATCTTGTTCAAGGTTCTTTGAGTTTCTTGGATGTGAAGCATTGTCTCATTATTTGGGGGGAAATTGTATGTCTTGCTTCTTGTTCCTTTCCTGGAACTCTGCCACCCCTGTGTGAGGTCTATCGATGGTCTCTTCCATGTCTTGGATTTGTTTTTCTTTGTGTTCACTTCAGGATGATGATTGATTGTGATGAGTTCCTGCCATCACCATTCAGTGGGGCGTATTCCAATCTCAGAAGTCGTCGTCAGGTCAGGAGCCACTCAGTACCCAGGCACAACAGGGCTTTGTGCATGGTGCATGGTGCCTACAGCTAGTGCTCAGCCAGGGCATCCAGGCAAAGAGATTTCCCATGCAGATGTTGCTTTAGCATGACCCATGTCCAGACCAACACCAGAGTCGGGGAGGAAAACAGGAGAAGCAGGATCATCCCTTGCGAGGGGGAACTCAAGATGGTTTTCAGCTCATGCCATAAAGCTGCAGCCATCCCATCCATGCACTTTGGGAGCAGACTGTCACTTCGGTTTTGCCTAGAATAGATTTGAGGTAAAATTACAGTGTCCCCTCCGAGGAGACAGAATAAGTTCAGATGCTACGTGCCATCAACGTAGATAACAACACACTGAAGATTATACGGCAGATCTGAGTTCCCACTAGAACAGCGTCCCACATTCCATGCGACGGCACGTGTCCATAGTGGACACGTGAACAGCAGCTTGGAAGGAATTCACTAACTCCTTCTGCTTAAGGGTCATCTGGGGACAGTGGTGAGACCCTGTCCCTCAAGGGTGACTGCTCTCTACCTGTCTTTGACTTGAGCTGTGTTGCAGAGTGAGGCAACGGGAACGGAGGGAAGCAGAAGGAAAGGGGGCATTCAGGTAGGGCTCCGCTGGCTGAAACAGTGGCTCTGTGGCCCTGGGCACTGACAGGACCATCCCAGGGCAGAGGCTGTGCTCGTTCCAGACTTAGGATGCTTCCAGCTGTCTATAATTGACCTGGGGCCGGCATTGTGGCATAGCAGGTAGAGCTGCTACCTGTGACATCATCCCATATAGGCGCTGGTTCATGTCCCAACCACCCCACTCCACTTTTCAGTTCCCTGCTCGTGGCCTGTGAAAAGCAATGGGAGGTGGCCTAAGTGTTTGTGCCTCTGCCACCCATATGGGAGACCTGGAAAAAGCTCTTGGCTCCTAGTTTTGGCCTGGCCCAGCCCTGGCCATTGATGCCATCTAGGAAGTGAACCAGCAGGTGGATGATATTTCTCTTTCTCTCTCTCTCTCTTTCTCTCTTTTTTTCTCCACCTCCCTGCCTCTCTCCCACTCCTCCCACCTCCCTGTAACTCCTCCCACCTCCCTGTAACTCTTTCAAATAAATTAACACATCTTTATATAGATTTCATATATATATCTATATATAATATAGATATCTATATATGATATATATATATATATTCTCTCTCTCTGTCTCTCTCTCTCTGCAAAGAGGCTCTGAGAACCCTCCAGAAGAGCATGTGTCTTAAGGAAAGTGAGGAGTTAAGTCACACTGCTCCAGTGATCAGAAAGGAGTAAGACAAGGCAGGGTCTCAAGAAGGGCCTATCCTTAAAGCTCTGCAGAATTTGGAGGCACAGAGCAGTCCCTTGGGTGCCATGGCCTCTCTTCCCCTTCAGTGTAACAGCCATCGTGCACCAGGCATCTGGAACACAGAGCAGCTGGGGGACCCCTGGGAGGCCCTGGCAAGCACAGCTCTTAGGGACCGGAGGCCTCATGGCCTGGGCTCCTCTCCCCATGCAGGTTCCTTTGCAAATTCTTTTGACATCAGCCCAAGTTGTTTTTCTCATGAGACTTTTCACCTGGTGTGAGTTCAAGCTTCGTAAATGAGTCCACACATCCATTCAGGTTCGTTGAACGATCGTTCTGGAGGATTTTCTAGATAGATACATTAGTAAGTGGTAAAATAGAACAGTGGATGGCTGGCGCAGAGGCTCAACAGGCTAATCCTCCGCCTAGCAGTGCCAGCACACCGGGTTCTAGTCCCAGTCAGGGCGCCAGATTCTGATGTGGTTGTCCCTCTTCCAGGCCAGCTCTCTCCTGTGGCCAGGGAGTGCAGTGGAGGATGGCTCAAGTGCATGGGCCCTGCACCCCATGGGAGACCAGGAGAAGCACCTGGCTCCTGCCTTCGGATCAGCGCGGTGCGCCGGCCACAGCGCACCGGCTGTGGCGGTCATTGGAGGGTAAACCAACGGCAAAAGGAAGACCTTTCTCTCTGTCTCTCTCTCTCACTGTCCTCTCTGCCTGTCAAAAAAAAAAAATAGAACAGTGGAGATTCTGTTCTTCCAGGCCGTCTACCCGCTGGTCCCCTGGTCTTGGTGCTCCGAAGGGTGTGGACATTTGATGGCGTTTCTATTGAGATGTACCAGGAGTCAGTTTGCAACTTAGGGAAAAGGATCAGGTTCTTCCAACTCTGCACTTCAGAGGGGCCTTCAGAGTTTGGGTCACAAGGCTGTTCTTTAGTTTCTGGCAATGCTGTGCCTTATCCAGAATAGTAACAATCTTAGGAAATATTTGGTGAGTGCCTGACATTCTATTCTCTGTACATTTTCTTTCCTGTAATTCTTACAAACCCATGGTGCAGGAAGTTAACATTTTCTCCCTCCTGTGGAAACAGGTGAAGGGGCCAGGCTCACGGTCAGTGCAAGGCCACACAGGTGAGATGTGTTGCAGCCAGAGTCCAGAGGTCCCCTGCACCACTCTGCATCTGGGTAGTGAGGGACATGACAGTTGGTGGAAAACTAGGCTTGCAAAGCATAGAGACTGGATTGTGAAGCACAGTAGGTACAGATGACTGGGACAGTAAACTCAGGGACCCTGAAATGCAGGCATGTTGGGTGGTTCATGAATCTGCAAGCCCTGAGTACATAATTATTGTGTAGTGGAGGCCTCTTTGAAAAAAACTACTGGATGTGGGACATGGAAGATGTGATTGATGCATCATACCAAGTATCAGGCCCAATGCTAGCCAGGGATTCAGAGCCTTTCCTTCATCTGCCCCCCAGAGATTTGGAAGGAAATACAGGTAGCTTCCGATATTGAAAAATGAAGCTATCGATCCATACCTACAAGGCTATATATTAAAAATGCAAATTTCAAGAAATGAAATTTTCAAGGTTGTTTTAGCTCAATGTTGCTTTGATTCTAATAGCAAGAGACTCACAGAAGTTTCTCTGAGGACTTAGCGGTGCCTTAAAATGCCCCTGCTGGAGGGATTGAGAAACTATTTGGGATAGAATGCTCCTGTAGGAAGAGGGGTCCAGAAAGGCCACAAGGGAGGTGGCACCTCTGTCACTTGCCCAGGTAGTCCTCAGGTCTTGTTCCTGCTTTGAGTGCAGAGGTGAAGATTATAGAAAATCACGTTAAAAATGAATCAGTTTGGGGCCAGCGCTGTGGCACAGTGGGTTAAGCCACTGCCTGAGTGCCGGCATCCCATATGGGTGCTGGTTCAAGTCCCAGCTGCTCCACTTCCAGTCCAGCTCTCTGCTAAGGCCTGGAAAAGCAGTAGAAGATGGCCCAAGTCCTTGGGCCCCTGCACCTGCAGGGGAGACCCTGAAGAACCTCCTGGCTCCTGGCTTCAGATCAGCACAGTTCCAGCCATTGCAGCCAACTGGGGAGTGAACCAGTGGATGGAAGACCTCTCTCTCCTTCTTCTCTCTCTGTGTAACTCTGACTTTCAAATAAATAAATAAATCTTTAAAAAATGAATCAGTTCAGGACCTGGGGAACACAAGGTGTGAAGAACGCACGTGGATGCTGGTGCTGAGACACAGCCCTGAACGTGCACTCAGGGGGTCGCAGTCTGGGTGGAGAAAAGTGCCAATGAGGACCTCGGTAGCCATGGTGATACCTTCTGTGGGCCTCTGTCATTACACAGTGAGCCAGAGCTGGTGAGGAAGGAGAGGCTGTGAAGGCTAAAGCACAGCCAAGACCAGGCCAGGGAACACAGGTGCACGTGAGGCCTCCCACAACAGTGGAGGGGGAATTTGGAGCATCTGTGGGATCCACAGGACAGGTGCATGGAGCCCTGGTAGCAGTCCCTCGTAGTGCTGTCACAGCCCAGCTGTCACAGCCCAGTGTTTATCTGCGGGATGCACTGGCAAAGCTTATTGTGCAATGGGGTTGTGTGGTGGCTGTCATCTTCAGAACTGTTGCCTGTTTGGTCGCTTGGAGTTTCTGAATCAGCAGGGCATTTGAGAGATACTTGGGACCGTCTTGAAAGCTTGAAGCTTCCTGAAGTCCTGCTAACCAAAGGCAGAGGCTAGAGAATCGAGAATCCTCGGACAGTCGGTTGGAAAGTTGCAATAAAGGGATAGGGATTTTATACTATGGTTAGTCCTTGAAGATTTTGATCTCTGAAAAACCAGATCTTGAAATCCATCCACAGAGTGCCATAGCTGAACGCGTGTGCTTGCTGAGAAACCGTGCAGCTGCGGGAGCCATGAACAAAGGCCCCTTGGCACCTGCTTTTGTCATCTCAGTGTGTTTTTCTTCCTGCTGCATTTCACACCTCGTAATTTCTCTCTTGGCCCCTCTCTCTCCTCGGCTGTCCAGGCCTACAGAGCACATGCACACACATTCCAGCTGCGGTTATTGCAGCTTAACTTGGGGGCAGGGGTGGAGCCAAGAGAACTGGTGGCTGAGTCACACGCAGGCCTTGAGACCTCATACTCGTAATGTAAAACCCTGGGTACATCTGCAAAGTTGAGAAACTCTCAGCATGTATGTCCTCTTCAAACAGGGCTTTCTGGGGGAAACTTAAAAGGACTTTAGGTCACAGTGCAGGGGCTTTGCAACATGAAATGTGACTTTGTTGGGCTGGTCCCTATGACATTCCTGCTATATGTCCAAGTTGAACTGCCATTTAGATGTGGTTTCTGGAGAATGCAGATGGATCGTGGGAGCCAGCAGTGGCCTGGCCTAGGAGTCTGGATGATTGAAAAGCCTGGCTCTGGCCCTGCACTTCCACACAAACACAACATCAAGGAGATGTGAACAGACCTCAGTAGGACACAGATGCTCACATCGAGTTGTGGCCTAAGAAATCCATCATAGGTTGGAAATTCTGTGAATGCACTTAATACATCCAACCCCCTGAACATCACAGTCTAGCAACTCGGTGCACTGTGGCATGCTAATGGTTTCCCTTTGGGATCCTGTGGCTGCCTGGGGTTTGCACTCTGTGCTACTATCCTGCATCGTGAGAGTAAGGACTACATCTTGCGAGCCTGGGAAAGGACCAAAATTCACAGTGTACTTTCTGGTGAATGTGTGTCCTTTTTAACAGGTGAAAAAAATTGTGAGTCAAAAAGCATCATAAATCGGGAACTACATGTAGCCTGTCCCTTGGGCCATGGCCAGGATGAATTTAATCCTAAACTTCACTGCTGCTGTTCTCCAAATGGGGATGCGAGGTGCCTGTCCATGTCGGCAGCTAAGCAGCCAGCAAGATGAGAGTGTGCACATCTCACTCAGTGCCTGTCGCAGTCTCCCATGGACAGGGACTGTTGATTCTCAGGATCTGTTTGCTGCTGGAATCATGGTTGTACAGGTTGTTCATTACCTCTGCAATGTCCCCAGGATGATGAGGGGCATTATCAATAACATGGGACATTAAACAGGCCACAATTTTATCTCCAGAACATTCATAGTAGCTGAGCGGAATGGCAAAGTCCTCTGGCCACCTCGCAGAACATAATCCCCAGAGGGAGAAAGTCCAGAAGTAACCCCAAATCTGTAGGAGGATTTCCTTTATGATAAAGAAAGCCTCTCTGGCTGGTAGGACACAGGAGGCAACTCGCTAAAGAGTATTGTTGGGGTGAGGGTTGGAGTGTCTAGGTTCAAATCACAGCTCTGCTTCCAATTCAAGCTGGTTGGGCACCCTGGAGGCAATAGACTATCGCTCAAGTATTTGGGTCCCTGCCATCTACATGTGAATCCTGAATTGAGTTCCTGGTTCCTGGGTTCAGCCTGGCTCTTGATGGGTATTTGGGCAGTAAACTAGCAGGTGAAAAATCTCTGTCTCCCTCTGTATGTGTGGCGTAGCAGGTTAACGTCCTGGCCTGGGGCACCGACATCCCATATGGGCACCGGTTTGAGATCTGGCTGCTCCACTTCCCATCCAGCTCTCTGCTTATAGCTTAGGAAAAAAGTAGAGGATGGCCCAAGTGCTTGGGCCCCTGCACCCATGTGGGAGGTCCAGAGGAAGCTCCTGGCTTTGGATCTGTGCAGCTCTAGCTGTGGTGGACAATTGAGTGAACCAGTGGATGGAAAACTCTCTCTCTGTGTAACTCTGACTTTTGAATAAATGAATACATCTTTAAAAAATAAAATAAAAATTTTTTATGTAGTGGAAATCACAAATAATTCATTCCATACCTCAGCTGTGTGTTAAGAGAAAATATTTTAAAAACGAAACCCTAAAAATCAAACCCTAAAATCACCAGAAGGAAAAATATATTGCAAGGATTCCTTTACATCCCTGATGTGGGGGAGGGTGTTTTTCGTGATGACTCCAAATCCAAAAGCCATAACATAAAAGATTAATTCGAATACATAAAGCAAAAATAACTTCTATGAAAATTATAAGCATATCAAAGTCAAACGACAAATTGAGAAAAAAAATTGTCAACTCATATGACAAGGGCTCACCTCTCAGTACATACCGAGCTCCCCAAAGTAATTTTTTATAGAAAACTTTAATATAAATTTCAAAAGTACAACTTTTGGATTATAGTGGTTTTTCTCCCCGTAACCACCCTCCCACCCACAAACCATCCCATCTCCCTTCTCCCTCTCCCATCCCATTCCTCATTAAGATTTATTTTTAATTCTATACAGAAAATCAACTTAGTATACTAAGTGAAGACCCAAAATCAATTTTTAAAAGGAGTTTGATTTTTAATATTCTGCACCATGACTTTCAGCTCAGAGCTTCCAACTTTTCTACAGCTGTGCTGCCGTGGAGGAATCAGGATTCCTTTAACCAGTCCCCTATTGATGGACACATGAGTTTGTTTTTTCTGGCCTTTTGGTATTAGGGTATTTTTTGAAAGAATTGTGTTGTTTGACTTCAAAGTTAGGTTGTCTGTCGACTTGAATTTGGGCTGCATCAATGATAAGCTGCATGACCTTGACCTTGTGCAAGTTATTTAAGCTCTGTTTCCTCTTCTGTGTTATAGGTCTGAAATTAGCAGTGGCAACAACTTGAGATGGTTATGAGGATTCAGTGTTATGTAAAGGACTTAGAATAGTCCCTGACCCCACGTTAAGTGAGATGGAAGTATTAGCCACCATAATTTAAAATTTATTTTTATTGGCCGGCGCCGCGGCTCACTAGGCTAATCCTCCGCCTAGCGGCGCCGGCACACCGGGTTCTAGTCCCGGTTGGGGCGCCGGATTCTGTCCCGGCTGCCCCTCTTCCAGGCCAGCTCTCTGCTGTGGCCCGGGAGTGCAGTGGAGGATGGCCCAAGTGCTTGGGCCCTGCACCCCATGGGAGACCAGGAAAAGCACCTGGCTCCTGGCTCCTGCCATCAGATCAGCGCGGTGCGCCGGCCGCAGCACGCTGGCCGCGGCGGCCATTGGAGGGTGAACCAACGGCAAAGGAAGACCTTTCTCTATATCTCTCTCTCTCACTGTCCACTCTGCCTGTCAAAAAAAAAATTTTGTTTTTATTTACTTGAAAGCCAGAGAGTCAGCGGTAGGAGTCGTCCATCTGCTGTGTGCACTCCCCAAATGCCTGCCAGGGCTGGGCCAGGCTGAAGCCAGGAACCTGTCATCTGGGTCTCCCACATGAGTGGCAGGGATCCAACTACTTGAGCTCCAACACTGGCTCACAGGATATGTGTTAGTAGGAAACTGGAATCAAGGTCAGAGCCAGACTCAACCGCAGGTGCAGCCTGCCAAAGGGAAGCTTAACCACTTGGCAAAACAGCCACCTCGGCTGTTAGAATTATTACCATGTGCCAAAGTAAAGAAATTTTACTACCTTTATCAATTTCTGCTTTAATAATTTAATAACTCAGAATCAGTGAGCAGGAGTTCGAAAGAGAGATGGTGTTTCTTAAAGATAAGAAGTGAGGTCCAGGGTGGGGCCGGCCCTGTGGTGCAGTGGGTTGAGCTGCTGCCTGCAACACCAGCATCCCAAATGAGTCCTGGCTGCTCCACTTTCGGTCCAGCTCCCTACGAACACACCTGGAAAAGCAGCAGAAGATGGCCCAAGTGCTTGGTCCCCTGCCACCCACCTGGGAGACCTGGAAGAAGCTCCTGGCTCCTGGCCCAGCCTGGAAGAAGCTCTTTGGCCTGGCCCAGCCCTGGCTGTTGCTGCCATTTGGGAGTGAACCAGTGGATGGAATGATCCTGTCTTTCTCTTTCTCTCTCTCTCTTTTATAAATAAAAAGAAGTGAGGTGCAATGGTGAGGCAGTAACCAACCCTCTTACCATTCCTTGCTTTTTCGTGTGGAGCTCCCTAGAAGTGCAGCTTGGGGGCCAGCGCCTGTGGCTCTGGCATCCCATGAGAGCCAGTTCGAGTCCTGGCTGCTCCACTTCAATCCAGCGCCCTGTTAATGTTCCTGGGAAAGCAGTGGAAGATGACCCAAGTGCTTGGGCTCCTATACCTGTGTGGGAGACTTGGAGGAAGCTCCTGGCTCCTGGCTTCAGATCAGCCCAGCTCTGGCTGTTTTGGCCATTTGGGAAATGTACCAGCAGATAGAAGACCTTTTACACTCTAACTCCTTCTCTCTGCCCGTAATTGTACCTCTCAAATAAAAAAAAAAATAGAAATGCAGTTGCCAGGCACCAAGACTGGATGTCAATCTGGTGATTTGCACTGGGGTCTGCATTTTAATAATCTCACTGCAAGGGGACCCAAAGAACATTTTGAGAAAGTACTGTCCATTGGGTGGGTGATGCTCCAATTCTAAGTCTAGTGCCTTAGGGGAATTGATCAGGTTCAAGTTCCCCTAAAGTAAGCCATGGTTTAGCTGTTATCAACATTGTACTCCAGGCCAGGGCGGAACATGTGACTAAGGTAACAGAATGTTGAAGTTGACTTTATTGAGGCATTACGACTTCTTTCCTGCCTCTGCACCTGCTGCCTCTTGTGCCTTCCGCATTCATCTCGTAGGTGCTTAGAGTCAGGGGTGTGACTTGCAGCGTGTCCCCTTTGTCCGGGACACTGTTTCTTAACACAATTCTGTTCATGTGTTGATGCTGTCCAGAGCTACTAAAGAAGAGGAAGTCGGAACTCTTGCTTCTTGTTGCCCACCATCCCCAGGTGAGGATGGGCAACATAGAAAAGGAATGTAAGTTTTGGAGTCCAAGCCCAGTTCCTTCATTGCTACACTGAACCAGGAAATGCTGGAAAAGTTACAAAACATCTCTGAAACCTCTTTTGTAACATGGAGGTGCTATCAGTTCATGCCTGCAGCTACTCCAGGGACTAGCAATAGTGTTCACACAAAGGATGCCAGGCAGCTGGCGCTCACACAACAGTAGACACTGTTGGATGAATGCTTGCTTTTCTGAAAAGGGGATTCTCCCCTGGTTCTCTGACGCCCCCTGCTGGGCAGTCCTGAAACTGGATGAAGCACTAGTCTGCACCACTGGCTTGAAACTGAGGATCCTGGGACACCCAGAGGCAGTGTATGAGGAAGAATCTGCAATGAAGGCCAGAGCCCGTCCAAGTGAAAGGAAACTCTTGGAAGGTGGAGAGCAGGGAAATCTGATAAGGGCAGAAGGTAGAGCCTGGACAACTTTTCTCACTAATAATCCATTATTATCATCATTTCTGCTGATATTTACATGTCCAGAATTTTCATACGTTAATCTTTTACTAAAAATTCTCTTAAGCACAGGAGTAAATCTAAATGCCCAAAGCACAAGGAAACAAAGGGGGGAGGGTAAATAGATTAATTGGAGGTCATCAAAATGAAATATTTCTGTTTTTTTTTTTTTTTTTTTTTTTAATGTTTTGAGAGGTAGAGTTACAGAGGGAGAGCCAAAGAGAAAGGTGTTCCATCTGCTGGTTCACTCCCCAAATGGCCTCAACAGCTGGGGCTGGGCCAATCTGATGCCAGGAATCAGAAGCTTCTTCCAGGTCTCCCACGTGGGTACAGGGGCCCAAGCACTTGGGCCATCTTCTACCGGTTTGGCAGGCCATAGCAGAGAGCTGGATCAGAAGAGGAGCAGCCGGAACTCGAACTGGCACCTACCTGGGATGCTGGTGCCACAGGTGAAGACTTAACCCAATACACCACAGCACCTGCCCCAAGATGTTTCTGTTTGAAAGAACACTTACCAGTTAAGTGAAAACACAGTTCCCAAGGGAAAAAATTGCATATCACAAATATGATTATAGACCTGTATCTAGAATATATAAAGAACTCTTACAACTCAATAATAAAAAGACAAACAGCTCAGTTAAAAAAATGTGCAAATGATCAGAATAGACATTCCTCCGAAGAAGATACACAGTGATCCTGTGGCATGTGAAAAGATGTGAGACATCGTTAATTATTAGGGAAATAATAAAAACCATGGGTCAGGTGTTGTGAAACAGGCTAAGCTGCCTCTTGGGTCACATTCCATATCAAAGGGCTGCTTCAAGTCCCAGCTCTTCAATTCTGATCCAGCTCCCTGCTAATGTGCATCCTGGAAGGCATCCGATGATGGCTCAAGTATTCGAGCCCCTGCCACCCAGGGGAGAGACCTAGATGGAGTTCTGGGTTCCTGGCTTTGACCTGGCCCGACCCTGGCTGTTGCAGGCATTTGGGGAGTGAACCAGCACATAGAAGTCTTTAGGGCTGGCGCTGTGGCTCAACAGGCTAATCCTCCACCTTGCAGCACTGGCACACCGGGTTCTAGTCCCAGTCAGGGCGCCGGATTCTGTCCCGGTTGTCCCTCTTCCAGGCCAGCTCTCTGCTGTGGCCAGGGAGTGCAGTGGAGCATGGCCCAAGTACTTGGGCCCTACACCCCATGGGAGACCAGGAGAAGTACCTGGCTCCTGCCATCGGATCAGCGCAGTGCGCCAGCTGCAGCGCGCCAGCCGCAGCGGCCATTGGAGGGTGAACCAACGGCAAAGGAAGACCTTTCTCTCTGTCTCTCTCTCTCACTGTCCATTCTGCCTGTCAAAAAAAGCAAAAACAAAACAAAAAAACAAACAAAAAAAATTCTTTAAATGTGTGTGTTTTATGCCTGTGAATTATTCTGTCCATAAAGATAGTGAGAATGAAAGTTTAAAATATCCTATGAAGAAGGTTATGCCTGAGGGTAGCCAGGCAATGTTTGAGCTAGGGAGGGAGCCAAGATTCAAAAGCTGATTGTCAACACTAGAACCTGGGATAATGACTCCTAATTTTCCAACATTTTTTTTTCTTTTTAAATTTATTTATTTGAAAGTCAGAGTTACACACAGAGAGAGAGAGAGGTCTTTCAACTATTAGTTCACTCCCAGGATGGCCACAATGGCCGGAGCTGCACCAATCCGAAGCTAGGAGCCAGGAGCTTCTTCTGGGTTTCCCACACGGGAGCAGGGGCCCAAGCACTTGGCCATCTTCTATAGCTTTCCCAGGCCATAGCAGAGAGCTGGGTGGAAGTACAGCAGCTGGAACTCAAACCAGCACCCATATGGGATGCAGGCACTGCAGGCGGTGGCTTTACCCGCTACACCACAGTGCTGCCCCCTTTTTTTTTAAATTTATTTTTATTTTATTTTATTTTAAGTGCTGCCCTATAAGGTATAGCCTGAGATGTGAGAGTGAAGTACAGAGGCCTGGGTCATGGACTCTGCAGCAAGGGCCTAAGGGTCAGGGCTGGCTTCTGAGAAACCTGGTTCTGACATGGATTTGGTTCCCTGGCTGCTGAGGCTTTGAGGAGACAGACTGCTCTGTAGGGCACAGGGACATGCTGAGTCCGGATGCTCTGACATTTCGTTGTGTTTGAGCATCTTGCAACATGACTGAATCAAAAACTGAGCGTGGCAGCCTGGGGATTTTGTGAGGGGTGTGATGAGGGTGCAGCACGTGGTGATTACTTGCGGAGTTTGGCAAGCTGGCGTTGTTGATAGTCATGGACAATTTTACATAAATATATAGCAGTATCTGATAAACTTGCTATAAATCTCTTCAGAACCCCCTTGTTTCAGGGAGAAAATATTTCTTTAAAATATTTTTACATTTATTTATTTCAGAGGCAGACAGAGACATACAGAGAGCGATTTTCTGTCTGTTGGTTCTTTGCCCTAAATACCTGCAAATACTGCCAAGGCTGGGTCAGGCCGGAGCCAGGAGCCAGGAGCTCAGCCTGGATCTCCCACGGGGTAGAAGCGACCCATCCACTTGCTGCATCACACCGCCTCCCAGTATGCATGTAGCAGAAAGCTGGAAGCAGGAACCAGAGTGAGGCATCAAGCCCAGGTACTTTCGTGTGGTATGAGGACGCCTTAACTGCTAAGGCTTACACTGGTCCCAGTAGTTCTCTCTTAAAGGAAGAAAAGGGGCCAGTGTTGTTATGCAGAGTTTTAAACCATGGCTTTGCCATGCTGGCATCCCATCCCATACTGGGGCACCAGCTGGAGTTCGGGCTGCTCGGTGTCCCATACAGCTCCCTGCTAATGCACCTGGGAAGACAGCAGATGGCCCAAGTGCATGAGCCCCTGCTACCCACATGGGAGACCCAGATGGAGTTCCTGGCTCCTGGCTTTTCCTTGCTCGGCCTTAGCCTGTGTGGCCATTTGGGGAGTGAACCAGAGGATGGAAGATATCTCTCTCTCTCTCTCTCTCTCTCTCTCTCTCTCTCTCTCTCTCTTCTCTCTCCCACACCCCCCACACCCCCTTAATTCTGCCTTTCAAATAAATAAATCCTCAAAGGAAGAAAAATCAGTTGGACTTTGGTTTTCTAGTTTCTGACCATCACCATTTTAGAAAACATAGAAACAAACCCAGGCTTAAAGTATACATCTCAGTTCAACAAATCACAAAGAATCATTGTTATTCATATCAGTTCCATTTTACCCTGTATACTGCAAGACAAATACAGATAACAAACTGTTCATTTCTACAGTAAATTTGTAGCAGTGCTGGAAATATTAATGGTCAAAAAATGTGTGAGTGTATTCTAGAAGCATAAATATAACATCTTTAGAAATGAAGATTGTGTTTGAGAGCCTATATATTTTAAATTAATTTTTTATAGCTAGGACAGAATATTTTTTTTCTCCATTGAGTTTTCTTGCTATTCTCTAATCCTACTGGGCATAAGCTGTTCTATAGACTTCATTGTACTTTGTAATAAACACACACATCGAGAACATATCAAGTAAATATTTACTGACACACAATTCTGGAATTTTTTGAAGCCAACCTTTCTGTCCTGATCACCCTTTTGGCTGTCTTCAGGAAATACAACAGAGTGTTCTGCTGTTCCACTGGGAGGCTCCCACACGAGGCCGCTACTCTTGATTCTGAGAAAAAGAAGTAATTTGATCCACACAAGAAATTAGGTAGAAGCAATCTTGTTTTCAAATATGTTTTGTTTTGAAGTGTGTCCTAAAAACCTGAGTTGTTTCTCCAAAGAAGTGTTCAACCTGGCCAGCAAAAATAATGGGACATAGCAAATCTTCTTTCTTCCTGCTAAGTGGGTTTACTTAGAGTAAGGATTAAGGAACTATCTTGAACAAAAGTCAGGATATTTAAATTAATGATATGTGTGTGACAGTTTCCCCACACTGAAATGCCTTGTCTCTTTTTTATAAATCCAAACTTGTAGAGCTCCAATTCCTCCCTTTAGAAAATATTCAAATTCTCTTGGGATATCCAAAAATAAGCAAAAAAAAAAAAAAAAAAAAAAAGGTTTTTTTTTCTTCAATTCCACAGGATTTTACTTTTCTTCTTGTTACCATCTCCACTCTTGTAATTGCAGGGTTTGCTAAAAGTGAAAATTGATTGATTTTTCTAAAAAGAACACAGACATGGCAGTCACATGTCCCCAGGGAACTTTTGGTATACAAGGTCTAGAAGCCAGTGTGTGTTTTTCTTTTTTGCTGAACTCCTGGCAATGTCTGAGGCTTGTGGTAGGAGACTGAGGGCCATGGTTTCTAGTTTTTGAAGGGTTAATGTTAGGAGCTTAATCATATGTTTGATCATAGACCATTTAGGGTACTGACTCACCAAATGATTACATATGGATTGTAAAGGAGCAATGAAATCAAAGAAAGAAGGGGCTGGTGCTGTGGTACAGTGGGTTAAAGCCCTAGCCTGCAGTGCCAGCATCCTATATGGGCACTGGTTCAAGTCCCAGCTGTTCCTCTTCTGATCCAGCTCTCTGCTATGGCCTGGGAAAACAGCGGAAGATGGCCCAGGTCCTTAGGCCCCTGCACCCTCGTGGGAGACCTGGAAGAAGCTCCTGGCTCCTGGCTTCGGATCAGATCAGCTCTGGACGTTGCAGACATTTGGGGAATGAACCAGTGGAATGGAAGATTCTCTCTCTCTCTCTCTCTCTCTCTCTCTCTCTCTCGGGCTCTACCTCTTTCTGTAACTCTGTCTTTCAAATAATAAGAATAAAATAATTCTAAAAAGAAACCAAAGAAGATGTTGAAAAATCAAAGTGCTGGGCTTGACCTAATTCCCCACAAAAAAGGTGTCCCATGGCCTGGAGAGTGCTTTTGCATGTGGGCACCCATGAGTGGACAGCACAAGTAAGCAAAAGCTCCGGCTGAGGCAAAGAATTATTGAGGTCACCAAAGCTTGGAGTGACAATTCTGGGCTTAATCACCTCTCCCACAGATGTGAATGGAGGCAGGGGGTGGGGTGGGGTAACTGAATTGAAACCCAAGGAAGGCTGCTCAGTTTTTCTTGGATGTTCATTCATTGGGTGGCAGGGGAGGTGCTCCCTTTACTGGGAACTGTCAACTAAGTTTACCTGGTAGAGAGGCAGGGGCACCTGCACTGGCCACTGAGTTGCATCCAAAAGGAGCAGAGGGCAGTAAGCCTGGTGCATGGTGCTTTCTGGGGCATTAGCTTCCACTCTGAGACTATGGCCAGAGGCAAGTCCATCCCTTCCAATAATGGGGGCACTGCAGAGAGGAAAAGAAAGTGTTGGGGTTAAATAAAATCAGGAAATCATAGGGAATGGGCTTTGCCCCTTTCCACTAGAATGTCAACTGCATCAGAGCTGCAGAGGCTCCAGATGGGGTAGGAATCACAAAGGGAATAAAGGCTGATGTGTGAGAGCCACCTGGCCACTTGGTGAGGCCTCCTTAGGTGATTGCCCTTGGATAGTAAGCATTAGAGACCTTTTGTTTGGCTTTATTCATATGGGAAATCAGAAACTATCCACTTGTTCCAGTCCCAGACATACAGTATAGTTGGGTGTTGTGGAAGATAAAACTATATATTAAGATGAATTTTGGGGGGGGGGGGCAGTGCAGTGGTGTAGTGGGTAAAGCCACCACCTGCAGTGCCAGCATCCCCTCTGGGCATGTTTGAGTCCTGGCTGCTCCACTTTTGATCAAGCTCTCTGCTATGGCCTGGGAAAACAATAGAAGATGGCCCAAGTCCTTGGCCTCCTGCACCCACATGGGAGACCTAGAAGAAGCTCCTGGCTCCTGGCTTCAGATCTGTGGAGCTCCTGCCATTGTGGCCATTTGGGGATTGAACTAGTGGGTGGAAGACTGTCTTTCTCTCTCTCTCTCTGCCTCTGCTCTCTGTAACTCTGTCTTTCAGATAAATAAATCTTTTAACAAAAAAAAATGATGGCTTTTGCTAACAAGCCTTGTGACCAGAAAATTGCCTCTCTGTGTCTGTTTTGTTCTTTAAGGAATTTGTGTAAAAATAAATGAGAAAGGCCGGCACTGCAGCTCACTAGGCTAATCCTCTGCCTGCGGCACTGGTACTCCACGTTCTTGTCCCTGTCGGGGCGCCGGTTCTGTCCCAGTTGCTCCCCTTCCAGTCCAGCTCTCTGCTGTGGCCCAGGAAGGCAGTGGAGGATGGCCCAGGTGCTTGGGCCCTGCACCCACATGGGAAACCAGGAGGAAGCGCCTGGCTCCTGGCTTCAGATCGGCGCAGCGTGCCTTCCGTAGAGGCTCTTTGGGGGGTGAACCAACAGAAAAGGAAGACCTTTCTCTCTGTCTCTCTCACTAACTCTGCCTGTCAAAAAAAAAAAAAAATGAGAAAGCAATTCCAAATGACAGAGTTCCACTCAAATGCATGATCATTACAGTTGTGGTAGCTCTGTGAGCTGGACGGAGGGGATCTTTGATAACCTTCAGACTTCCCGAGCTATTTCAACAGGAATATTCATTACGAATCTTAGTATCTGATGCAAGATGGGATCTTGAATTAGAACCTGAATGGAAACACTTTGATGCCACCGCTGCTACAGCATTATTCGCTGAAGCCCCCTCCCAAAGTATAAGAGCCAGGAAGACGATGGGTAGATTGAGGAAGCAGTGGGAGCTGAGAAACTACTGATGAAGCATGTGTGTAGGGTCCTGGTGCACATTCCTTTCAGACAAGGTCAAGAACGGAGGACTCTGTCCTGCACCTCTGTATGCTAAATGGTAGTATCTAGAATAACCAGACTGGTCTTGGACTTCTAGAAATGACAGTGTATTGAAGACTAAGCCTCCCCCTGGGTGTGTCTAGCAATACTAGACAAATGAATGTTGTAGTTAAGACATTGGGTGAACTGCAAAGGCAAAGGAAAACCAAAGCAGGCAGATCCCAGACAGATGGGATGTCCCTAAAGTGTGTGTGTGCTGCAAAGTAGCTGGGAAGCCAAATGGAGCTCTGAGCTGTCTCCTAAGGAAAGGGGACCAATACAGGATCTCTAGGTCCAGCAGAGCTGGTGGGGGTGGAGGTGGAGTGCAGTGTTGGGAACATTCACAACTTCTAGCAGAAGGGGCTGTACCTCAGCAATAAGGGCAAGTTGTAAAAGTACCTGAGAAGCCGGTGCTGTGGCATAGGGGGTTAAGCCACTGCCTGCAGTGCCGGTATCCCATATGGGTGCTGGTTCGAGACCCGGCTTCTCCACTTTTGATCCAGCTCTCTGCTATGGCCTGGGAAAGTAGTGGAAGATGGCCCAGGTCCTTGGACCCCTGCACTTGCGTGGGAGACCCAGAAGTGGCTCCTGGCTCCTGGCTTCAGATTGGCGCAGCTCTGGCCATTGCAGCCATTTGGGGAGTGAACCAGTGGATGGAAGACCGACCTCCCTCCCTCCCTCTCTCCCTCCCTCCTTCCCTCTCTCTGCCTCTCCTTCTCTTTCTGCGTAACTCTTTCAAATAAATAAATAAATAAATCTTTCTAAAAAGGTATCTGAAAGACTGAAACTCTGCTTTGAAAAGTTCAAGCCCAGATTGGATTATGTTGAGTGCTGGTACTCTGACTGGCTAGCCTTGCTCCTCTGACCAAAAATGGTAAAAAAAAAAAAAAAAAAAAAAAAAAAAAAAAAAAAAAAAAGAAAGAAAGAAAGAAAGAAAGAAAAAAATCTTGGGAAGAATGTGACATCACATGGAATCTGTCATTCAATTTATTTTATTATGTAAGAAAATAGAAACAAAGGAAGAAAAAGATATTAGAAATCAATCCACAACAGTTCACTTACTGGAGTTTTCAGGCATGGGGTTAAAAATGACTACAGGTGTTATTTCAGTAAAATAGTTAAGATGAGAAACTAACCTTTGTGAAAATAGTAAGATGGAAATTCAAGCACAAAAAATAGAATATTTTAAAAATCTTAATAAGACAATGATTTCCCCAAATTTCATGTTTATCTGCTAATTTAATAATATTTGTTGGGGTATGTGTTTTGGTGCAGTGGCTTGAACTGCTGCTTGGAAAATCTGCATCCCATATTGGAGTGAAGTTGGAGTCCTGGCTCTTGATGCTTCCAATCTAGCTTCCTGTTGGTGACTCCTGGGAGGCAGAAGAGAATGGCTCAAGTATTTGGCCGCCGCAAACCACATGGGAGACCCAGATGGGTTTCTGGCCTTGCCTAGTCCTGGCTGTTGGAGCTGCTTGGTGAGTGAATCAATGGATAGAATATTCTCTCTCTCTCTTTCAAGTATGTAAAAATATTTGATGGATCCAAGCTTTTTGTAGTTACAAGGATTAATTTATGTTTGACTCTCAAAGTCATTTTTGAGCTTAATTAACTTCATGAAAATGCTGGCTAGCATGTTCATTTTTTTTAAAAAAAGAATAAATTATGGAAAATGGTATTGTAAAGATTTTATATATCTCTAAATGTCATCATCAAATCTTTGTAACAGTGTAAAGCTGAGAGTGTGTATTTTCAGATCAGAAGCTTAAGTCAATCATTATATAATTAGTGCAAAAGCAAAAAATCTGAGAATTCTGTAGGCAAGATTACTTTAAAATCATGTAAAACCCTCTATAACTCTCATTAAGCCTTATTTTATGTCAATAAACTCATTTCTTCCAGCTAAAGGATTTATTTAACCTGTTAAATATATTTGAAAGGAGTTCGTATAACTTCATAATATTTTAATTTTATTTCTTAGTTTTCAATTTTTTAAAATAAAAAAAATTAATAGTAGTGTTTGAAAGTCTCACATATTAAGTAAAAATTTCAAATGATAGAATTGAAATTCAGCAGTAGTGTTCAACAGTCTCAAATATCAAATTAAGGGGCCGGCGCTGTGGCGCAGTGGGTTAACGCCCTGGTCTGAAACGCCGGCATTCCATATGGACGCTAGATCTGGTCGTGGCTGCTCCTCTTCCGATCCAGCTCTTTTCTGTGGCCTGGGAAAGCAGTAGAAGATGGCCCAAATCCTTGGGCCCCTGCACCCAAGTGGGAGACCTGGAAGACGCTCCTGGCTCCTGGCTTCGGATTGGCACAGCTCCGGCCATTGCGGCCAATTGGGGAGTGAACCATTGGATGGAAGATTCTCTCTCTCTCTCTCTCTGCCTCTCCTCTCTGTGTAGCTCTGACTATCAAATAAGTAAATAAATTTTTAAAAAATCACACTACAAAAAATTCAGTAATTTCAACTCATTTCCTTGAGAGTCAACTTACCTCCTTTCACAGGATAAGATAAACGAAGTCTTCTTCCGGTTATTGAGCATTTTATAAAATAGTCTGCCAATAATGGGATTACTCTTAATTTTATGAATAAAAATAAGAACATCTGTTGCTTACTGAGTCTTTCACTATAATTCTAAGTAATTAATTGTCAGGAATAATATGAATTTCTAAAACATTTGGTGCTCCATTTTTTTTTTTGACAAGCAGAGTGGACAGTGAGAGAGAGAGACAGAGAGAAATGGTGCTCCATTTTTAAACCTACTGTAAACCTATGTTGCTATAAACCAATCATAGTTGCAGCTTCATCTTTTGAATAAGCAATAATAATAGAAAAGTTAACACTTTTTCCATTTATTGTTGAGTTTCAAATATAGACAACTCTTTTATATAATGAATAAACTCTTGTATTTTTTAAACATCTATTTTTATTTATTTGAGATACAGAGTTACAGAGTCAGAGACTGGGGTGGGGTGGGGTTTTCCATCTGCTGGTTCACTCCCCAAATGACTGAGTTTCTGTCTGACCCAGGGCCAGACATTGTGGGCATTTGGGGAATGAGCTACTGTATGGGAAATTTCTCTCTCTCTTTCTGCCTTTCAAATAACATAAAATACAGATTAGGAACACATACAATGGGTATGCCACAGCCCAGCAATGGGGAAAAAAAATCCATCAAGACTAGAGAATGTTAGAAAATAAAATGACCTCTCTCTTTGGGTCTGGATCCAGAAAAATACTACTTTGTTTCCTAGACTGCCCCTAAATTATTTAATATATGTAGCCTTACCTGTAAAGCTGTCAGATACACATGAAAATACTACAACATTTAAATTTAGAGGAAAGATGTGGGCTAAGAGTGAAACATAAGAGGATGATCAGAAACCAGTGATATATTTTAAATGTCAGGGTTCTATCAGAGCAGCTTCTGCAGCAAACAGAGGCAATAAAATCTTCTGTTCAAATCCATTCTCAGGGAGTGCAGTCCCAGGGAAGTGGAAGTAAGGAAATAGGAATGAAACTGAGAAGGAACCAGGGCAAGTACAAGCGCTATAGAGTTGGCTGCCATTAGCTTTCCAGGCAACTGTCTCACAAGACCATTTTTGGAGAGGCCACATGAACAGAATTTCTGGAAAGTCTTTCTGGGGACAGCAAAGAGAAGAATTTATCTGGAAGCCACCATTTCCTACTGGTCAAAGATCTACCCATCAGGGGGATAACTTCACAGGAAATAATTCCATATTCCCAGGTGCATACAGTTGGTCATTAAGAGTCTACAGCTTCTCATGCCCTCACAGCAGTGGAGAGGAGACGCTGGGGAGGAGGAAGAGGCGGGGCACTATGGGTTTGTGCCATGGAAACTGGGCAAAAACAAGTGGCCGAGGACCCAGGAGGTGGGAGTCCCTGAGTGGATCTAAGGAAGTGAGTGTGAGACTCTTGCCTGGGCAGCCCAGTGTTGGAATGCCTGGCCCCTAAAATAACTCACCCGCCCATAGGGAATCGATGAGGCTCCCTTTTTTGCTTCCTTTTAGGCACCAGGACACATACAGATCCTCCTCCTCCTTGAGCAGATGAGGACCCAAGTTCCTTGGTAAACCTGTAAGATAGATTTGATAGAAAGTAACTGACAGGTTCAACCAACAAATCAAGGAAATGTACTAGTTCAGATAAGAGGAAGTCCAGGTGGTGGTGGTTCCAACGGCTTAGTCATGCTTAAACTTCCAACTTTGAAGTGATCTACCACCTGCCCAGATAGATTTATTTGCCTCCCTCCCTGCCTTCCTCCCTGCCTTCCTCCCTCCCTCCCCCTAGCTTGCTCACTTTCCCTCCCTCCCTCTCTTCCTTCCTTCCTTCCTTCCTTCCTTCCTTCCTTCCTTCCTTCCTTCCTTCCTTCCTTCCTTTTTTTGTACAATGAAATAGTCATATGTAGTATGTTCCAACATCATTAATTTTTCTGAGTTCCCTTTACGTGCCAGCTTCAGCACTCTGCAGTATAGAAGCCAACTGCTTTGTCAGCTATTTCACACTACCTATGAAAAGTTGCCAATTTCTCAGCTAGAAAAATTAGTGGGATTCTTATTTATTTCTTCTCCATCTCTGGCACCTGAACAAATCAAAAATTTCCTGTTCCCTTATGTACTGTAGCTCCTCTTCCTTAATCATGTTTTGTAGTTTTAGGATTTCTGCTTGCTAGCAAAGCCAACATGGCTAACTGAAGCAGAAGTTCATCTATTGAACAGGTACCTAGGCTGACAGAATCTATGGACAAGAGGGTAAACAACTCGAGCAGAAACCAGAACAGGATAGGCAGAGTCCACATTGCTGTTGGCAGCACAGTCACTCTACAGCTGGATCTATCATCCCTGGCTCAGTGCACCTGCCCTGCCCAGCCCTGGCATACAACCTCACCCATCCGTTTGGTGATGACTTCTCATCACAGGTCTTTGCTGAAAATCACAGACAATTAATGGTACTTGAATTTCAGAAGTGGAGACTGTTATAAATGACTTGTTTCAGTTATTATCCCTAAAGACCTGGTTTTTCAAATAATGTATTTAAAAACGCTGTCCAATAGCAAATTTAATTATTATGCAGTCTAGATTTCTCTGTTGGAGCTTCACTATAAATGACTGATGTTGTCTCCCCATTGGTTTTACTTCAGTTTTAGTCAAAAATATCAGGTAATTTAAATTTTCTGACAGACTATTTGCTATGGTTTTTGGCAGCTAAAGGAATAAGCGTATTCAGCATGCATAGCTTGAAATTAATTGTAATTAAATCAAATCAGCTAACATCTCTAGGTACTCAGCCAGAGAGAAAGTGACTTAACCACTTATTAGATTGTATTTGTTATTTTGTGACATTGTGCTGATGGACACCCTGAGAAATCCAAGATGAGATATGTAATGTAATAAACCTCACGTGATTATCCACAGAGCAAAATCTACTTTTATCTAAGCTGTC
This sequence comes from Oryctolagus cuniculus, assembly GCF_964237555.1. Taxonomy (NCBI): domain Eukaryota; kingdom Metazoa; phylum Chordata; class Mammalia; order Lagomorpha; family Leporidae; genus Oryctolagus; species Oryctolagus cuniculus. The sequence goes on along the minus strand of NC_091447.1, from coordinate 3,085,530 downwards.
CAGATTTTTTAGTACCAGCTAAGGAGGTGGCTTGTGTTATCCATGCTAGTGTGATTATAGATAGGTAAAAAAGGGGGCTCATTTCAGCCTGGAGGGTCTCTCTTCCAAGGAACCCCCAAACTGTGACTACATTTTATGTATGTTTTTGATGTATTTAGTTAAATACTCATTCAGAAAACTTAATTTTGCAACTCACAAAAAGCTCATAAACTCCTAAATTCATTAAGTATCATAATTGTTCTGCCCCCTTACACATTTCTCTCTCCTCAAGTCTTTGAAAATAGGATGCATAATCATGATACTTGGAAATTTTATTTTTCAAAGATTTATTTATTTTAAAGAGTTACGGGGGGCGGGGAGAGGGAGAGAAAGATGTTTCATCTGCCAATCCAATTCCTGGATGGCCAAAATGGCCAGGGCTGGGCCAGGACAAAGCCAGGAGATAGGAGCTGTCTCCAGGTCTCCCACATGGATGCAGGGGCCCAAACACTTGGCCCATTCTTTGCAGCTTTACCAAGTGCATCAGCAGGAAGCTGGATTGGAAGTGGAGCAGCCAGGACATGAACTGCTGCCCATGTGGGATGCTGCCTTTGTAGGTGGCAGCTTTACCTGCTATGCCGCAATGCTTGCCCCATCACATTCCATAACTTCTAATGTCATTCTTTATGTTAACATGACAGGCTGGCCCTTTTACTTTCTTGATCCTTGAGTCTCTCCTTTAATACAGTGAATGGTTCCTGAATCCCATCAGTCCCGCTGAGTTCAGGGCCCATCCATAAGTCAGAGAGTGGACATAGATGCCACATGGACAGGGATCATGGCAGGTCACACCAGGAGAGGAAGCCACAGCCATGGGCACACAGAGGGATAGTGAATGTTTGCTCAAAGATGAGTGAATGAATGAGAGAAGAATGAAAGCAAGAGAAGCAGTCCTGGGTGGGGTCACAGGGCTCCCAGCACAGAGTGCACCCCAGTCTATCCCACATTAAGCCCCTTCTACTGGGGGGAGAAGGGATGTCACACTGCACCTGCTCCACTTCCCCTCCAATCATACAGAACATTCCTGGGTCAGCAGAAGGATGAGACCCCCCTAGGGAGGGCCTTCCTTGTCCCTGGGCCCCAGAGGACCTCCAAACTGCTGCTACGTGGCTGTTCATGGGCAAATGTTACAGGGCAAGATTCCCACATCTGTTCTTAGGGAGTGCAATGCACAGCTGAACAAGAAAGCCTGGCTGTCTCCCATTTCTCTGATGGGGAAACTGAGGCTCAGAGTCTTGTCTGGGGTCAGCATCTGGAACGAGAATGGGCATGACTGTGACTGTCTCTCTGATTCTGTACCCTGAACTCAAGGCCCTGCTCTGGGCTCCATGGGACTCGGGGTCCCAGCGTCCTTCAGGGGTTGTACCCTCCTGGCCTGCAGCCTTCTGAGAAGTCAGGAGTTAGAGGCACCCCCATCTCAGGCTGTGTGTCCATCCTGCTCTGGCCCTCAGCTCTCTTGGTATGGGAACAGCCCATGCATGTCAGGACCAGGAGTTCCGGGAACTGCAGGCCACAGAAACCTCTCCCAAGGCATCTGGGTGCAGCCTCATTATCAAGGGAGTCCCAGGGTTTATGGCAGTTTCTTGTCTTCAACCTGGCTCTGCTGCTAAGTAGACTGCAGAGAGCAGGGCCTCTAGCCTCCGTGGGGACCTCACACGCCCATGTCACTGAGTGGTCAGGACACAGTGAGAGTCCCACATGAGGACAGAGGCCTGCAGGGGCTCAGCCCCCTCAGCTGTTTATACTCACATCTCCCCACAACAGCCCAGGGCTCTCATCTCTCTGGCCCCTGCCTCCTCTGTCCCCTGTGCTGGGGCAGTCCGCCTCTTTTGGACCCTACAGTTCATCAGGGAATCAGGGTGCACCACTAGTCATGGTGAGATGACCCTCAGCTCAGCTTCCTGGGGGTGGGCTCCAGCCATTAGACCCCAGGACCTGGAACTAGACATGACCATGAGCTCATGACCTTGTGATGGGGACATCGGCTGTCCTGAGTGGTGTACACTCCACTCTGTGCATTCCCAGTGCCGGGGAGCACAGGTCTCTGGGGCTGTCCAAGCCAAGGCAGCCAAACTGAGCTGCCTGGGACTCTGCAGGGGAGGTGCACCCACTGCCACCCACTCCCTCCAGTTGGCCTGACCTGGGCTCCAGGCTGATGGGTGTTCGGGTGCACAGGCATCAGGTGATCTGGGACATTTTCCAGAGGGACAGTCATGGGGCCAGTGCTGTCACTGGGTGTGATCCAGGCCATTCCCAGGAATACACACAGGTCAGCATTCCAGTGCCCCAGCTTCCTCCTCCACAGGCATCCCTCAGCCCTAGTGGATCAGCTGAGAAGCCCATTAAGAAAATCCCTGTGGCTATAATCTCTTGATGAAATTCATAGCCTTCATACTCCCTCCTAGCTTTCTGTGATGTCCTTGTGTGCCCACAGGCCACACAGTCTGGCTCATGCTGGGGAGGGGAGTCCTCATGTGGGATCAGCACAGCCGTGACCTGGGTGGGGCCTCCCTCTCAGGGGGTTCCTCATCTGCAAATGGGGAGTGACAGCAGTGCTTCCCCATGGCTGAGATACGGGGCCCAGTGCACCTGGCCAGGGGCCCAGAAATCGCAGGAGCTCAGGGAAAGAGCAGTCACTGTCCTTGGGGACATCCTCTGTGTCTCCATCTTCCCAGCCATGACCAACCCATCTCATCTGCACACCAGACAGTCTGGATCACATGGGGTCCTGGACAAGGCTCCCCTGTCTCCTGTGTTGTGAGCAAACCCCTGCTCTGCTTCTCTGCCAGTGACCCATTGTTGAGCACAGGGACAGAGACTGTGACAGCTTCTGTGTGGCCCATGGCTCTGAGGCTGTGCCCTAAGAACCACCTACCCTCTCCCTGTGCGCCCCTCATCCCAGAAGCTGGGGGGCTCCCAGTGTGTGCAGGGAGGTGCAGTGCATCGCATTCCCTGTACCAGTGATGGCTGTGGGCCGGGCTGCCATCCCATTTCACAGATGAGGACATTGAGGCTGCAGTGAAAACATCCACTGCAGGTCAGTTCTGTGTGACCTTAGAGCCCACGTCTACGACCATGAGGAGGTGCTGCCCCATCCATGACAGTGTCCCCATGTTCATTGCTTTCCTTGGCCTTCCCATTATTTGCTGCTCTTTGTCCAAAAAGGCAACCCTGGCTCTGCCCCTGGGAGGTGTCAGTGTCGTCTCCAGAGGATCCAGAGCCTTGGCATTGGGGCCACTGTGCAGTGAGAGTGGGGAGGGGAGGGCAGGGCCTGGGGAGTTTGCACAGTGCAAATTGTACATACACACTGGGTAAGGAATTAAATTTTATTATAGTACAGGGACAATAAGGTGGAGAAAAGGAACACAATGGGGAGGAGTAAAGAGAAATACAGGATCACGGGGATGGGGAAGGACAGGTGTGGCACTGGGGCTGAAGCAGAAGGGACTGCAGGAGCTGGGGCTGAGGCCGGGGCCAGTGCTGTGTCTGGTGCACCCTGCTCGATCCCTGGGGACACGGCTGTCCCCCGCGCATCCTTGTGCCAGTGCTCCTCCTTGGAGGGCCAGCACTGCTCCAGCAGGAATGTTGCTTGAAGGTCAGTGGTCTGTTCCGCTCCAGCCGTGAAGTCAGGTGCTGGGCCCGGCCCTTGCCTTGCTTCACTTCCAGCACAGGTGGAGCCGTCCTCAGGCCCCACTGTCCCGGCTGTGAGATGGGCATTTATGGAACCCCTGGGCTCTCTCTGGGCAACGGTTACCAACAGTAAGTGACTGAGCGGGACCTCAGGTGGTTTGTGCATGCTGGGGAACACCTGTGATGGTAGCTTCAAAGCTGTGGGCATGTTTGACCTCTGCCCCACCACACAGAGCTCATCAGTTTTAGGCAACTGATGCAGGTCTGGGCTGCTGGCGATCCCCAGCCTGCTGTGCTGCTCCAGGGGCGAGGCTGACTTGTCCTGGACCTGGGGGACAAGAGCGAGAATGGCAGGGAAGAGGCAGTCCCAGAGATCCCTCCACAGCCAGCAGCTCTGGGCCTCAGGCTGCCCCCACCTCTGAACTCCAACCTCCCTCCTCCAAGGGTGAAGAGGCCCCGTTCCCCCACACCCAGGGCCCATGAGGTCCCAGTGGTGTCCTGGCCAGCAGAGACCTGCCCTGGCTACCAGACTCACCCTGGCCTTTTTCTGTTTTAAGCGCCAGGTACGTCGGGGGTGAGGGTTGGCCCAATGTTCCCACCACTGGGCAAGGCGCCCACAGCAGGGTTTCTTGGGGCCTGGGCTTCGGCATCGCGGGATGCAACACAGGAACATCTTCTTATGAGACTCTTATCCAAGTGAGCTGGCTCAGGCTCAACTCTGGAATGTGGGGGTGGTTGCCGGGGCAGCCAGTTCAACAGGTCATCACCAACATAGTGAGGTCACTTCCTGTGGCTCCTAAGCTCAGCCCCCTCCTCACACAAAATATCCCCAAATTCTCAGTGGGCACTACCTATTCCACTACCCCATGCCATGTGCCCACTGTCCACAGTTGCACCAACACAGGCAGCACCTGCCACAGGGCTGGCCTGGTGGCAGACAGTGTCACCTGGCTCAGACCTGCTCTCTCATCCTTGTACAAGTTTGATCCTGCACAGATCATTGTCCCTCTCTGGACATTCTCAGTCTCTCTTCTTGTCTCTGGGGATCATTCTAGCATCTGCTTGAAGGGATGCCATCAGTGCTGTAGTGCCAAGGAACCCCTAAGCCTGGCATCACCTGTATGACGCAAACACCCTAGATGTGGGAGATCCCAAGAAGGGCTGGACAAGGAATGGGGCATGCTTAGAGTTCTAGGAAAAGGAGGGGCTTCCCTGGCCTCTCCTGCCACATCTTAGGCACTCCATAGGTCTGGCTGTGGCATAACAGGAAATCTGATTCTCATGCCATGGTTGTCCTTTCTCTCTCTCTCTCTCTCTCTCTCTCTCTCTCTCTCTAAGTTTATTTGAAAGAGGGAGAGAGGGAGAGGGAGAGACACAGAGCATTGTGTTACATCTGCTGGTTCACCCCTCCCCCATAAAAGGTTGTCATTCCAAAGTGAGCCTGGCAGAACTCCATCTGCATCTCTCCCATGGGTTGCAGGAGCCCACATATGGGGACAGTTTTCCACTGCTTTCCCAGTTGTCTGAGCAGGGAGCTGGGATGGAAGTGGGGAACCAGTGCTCAAACTTACACTGAGGTATGGGATGCTGGAGTTGCAGGTGATGACTTAACCTGCTGTTCCATGACACAGGCCCCAGGGAGACAATTTTACCTCCCCGTTTTTCTCTTACTCCTCACAAGTTTGTAATGCTCTTCTTTATGCTCCTTCTGCTAGAGGCTGAGCTATAGCCAACACTCCAGCAATGACAATGGTGACCTACGTGGGATGGTTCCTAGCCTAGGGTTGGGGCTTCTGGGAACTGGGAGTTCAGCAGTTGGCAGTGTCAGATTAAAGAATGCCAGGCAGCTTGTGGGTAACACTTGCTGCATCCTGGGTCAAGATGTCCATCACCAAGATCTGAGCAATGGTGGCAGCAGCACATCCAGGAGCACTTACTCTTGGGGACACTTACTCCATCCTGTGCCACTCAGGTGTGGCTTGGGACCTGGCCATCCTGAGTTGCTGATGCAGAGAGCTGCGAAGTGCATGGTCACCTGCACTCCTGTTTGTCTAGCATCTTACGGGAATCATGGCTGAGTCATTGGGGCAGCTCTGATAAGTGTCAAATATCCCAGACATGATTACGAAAACCGGAAGTTCAGCAACATATCACAATTGTGGAGGAGAAAGGGACAGCCTTTCCCAGGATGCCAGAATGCTGGTGTCAGGTTCTCCCCCGGGAGACAGAGGAGTGCAAAGCGAGAGGTCTGAGAAAGCCCTGAGCCTGGTCTCTGGGTTGCTGGGTCTGACCTTCCCTGCTTCACAGCATGGGGCCACTTTCTTCCGGGTTAGAGACCACTGCCTTCCATAGGTAGAAATTGAGAAGGAATGTCATGGTTCACCGTGGATGACTCTGATGTTGGGTTCACCTTCCCACCACTTGATGTAAGTCTGGGATTTTATTCTTCTTGCTCCCCCAGTCCCTAGAGGCTTTCATGTTTCACCAGTTTTGTGTACCTTCCCACAGGGGGGAGGGTAGAATATCCTTTCCAAGCTGGAATCTGGACTTAAACCATCCCCTATCCGACTCCTGTAACTCTACAGTGGCCTCTACATCCCAAAGAGGATAAGGGGGTGTGTAAGACAGCAGGCTTCCTGGGACCCTGATGCCCAGGGAAGTCAGGTGGTTCTAACAGCTGCTTCCTATCTCAGAGTGTCCAGACAACTTAAACACTATCAGTCTTGAAGCTAATCCTCTTTATTGGTGGACACTGCCTTCTGTGTTTCGTGAGCCATAACATGGAGAACATCAGCATGGGGCCAGAAAGATGTGGACACAGGCTACTGGCTTGCTTATTGCTCTTCAGTTTATTCCAGGGACCCCAAGAGGATGAGGGACACTGACACAGGTGGGTGACCCGGAAACCACAAAGTGCCCATCCATATATTAGCAGCTAAGTTAGAGCCTCGCCCATGTGCCTACAGCAAGCAGGAAGGACACTGGTGATGAGTGGCCAAGGTGTCCCCAGACGGGAAGGGCTCAGCTCCTTCAACAGAAGAAGACTGATGGGTTACTGGCTCTGCAGATGGCTTCTCTGGATAAAATCCAAATCCCCTGTGGAGCCTCTGGCTATCCTAGAGGTAGAAGAGGACAAGCTAGAGAGATAGAGATGGACACTGGAGTCACAAAATAAGCTATTAAAGGAGTTTCAGTGACAGGAAACACAGTGACGGGTGGAAGCTCTGCCCTGTAACCCGGTTTTAAGGTTCTGACTCATTGATTTCCTGAGCTTCCCATCCCACCCTTGGGAAGAGACTGGTTATGAAATCAGATGCTTCTGTTTATAAGCCAGGATGGAGCAGCAGCAGATGTCTAAGTCATTAAAAGCCTTCTCAGGGTGGGACTTGAAGCAGGAGTTTGGACACTGTGGGGGATACACACATCCTATATGGCGGTGCTTAGGTTCCAGTCCTATCTCTACTTTGATTCTAGCTTCTTATGTATGTACTCCTAGGGAGGCAGTGCATGATGGCTTAACTGGTTGGGTCCCTGCCACCCATGTGTCAGACCTCAATTGAGTGCCCTGCCCCAGTAGTGGGCATTTCAGGAGTGAATCAGCAGATGTGAGATATCTGTCTCTTTCAAATAAATAATGTTTTAAAAAATCTATAGAGGGAAATTTGATATTTGGTCTGCTTATGATCGTCAAAGTGGTAATGGGTAGGTATTGGTTTCAATGATTGCTGGAGTCCCTCAGGTTTTAGGCGTAAGGTTCATATGACTTGCTGCCTGCAGACCCCAATTGTCTGGAAACCATCCAATCAGACCCTAAATACAAACTCAGTTAACCTTTACTAAGAAATTCATGAAAATCGCTTAAAGGTCTTTACCAAGTCTTAACCTGTTACAGCAACCACAAAAAGGAATTAGGATTCAGCCCATGTGAATTATCTATGGAAGGCTCTTTCCCAATTGTGCTGGCCCTTTAACCTGCCAAAGGTGGAAAATGAGAACAAGAAAACACAATGAGGGCAGGTAGTGGCTGCTCTCATCTGGTGTGCAAATAAGACCTACTCTCACCTACACAGGTAGGAAGCCTACCTGCTTGATCGTAAACTGAGCTCCCTTCAGGAGCAGTTTAACCCCATCTGGGCAGGACCACACTTGGCCCTGTTTACCACTGACTGTTCTCCTAAACTACCACACGGGACTCCTTGCAGTCACCACACCTGAGAGCAGAGATGTTCCTTGTCTCTCCTGAACCCCTGCATGGCTCCTTGGAGAGCCCCTGTCAGACCTCAAACTGCTGCTGTATAGGGCCCCACATTGAATGTCAGGTAAGGAAGCCTCTAAATGGCTGCCCTGTTGCCCACAGCCTCTGGGGGCTACACCTGGTGTCTCGACTCCTTTGTTGATCTTGAGTACGAGTCTCACTCCACCAACATGAGCCATGTCTAGGTTCAGCAAGAAGTAATTACAGAAGCATGACTTCCTGCCTTACCCCTCCAGAGTGGGAGTGAAATGTCTCAGGGGGCATCTTGTAGCCAAATGTATAGGATTTGGGGAAGAACTGGAACAGGGCAGGGAGTGTAAACTGCCTAGAGCTTGTTTTCCAGATGTACCCGGAGAGCTGAATTTGTTACACTAAACTGAGAGTAGCTGGGCCACAAGAACCGAGCTTGAGTCTGATCTTGCTGACCTGAGCTAGGCTTTCCTCATAATGCTATCCAGTTCTCCACCAGGGGAGGAGACGGCCGCCATTTTCTGAACACAGAAAGTATGAAGATTTCGCCCAGGCTGAAGCAAGAGGGGCCCTCTGGTCTGTGGTTGGCCTTGGCCATGCCCTTCCCCCTGCTACAGAAGCCCAGGCAGACGATGGAGGCAGTTTCTTCGGGGAACTCCTCCCTCCCACGGTCTACTTTGTCACTAGGTTATGTGGGGACGCCTGAAGCCAGAGAACCCTGACTGCGGACACCCGGACGTGCAGCCCTCCCAGCGGAATGGTCCACAGTCGCGGGGGATGCTGGGAAAACGGAGAGAGGAGGCTGCAGGGCTGGTGGCGTCTTTCCTCCCCGAAGACGCCATTTTGAAACATTTTCCTCATTCAGGCGCCGTTGGAGGTATCCGAAGCTTTCCCCTAAATATTCTATTATTATAAGTTTCTAACAGAAAAGGCGGCATTCCCTGCACCCCTCCCCACACAGCGCCCACAGCTGAGGGGCCGGGGTTCCGGCTCCAGGTGGCTTCCAGGGCCAAGTCCCGCGGCTGCCGCTCGCTTGTCTTCATCCTCCACACCGCGGTAGATGGGGGCCTTTGCACCCCAACCCCGCTTGGGGGATGGAGGACGCAGCCTCCGGGCTCCAGGAGCCGCCGCTGCCCGCGGGGTCCGCCTAACGGTCAGGGGCAAGCAGGCTGAGCCAGCGGCAGCAGCAGACGCCCCCTCGCGGTCGGAAGCTGGCGGCGGGCGCTGGGCGCGGGACCTTTCCGTTAAGTGCGCGTGGAGCGCGGGGTTGCACTCGCGTGACTCCCGGGCGCTCGAGCCTCTGCTGGCATCCCAGACGCCAAAGCCGTCGTAGAACCTTTGAGCCTGCAGTGTCCACGCCTGGCCCCTGTCCCCGGCCCGCGCTGCCCCCATGGGCCACCGGTAAGGTGCTGGCCGACCTGCTGGGGTCTTTCTGCACAGTTGACGTGGGGCCGAGTCGGCTGCCCCTTCCCTCCGGGGATCGCGGGGCCTTCCTCTCTGCGGGCAGGCGTGGACCCCAGTGGGCTGGGAGAGGTGGGGTTCTCAGGTGCAGACCCGAGGCGCTGTCTCTTCTGTGGCCAGGTGTGCAGGGAGGAACAAACGCCAGGCTGGCTGGCTGAGGAAGGGGCTGGGTCAAGAATGACGCCCGGGAGAGGGTGGGGCAGGGGCTGCAGCCTGGATTCCAGAAAATCTCTAGCACCTCTCAGCAGCAGGCAGGATTGGGTGGGCGTTGTCTTTTTTAAGGGAAGAGCTGCTGTTCCTGAAGACACGAAAGACTTGCAAGCAAAAAAAAAAAAAAAGTGGCAAGGAGGCTAATGCATGATCTCCGTCAGAACTTCCATTTTACAGGGGGGAAAACCGAGGCCCGGGGATGGAGGTGCTTTGTCTGGCTCCCTCCACTGCAGAGCTGGGAGGATGGGGCCGGTTGGAAGGCCTCCACTCCCTTCCTCTCTGGGCAATGGGCTGTGCTTGGGAAGGGGCTGATTTAGCGTCTTGGAGGCCCACCTGCTCCTCTGGGGCTCCTCAGTGGGAGGGTGGAGGTGAGAGGAGGGGACTGCAGTTGGCCCTTTGTTTTTCTTAAAGCAGTGGTAGACTTGACATTGAGTGCTGGGCCTGTTTGGAATGAAGAGACATGAAGTGTATTTCCCTGTAGACAGGGGAGACAGAAGTCCTTGATGAGCACTGACATGGTGAGCTGACCGCCCTGATCCGCAGTCAGACAATTTCATTCTCTTGGTGGCTCCTGACTGCCCAGGGAGGATGTGGTATTGACAGTGGGCTTGGTGTGGCCCTGGCTGCCCCTCAAGGGTGCGTGTCTTCACCGCAGCTACGTCTTTCCCAGCATCTTAGATTGAGCCCTCCACCTCCCCATTATGTTACCAAGGGATGGCCTCCTCAGTTTGGTATCGTAAATATAAAACTGAACCTTTGGTTCCTTTTTCAAGTTGCTTGGTTTCAAATAGGGACCAGCCCTATGCAAGCCTTCATTTCTAAGAGTGACCTATTTGGTCTTACAGGCTGAGGTCATGTTGGACTTGGCGGAGTGTCCCCAAATTTTGGGCTGCTAGCACCAGACATATTTCCCTTTGTCATCTGGTAGGTATGAATTGGTTCTTAGCTTCTCCAAGTCCTGTGCGAACAAAAGGGTGTGCTCCTCCTATAGGTTCCCGGTTACAACTTGCGGTTTCAATCTCATCTGAGTTGAAGTCCTCGCCAGACGTTTGCTAGCTGAGGTGTTGTTGGCAGGACATTTTGCCATCTGTCCAGGTGAGTGGTCTTTTATTTGAGAATGAAAGTGGGGGTGTGAGCATTGTGTTTCGTGGTTGGGACATCAGAGTATCAGAGTGCCTGGGTTTCGTGCCTGTCACCTTCCTGCTAATACAGATCCTGGGGGGTTAAGGCTCAAACGCTTGGGTTACTGCCGCCTGTGGGGAAATCTGGGGTGAGTTCCTGGTTCCTGGCTTCCACCTGGGACGGAAGCAGGTGTGTGGGGGAGTGTATCAGCGGATGAATGAGAAACTGAACTGAAACACATGGAATGTTCCTGTGCTAGAGAATCCATCTAATGGTTTGCAGTGACTCCAGACTTAATGCTGGTGTTTTCTGATTTGCTCATTTCCCTGATGGTTGGTTTTAGACTATGTGCACAGGACAAAGAGAAGATGGACTACAAACTACAAACTCAGTAGCTAGAGGTGGTTTATTCAGAGACAGACCTGAGAAAGGCCCTCTACCAGCGAGGGTTGGGAGCACATTCTGGTAGAGACTAGGGGCTTATCTAGCCTGGGCTACTTTTGGTTCAGGGTGAACAGGGATTAGGCAGAGCTGAGATGGTTTGCTCTGGCCTTTTCAAACTTCTGGAGGATTAGGGCTAATGGCTGAATTCTTGAGATAGTGGTGTGGCTGTAAGATAGCATCACTTCTGCACATGATGTTGCTCAATGTCCGGCATTCTGACTCTAAGGATAGATAGAGAGATGGGTGCTGATATCCTGTTGGCCACTTCCTGCTGATGCAGGGCTGTATGTCCAGATTGACTGGAGAAGAAGAGCAGTCTTGTGATGTTCCTGCGGGATGTCTTGGGATATAGCAGTCGCTCGTTCCTGTGAGCACTTTTGAAATATGGTAATTATATATCATAAGAATAAAGCACCGTGATTATGTGGAAAAAAGGAAGTAGTAGAAAAGTTACCCAGAGTGGAAAAGATGGCCAGAATGAGGCAGTTTTCATCAGGGCCTTGAGGAATTTTACTGTCATAGTTGACAGAGGTATGAGCATTCTTGTGCATACCTTCCAGGAGACAGATTAACATATGAAGTCTCTGAGAACCTGAATCCCCAGGCTGATACATCCAGTTTGACTGTGTGCCCGGGAGAGTGGTGTCTGCCACCTGATATGAGGGGTCTTGTTCATGCAGGTAGTCTGCATGAATCCAGGCTGAGCAGAAGATGCGCTCATTTTCATCAGCAGGGAGCCTGGAGGTTAGGTAGAATAGACCTCTCACAGGTTAAAAGTAAGCTTGGGTGAGGCAAAGGAACTCCGTTTTGTATTTAGATGGGCTTTCTGAAAAGGAGCCTAATTTTTCCTCAGGCTGTCTTGTATCAGACAATGAGAAGGGGACTTGACCCAAAGGAACAAATACCACATGATATCCCTGATCTGTGATAACTAATAGAGCACCTAGAAGGAAATCTGTGAAAGTGAAATTGACACTTTGAGAAACAATGACTTGAACAGCACTTGTCTTGACTGTTGAGGAATTTTTTTTTTTTCTTAATGGAGAATGGGACTGGGAATGAGAGAGGGGGGAGGAGGTAGGGTGGGAGGGCGGATATGGTGGGAAGAATCACTCTGTTCCTAAAATTGTACTTATGAAATTTGTACTCTTTCAATAAAAGGTTTCTTTGGGAAAAAAAATGGGGAAGGGGACATGAACTTGGTGAGACCCTCTAGGCCTGCCACCTCCCTTATGGAGAACATATGTTTCTCTGTGCTCTGAGATTGAGTTGGGGGGTGGGGTCCAAGGATGTAGGTACATGGGGGAAGGACCCAATCTATGTGGTTGGTATGGGGAGGCACAAGAGAGGGAGGAGACGGATGAGTGTGCTTGACTTGAGAGGGTGGTCTGGGGAACTCTATAATAATGGAAGTGTTAGAGGAGGGGGTGGAGAGTTTCTGAGTTTCCAAGAGGGGCTGGGAGGTTGAGGCTGAGGCTGGGTTGTTACAGGGAATTGAGTGGTTAGGGCAGAGCATAGGGTGGGGGGTCAGTAAGGAGGGGCTCATTAGCTGGATTGAAAACAGCTGGGTCAAAGGATGAGGCCTCAGCTCCAGATTCTGAGGTGGGTTTGGGAGGGAAAGGGGGAACAGAGAAGGACGTCATAGGAGGAACAGTCCTTACACAAAGACTGTTGGTTGTGAAGAGTTTTTGCAAGCAGGGAACCTTAGACCACTTGCCATTTCATTTGAGGAAGTTGTATAGTATGTAAGGACGTTTTGATCAAAGGTGCCAAATTCTGGCCAGTGGCTGTGGATGTCTGATTTATATTGAGAACAAATTTGCAGACAGAAGCGCTTCATTGGCAGGATTTGAATTTCTGTTCTGTCCCTTCTGGCTGCAGGTCCTCGAGGAAGCCACTTTATCACTCCTAAATGTTGTAGTGAGGAGTCTCACAAGGTGCCCCCAAAGGGCCGCTGTAGGCCGTACAGGAATTTCTGTGTGCAGTGCTTGGCTCAGGTCCAGGCCATCCTAAGGGCTGTACTGTTGTTTGCTGTGGATGTTTTGCCTGAATGGACAAGTGAGGCAGAAGGAGGTAGCAGGGCCTCTGGGAACAGCAAGCCTGGTGTTGGGGAGAGGAAGAGGAGGGGTTTCTATTGAAGGGTGGGAGCACTCATTGGGGAAGTAGTCAGGCTGGGTAGGAGCACAGGGCCATACAGGGGTGGCCTTGGGAGCTGGGCTGAAGGGGTTCACCCAGCATGCTGGGAGCCCTAGCAGGGGTCAGATGGCAGTGAGGGCAGTAGGACGCTGGTCAGGTGTGTGTGAGTGGGGACCAGGGCTTCACTTGGAAGCCTTGGCTCAGAATCTTCCCCCTTCAGACCTCAGACTCTTTTCCATCTCACCAGGACAGTCACTCCCCAGCCTCCACTGCAGTCCCTGCCTCCAGCCCACAGCAGGAGATTTGGGGGCCACCACCTAATAACTTGTGGGCTCTATGTCACCAGGCTCAGTTCCTGTAGAGAGCAAGCCCCCAGGGGAGCTGGAGCTGCATCTCAAGCATGGACACTCAGGGCTGCTGCCCCCTCGTCTCTCACTGTTGTCCTGTGGGCCATTTGGCATCTGTTGCCTCAGTATGGAGACACGGGAATGATCTGAATGTGCAGGGTTTGTGGAGAGAATGATTGGCAGAACAGACCCCAGTGTTTGGCCTTTGTCTACCGGCTGTATTACTGAGGGAAAGACAGGTGTCGATGTTAAACAAAGTACAGGTGCACCTGGAGGAGCTAGGCCATGGAGGGAGCTGGCTGAGGAGACAGGGCTGGGCTTGTAGAAGGGGCAGGGGGTGAGTGCCGGGCAATGCCCGGCTTCCTCCCGTAGGGTTCTCCCTGAAGGGCTGACAAGAACACTGCTGCGCTTCCCCTGCTCTCTGTGATTTTTCCATTTTCTTTTGTTGTGCTGAGAACACTGCACAGGAGATCTGTCCTCTGAGGCTTCTCTGCATCTCTAGAATTCTAATTCTTTAAAAAAAAAAAAGATTTTTTTTTTGAAAGTCACAGTTGGCCGGTGCAGTGGCTCAATGGGCTAATCCTCCACCTGCGGCGCCGGCACACCGGGTTCTAGTCCAGGTCGGGACGCCAGATTCTGTCCTGGTTGCTCCTCTTCCTGTCCAGCTCTCTGCTGCGGTCTGGGAGTGCAGTGGAGGATGGCCCAAGTGCTTGGGCCCTGCACTCACATGGGAGACCAGGAGGAAGCACCTGGCCCCTGGCTTCAGATCAGCACGGTGCACCGGCCACAGCACACCGGCCGCAGCGGCCATTGGAGGGTGAACCAACGGTAAAGGAAGACCTTTCTCACTGTCTCTCTCTCTCTCTCATTCTCCACTCTGCCTGTGGAAAAAAAAAGTCACAGTTACAGAAAGAGGGAGAGACAGAGATATCTATCATCTGTTGGTTCATTCCCCAGATGGTTGCAATGGCTTCCCTAGACCAGGCTGAAGCCAGGAGCTTCTGCCCAATACCCTGTGGGTTGCAGGGACCCAGGTACTTGGGCCATCTTCCTCTGATTTTCCCAGATCATTTTCAGGGAGCTGGATTGGAATTGGAGAAGCAAGGACAGGGACTGGTGCCCACATGGGATGTGAGGGTTTATAGGTTGTGGCTTTATCCTCTACATCACAACACTGGTACCATCTCTAGAACTTCTTCATCTCCCAGTCATTTGCTTTTGCTGGACCCTGGAAGGAAGTCTTTGTTGTCCAAGCGACTGCCTCAGTCACCTGAGGTACTTGTCTTGGTTGAGTTTCCCCCAGTGTGCTTTCCATGGCTATTCTGCCAGTATGGGAGGATGGACTTTGGGAATCTCTGGGAAGATTATCCAGGGTGATCTCATACCTGTCAAGGAATGAAGTGAACAAAGGGTTAAGTCAGTCAGGCATGGAGTGAATCCTCATTTGTCCCATGGACATCTTTAGAATGTTTTTGGGGAAAAAAAAACTGATCCTCAGCAGTATTCTTGAACTCCTTATATATAATATAAAAATGAAATGAGTCTTCATCTCTGTAATTGGAAAACCATTTTTAAAGGGGACATGTATTTTTTATATAAATAGAATTGGAGCTGCCCAAGTTAGGTTTGTGTATTAGTGTACAATTTATTTTTAGAATATATCTGTTAAAACTTATGTGGTTGCCAGTGCCGCAGTTCCATAGGCTAATCCTCTGCCTGCGGCGCTGGCACACCAGGTTCTAGTCCTGGATGGGGTGTCCGATTCTGTCCTGGTTGCCCCTCTTCCAGGCCAGCTCTCTGCTGTGGCCAGGGAGTGCAGTGGAGGATGGCCCAAGTGCTTGGGCCCTGCACCCCATGGGAGACCAGGATAAGCACCTGGCTCCTGGCTTCGGATCAGCATAGTGCGCCAGCCGCAGCGGCCATTGGAGGGTGAACCAATGGCAAAGGAAGACCTTTCTCTCTGTCTCTCTCTCTCTCACTGTCCACTCTGCCTGTCAAGAAAATTAAAAAAGAAAAAAACAGTTATGTGGTTAACATTATCCATAGAAGGGGCCGGCATTGTGGCACAGAGGGTTAAAGCCCCGGCCTGCAGCACCTGCATCCCATATGAGTGCTCCACTTCCAATCCAGCTCCCTGGTAATGTGCCTGGGACAAGTAGCAGAGGATGGCACAAGTCCTTGAGAATCTGCACCCATGTGGGAAACCTGGAAGAATCTCAGCTTCAGATTGGCTCAGCTCTGGCTGTTGCGGGCATTTGGGGAGTTAACCAGTGGGAAGATTCTCTCT
Source organism: Oryctolagus cuniculus (assembly GCF_964237555.1). Lineage (NCBI taxonomy): Eukaryota > Metazoa > Chordata > Mammalia > Lagomorpha > Leporidae > Oryctolagus > Oryctolagus cuniculus. The sequence goes on along the minus strand of NC_091447.1, from coordinate 3,069,629 downwards.
CTGTCTCTGTCTCTCTCTCTGTCTCTTTCTTGGCTTCTGCCTCTCTGTAACTCTTTCAAAAAAAAAAAAAACAGTAAATCTTTTTAAAAAAATTGCCCACTGGAAAAAAGAAAAGTGGAAGCTCATTTCACCAGTGCAGCTAATACTTTAGCATTCTTGGTCAGCATATGAAGTAAATTGGACGCTGTCAAGGTTAAGCCTCCCCTTGGGGCACCCTCATTTCTTACCAGAGTGCTGGATGAAGACCTGGCTACCCTGCTTCTGATCCAGCTCCCCTCTAATGCACTGAGAGACAGCAGATGGTAACCTGAATCCCTGGGCCTCTGACACCCACATGGGAGATGCAGATGGAGTTTCTGGCTCCTGGCTTCTGCCTGGTTCTGTCTTGGTGGTTGTGGGCATTTGGGAAGTGCATCACTTAATGGGAGACTTCTCTCTGTGTGTCTCTCTCTACCTTTCAAGTAGGTGAAAATAAGTAGACATTTCTTTGACTGTATTTTATCTTATTTTTTGGAGGTTTGCAGTTTTATTAAGAAAAAGAAGGACGCAAGTTAAACTGAAAGGCGGCATCTCCATTCCAGTGGTGCCTGAGTGTGCCGGACATCCTGAGAGGCACGTAGGGTTGCGGGTGGCCTCCATGCCGTCCTGAGGGCAGATGAGTGCTGTGATGCCCAGGCCCCGCTGCTGTGTCCTCCTTCAGCTTGTATGGCTCATTGGGATCAGGAGGAGTGAACAGCAGGCTGAGTAATGCACAGGCTGAGGAAGGCAGGCTGGGACCCTGACTCGAGACAGGATGGTGAGGATTGTCCACCACAGGAATCTTCTTAATGTAGCTGAGCTGTGTGCTGTAAAATTCTGTGTTTTGTGGACTCTGCTCAATTAAATGAAGCCAACAGGTATTGCACCAGGCCTGCTTGCTGAGCATCATGGACACCTCTGGCCAGTCCCTGGGCCCTGCGGATCCATTGCCACTCTCACTTATGCTCCAGCCTCATTTCCCTGCCCTCTGAGCCTTGCTGTCTCATATTGTGGCTCTCTGACTGGAGGACACCACTTTGGATCTTCCTGGTGACTGCCTGAGAGGGGCTGAGCTGTCTTGCATCCTAGGAGACATCTCTGTCCAGGCTCCCTGCTCCCTGGCTGCACTGCCTGCCTACTGGGGGCTCCTTGCTTCTGCTCTCTGGACAGCCTGCCCTGCCCTCCTTCTGGCTCTCACTGCTCAGCCCCCTCCCCAAGGACACCTGCCCATGCCCCACGGGTGCCACCTGATCCTGGGCTCACCCCACCGTGTCTTTCTTCTGTGGTACCCCCTCGTGGGACAGACTCTGTAGCTGTGGTGGAGGGCCCTGAATAGTCACTGTGTCAGTGTAAAGGGAGAAGATGTGTGTAACATTGAGCAAGTCAGCCAGGGCCTGAGAAGACCAGACAGTCCTCCTGGACCTGACTGAGAGCCTGAACATACATCAGCTCAGCCCACATGAGCATCCAAACAAACCACCCAGGCCAGGCAGAAAACGGGGATGCAGCCCTCAGCAATAAGGATCTGAGACCACAACATCCCAGATGGCCCCATGTAACCTCAGGAGAGACCTTGAGCCTGCAGCATGCCGGCTCCTGAACTGCAGATGTGGCGAGATGATACATCTGTGTCATAGAACCAGCTGTGCAGGGCAGGCAGCCACTCAGGCACCTTCAGGATGGAGAGTCGCACCACAGGTGCCACACAGGGTGGAGTGGGATGAGCAAGCTCACCTGTTCCCGCCTCTATGGGGCACCCAGCCTTCCCAGCTCTCTGTTCTTGGTGATTCTGATGCCACCCAACTGCCCCCCCTTTTTTGGCCCATTTTAGGAAAAGCAAACAAGAGGTTACTGCTGAGTAACTGAACTCCCTGGGAGCTGCATCAAGTACATTCTTTGCGTCCTGAAGGGTGTGGAGTGAGCCCATCTGATAAGTGAGGAAATGGAGGCTCAGAGCGGGGCAGGGGGTACTTGCTCCATGGCATCTTCTGAATGAGTGGAAGGGCCAGGGTTCTAACCCAAGATGGTTAGTTATAAAGCCAGGCTCTTACCACCAGACATGGGTGGGTGCAGCAGCTCTTATTCCCACCCCTCCTTAAATGCACATGGCAGACTGTGATGGGGGTTCCAGGGGACTTAATGATAGAGGGCTGGAGCTGAGCAGAGGCAGGGGAGAGCAAAGGCCTGCAGCTGGGGAGCAGCATGTGCCTTTGGGAACCCCCTGGGAGTAACATTACTAGCAGAAGGAAACAGGTGCCAGGCAGTCTTGGTATAGTCAAGAGCTCCTGGCCTTATTCAGAGGGAGAGGTTTTGGGTTTTAACCTGGAGCCGGGGGGAGACACCAAGAGTCAGCAAATACATTTTTTTTCTATGAAAGAGGGAAAAGAGATACAGAGAGAGAGATCTTCCATTTGTTGGTTCACTCCCCAAATGACTGGAGCTGGGCCAGGCTGGAGTGAGAAGAAGAGACCTCCAAGTACTTGGGCCACTTTCCACTGCTTTCACAAGACATCAGCAATGAGCTGGATCAGAAGTAGAGCCTTAGGGATTTGAACTTGTGCCCATTTGGGATGCTTGCATGGATGGCAGGTGGTGGCCTAACCTGTCATGTCACAACATTGGCTCCTGAATTTTATTTTTTTTAAGTGTGTGTCTTAGGTCATTTTTTTAAATAAATATTTATTTATTTAATTTAAAAGCAGAGTTACAGAGAGGCAGAGGCAGAGAGAGAGAGGTCTTCTATCTGCTGGTTCACTCCCTAAATGGCCACAGGACCTGGGCCAATCCAAAGCCAGGATCCAGGAGCTTCTTCCAGGTCTCCACATGGGTGCAGGGACCCAAGGACTTGGGCCATCTTCTACTGCTTTCACAGGCCATAGCAGAGAGCTGGATCAGAAGTGGTGCAGCCAGGACTTGAACTGGTATCCATGTGGGATGCTGGCACTGCTGGTGGCAGCTTTACCTGCTATACCACAGCGCTGGCTCCTGGATTTGTTTTTAAAAGCTTTGTTACAGGAGGGGTTTGTGGTACAGGGGGTCAGATTTCTAGCCTTGGATGCCTGTATCCCCCATGAGGGTGCTGGTTTTGGCTGCCAGTATTCTACTTCTGATTAGCTTCCCAGTGATGTGTCTCTGGGGGGTACAGGCAGTGGCTCGAGTACTTGGGTCCCTGCCACTGGATGAGAGTTCCAACTCTCTGATTTTCAAGTCATGAAAATCTATGGCAAAAAATGAAAAAAGTTTTTGTCCACTGAGTGGAGATTGACCATGGGGCCCTGGTTCCTAGCTGTGGAGATTGTGTCTCCTTAAGGAACACTGTGGTTGGAACAACTGGGAGGTGCTCCTGGCTTGGGAAAGGTGGGGCCAGAGATGCCGCTCTACACCCTGCCCAGGGTGTCCTGGACCAATTATCTGGGTCCAGTGTCCATAGTGCCTAGAGGAGAGCCCTGGGATGGGGGAACAGGAGTGGAAACCGGGACAGCAACGAGGAGCCAGAGAGACAGGGCTGTCAAGGAGGCAAAGCCACACATCTTGACTCTGCTGTACAGAGGTGACTTGGGTTTATGTTGGTTCCCTGCCCCGTGGCTCAATTTCCTTGCATACAAAATGGGCACAGTTGTCCCCTCTTCGAGTTATCAGGATTGCAGAAGGCAGTCCTTGTCAAACCCTGAAAACTGAGCCTCTGCACCTGCACCCTCATAGCTGCTGTGGACACCATTACTGTGTGTCACTTGTGAGGAGAGGGAGCTGACCTTCCCAGCATCCCTGGAACTTCACCCAGATCATCTTATCCAGGTCCTTGGTTTTTAAGGCTTAGAATCACATTTCAGACCTGAGTGTAACCTGAGCTTGTGGGGAATCACAGGTTCAGGACTGGGCATGTCCATGGTGTGATCACCCTGGACCTTCACCTTAGTTGGTTGACCCTGCAGGAAGTGAGCAGAGGAGTGGAAAACCCTTGCTCCCCACCACCCCTCCTCCTCTGTGCCCCGAGTTCACTGGGCTTGTTCTGGTGGGGAAGCAAATGCCACACTGCAGGGCTGTGTCTGCATTCCTAGGGAGATGCACAGGGCATCAGCCTTGTCCTCTCCTCCCCAGTCCCATCCTGTGCAGCAGAAGCACAGAGACTCCTGCTCCGTCAGCTGTGACTCACACTAGTCTGTCTCTGCCCACTGCCCTCGTCCTGCCTCCCGGCCTCTGACAACTGCCATTGTGCTCTTATCCTCCAGGACATCACCACTTTCCAGATTCCACGTGTGAGTGAGGTCATGTGGTGTTTGTCTTTCTGTGCTTGGCTTATTTCACTTAACCCAGTGACTTCCAGATCCTTCCATGTTGTCACAAATGACAAGATTTCAACCTTTTTTATAGCCGAGTAGTATTCCTTTTGTACAAGTACCACTGTTTTTTCTTTTTCCATCCATTGGTGGTGGATGTGTAGGTTGATTGCATTCCTTAGCTACTGGGAACAGAACTGCAGTAAACATGGGGGCACAGATCTCTCATCTACAGACTGACTTCCTTCCTCTTGGATGTATACCAGATAGTGGGGTTGCTGGACTGGATGGTAAGTATAGTTTCTGTTTCTTGAGCAACTTCCTTACTGGCTTCAATGGATCTACATTCCACCCACAGAGTGCCTAGTGTTCCCTTCTCTCCACACACATGCTCACTTGTAATCTTTCGTCCCTTTGGTATCCCATTGTGGTTTTGATTTCCGTCTCTCAGAGATTAGTGATGAGCATTTTCATCAAGTACTTCATATTATCTGTAGTCCCTTCCTGTGCCATGGAACAGGAGAACCGCTGACATGTCTTCCTTTAAGAAATGTCTATTTCTAACTATGGCCATTTCTAAGTGTGAGTTACTTGTTGTTGGATTTGTTTTTGCTGTGGAGTTATGTTTTTATGTTGACTTTACTAATTGCTATGTTGGATGTATGGCTTGCAAATGTTATTTCCTTTGCTGTACAGAAGCTCTTTAATCTAATGAAATCCCACTTGTTTGCTAGTTGACTTTGTTTCCTGTGCCCATGGGGTTTGATCTAAGAAATCCTTGCCCATTGCACTGTCCTGAAGCAGTTCCCCTGCGTTTTCATCTAATTGTTTCAAAGCCTCAGGTCTCACATTTCAGTCTGGTTTGAATGCCTTTTTTTAAAAAAAAGATTTATTTATTTATGTTAAAGTTAGAGTTACACAGAGAGAGAAAGAGAGGCAGAGAGAAGTCGTTCATTCACTGTTTTACTCCCCAGATGGCCACAATGGCCGGAGCTGCACTGATCCAAAGCCAAAAGCCAGGAGCTTCCTCCAGGTCTCCCATGAGGGTGCAGGTGCCCAAGCACTTGGGCCATCTTCTACTGCTTTCCCAGGCCACAGCAGAGAGATGGATTGGAAGAGGAGCAGCTGGGACTAGAACTGGTGCCCGTATGGGAGCCGGCACTGCAGGCGGAGGCTTTACCCACTGAGCCACAGTGCTGGCCCCTTGATTTATTTTTTGAAACCAATATTAATCATCCACAGCTTTGATGAGTATGTTCTGTGCTCGTTAGGACCAGGTTTTCTTCCAGGTGCTTTTCATTTAATAAATGTGTTCTTCCCAACAGCGATATAGAGTTCGGTTCTCTGGTTAACCACTGTCTTGCAGTTGAGGATCCAAAGGCACAAAGGCTAAGCAGTGAAGAAGCCTAGTGTCCCTGAGCAGGATTTGGCCTCTGTGCTGTAAGTCAGGGACTGTCACTGAATCCAGACCTCATGTTAACTGCCCAGGATGGTGGAGATACTGCTGTGTGTCTCCCCTCTGCCAGGCTCTGTGCTGTGAGATCCCCTTTCAGTCTCCAAGAGGACCTTGACCTCAGCATCCTCCTGGCCCTAGGATGGTCAGCTGGCATGGTGCCCACACACGTGAAGGACCAGTTACTTCTATATCATTCTGATCACTTTCTGTGAACAGTTTTCTTGACCTACAATTGACAGAACATGATGTATGTCCTTTTCTGTCCATGTCAGTGACTTTAATATATGTACAGGCTGTGCAGCCATCAGCATAGTGTAGCTGTAGAACATTCCCAGAACACTTAAAGAACCTCCTGGCTATTGGCACTCAGTTCTCAGTCCCACCCCCAGGCCCTGGAGACATGTGTCTGCTCACTTTCACTAATGTCCCTATGCATGTAGGTGGTGTCACACTATATGAGGCCTTTGCCTCTGGCCATCTTCCCAGAGCCATGTGTCCTCAGGGCTCCCAAGTTGGATGGCGAGAGTCAGAACAGTATGACTTTCTGTGGGGTGGAGAGTTGTCCATTGTGAGAAGAGATCATATGTTTATCTGTGTATCAGTTGATGGCTATTTGATGGCTTCTACTTGCTGGTTTTATGAATGATACAGTTAGGAACATTCTAGACATGTTTTTGAAAAAGAAAATATATGTTTATTCATAATTGACACATGGGGTACAGTGTGGTATTTTAATGTAAATACACAGTATATAATCAGATTAATTAGGATATCCATCACCTCAAACATACTCATCATTTGTGTTGGGAACATTCAGAATCCCCTCTACTAGCTATTGTGAGGCACGTAATTAACTTTTCATTGTTTACCTCACTGTGTGGCAGAACATTTGAAGTTGCTCCTCACAGTGAACTGTACTCTGTACCCATCCACCATCCTCCCTCCATTCCCTCCTCCCCTTTCCAGCCTCCATAAACTCTGTTCTAGTTGCCTACTTCTTTGAGGTCACGTTTTTATGATTTCACACGTAAATGGGAACATGCAGTAATTTTCCTTCTGTGCTTGACTTGTTTAACTAACACGATGTCCTCCATGGGGTGGGCACTGTGACCTAGTAGGCTAACCTTAACCCTCCCCATGTGGTGCTGGCATCCCAAATGGGTGCTGGTTCATGTCCTGGCTGCTCCTCTTCCAATCCAGCTCTCTGCTTGTGGACTGCAAAAGCAGTGGAGGATGGCCCAAGTGTTTGGACTCCTGCACCCATGTGTGGGACATGAAAGAGGCTTCTGTCTCCTGGCTTTGGATCAGCTCAGCTCTGGCCTTTGTACAAATTTGGGGAGTGAACCAGCAGATGAAAGTCCTTTCTCTCTGTCTTCCCTTCTCTCTGTAACTCAACCTCTCAAATAAATGAAATGCCCCCCTCCCAAAATAACCACACAAACACATGCTATCTTCCAGGCTCATGCATATTGCTGCAAATGATATGGCTGCATTTTTATGGTATTATTCCATATGCATATGTAACCACATGTTCTTTATCCATTCATCTACCAGTAGAATATCTAGGTTGACTCCATACCCTGGCTTTCATGAATAGCAGCAGTAAATGTGGCATGCAGGTATGTCATCAAAATTTGGTTTCCTTTCCTTTGGATGTATATGCACAAAGGGATTGCTGGATCAAATGGCAGTTCTATTTCTAGTTTTTTGGGGAAGCAGCATACTGTTTTCCACAAGGGCTGCATTGATTGACATTCCCGTCCACAGTGTATGAGAATTCTCCTTTCACCATGTCCTTGCATTTGTTTGTTGTCTTTTTTGCTTTCCAAACCTGGGAGAGAGAATCTTTCATTTGAGTTTTTCAGATCCAATTCCCTGATGATTAGTTTGGTTGGGCATTATTTCATGTACTTGTTGGCTATTTGTATATCTTCTTTTGACATGTATCTACTCAGATCATTTGCTCATTTTTAATTAGATTTTTATGGGGGGCTGTTGGGTTGAGTTCCTTAATTTCTTCAGGTGAACAACTAAGTATTTTCTCTCATTCTGTGAAGAATGTCATTGGTATTGTGAGAGGAATTGCATTGTATCTAAAATAGTTGCACATTTTAAAATCCTAGTTCTTCAAATGCATGACCATGGGATGACTTTCCACTTTTTAGTCATCTCTTCAATTTCTTTCAACTCCTTGTTCCACCATTGGGTTGCCTTCTTGATTTCTTTCCATCTCATTTGTTACTAGGGTATTGAAATGCTATTGATTTTAGTAAGCTGATCTTGTATCCTGCATTTTTATTAACTCTTCTAATTCTTTTGGTGAAGTTTTTAGTTTTTCTATATATAATATCATATAGACTGCAAGTAAGGACAATTTGACTTTGTTGATTCCGGATTAGATGCTGTTATTTGTTTCTCTTGCTTAATTGTGCTGGTAGCACTCCCAGTTGTGTGTTGATGAGTGGTAGAAGGGATCCATTGATTGGACAGGGGCATGGTGTTTGATTTCCATGCATTTGACTAATATCTACAGTTCTTCTGGTTGATTACTAATATTTTATTCCATTATGACCTGAGAAAATTTGATTTTTGTTTTTAAAAGTTAGTTGAGGCTTGTTTTGTGGGTTAATGTAGGGTTTGTTCTAGAGAATGGCCCATGTGCTGAGGAGAAGCTCTGTCCATTGACAAGTGGGATGTTGAAGTCCCCTGCTCCTGTTGTTGCAGGATCTCCACCTCCCTTTAGAACTAATATTGTTTGCATTACATGCTTTGGTGGTCTAGTTTTCAGATGCACATATGTATTTAAATCTCTTATATCCTCTTTCTGAACAGATTCTTTTATCATTATGTAATGTGTGTTTGAAGTGGGTTTCTTAGAGGCAGTTTCTTGAGGCTTGGTCTTTATCCATTCAGCCAGTCTGTATCCATTAAGTGGGAAACTTAACCCATTTGCATTCTAGGTTATTATTAACAAATAACAACCTATGTCTACCTAGGCACTTTTTTATAGGGACAAGCATTTTCAGTTGTCTTGAGTATGAGCTAGGAATGGAGTTGCTGAGTCCTAGAGTAACTATATTTCACCATTTGGACAAATGCTTGATCATTACAGTGGCTGCAGCATTTCACACTCTCACCATCAATGGGTGAGGTCTGTTTGTCCATATCCTTTACAACTCTTGTTCCTCCCCATTGTTTTGACTCCTGCCACTCAGGTAGGGGGGAATTGGTGTCACATTGTGGCTTCCATTTGCTTTTCCCTGGAGTACGGTGATGTTGAGCAACTTTTACTGTGCTTATCTTAGAAGAAACGCATATTCAAATATTTCACTCATGGTTGGTTGAGATGTTCATTTTCCTATTATTTAATTGTAAGTGTTCCTTATATTTTCTGGACATTCTTATCAGATATATGATTTTAGAATATTTTGTCTGAATCTTTGTGTTCATTTTTCACTTTGATAATGTGTTTCTTGAATCACAAATGTTTGAGATTTGGAGAAATTACTATTAATCTTTTTATTATATATCATAGTTTTGATAATGTACCCAAAATCTGTGGGTTACTCAAAATTATCAAGATTTTGTAAGTTTTCTTCTAAGTGATTTACATTTATGACTTTTTTTTATTTGAAAGGCAGAGTTAGACAATGAGAGAGAGACAGAGAGAAAGGTCTTCCTTCCATTGGTTCACCCCACAAATGGCTGCTACAGCTAGCGCGCTGCGCTGATCCGAAACCAGGAGCCAGGTGCTTCCTCCTGGACTCCTATGCGGGCGCAGGGCCCAAGCACTTGGGCCATCCTCCACTGCACTCCCTGGCCACAGCAGAGAGCTGGCCTGGAAAAGGAGCAACCGAGACAGAATCCAGCGCCCCAACTGGGACTAGAACCCAATGTGCCAGTGCCGCAGGCAGAGGTTTAGCCTAGTGAGCCACGGCACCAGCCTTATATTTACGACTTTTAACATTTATGCTGAGATGCTTTATTTTGAGTTACATTTTAGATTAGGTGAAGATCCAAATGAGAGGCATGGAAACTTTTTCTGCTATGGCCATTTGGTGTTTACAGCATCATTTGCTGTGTTTGTAGGTCTGCCAATGATGTTCCCTTCTCTGGGCCTGCTCATGTCTCCTGCATAGATGTGCAAGTTTTTACACCTGATCAGGGGTGAGTATACAGTAAGGACCTTCTCTTGCTTTTACAGAAGTAGCACAGGCTCCCATGGGCACAAAAACCTCTAGATTGCCAGTGAAATACGGAGGACTTTCAAGGTCCATATGTCTATCATCCTGGTTCTGTTATGCAAACTTGAGGCTAGCACACTGGGGTTTGGTTAGTCCTGGGTGGCAGAGCTCTTGCTGGTGCACACATGTCTGTTGGGCCCAGTCAGGTCCACCTGTAGGCAGGGGAGCTGGTCCCCAGAGGTCAATAGTGTCCCCCAGAACATTTGTATCACTTCGCTGTACCTGTGGGCTCTCTGTGACTTTGAGGTTCTTCATCTGTAAGCCAGAACCTCACAGCAGTGCAAGAGTATGAAAGCCTGGGGTACACTTCCCCTGTGGAACCAGAGCCTGTTTCAGTGGAATGTGGTCACTGTTCTTGGGGACATCCTCTGTGTTTCCATCTGGGCAGCGAAGTCCCACCCATCTCACCTGCACACCAGGCAGTCTGGGTCATGTGGGGTCCTGGACAAGGCCACCGCTGTATCCTGTGCAGTGAGCAAATCCTTGCTCTGCTTCTTCTGCCAGTGACCCATTGTTGAGTACAGGAACAGAGACTGTGATTGCTTCTCTGTGTGTGTGGCCCCTGTGCCCTCACTGGAAGAACCCCTTTCCCCCTTCCTGTGCATCCTTCATCCCAGAAACTGGGGGCCCCCAGTGTGTGCAGAGAGGTATAGTGCATCACATTCACTGTTCTGGTGATGGCTGTGGTTAGGGCTGCCATCCCATTTCACAGATGAGGACACTGAGGCTGCAGTGAGAATGCCCACTACAGGTCAGTTCTGTCAGACCTTAGAGCCTGGGTCCCTGACCACAAGGAGGCACTACCCCAGCCAATGACAGCGTCTCCCTGTTCATTGCTTTCCTTGGCATTCCCAGCGTACTATCCCTCTGTGCATCCTTATGCCAGCTCTCATTCTTTGAGCTCTAGCAATACTGCAGCAGGGGTATTGCTTAAAGGTGAGAGCTCTTCTTTACCCAGCCATGAGGTCAGGTGCCAGGCCCGGCCCTGACCTTGCTTCACTCTGGCAAAGGCAGAGCCATCGGGCCCCACTGCCTCTGCTGGGAGATGGGCATTTGCGGGCCTCCTGGGCTCCACCTGGGCCATTACCAACACTGAGGGACTGTGTGCAACCTCAGGTGGTTTGTGCACACTTGGGAACTCCTGTTACAGGGTTTCTAAACTGTGGATGTGTTTGTCCACTGCTCCACCACACATGGGTCATCTGTTGTAGGTAGCTAGTGCATGTCAAGGCTACTGGTGATCCCCAGCCCGCTGTACTGTGCCAGGGGCACGGCTAACCTATCCTGGACCTAGGAGACAAGAGCCGGGAATGGCAGGAAAGAGGCAGTCCCTGGGATCCCTCCATACCCACCCAGCTCTGGGAGTAGGTTCCCAATGCCCTGAACTCCAGCCTCCCCTGCCTAGGGTGAAGTGGCCCCTCTGTCCCCTGCACACCCAGGGAACTGTGGGCTCCCAACTTGGGGTCTGATTGGTGTCCAGGCCCTCAGAGACCTGCCCTGGCTGCCAAACTCACTCTGGCCTTTTTCTGGTGAAAACGCTAGGTATGTCAGGGGTGAGGGCTGGCCCAGCATCCTCACCACTGGGCAAGGCACCCACAATGGGTTTTCTTGGGGTCTGGGCTTCAGCACCACGGGAAACAACACAGGAACATCTTCCTTACAGAGTATACCAAGTGAGTTGGCTGAGACTCAACTCTGGAATGTGGAGGTGGTTGTCAGGGCAGCCAGTTCTCTAGGTCACTTCCTGTGGCTCCTAAACTGAGCTCCCTTCTCGCACAAGACATCCCCAAATTCCCAGTGGCCACTGCCTACTCTGCTTTTTTTCAATGCCATCTCCCCCACTCTCCACAATTGCACCAACACAGGGAACGCCCTACCCCAGGGTAGGCCTGGGGGCACCCAGAGCCACAGTTGGGCTAGACCTGCTACCCCCTCCTTGGGGCTTCTGATTTTACAATATGGTTGTTGTCCCTCTCAGGACATCCAGCCTCCTGTCTGGTCCCTGGGGATTATTTTCCAGTGAAGCTGGTGCCCTCACCTGCAGAGATGTGGACCCTGAAGAGCTACAGGCCCCATCACTCCCTGTGTGTGCATTGGGAGCCTACTACCAGCCCCTGTGGTGTTGCTGTTCCCACTGGCACCTGGAGAGTGGTTCCTCTCTCTTAAACCCAAAGCTGAGATGCAACTGCGCAGGCTCTGTGGCCCCGTGTGTACCTGGGGCTGACTACCATGTGTAGCTGATGGTGGCCAGATGACTTGGTATACACCCTGAAAGAAGCCCTGGGGTGGCCCAATGGTCTGTAAGATGCAGGGCTTGACCCATGCAGAGTGGCTGTTGAGCCTCAGCCGGGCTCCTTAGGGGTCTGGGGACAGGGCTGGCTCTCTGATGACCAGGGCAATAACTACCTTCCCCCTGCACTTACTGATTGTTCCCCAGTGGTAGTAGGGGTCTTGCCAGCCCTCTCTGGGGGTCAGGGCTTGAAATGACACTGATGTAGGTCAGTGAGAGAAACCAGATGTGATAGGTCACGTGTGAGATTTTGTTTCCATCCAGTGTCTTAAGCAGGCAGTGCTGTAGACACAGGGGATGTTCAGTGTTGGGGTGGGGCCAAGGCATGGGCAGAGACCAGGAGTGGTGTTGGGTGTGGTTTAGGTGATTAGTGTTTGGGGAGTAACAAGCCCCTGAGACAACCTTTCCGACCTCCATCAGAGCTTAAGATCCCTGTTCTAGGTCATTTTTAAATTTCTTAGGTGGAATTGAGCTGTCCTGAGGGCACATGCTGGTAGGGAGGAGACACTCAGAAGGAAGAGAAGGAAGAGATTTGTGAGACTGAAGAGGAAGGATAAAAAGGCAGAAGCAAAGAATGAACAGAAAAGGCCAGGCTGGTACAAGGGAAACCTATCCTGTGTCATGGTCGGAATATGATAGTTTGGAAGGTCTTGCTGGTGTTTCTGAAGGTGTGGGACAGGCGAATTAAAGCAGAAAATCAAAATGGAGACCACAGACATCCTGGAGAGGACTGAGTAGGTGTGCTACTCAAAAACGAGGGGGAGAAGGTTGGACACAATGCAAGTAGTTGCGGGGTGGAAGATGACTCAGAACTGTGTGAAAATACTTTTGCATGCTGAAACAGAATATGAATATACATGGGGAAACATCAAGCTGTAAACATAGGCTTACCACACACAGGACAGATAAACATGGACAGGATCCTAGCCATGTGTTGTAAACCACTTGTATGGTAGGAACTTGTGAGGAAGAGCCTCCTGCAGTCCATGGGAGACAGCATGAGGCATTTCTGCTTTGGTGGCCGGCCATGTGGGGCACATGTCAACCTCAGCATCGGGAAGCATGTCTCCATGATCCCATGCTTGTTAACCTGGAACTTCAGTGGTGAGGCTGACCATCTGACTTAGTTTACCAAATGGGTTTGCAATGGAAATTATTATTTCAGTTCCAGGCCCCTTTGGAAGTTTCTCCCTCTGCTCTCTTCCTTCTGGTTGTTGGAATTGGGGTATCCTGCAAGGCAATGCTGGACCCTGGGGATAGAAGTGGCAGAGCCCCCGGCCAGCCCTGCTAGTCATCATTGAGCAGCTGACCCTCACAAACAAGGACATTGCAGATCTGAAGCATGAGATGGTCAGACTGGGTTGCAGGGCATGTCCCAGGGGATGATGACAGTTGGGCTAGGGAGGCTCAGGGAGAGGAGAAACAGAAGCTGCTAGATTCCTAGCTTGGTAGCTTCTCCCCAAAACTACAGTCCACTTCTGAACCTGTTTCCTTTCTTTCCTTCATGTGATTACTATGGGACAGCTGCACTCAGCAGAGACAAAACCAATGATGTTTACAGAATGAAGTCAGTAGAAGAGATTAGTTAGACCACAAGAAGGTAGAAGGGAGGGTTGAGAACACTGGGTTTCTGGAAGCAGCTTCCATCCTAGAGCTAAGGAGCAAAGGACAAGAAGGTAGGTTTGGAGGCCAAGTTCCCTGGCAGAGACCTTGGTGGCCATGGGACAGCACCTCCGTGTAGGGAACATGGGCCCTCAGTGACAGTTCCAGCATCACAGAACTCAAGGGTGGGTTTGAAGGTGAGGGAAACAATTTAGAAAACTTAGAAGTAGGAAGAGGCAGGGAGAAATGAATCAAGGAATCTTTCTCAGACGTTAGAAGACAAAGAAGAACAAAATGTATGGAAGGTAAGAGCAGTAACTAGTGATGCTGGAAAGCAGTAACAGCAGAGTAAATGAACTAAGCCAGAAACTGGTTTTCTTTGTTTTTGGAAAATAAACCAGTGTAATTGATAAGGAATGAAAGAAAAGGCAGACATGGCCACTATCTGGAAGAAAGGGGCTTACTGCATGGTCTACAGGCATGAAAGAGTGAAACATACATTAAGAATGACTCAGTGTAACAGGTTTAGTATCTCTGAGACACTGAAAATGAAAGAGAGCTTTTCCTGGTGTTCAAACCTTAGAGCCCATGCCTGTTAAACCAGGGCTGCCCTGTCATTGTAGAGGTGCCCTCTGGCTTTGGAAAGCACGTTCGGTTGCTCTGAGGACCAGAAGAGCTCCACAATCTGTGTAGGAGGCATGGAGGTGGCTCGCCAACAGTGTTGATCAAAAGCAGCCAGACATGAAAGGGTGCACCGTGGGGCAGGTGCTTCATGCAGCGGTTAAGACACCACTTGGGATGCCTGTACCCTATGCTGGAGTGTCTAGGTTCAAGTCGGACTCCAGCCTCCTGTTAATGTGTGCTCTCAGGAGGCACCAGGGGATGGTCCAAAGCACTGGAATCCCTGCCACCCATGCAAGAGAATGAGATGGAGTTCCAGGCTCCAGACTTCAGCCTGGCCCAGCCTTGGCTGCTGCAGGCATTGGAGGAGTGAGCCAGCAGATGGGAAGCCTCTGTCTGTCCCTGTCTCTGTCTCTGCCTTTCAGATAAAATTGGAAAAGCAGTGACTTGAAATTGTTGATTTCAGTTTCAAAGAAGTGAAAGCTGACTGGCAATGCTAGAGACCAGGACTGTGGCTACCATTGGAGGAGAAGGCGTGACTTGGATGTGACATGAAGGACACTTGGGGTCTGGGTAATGACTCTGTCTGTGTCAGTTTGGTGTCACATGGGTGTATTTCATTGGAGAAAATTCATCAAGCTGTACCCTTATGATTGATGTATGTTTCTATATGTCTATCACACTTTTATTAAAAACACACTTCAATAATTCAGCCTGGATTAAGACAGTGAGAGCTTCCTTGCTACTTTGGTCACATTTCTTCCTGACTCACTCATCTCAGCATTGTCCTCTGGTCAGCTCCTTGGGGTTACTCTCAGCCAGGCAGCAACTGCTTTCAGCCAGGAGCAGGTGAGGTTTGCTTGGCAGGGCCTGGGGGTGTGGAAGGACTTACCTGGAGGTGTCATGATAAGAGGGGTGCATCTGTGACTGGATCCCTCCAGTGCTGGGTGTGTTGGTCACGGTCTCGGTGCAGGGCCATCCACAGGGAACTGCAGGACAGGTGACCCCAATGCCAGTGCACCCCACCTAGACCTTCTTCAAAATCACTGGGGGCCGGGCTGAAGGTTTTAGACACCTGTTTGTCTTGGGACCTATGAGTGGCAGGGTCCCAAGGACCTGCACCATCATCTGCTGCTTCAAAGTTGTGCATCAGAAGGAAGCTGGATTTGCGAGAGAGTGAGGACGTGAACAGAGCTCACTAATATTGAATGTGAGCAACCCATTAGTGGCATCTTAACCACTGTACCAGATGCTTGCTCTGTTTCATTTCATCACAACTACTTGTACTAGATGTTGCTGTCATGTAATGCCTGTGATGGATTTATATTTAGTGTACATCATGGACCTTCCCCGTGTCTGCCTAGGTAGGGCCTGCCCAGGCAGCCCTGGCTCAACTGCGTGCTTCCTCAGCAATGCTCAGCCCTGCACTTCAGCCTAGGGCCCTTTGGCAGCAGAGCCCACGGCTGCAGGAAGGGCATCCTCCTTTGAACTCAACTCTACCCAAAGGTTCCTCCATCAGAAATTTCTAAACTATAGTCACAGAGCTCTCTCAGATCCCTATGTGCACTGGGCTCCATTTTCCTAAAATTAAATAACAGCAGTTTAGGAAAACTGTCACTAAATAAAATACAGAAAGTCGCAAATAGATAGCCTGGCACTTCTACTGGTCAGGTCCATTATGAAAATATATGAAGTATGAGTATATGAAGATACAAAAATGACCAAAGTGGAATAATGAGAAAAGGAATAGGAAGCAAATGCAAAATAAAGCTTTTTTTGTAATTAGGCAAAATATACATAAAGGAAACAAGCATTACTAGAGATTGTCTGTTAATATATATTGATAAAATGTTTAAATATCCAGTAATGTATATCACTTATGATCTCATATTAATTAATTATAGATCTTTAGCAAAGATAATTTGATAAATTAACTATCAAGGAAGAATTTTATTCTCACATTCCAGTAACAGGTACAATAGGAAGGTAAAAATCAAGTATGTTTATAGGAAATGTGAACATAAACTTGATATAATGAACTCCTATAGAACAGTGCTGCTAACTAATGGAGAAGTCATACTGTTTCTAATACCCAAACAGTATCCAACATTGTTTACAATATAGGTTAAAATTCAGGTCTTGTCATATTTCGGACAACCATTTTCATGAGCTTTTATTCTTAGAGCACAAATATAGCTAAATTGAATAACAAAATGTAACTTGACAAATGTACTTTTTAGAAATTTTGGAAGCACATTCATAAAACATTTGTTTTTTTAAATAAATAAAACAATATTTTATAATTTATAATAAATAAAACATTTATAGTCAAAATTAAATCTTTTGAAGTGAATAATAATGAAAATATTGCATGTTGACTTGGGACATGCATTAAAGCAATAGTGGGAAATACAGAGCCATCAGAGTTAATATTAAAAATAAAAAGATTAAAATTATATGAAATAGCCATGGTAAGAGTGGGTATCCTTGACTGCTTCTTTCCATGTTCATGGATTAAAAGAATCAACATCATCAAAATCTCCATACTATCAAAAGCAATTTATAGATTCAGTATGATACCAATCAAAATACTCTTGACATTCTTTACAGATCTAGAAAAACTGGTGCTAAAATTCATATGGAAACACAAGAGACCCCGAGTAATTAAAGCAATCTTAAACAACAAAAACAAAGCTGGAGGCATCACAATACCAGACCTCAAGACATACTACAGGGCAGTTATAATCAAAACAGCCTGATACTGGCACAAAAAACAGACATGCAGTAGAGCAGAACAGAAACCCCAGAAATAAATCCATGCATCTACAACCAACTTACCTTTGTCAAAGGAGCCAAGACAGTATCTTCAATAAATGATGCTGGGAAAATTGGATCTCCATATGCAGAAGTATGAAACAAGACCCCTACTTCACACCTTACACAAAAACCCACTTAAAATGGATCAGAGACCTAAATCTATGATGTGATATCATCAGATTATTAGAGAACATTGGGGAAACCCTACAAGATATTAGCATAGGGAAAAACTTCTTGGAAAAGACCCCAGTAGCACAGGCAATCAAAGTCAAAATTAGCAAGTAGAATTACATCAAACTGAGAAGCTTCTACACTGCAAAAGAAACACTCAGCAAAGAGAAGAGGCAACTGACAGAGTGGGGGAAATATTTGCCAACAATGCAACTGACAAAGGATTAACTTCCAGGATCTAAAAAGAGCTCAGTAAACTCAACAACAGAACAAACAATCCAATTAAGAAATGGGCAAAGGAACTAAACAGACATTTTTTCAAGAGAGGAAATTCAAACATCTAATAGACACATGAAAAAATTCTCAGGATTGTTAGCCATCAGGGAAATGCAAATCAAAACCACAATGAAGTTTCACTTCACCTCCATTAGAATGACTCCCATATAGAAATCAGCAAAGAACAAATGCTGGCGAGGATGTGGGAAGAAGGGTACCTTAACCCACTGTTGGTGGGAATGTAAACTGGTAAAGCTGCTGTCGAAGACATGTGTGGAACATATCCGAAAGCTGAATATAGACCTACCATACAACCCAGCCATACCACTCCAGGGAATTTATCCAAAGGAAATGAAATCAGTATGAAAGAATTATCTGTACCCCGTGTTCATTTCAGCTCAATTTACAATAGCTAGGATATGGAATCAACCCAGAAATCCATTAACTGAAGACTGGATAAAGAAAGTATGGTATAAATACAATGTGGAATACTACAGTGGTAACAAAATGAAATCCTGACATTTGCAATAACCTGGATGCAAGTGCAAACCATTATACTTAGTGAAATAAGCCAGTCATAAAAGGACAAATACCATATGGTCTCTCTGATCTGTGTTAACTAATGTAGTACTTAAAATATAATCTATAGAAGCGAAACTGCCATTTTGAGATGTGATAATTTTGAACAGCCCTTGCCTTGACTGTTGGGGAGCAATGGTTTTCTTGTTTGTTTCTGTTTTTTTTTTTTTTTTCATGCTAATTGGTGAACTCTCTACTTGGTGTAGGGTTAATCTCATGAATATAAAAATTAACTGAAAATTTATCCCTGTAAAAATTAAGAATGGGAAAGGAAGAGGGAGAAAGAAGAAAGCCAGGTATATGGGTAGGAGGGAGGTAGAGGGGGGATAAAGCATCATGTTCTCAAAATTGTATATATTAAATCATGAAGTTGTATTCCTTAAACAAAATAAAGAAAATATTTCTTAATACAAGTTCAGTAAATGTTCAACCTAGAAACAATCATATAAACATTATATTTAAGTAATTGGTATTAAAATAATAGGAGATACTATGATAAGAACAAAATTAATAAAATACAAAGTAACAACAATTTAGGATCAAAGAAGTGAAAATTTAGTTCTTTGACATTCCTAAGATAGTCTTTCAAGATTCATCAAGAGGGAAGACCCAAATAATTTGTTTTGTGTCAGATGTGGCATGACTGCACAGGCTTTTATAACACATATTTTCATATTTTATATATCTCTTATAGTTTTGCTTTGTTATTTAACTTTTTTTATGAACTGGAGGACTCATGCACACTGTTTCATATTATAGGTACGTTTGGGCCCCATTCTACCACCCTATCTCATTCCTTTCATATGTATATATATATGTATATGTATATGTATATGTATATGTATGAGACATTACTATTTAGTGCTTCCCAGAAGGCTGGTTATAAAAGCCTGAGTCAGGTTCTGTTATTCTTTGATTTGTGGCTTGCAATGTGGTTCTTCGTCTGCACATACTCCATCAGTCCCATCCATTGCACTCATATAGGTCAAAACAGTGGGGCTGTCTGATATTAGATCCAAGCCTCTAAAACTCTGTGCCAAATATTTTCTTTTATAACCTTAGCTAACATGAGTATTTCATTATAGTAGAAAAAAGCTGACTAAGCTTGTATGATAAATTTCAGCTTAATTTTTGTTAATGTGAAACACATTTTAATATCTACTAGGTTAAGAAGCTGTTCTTAAAAAAAACTTACTGTGTCTACTTAGGTCTTTAATCTGCTAGGTAAAATTAGGTGTATTTATTTTTAATTAATATATTCTGTTGAGATTTGGCTAGTTCACTTTAATTGTGTAATTTACTTTCAAAATATCTTCCATATCTATAGAATTATTTATTTGATCTGAAATACGTGTTTCTACCTCTTACTTCCATGCAATGAAATGCTATGGGGGCCTGCGCCGCGGCTCAATAGGCTAATCCTCTGCCTAGCGGCGCCGGCACACTGGGTTCTAGTCCTGGTCGGGGCGCTGGATTCTGTCCCGGTTGCCCCTCTTCCAGGGCAGCTCTCTGCTGTGACCCGGGAGTGCAGTGGAGGATGGCCCAAGTGCTTGGGCCCTGCACCCCATGGGAGACCAGGATAAGTACCTGGCTCCTGGCTTCGGATCAGCATGGTGCGCCGGCTGCAAGCGTTGGCCGTGGCGGCCATTGGAGGGTGAACCAACGGCAAAGGAAGACCTTTCTCTCTGTCTCTCTCTCTCTCTCACTGTCCACTCTGCCTGTAAAAAAAAAAAAGAAAGAAAAAAAAAGAAATGCTATGGGTGTTTTTGAGTCCCATATGTATATTTGTTCAAAATGTGTCTTTTTTGTCTATATTTTGGATTATATCTTCTTACTCGTGTTTTCTAAGTGATTCCATGATAAATTAGAAGCTACTGTAATTATTAATTGGAATTACCCTGACTACTAGTGAGGTTATGCAACTCCATTTGTTTTTTTCTATATTTTTTACTGTATTTTTTATTTTATGAGTTATCTCTTTCTAGTCTATGCCAGCTTTTTTTTTTTTTTTTTTTGACAGGCAGAGTGGACAGTGAGAGAGACAGAGAGAAAGGTCTTCCTTTGCCATTGGTTCACCCTCCAATGGCCGCCGCGGCCGGCGCACCGCACTGATCCGATGGTAGGAGCCAAGTACTTATCCTGGTCTCCCATGGGGTGCAGGGCCCAAGGACTTGGGCCATGCTCCACTGCACTCCCTGGCCACAGCAGAGAGCTGGCCTCTATGCCAGCTTTTATTGTGAGATTTTTCTCATAGTTTCATAGAATTCTAATTTAATGCAGATAAAATTATTTTCTATATCTCAGCATTCTCTCAGAAATTTTTTAATTTTTAAACTTTGTTAAATGGAAGTCTTAAGGAGATAATGTAGTTTATCAGTCTTTTCATTTGTGTTTAATATTATACCATTATGAATGTATATTATATGAAAATATAGACTAAAAAATTTTACACTTATGCCTGTGCTTTATATAATTATAAATTTATGTACATATGTAATATATATAATGTTCAGCATGTAATCAGAAGGTAAATTAAGATTCCATACACTATAAACCTATAATCATTCCTGCAAGCCTATTGTTATTCAAGGCTTTTTTCTATTCCACTTATTTGACTCCTACATTTGACTCCTAGCATTTCTGTATGTTTTAACAAGCCATTGATCAAGACAAAAGGCATTTCCAATAGACCAGGAAATCATAAGTTCTGTTATCTGAGTTTGCAAAGATCCATCAGAACAGCCAGTGGCACCAAGGATATCCTTTCCACATGGACCAGGAAAATGCACTTGATGGGATGGAGAAAGTTATGGGTTCAAATATGCTTAGATGGGAACCACTGAGTAACAGCTACCAGGAAATAGACTTCTGCCTGTAAAATGAAGATTTGGTTATCCATATTTGTCCAAAACTGCCAAGGAAATTGTGACTTCTTTTTCACAAATGGGTTCATGATAAGATTGATCAGTATAACCATGTTCCATCACTTCCTAAAATCACAAAAATCGGCTGGTGCCACGGCTCACTAGGCTAATCCTCCGCCTGTGGCGCTGGCACACCGGGTTCTAGTCCTGGATGGGGTGCCATATTCTGTCCCGGTTGCCCCTCTTCCAGTCAAGCTCTCTGCTGTGGCCCGGGAGTGCAGTGGAAGATGGCCCAAGTCCTTGGGCCCTGCACCCGCATGGGAGACCAGGATAAGTACCTGGCTCCTGGCTTCCGATCAGATCAGTGCGGTGCCCCGGCCGCAGTGTGCCGGCCGTAGCGGCCATTGGAGGGTGAACCAACAGTAAAGGAAGACCTTTCTCTCTGTCTGTCTCTCTCACTGTCCACTTTGCCTGTCACACACACACACAGATCTCCTTTATTGAGGTTATTCCAAGGAAAACATCACAAAAATTGTATAAAATAATTATTTGATGAGAATTTAAAACTCTTGGTTTTAAACATATAGTTACTTATTAAATGATTAAAAGTAATCTCTAATAATAAAATATATTGCTGTTTGAGGGTTCTAAACTCTGTATTGATAGTATGACAACTATGGTTTTGCCTCGTGTTTAATGAAATTTGAGTGTTGGATGTATAGGATGTATAGGTATATAACACATGCACACAGATCATGAAAACAACTTCTGAGAAACATGTTACTATGTCCGTTGGCTAAAAGGCAATCTAAACTCAGGGAAAAGGAATAAATTAAATCATAATTAACTGATTAGGAGTTACATTGTTCTTTTTCTTCTCTTTCTGCATGTGTGCACATGTATGATTGTTTATGCATAATAATTTCAAACAATATGAAAGTACAAAATAGAAAGCAAGTTGCTTCCCTGATAACAACCCCATCATCTCATATGTGATTCAGTAAATAAGCATGTCTATTCCTTGAATGATCAACTTTAAGCATAATCTCTGCATTCTCTACTGAGAAAGACACAGAATTTACTCAAGATATTATTCTTTGGAAATTGTTTAATCTGCTAAGATCTCTCCATGACCTTAATGTTATATGTAAATTGTCTTTTTAAACATTCTAAAAAAGATTTATCTATTTATAAATAAATTTGAAAGAATTACAGAGAGAGAAGAGACAGAAATAGTGATATCTTCTTCCATTTATTGATTAAATCTCCAAATGGCCGCAAACAGCCAAGCCTGGGCAGGCCAAAAACATGAGCCAGGAGCTCCCACGTTGGTGCGGGGGACCAAGCACTTGGGCCATCTTGCGCTGCTTTGCAGGCTCATTAGCAGGGAGCTGGATGGGAAATGGAGCAGCTAGGACGTGAACCAGTATCCATGTGGGATGCCAGTGCTACAGATGATGGCTTAGCCCACTACACCACAGCGCCAGCCTGGTACATTGTCTTTTCTGACCCATCAGTTTTAAAATATATGTGTTTGGAAGATGAAGAAATACATGGCTTCATTTTTCTTTTCTGTTCTACTTTTCAACATGATTTCCTGGCCCTCATGCAGAATATTAGGAAAAAAACCAAGAATCATGACATATATTCTTTTCTAAAATGCTGTGAAATGCCATGATGGAAAAGAGATAACCTGTCTTTGTAATACTATGATGATTAGCTGTTTAAGGCACAACTAAGTAGTATGATTGTGACTGGACAGAGGAAAATAAGTTTTTATGTCAGTACTTGGTATAACTTGGTAGCGAATATGAATAAAAAGGGGGAGGAATCAGTGTGAGATAGAGAACACAGAATATTGTCATTAGAAGGAACAAGACAGAGCATTTAGTTCAAAGTGTAAGCATCATTTTAGCTGTGGGTTATCTGAAAGTACCCTTTCTCAGGTTAAGGCTGTTTCCTTATATAATTACATTGTATTGATTTTATGAATGGATATAGAGTTTATTTTTAATACTTTTTCTGCCTCTACTTTTAGTTTATATGGCTTTTCATTTACAGTATGTTAGTATACTGAATTGTTAATTGATTTTATTTAAATGATAAACTAATATTGCATATCTGATATTAAGTTGTTCATGATATATTACCTTTTTATTTGGTATATTATTTCTTGGCAGTGTTTTACCACAGTTTTATGTTTATGTCATTAAGAATGAGTATTTTTTCTCTATTTACTGTGTCTTATTTGACCTTGACTTTAGGGTAAGGCTGATCTCACCATATGTGCTAAGAATTATTACTTTCTCTTTCAATTTCTTTTTTTCAGGTATTTATAATTATTTTAATTAGCAAAAATCTAGTCAAATATCCACATTCTTCTCTCACATTTGTATAAGAATTGAGTTAAATCTATTCATTAATAGATTGACTAAAAATTTACTGACACTCTTTCTGGAGTGCCTGGTATTTTTTTTTAAGAATCAGGTAGAATTTATCAGTGATGCTGATTGGCTGAATATGCATGTTTTTTCAAATGCCTTGTATTTCTTAAATTTTTACACTAAAATGTGCTTACATTAATGGAGCTGTTGCAAACATAGCAATGATAGTCCCTAACATTCACATTTACATCACTGCAGTGGAATTCTCAGAGCTAAGAAATTAACTTTTTTTATTTTATTTATTTTTTGACAGGCAGAGTGGACAGTGAGAGAGAGAGACAGAGAGAAAGGTCTTCTTTGCCGTTGGTTCACCCTCCAATGGCTGCTGCGGCCAGTGCGCTGCGGCCGGCGCACTGCACTGATCCGATGGCAGGAGCCAGGTACTTATCCTGGTCTCCCATGGGGTGCAGGGCCCAAGCACTTGGGCCATCCTCCACTGCACTCCTGGGCCACAGCAGAGAGCTGGCCTGGAAGAGGGGCAACCGGGACAGAATCCAGCGCCCCGACCAGGACTAGAACCCGGTGTGCCGGTGCACAAGGCGGCGGATTAGCCTAGTGAGCCTCAGCACCGGCCAGAAATTAACTTTTGTTACTCTAAACTAAAGTACACATTCCATTCTGATTCAGTTTCTCCCTAAGATCCTCTTTTTCCTTTTCCTGGGTTCTAAATGTAGCAACAATGACTCAGGACCACCTGGAGTGTTCAGACAGGAAACCTGAGTTCATGAAGTAATGAAATTAAAGATAAGTTTACTTGGTACAAAAGAAAAGTTTGGAATCAATGCCTGGCTTCTTCCTAGTGTGTGTTTCCATGAGCTTTAGGAGACCCCTCCTGTGTGGCTCAGGTAAAAGTGAGAACCTTACCCCTCCTACAGAGCCCCTGGGCAGAAGCATCTCCTCGCCTGATCCTGAGGACAGGACTCCTCCTGGTGGTGGACTCTTCTGCATAGGTTCCTGTGTGGAAGTGTTGTGCCTGAATGAGTGTGAACAGAAGAGCACCATACTTTGATAAGATTTGATGGTCCTTTATTGCTGGTGGTAGAGAGAAGGCCTATGCTCTAAGGAACTCTTGACACTGAAGCTCGAAGCAACGGGGTTTATAAAGACAAAAACCACAAGGAGGGGATGGAGAATACATGGTTGCTGGGGTCAAGCTAACCTAAGGCCTATGTGAAACTAATATCAATTACAATCTTGACATTAGTCCAAGTACTGACCTAAATCAATAAGTGGGACATAGACAAATTATATTTGTTAAAAAAAAAAAAAAAAAAAAAGCCAAGACACTCTGGCAAAAAAAAAAAAAAAAAAAAAAAAAAGGACCTAAATGAAAGATCTCTGTGAGTGAGATCCCAATGGAAAGAGCAGGCCATCAAAGAAGGAGGTACCTTTCTCTGAAGGGAGGAGAGAACTTCCACTTTGACTATGGCCTTGACAAAATAAGATCAAAGTCGGCGAGCTCAAGGGGCTTCCATGGCCTTGGCAACTCATGACTAGAGCCTGGGGAGATTGCTGGTGCCTTAAACAAGAGTGTCAATTTGTTAAGTCAACAATAGGAGTCACTGTGCACTTACTCCCCATGTAGGATCTCTGTCCTTAATGTGTAGTTCAATGTGAATTAATGATATGACTAGTGCTCAAACAGTATTTGGCAATTTGTGTTCTGTGTGGTGGCAAACTGATGAAATCTTTTCTTAATATATACTAAATTGATCTTCTGTATATAAAGATAATAGAAAATGAATCTTGATGTGAATGGAATGGGAGAGGGAGCAGGAGATGGGAGGGTTGTGGGTGGGTGGGAAGTTATGGGGGGGGAAAGCCATATTGTAATCCATAAACTGTACTTTGGAAATTTATATCTACTAAATAAAAAGTTTAAAAAAATTTATTTATTTTAAAGAGTAACAGGAAGAGGTACAGACACACAGAGAGATAGAGGTGTTCTATCTACTTGTTCAATCCTCAAATGGCTGTAATGGCTGGAGCTGAGCCAATTGAAAGCCAGGAGCCAGGAGCATCTCCCAGGTCTCCCATGCAGTTGCAGGGGCCCAAGCACTTGGGCCATCTTATACTGCTTTCCCAGGCATATTAGCAAGGAACTGGATCAGATGAGGAGCAGCCAGGACTTGAACCAGTGAATATATGAGATGCCTCTGCTACAGGCCGAGGCTTTAACCTTTAAGTCCCATAAATAACAATTTTAACATTAACCCAGGGGGCCAACGCTGTGGTGCAGCAGGTTAAAGCCCTGGCCTGAAGTGCTGACATCCTATATGGGCACTGGTTCTAGTCCCAACTGTTCCTCTACCAATCTAGCTCTCTGTTATGGCCTGGGAAAGCAGTAGAAGATGGCCTAAGTCTTTGGGGCCCTGCACTCACATGGGAGACCTGGAGGAAGCTCCTGGCTCCTGGCTTCGGATCAGCACAGCTCCAGCCGTTGCGACCATCTGGGGAGTGAACCAGCAGATTGAAGACCTCTCTCTCTGTCTCTACCTCTCTCTGTAACTCTGTCTTTCAAATAAATAAGAATAAATCTTAAAAAAAAAAAAAAACATTAACCCAGGTACAGCATATCAGTTTTAAGTGTGAGCAATTATGCTAGTGAGTTTCTATGTTCTGCCAAGTGGGATGCACTATACTGTTATTTTCTCAGTTCCAGACCATAGTCTCACAGCATCACAGCAGGGGGTGCTTTCTCAAGACGGAGTTTCGAGTGTTCTAAAACAGAGTTCTGACTGTCAGGTTGTCATTTCAGAAGCACATCCTGAAGGGGGCTGTGCCATGGGAACCTGCTGATGCTGTGCCAGACTGAATCCATCAGATGTGTGCCTGAGAAGGGCAGGAGCCTGGCCATGTGGGGCTCCCACTCCAGCAGGGTGGCTGGCTGGGCCACTGTCCCCTCCAGGAGAATCTTCAACACTCATTCTCCTCCCGTCCTATTGTGCTGAGAACTCCTGTACAACTGGGTCCTCCCCATGAAGTGGCCATCCTGCCTCAGTGATGGTGTGGAGACATCCCCTCTGGTATTTTGCCAGGTGCAGACTGAAGAGATGGGGAATAAGGGGGTTGCCTTCTTTGTTCTCATTGCAGAGAGGGTATATTTATTTATTTATTTGAGAGAGGGAGAGGGAGAAATCTTCCACCCATTGGTTCATTCCCCTGTGACAGCCAGGTCTGGGACAGGCCAAAGTCAAGAGACAGGAGCCAGGAAACCCATCTGGGTCTCTCACACGGGTGGCAGAAACCCAAGTTCTTCAGCCATCAAGAATAAGGCTCCTAATTAGGAGATTGGAAGTGGAGTAGCCAAGACTTGAACCAGGCTCTCCAATATGGAAGTCTGACATTCCAAGCAGCAGCTTAATCTGCTGAACCACAATACCTGACCCACAGAGTGTGGGATGACTGTTGCTGGAGGTAGAGGGGTAGAAGCTCCATGAAATGGTATTTCAGACAACAGTATGTTTTTCTCCTTCAGCCTTTGAATACAACACATTTAACTGACAGTTTCTAAATGAAAGGAAAACACAGCAGTGCCCACTGTGGGAACATCTGTGGACATTGTGGTACTAGACAGCACATCTTGATCTGAGAAGGATGAACACTGGGAAGGAGAAGAAAAGCACTTATGATTCACAGATTCTATGAGTCTCTAGTGGAAACATCCCCCTAAAATCTCCACAGAGTCTGAGACAGATCAGCAAGGAAGAGCCTGAGACCAGCACAGAGAGACCAGCAGCTTTTATTCTCACACAGCAGCTACTTAAGGGTTAGGTAGTTACCTGTTTGTGCAGGGTGGGTCCTGGGAAAGCAGTAGAGGCCTGCCCCACACAGAGTTCCAGGGTTTCACTCTGAGGGGAATGGCCCGAGTATCTGTCACTTTCAGAAGCTTTCTCTGTTGTGGAGCACAACTTGTTTTCTTGGCAACATCTCAGTTAAGGACAGGAATAACAGCCCCTGCTTCTCAAAGAGTCTGGAGGGTACTCTCACTTGTTCCTGCTTGGGAGGGCTCGCCCTTGGATGATGAGGGGCAGCTGGGAGCTGTGACAACTGCAAGGCTGACCCTTTGCAGAAGAGGAATTGCTCTTCTGAGTCCATCAAGCTTGTTTCAGAGCAGGAGCAGGGGAATGGGTCAGGGTTGTGACAGCAGGAAGCAGTCTGGACTGTGTCCTTCCTGGGCAGTGGGTGCACGTCTGAGGTCATCTGCAGATTCCAAAGATCCCAGGGTGGGGCAAGGTGTGCGAGTGGTCTGCATTTCATAGGAGGGGAGAAGCACCAAGAGCCAATGCTGGGTCATAGATGTTGTGGATAAAAGAGAGAGAGGAACAATGGAGCCCCTTCATTACTGACATGAGGGAGCCTGGCAATGTGACTTCCCTGCATCCCTTTGCTCTCCACAAACTCCTGGAATGCCCTCATGGCCTAGAGGTTGTCATCCTGTTGCAACCTGCAGGTGACAGGGGCTGGTGGAATGTGTGATGGCAGGATCTGCAGCCCACAAGGAGGAAGCAGGCAGTTTGGGGTGGAGCTCTACTTGGGTGGGCCCTGACAGCTCCCCCCGTGGACATCTGTGGTCTTAGAGGCCACCAATGTGGTGTCCCCAGGGCACATCAGGGATGCAATATCCCTGGCCCCAGCATCAGAAGGGGCAGCCAGGCTCAGACTTGAGGCCCCTCTCTTACACCTGGGGGGCCGTGGTGTGGCCCCTGACAATCTGCAGCATCGGGAGAATGGCATTCTGGAACAGGCAGAAGGAGAGGGGCACCTGAGTGTACATTCCTGGCATTCTGCAGCTGCAGGGGAAGATCAGTCATGCTAGTTGGATGTTGATTGGCTACCGCTACTTGCTACCAAGTGCTAAAGAGATGAAGGACAGCCTGGCTGTCTACTTAAGGCAGGGTGTGAAAGCCACAGGCCCTCTTCTATGGCCTGTGTGTGTCACTGAATTGAAGACAGGGTGGGAAAGCTAGGGTCCTCAGTGATGGCCTCAGCATGTGTGATCCCAAATTCCTGTGTTGAACCTGACCCCCAAGGTGAGTGTGTCAGGGGAGGGGCCGTGGAGGGGGTGAGATGATTATGAGGATGGTGTCCTCACAACTGAGAGTAGGGCACTCTGAGAGGGCTGAAAAGGCCAGAGTTTCCCCTTGCCCTGTGGTATGACATCATGGGAAGGCATCCCTAGTGAACCAAGAAGGGGGCCCAACAGACACTGGATCAACCTCAGGCCTCCTAGCCTCCAGATCCATGAGCAATGAATTCTCATGTCTCCAAGCCGCTGCAATGTTTTGTCACAGCAATCGGAGGACTCAGCCAGCCACCAAAGCATGGTCCAGACAGACCCTGAGCTCCTGCAGCCCAAAGACAGTGCGAAGGTCCCAGCCTGGGACAAGCAGGATAGAGGCAGAATGTCAGAGGCTGAGTCTCAGTGAAGGAGGAAGGTGCCTTTGCTGGCACAGCTGCACTGGGGCTGATGGCACTGGTGGGGACAGGTGCACATGCCAGCTCCTGCTGGAGCCCCTCCAAGGAGTCACTTGTCCGCTGTTAAAGGTGCAGTTGAGCTGGGAACCTCTCCCACACCCAGGGCTCATGGCCTGCCCGGTGCTCTGGAGCCTGCTATAGGCCTGGATCCTGGCAGCTCAGCTAGGGTGGCACCTGGCATCCAGTGACATGGAAATGGCAGGTGGCCTTGGCAGAGCATGGGGGAAACAATCACAGCCCACAGAGTTGGGCAGACAGGGCTGTGCGTCATCTTCCATATTTTTGGGTGGGGGAGGATCCTGTATTTGTGGGATTCTATTGGGGGACTGATGGCATGTGGTATTCCAGACAGACGACAGCTACGTGGACATCACTTAATGAGCATGCTCAACCGAGTCCCAGAAGGAGCAGCCATTGCCACTTAAGTCTCCCCAAGCATAGTCATGACTCCAGGCCCAAGTGGGCAGACCCAGAAACCTCATAGGGGAAGGAGCCTCCAGTGTCACAGGCTGCAGTAGGTGACTGATTCACCTGAGTGCACATATCTCAGGGTATCAGATGGGAGGTCAGCACCACATTGACACTGGGACTCAGTGCTCCTCCACCCTCCCTGTTGTGAACTGGGAACAGTAGCTGCAGTGACTGAATTCCCCAATTCTGTGGCCTCCATATAGTGGTCACGTGTCACATGATTATGAGGATATATCTTGTGAAGTACATCATCAGGAAATTTTGTTACTGATGAACACCACAGAATGTATGTGAAGCCAAGACCACTATGGCTTCACTAGGCAATATAATTTTATGGGATGTCTGTGGTCATATGTACTCTGTCGTTTACTGAAACTGTTATGATGCCCATGATAGAATATGGTGTTTCTGAGGAATGAGATATTAAAATATTTATGTAGTACTATTTTTTGTTGTGATGTGTGTGTTTATTTGATATCTAAGAGTTATTGGCCAATGTTAATGTCACCAAGCTTTCTCCTATATTTGCTGTCAAATTTTAATTGTTTTTGTTTTTGCCATAAAGTCTATAATTTACTAAAGTGAGTGTGTATATGTGAGTGTATATGGGTTGCTGTGCAGAGATCAAAGTAAACTTATTTCCATCAATCTTGGTGTTCCGCATCATTCATAAAAATTCTGACCTTTTAAAAAATATTTGTTTATTTGAAAGGCAGAGTTACAGAGAGGCAGAGGCGGGGCGGGGGAGGGAGAATTAGAGATTAGAGGTCTTCCATTTACCTTTCCACTCCCCTAATGGCCGCAGTGGCCAGAGTTGGGCTGATCTGAAGCCAGGAACCAGTAGCCTCCTCTGGTCTCCCAAGCAGGTGCAGGGGCCTAAGGACTTGGGCCATCTTCCACTGCTTTCCCAGGCCATAGCAGAGAGCTGGATCAGAAGTGGAGCAGCCAGGACTTGAACTGGTGCCCATTTGGGATGCCGGCACTTCAGGCAACAACTTTACCTGATATGCCACAGCGCCAACCCCAAAATTTTGACCTTTAACTTTTGATTACAGCAGTCTCTTAGTTGAATATCAACAGGCTGAATGTTCAGGTCAGTTTCTTGACTCTACGGGTTATATAATCAAATTAGTGCAGTGCCATTATAATTCTGAAATCAGGTAGTTTATAAGCACAATATTTGGCCTGCCTTTATGAAAATTAGCTTGAATATTTTATATCCTTTGCATTTTAAAATACATTTTTGAATAACAATTTCAGTTTTCACATGAGTGCACACACACAGATACACTCACACACACACATACACATGCAAAGAGCTGTTGGAATTATGTAATGACATTTCTTTTCTGTGATATAATTTCTTTATACTTTAAAATTAATTAGGGCAATTCCTATTTCATAACTGAGTTTTTATATTTTATTTCAACACATGTTTCAAAACTTAGAGTTTTGAAAGGCAGGGTAACAGAGAGGTGAAGAGAGATTGATCTTCCATCTGTGTTTACTTTCCAAATACCTACAAAACTAGGAATCAGAAATTTCATCTAGATATCCTCACA
The DNA here is from genome assembly GCF_964237555.1 of Oryctolagus cuniculus. Taxonomy (NCBI): domain Eukaryota; kingdom Metazoa; phylum Chordata; class Mammalia; order Lagomorpha; family Leporidae; genus Oryctolagus; species Oryctolagus cuniculus. The sequence goes on along the minus strand of NC_091447.1, from coordinate 3,038,459 downwards.
TGGTGAATTTGTACATCAACTTTGCCTCCCAAACACACTGTCAGATAGCAAGATAACCTTGGGAGGTGGAATTTGATCCCAGGCAGTCTGATATGAATGTGCATCCGAAATGGCAGCTCAACTCAGTGCATGACAGTGACCACCCCAATGTGGACTTTTATAGTCAATGAACATGTTGTACTTTTCCAATCCTTTTGGATCTTGTTTATACACTCTCATTGATATTTTATTTTTCATAGTATATTAGTAATACATAGCCTTTATCAAGTTTGTCCCCAAGTATTTTTTTAATTTTATTGTAAAAATTTTATTTCCATTTGTTTGTTCCTAAAATAAATATCTTTGACTTTTTCATGCTCACCTTCCAATCTGAGTTCTTCTCTAATATACGGTTTATTTATTATTTTTCCTAATATTCTTGTATTAGGATCCTAATATTTTTTAGAAAATAAAATTGCTCTTAAATTAAATCCCTGGTGTTGACTTATCTTTGTTTTTTCAAAATGTTAATTTTTCTATTATAATCCATTTTACATTTCATTTATATTCTGTTCTGTTCTCTATTATTTATTTGGTTGTGCTTTTAAGTAATTATTTTTCTCTCCTTTCTCTGGCTTTTTAAAATTTATATGTTTTTAGAATTTTAACTGAAATAAAAGTTTATAATTTCTATAAAAAACAATTAAAAATTACTATTTATGGGGCACCATTTGATGTTTTAGGATATGCATACATTGCATTACATTCAAGTCAGGGTAAACAAACATGTCTCCTCACACGTGGTTACTGTGTGGAAAATACTCAAAGCTCTTTCCTCTAGTTTTTAAAATAAACAATGCATTATCATTACCTAGAGTTGCTTTACTATGAACTACACTAGAACCTCCATCTCCTATGAATAGCTTAGTATCTACCGTTTGTACCATCTGCCTTTCCCTATCCTCTCTCCCTCCTTACTCCTGTCATCCTCTGGTAACCACCAATATACCCTTAATTTCCATGAGGTCGACTTTACTATATTCCCATTTGGGTGAAATCATTTGTGTCTTGTGCCAGTGCCATGGCTCAGTTGGCTAATCCTCCACCTGTTGTGCTGGAATCCCATATGGGCGCCGGTTCTAGTCCCGGTTGCTCCTCTTCCAGTCCAGCTCTCTGCTGTGGCCTGGGAGGGCAGTGGAGGATGGCCCAAGTGATTGGGCACCTGCACCTGTGTTGGAGACCAGGAAGAAGCACCTGGCTCCTGGCTTCAGATCAGCACAGTGCCGGCGGTAGCGGTCATTTGAGGGGTGAGCCAATGGAAGGAAGACCTCTCTCTCTCTCTCTCTCTCTCTCTCACTAACTCTACCTGTCAAATAAGTAAAAAAAAAAAAAAAAAAAAAGAAAAAAAAAAGAAATCATTTTTGTCTTTCTGTGCCTAGCACTCTAGCCCCTCTAGTAATAGGTGAGCTTCCTCACAGCTATGAAGTTTGCCAACCCCCATATACATCCCCATGGTGGCCCATGGAGTATGGTGGGGAAATTGATGAGCACCTGCTGCAACAAATAACACCCTCATTCATGATAGCACCCAACATGACAGTTGGGGCTGGTGCTGTGGTGCAGCAGGTTAACGCCCTGGCCTGAAGTGCCAGCATCCCATGTGAGCACCGGTTCTAGCCCCGGCTGCTCCACTTCCCATCCAGCTCTATGCGAAGGCCTGGAAAAGCAGTGGAAGATGGCCCAAGCCCTTGGGCCCCTGCACCCTAAGGAGAGACCTGGAAGAAGCTCCTGGCTTCTGGTTTTGGATCTTCTCAGCTCTGGCCTTTGCGGCCAATTGGGGAGTGAACTATTAGATGGAAGACCTCTCTCTGCCTCTCCTCTCTCTGTGTAACTCTGACTTTCAAATAAATAAAAGATATTTTTTTAAAAAAAGACATAACAGTGACAAGGACTTGTATGCATTGACTGTGAAGAAGCAAGGCCTTCAGCCGGCGCCGCGGCTCACTAGGCTAATCCTCTGCCTGCGGCACTGGCACCCCAGGTTCTAGTCCCGGTTGGGGCGCCGGATTCTGTCCCGGTTGCTCCTCTTTCTGTCCAGCTCTCTGCTGTGACCTGGGAGTGCAGTGAGGATGGCCCAAGTACTTGGGCCTTGCACCCGCATGGGAGACCAGGAGGAAGCACCCGGCTCCTGGCTTCAGATTGGCACAGTGCGCCGGCCGCAACACGCCAGCCGTGGCAGCCACTTTGGGGGGGTGAACCAACGGAAAAAGGAAGACCATTCTCTCTCTCTCTCTCTCTCTAATTCTGCCTGTCAAAAGAAGAAGAAGCGAGGCCCTGCTGGAGTGGTAGAACATGCACACAGTGGGGGCACTCATGGGCATATGCACGTGCACACAGGCACACACAGGAAGTGCACTCGTGAGTCCAGTGCATGTTTCACTGGGTCAGGAAGAACAGGAAGCAGCTGGAACATAGCAGGAACTAGAGCTTACCAAACACACCAACCTTGCAGCCACTGCAGGGGCCAGAGGTGAACAGAGAGGTGCAGGATTTGCAGAGAGGGAGCTGCTCTTGGTGACAGGGATGCATAGCATTCTGAGTTGGGGGCCTCCTAATGCCCAGAACTCTTAGGTACTCTCTGCATCAGCTCAGTGTTGCTGGCATGAGTGTCAGGAGAAATCAGTGATTCATCCCATAATCCTCACCTGAATCCAGTCAGGAGTCCTTGTTCCTCTTACGGATTGTATGGCCCTGCCTGACTCAAGGTCCCAAGAAGGCTGTGCTCAGTTAGCTGCTCTTCTCCTCACCATCCCTGGAGGACTCCCTGGTGCCATGTGCTGACAGCACCAGGTTGGACTGGGGCAGGGTCACAGCAGGAGGAGTCAGGCTTGATCAGTAGTGCTGGAATGAGGACTGTCATGTGGCAGGAAGTTTTATCCCTGGACTCTCCAGTTCTGGTCAGTAAAGGGATAGGTGCAGAATATGGGCTCTTAGGAATATTTGGGAGGCTTGTGTGGGGATTCACTGCACCAAATTTAATTCAAAATGAAAATCCTTAGATGTTGTTACAAAATGTAATTACATTGAGGGAAGTGGAAGGGCAGGATGTAGAGACCTATAGGTACCTTGGACCTTGTATAGCAAGTACAGAGATCACTGACAAACCTGAATACATAGAACATCTGTTATAGATCATATTTTTCACCTGTGCCCTAGAGATACCCCAGGATCCTGGGGTTGACTATTTAGGGGAATCAGGAGGCTGACCCTGGCCATCCTGTCCCTGAAGGACACCATTGTGATTGGGCTGGTTCCATGATACCACTCGTCCAGCATACCTCCCTCCCTCCCTTCTTCCCTCCCTCTATGTTCCTCTGCAGTTATAGGTCACTAATTTTTGATAATTTAGTGATCTGGAGTTCATTTTCTTTTTTAAAAGAGATTTATTTGTTTATTTACTTTCAAGTCAGAGTTACAGAGAGGCAGAAGGGAAGAGAGAGAGAGAGAGAGAGAGAGAGACAGAGTTTTCCATCCACTGGTTCATTCCCCAAATGGTCGCAACAGTTGCAGCTGTGCTGATATGAAGCCAGGAGCCAGGAGCTTCCTCCAGGTCTTCCATGCAGGTACAGGGGCTCAAAGACTTAGGCTGTCTTCCACTGCTTTCCCAGGCCATAGCAGAGAGCTGGATCGGAAGTGGAGCAGCCGGGTCTCGAACCTGTGCCCATAGGAATGCTGGCACCACAGGCAGAGGCTTAGACTGTTATGCCACAGTGCCGGCCCCTGTGTGATTTCTTCAAAGGAGATATCATTTGAAATTCCTTTTCTTTTCAGTCCCCTGTGTTTATCCAGTGCTGTTTTATGTTGGAATTTTTGTCTTGCAGCTTTGAGAAGATAAGGGCCCTGAAGATGTGGTGGGTCAAGGAGTGAGCAGACACCAAGGCCAAGGATGAGCAGTTACAGACTCGGATACTGCATGAAGGAAGAGAGACACAACCTTGTGCTATGCCTGTGGTCACAGAGCCCTGGGATCTTAAACTCCAAGTGCCTCTGGCCCTTCACCAACATCCACCTTTTGTTTGGAGCATTGCCAAGAGAGGGAGCAGGTGGAGCCTGGGGAGGAGGAAGATCTGAGCAGCTGCCTAGTTGCAGGTAGGCTGGCGTCCTGCAGAGAGTCTTCTGCCCCCTTGTCATCCAAAGTGTGGGGCCAATTTCAGAAACAACTTTGCTGATGTAAGATAGTCTCCACAGGGCCAGGACCCTGCCCCTAGATGCCATCACATTGCTCACCTTCATGAACACTAGGTTAGAACTGAGCGATGAAGCAAGTGACCCAGGGTGCCTGGTAGAGAAGGAGCTGGATGCGGGGCATGTGTGGGCCTATAGGGCTGGGGCAGCCTGAGGGTCCCACCGTTCCCTGATCAGCTGCATAATAGAGGCCAGTGGGCAGGTGTCCAATAGGTCCCTGGGTTTTAGGGGGCCAGGCTAAACCCTCTTGAGGAAGAGTCCCTGAAGAGCCACCATGTTTGGAAAAATATAAGGGCCAACTATAAAAAATTTCAGAGTGGGCCAGTGCCACGGCTCACTAGGCTAATCCTCCACCTGTGGCACCGGCACGCCAGATTCTGTCCTGGTCTCTCTTCTTCCTGTCCAGCTCTCTGCTGTGGCCAGGGAGTGCAGTGGAGGATGGCCCAGGTCCTTGGGCCCTGCACCCACATGGGAGACCAGGAGAAGCACCTGGCTCCTGGCCGTGGCGGCCATTGTGGGTTGAACCAACGGAAAAGGGAGACCTTTCTCTCTGTCTCTCTCTCTCACTGTCCACTCTGCCGGTAAAAAAAAAAAAAAAAAAAAAAAAAAAAAAATTCAGAGTAGGCCTTATTAGTATGCTTAAAATAATACTCTTTCTGCTGGCGCCGCGGCTCACTAGGCTAATCCTCCGCCTTGCGGCGCCCCCACACGGGGTTCTAGTCCCAGTCAGGGTACCGGATTCTGTCCCGGTTGCCCTTCTTCCAGGCCAGCTCTCTGCTGTGGCCCGGGAGTGCAGTGGAGGATGGCCCAAGTGCTTGGGCCCTGCACCCCATGGGAGACCAGGAGAAGAAGCACCTGGCTCTTGCCATCGGATCAGCGTGGTGCGCCGGCCATTGGAGGGTGAACCAACGGCAAAAAGGAAGACTTTCTCTCTGTCTCTCTCTCACTCTCCACTCTGCCTGCCAAAATAATAATAATAATAATAATACTCTTCCTCTTATCTGAGACTATAGTCAAATAATGCAGGTTTCCAAGACCTGTTGTGTTTTCCCAGTGTATTATGAAGGAAGCAGCACAAACAGGAGATGAAGATGTCCCCTACCTTGGTATAGGCATATGAAGTAGTTTCAAGTTGTTTTCCCTCATGGGTGTGCAGCTGTGTGCAAGTGTGTGTTCTTGTTTATAATAAAATACCCAATAAGTTCTTGGTAGTTGTAAAACCTGCTCTAAGGGCCAGTGCCATGGCTCACTGGGCTAATCCTCCACCTGCTGCGCTGGCACCCCCGGGTTCTAGTCCAGGTTGGGGCGCCGGAGTCTGTCCCGGTTGCTCCACTTACAGTGCAGCTGTCTGCTGTGGCCTGGGAGTGCAGAGGAGGATGTCCCAGGTCCTTGGGCCCTGCACCCGCTAGGAGTGCACCTGGCTCCTAGCTTCGGATTGGCGCATCGCGCCGGCAGCAACCTGCTTGCCCTAATGGCCACTTGGGGTGTGAGCCAAAGGAAAAAGGAAGACCTTTCTCTCTGTCTCTCTCTCTCCCTAACTCTTCCTGTCAAAATTAATTAATTAATTAATTAATAAAAAAGACATTTAAAGAAGCAGAGCCAGACTGTAAGCCCAGGCGTTCCTGTATGAGATGCAGGAGTAACAAGCACTGACTTCAATTCTGTGCCAAATGCCCACTCAACAGTCAGCAAACAGACATAAAAATGTGAGGTCATCTGAGAACAGCAGACTGCGATGTTGGAGATCAGACAGGATTAGCCAAGGCTGGCCCAGATCAGCAGCACTGCCCACTTGACCTCCAGTCTCAAAATTCACATGCAAATACTTTATGTTTGTATAGCACTGAGGTGTTGTCATTTCAGGCAAATACAAAATATAAAATGCCCAGTTAAATCTGAGTCATTTCTAATTAGATATATATTGCACACTGAAAGATAAAATCTAAAACATTCATAGGGCATATTTATAGTAAAAATTGTTTTTTATCTAAAATAATTTGACCACCTTAATCACCTGTCTTAATTGCTTCCTTGATATTTTGGTTATACACTATTTAATAGTTCGTTTTTTGCATAATTTACCTATGAAATTATTTTAGTTACAACTTATACTCTATTTTCATCATAAAAGAGCTTCTACTATGGTTATATCTAACTTATTTTGTCCTTAGGTTTCTTAAGTACCCATTAGAAAATACTCAGCATTAGCATTTTGTTCAGTTGCACTGTTAATAACTCTGAGAATTGACTTTGAAATTGGTTTTGTGGAAAGATATAATACTATTTTTTCATGCTATCATTTGCTTTTCCACTCTTCAACATTATGTTGCATATCTTGATCACATTTTTCTACCAAAAAAGCATTATTTCTAACTTTTATTCTATTATTCAGTACTACACATCATGACTTTACTTGGGCTCCTACTATTTACTAACATCTATTTACATAAATTTAATCATCCATTTCAAAGATAGTTATACAATTGACCTAACAATTATACACTGTGAATTGAAATTTATTTTCTCTTTTACAACTGATGATACCCCTTTACAAAACAGTCTTTTTTTTAAAGATTTTTTTTATTTATATGAAAGGCAGAATTACTGAGAGGCAGAGGCAGAGGCAGAGAGAGAGAGAGAGAGAGAGAACTTCCATCCACTGGCTCACACCCTAAATGGCCACAATGGCCAAGCTGAGCCAATCTGAAGCCAGGAGCCAGGAGCTTCTTTTGGGTCTCCCACGCAGATGCAGGGACCCTAGGATTTAGGCAATCTGTTACTACTTTCCCAGGCCATAGTAGAGAGCTGAATCAGAAGTGGGGCTGCCAGGTCTTGAACTGGCACCATTATGAGACGCTGGCACTGCAGATGGCAGCTTTACCTACTATGCCCCTCAAGAACAGTCTTGACACTTAAAACAATACAATATTCCATAATTTTTCTTTAACACATTAAAGAGTTTTTTAAAGCTAAAGAGATTTCAAGAACACTGCATGACCTTATTGCTAAAAGATAATCTGGGCTACTCTTAATGAGTTACTAGGTGTGTCAATGATATTTTTACATCTTTTTCCAGAAACTTAAATAAATTGGAGAATTTTATCAATTTCACTTTCATAAAATGGTGTATGGATGTTTTGTGAAATACAGGATACTGAGTAGCAGTGAAATCACATTCTTTTATTTTTCATTTGGAACAGAATAAACACTAAAGACAGTAATTTTTAAAGACGTATTTACTTTTTGAAAGTCAGAATTAAAGAGAAAGAGAGAGAGAGAGAGAGAGTCAGTCAGTCTTCCATCCACTGGTTCACTCCCCAAATGGTTGCAACAGCTGGAACTGGGCTGGTTTGAAGCAAGGAGCCTGGGTGTCTTTCTGGGTCTCCCACATGGGTGAAGGGTCCCAAGGACTTGGGCCATCTTGCGCTGCTTTCTCAGGTGAATTAGAGCAGCCAGGCCTGGAGCTGGCACCCATATGGGATGCTGGCCACTGCACCACAGCACTGACCCCTAAAGAGTGTAATTTGAAAACAACTACTTTAGTGTCAATAGAAAGGATATCCAATGATGGTTGAGTAGTATTATTAGAATATGCATCAGACAGCCATCAACTTCAGTAGGATGATTCATGCTTTGCCCTAATTTCCGATAAAGACTATCTTCACCTTTCAGCAATCACTAAATTTATATTTGCGCTACCTGCACCAAAAGCAGTACTTTTTCCTCATTACTGCTAACTTAAGACAATCTCTGCAATGAAATTTCTATTGCCTCTCCAATTTCATTTTATTAACAAGACTTTTCATGAGAAAGATGTTGTAACGAACAAATGCATTTCTTCTGCTTTATGACTACTTGCATCCATTTTTATACTACATAAAGCTGAGACACTTATATCATTGAAAGTAGTTATAATAGGCCAGCGCCGTGGCTCAACAGGCTAATCCTCGCCTTGCGGTGCCAGCACACTGGGTTCTAGTCCCGGTCAGGGCGCCGGATTCTGTCCCGGCTGCCCCTCTTCCAGGCCAGCTCTCTGCTATGGCCCGGGAGTGCAGTGGAGGATGGCCCAAGTGCTTGGGCCCTGCACCCCATGGGAGACCAGGAGAAGCACCTGGCTCCTGGCTTCAGATCAGCACGATGTGTCAGCCGCGGCGGCCATTGGAGGGTGAACCAACAGCAAAGGAAGACCTTTCTCTCTGTCTCTCTCTCTCTCTCTCTCCACTCTGCCTGTCAAAAAAAAAAAAAAAAAAAAAGAAAGAAAGAAAGTAGTTATAATAGTATTTAAAATCAATATTTTTAAAGCTTCAATCTGGCTTTTGAAAATTTTCTCAAAATTTTAGAATCATCAGAAATTTTCAGTAGTACTACATTCATTCAGTTGAGCTGAAGAACTGATAAGAAATATCCAGTATGGAAGGCTACCATATCTATGTTTATCTGAATTTTCTTCATAAAAACAGTTTTGTCTTTATCCTTGTTGAAGATCATAGCTTATATAAGCTGGTTAATATCATTCTCATCCTTTTCTCTTTTTTTAATTTTTTTTGACAGAGTGGACAGTGAGAGAGAGAGAGACAGAGAGAAAGGTCTTCCTTTTCCATTGGTTCACCCCCCAGTGGCCATGGCGGCCGGCACATCATGCTGATCCGAAGCCAGGAACCAGGTGCTTCCTCCTGGTCTCCCATGCGGATACAGGGCCCAAGCACTTGGGCCATCCTCCACTGCACTCCCGGGCCATAGCAGAGAGTTGGACAGGAAGAGGGGCAACAGGGACAGACTCCGGCACCCCGACCGGGACTAGAACCTGGTGTGCCGGCGCCGCAGGTGGAGGATTAGCCTATTGAGCTGCGGTGCTGGCCCTATTCTCATCCTTTTCATAACTGAATTAACAAATGCATAACACACACAGAGATTCAAAAGATAATTTTTCCTTATTTAGTAAATGTCCACTGTTCAGAAATTTTTTCATAAAATTTGCTTTTGCACTTAAAAATTAATTATTTTCATTTATATGAAGGGAAGACTACAGAAAAAGAAACGGAGAAGTTTTATTCCTCAGATATCATCAATAGCAAGGACTGGGCAAGGCCAAAGCTAGGAGTCTAGATTTTAGCCTGGGCTTCTTATATGGGTGGCCGGGAAGCAAGTATATGTGCTATTACTTGCTGCTTTCCTGGGTGCATATTAGCAGGAAGATGGAATCTGGAACAGGGCTGGAACTCTAACATGGGCATACCAAGCAGCAGCTCAACCATTGTGCCAAATGCTCATCCCTACCCTTACATTTTATGGCAAAAATATGTACAAGTGGATAATAGCAACTACTGAGGGAATTTAAAAGAGTCTATTATAATTTAGTAGTCACAAAAGAGTGTCTGTTACTCATGAATGCAAACTCATCCCTACCTGAAATTTGGCTGAACCCTTGAGAAGAGAATTCTGTAGATTACCATCACAGTGCATTAACTTGACATCTAACACACATACACACACACAACAGTATTTTGCCACAAAAGATTGCTGTGCTTATAAAATGTGACTGCAAAGGCAGAGCTAATTTTCCATAAGGTTTTGGACATCCTGGTTGTTTGGAGATTGATGGACTTGTATGGGAGGCAAGTTTTTGGAGGCCTTTCACCTTACTTGTTCATAGTAGTAAGGCTGGTATTGACTAGCTGATATTAAGAATCATGGTCATTGGTGTGGGACAGTGGCTGACTGGGTGTTGTCTGGAACCCACACTGACTGGCTTTCAGGAGATTGGGATTATCAGTCATTTTCTAACTTTCAAAAGCAAGGGTGCTAACTGGCTGGTTTCAAAGTGTGTGTGTAGATTTGATGTATTTTAACTAATGGTGTTTATTTGTCATGAATGAAGACACTGGTCAAAACAGTCTTTTTGTTTTCTTTCTTTGAATATGAAAAACATTTACTTCTAACTCTTAGCATCCTCCTCACCCCCTGCCATTGGTCTTCACTTAGTCAAAACTACAGCAGAAACTGTAAGAAGTTGTCTAGTCTTTTATCTGTAGAGTATATCACTCAATTGATGACATCATTTAATTGATTTAAGCACCAGTTACTGAAACACAAATACCTGTGTGATATTTCTGTAATTTTCTTTACAAAATCTAAATAAAGAACACTTTATGGCATCCTGTCAAAGTCCATTCAGGACCTAAAACAAAATCCCTATAGGATGTATTCCATAAATACAGTACATTTGCAGCTCTAATGGGAGTAAAAACTGATAGATCCTTCCAAAGCAGATTTTCTTTTTGGTTCTATATTTGAACCTACCCTGAGACGAGGAACCTGTATGTCCTGAATATGGTCTAATTAGTGAGTATGATCTCAGTGTGGAAAACTTAATCTTCGTTATAATTTTTTTTTTTATTTTTACCCACTGACAGAAATCCTAATATTAGTAACACAGGCTGGTCTAATCCTTCTTTCATGATAGATTTCTGCAAACCTTTCCCTTCAGTTACCATGTCCCCTTCGGAGCTTTGTCTTATTAAAGTGAAATTTCCTGATACTGAACTCTATCTTCTTGCTTTACCAGACTAAGTCTGTCTTTTTTCTAAGTTTGATTTATTTATTTGAAAGTCAGAGTTACACAGAGAGATAAGGAGAGACACACACAGAGAGAGAGAGAGGTCTTCCATCCACTGGTTCACTCCCCAATTGGCCGCAATGGCCAGAGCTATGCCAATCTGAAGCTAGGAACCAGGAGCTTCTTCTGGGTCTCCTATGCAGGTACATGGGCCCAAGGACTTGGACCATCTTCTACTGCTTTTCCAGGTCATAGCAGAGAGCTGTATCGAAAGTGGAGCAGCCGGGTCTCAAACCAGTGCCCATATGGGATGCCAGCACTGCCAGCGGTGGCTTAACCTACCATGCCACAGCACCAGTCTCCTAAATCTGTCTTAAAGTGTGATTAAAGTGATTTTTTGAAGTTGTCCTGGTCATAACGATGAATAATTTCACTTTCTGTTCTTACAATCTGTCCCATTTATAATTTTATCTAGCATACTACCTGAAATTCATGTTTGAAGCTCTTAGTTTTGAAATGAATTCCTTCATTTCACTGTTGTCATTGGTAGTTCCTTTCCATTGTTCCTCAGAGATCTTTTAATATGTGCAGAGCTTTTTTTTATAGCTATGGGATCTTCCAGAAAGTTAACTTCTGGGGCCACACTGTGGCGCTGGCATCCTATATGGGCACCGGTTCTAGTCCCAGCTGCTCATCTTTCAATCCAGCTCTTTGCTTTGGCCTGGGGAAGCGGTAGAAGATGGGCCAAGTGCATGGGCCCCTGCACCTGCATGGGAGACCTGGAAGAAACTCTTGGCTCCTGGTTCCTGGCTCCTGGCTTTGATTGGCTCAGCTCCAGCTGTTGCAGCCATTTGGGGAGGGAACCAGCAGATGGAAGGCCTTCTTCTGCTTCTCCCTCTTACTGTCTGCAACTCTACCTCTCAGGTAAATAAATAATATCTTTTTATTTTTTATTTTTTGACAGGCAGAGTGGAAAGTGAGAGAGAGAGAGAGAGACAGAGAGAAAGGTCTTCCTTTGCCGTTGGTTCACCCTCCAATGGCCGCCGCGGCCGGAGTAGTGCGCTGATCCGATGGCAGGAGCCAGGTGCTTCTCCTGGTCTCCCATGGGGTGTAGGGCCCAAGCACTTGGGCCATCCTCCACTGCACTCCCAGGCCACAGCAGAGAGCTGGCCTGGAAGAGGGGCAACCGGGACAGAATCCGGCGCCCCGACCGGGACTAGAACCTGGTGTGCCGGCGCTGCAAGGCGGAGGATTAGCCTAGTGAGCCGCGGTGCTGGCCAATAAATAATATCTTTAAAAAAAAAGAAAAGTAGCTTCTTCTCAAAGATTATTGAAAATTATAAACATTTTTGACTCACAAGTGTTGCCCACAGAAGTGAGGGCATTTTGCACAGCAGTAAAGATACTACCATACCACCTTCATCCCACATGAGCCTGGGCTCACCTCCTGGTGCTGCTCCCAATTCCAACACCCTGGGAGGCAGCAGGTGATGGCTCAAGTATTTGGATCCCTGCCATCCACATAGGAGACTTGGATGGTTCCTGCCCATGGCTGTCATAGGCATTTGGTGAGTGAACTAGTAGATAAAAGGCTTTCTCTGCCCCCTCCCTCTCTCCAAAATGGAAAAAAAAAATAAAAAGAAATGATCAGATTTTTTCCTCCAAAACTCACTCAAGCTATAAAGTGAATTGGTGAATACAAGTGAAACAAATCCAGGGTACTGTAGAAACAGTAGCTAACACTTTTTGGGTACCTACTATGTGCTGGAGACCACATATTGATCTCTTTACACATTGTAGTTTATATAATTTTTGAAAATGGCAACTGTTATAATTATACTTTTACAGATAAGGAATCAGAAGCTGAAGAACTTGACTAAAGTCATTTAGTATCTGATGTTACCTTCCTCTCATCATAAGTAATTAAGTCCATCTCTTAGAGTCTTCACGCTGTATTTTCATATTACTTTCCAGGGCAGAACTGAGGCACTGACGTTAATAGCAGGAGAAATGGAGACAAGGGAGGAGTCCAAGGCGATAAACATCTCTTGTTGATGGATTGGATTTGGAGCGACTCGATAAGGAGATAAGGGAATCAAGAGCAATTCAGTAGAGACAGATAGAACCAAATGTTTTTGTAAATAATTTAAAATTGTCAGAAAAGCCACTAGAGAAAATCATAAATGTAATGCATTTTAATTTTCAATAAATGTTCATTTCTTCTTAATCTGAAAGTTTGTAATGTGACATAACAATGGTTTAGCCATATGTTTCTGTGGGAGTGGTACAGAGAGCAGATTCAGGACACGGCATAAACAAGCTTTGTGAGTATTGACAAGTGATTTCTTTACTATTCTGTTGGAGCCCAAGTTTCTTAAACTGTCATATATAGAGAGAGAAGTTGATTTATTCCATCTTCATTCTACCTGGAATTTTTTAGACTTGCAGTAATAAGAGTAGTACTTACCAAGAATATTCATTTTAACAATTAAAATCAGAAATGATGTACCGCAATATTAACTCCAACAGTATAGCTGTTTAAATTTATAGAGTTGAAGCATTCATGATTGAATGTCAGACAACACCAGTAAAGGGGTATCTGTTGGCATTCCCATTTATTCATTGAACATTTTTAGATACGTGCTGTTCAGTATTGCTAATGGTTTTTGTAGTTTCAGTTTAAATTTTTCAAATTATAATATTCCCGCGAGATGTATTTAAAAGTGTGTCAACAAATATTTTTGTAATGCTCCTCTGGAAATAAGACAACTATATTATTATTATTTTTTAAAGATTTGTTTATTTATTTGAAAGTTAGAGTTACACAGAGAGAGGAGAGGCAGAGAGGGAGAGAGAGAGAGAGAGAGAGAGAGAGAGGTCTATCTGATGGTTCACTTCCCAATTGGTCACAAGGGCCGGAGCTGGGCCAATCCGAAGCCAGGAGCCACGAGCTTCTTCTGGGTCTCCCACGTAGGTACAGGGGCCCAAGGACTTGGGCCATCTTATACTGCTTTCCCAAGCCATAGCAGAGAGCTGTTTTGGAAGTGGAGCAGGCAGGTCTCGAAATGGCACCCATATGGGGTGCTTGCGCTTCAGGCCAGGGTGGTAACCCGCTGTGCCACAGCGCTGGCCCCGTCAAGTATATTATTATGATGAAGTAATTGGGATGTGAAATTTTAATGTTTACAATTTATGAAACTATTAGGAAATGAAACATACTTTTAGGTGTTCTTTTCTTATTCTCAGAGTATCATACAATATTTGGCTTATCGTACAGGTTATATTCTCCAAAACAGACTTTATTTCAATGTGAACAGTGAAAATGTTTTAAAATTTTGAATGATTGGCTCCACTTGAAGGTTACCTTTCTAAATTCTTTGCTGTTCAAATGGAGTCTTTTTAAGTTCCTCAATGTATGATACAGAATTACAACACAAGGCTGCTGAGCCCTGTTTGAAGGTTTCATTCATATCTGTAGGCTCAATTTCACATGATTTTCCAGGATTGTTAATGTGTCCAATCACTCTAAATGCAGGTCAGCTGAGAGAGGTAGTAGCCAACTATTCCCAGGACTGTACAACATGCAGGCACTCCTCCTGTCATCCCTGTCTTCTCTTGTTTAACAGTTCCTGAAAAGCTACGGGTTCTTCTTCACTCCCAGGTTCTTGCCTGATCTTCACTTGGTCATATTTGAAACTAAGACTTGTCTTCTCAGCAGTTCTTCCTGATGACCCACAGCTGCCTCGACTGCCAGTACTAGATGTGCTAGGTCTCCCAGGTGTGAGAGAACTGGATAAGCCTGATGATCCCAGAGATAGAGCAGAGGGTACTGGGGTAGGATTATAGCTTGTGGGGTAGGTGACTGCCCGAGAAGATGCATCTACTTAGCCAACATCTTCCACATGGAAGGGTGGAATATCTGGCAGTGATGGAAGGTTTTCTGGATTGGAAACTGAGGGTATTAGCTCTATTGCTGCAACAGATGGGCTGTTGAGACTTCCATAGTTGCTGTAGCAGGTGTTGTGGGACTGATTGTGGTGTTGTGTACTGGAATGACAGGAAAGGGTCTAGTAGGCCCTGGGTTTGAGTGCTGCTTTGGAAGGTGTGACTGCATCATGGAATATTGAGGGCTGCTGTGCCTGGGTCTCTCTCATATCCTGACAGCATTCTGAGTCAGTGTCATCTGATGGGTTTGAAAAGCTCCACAGTTCATGTTGCTTCTCTGCGTTGTTTTCACACTGATCAATCTTGGAGGCTGTTGGAACATTTGAGGGGCTGTTTGTCCAGGGTGCTGCTGTGTTGTTGTAGTTGATACAGGTGCTGTTGGTTGCTGCAGCCTCATCTGTTACAACTGCTGGTGTGTCTGTGCACACAATTATTGCATTGCTGGAGTTGAAGCTGTGCTAAATTGATCTGTCCACGAGTTTGATTGATGTCAATTGTCCCTGGAAGAACTTGGCCAATTACATTAGGAGTGTAACCAGGAGATGGCTTACTTTCTATTATAAGATTACCCGAATTAACCACATTCTTTGCCCAGAAAATGGTATCACAATGGAAACGTATGTCTCCTTTACTTGCAGGGACAGGATCACATTTTGCTTTCAAAACCTTGGGGAGAAATCAGTCTCCCGCCATACAGCAGTGCTGTGCCACTGCCACTAGCCATTGCCCAATTGGTGAAGTTCAGAACACACTTGCTCCACTGGGGTAGGCCTGTGCTGTCACTCTGCTGCTGTAGTAACTTCATCTGTCTTTGTAACATGCTCTGGCTGCTGTAAGATATTTTCCTTTCTTGTTAATTTCATTGATAAAGGCGAATGTGGCCAGTGTAGGTTTGTGCTCTATTCATTTGTTAGTCTTATATATTTATTCTCTCCTATTCTGCAGCTGGGTGGCTGTGAAAGGAACATAATTCTTCTCAAGAAGCTCAGCCAGGAAATTCTCAATTGTACCATTCTGATTTTGGAAAATTTCTTCCAAAAACTAAAACCTATGTGCTTGAACTGTGCTCCAATAGGTGGCAGTCTCTCTATATCAGTGTGTCATAAGTTTCATGGAAAGGTGTCCACCGCTCTTTGTGTACAGGACAGGAAAGGTGCTGGCCAGATGTCGCAGCAGACTCTGAGACATCTTTCTTTCCTGATCATGTCATCTTTAGTGAAGTTTACTCTTTGAAGGGCTTCCATGGGGGTCTTACAGAGCCACTCTCCACATCCTACACAGAAGCCAACTTCACCTGCACCGTCTTCACAACTGTCTCAGGTCTGATTTCTCATCAGAACTGCGGGGGACTTCAGACATGTCTCTCACAAAACAAAGGTCCACAGGGTCTGTCTGGGCATCAGCTTACACCAACCTGCTGGCTGGGCGCCCTGCGCTCTGGCTCTGGCCTGTAACACCAGCAGAAGAATGGGGCAGGAGCGTGGGCTCTGCCTCACGCAGGCTCTGCCGGCTCTGTGGAGTCACAGCGCTGGTGTCCAGAAGCAAGAAGAGGACTCCCCAGGGACCTGAGCAGGGCTTGAGCCCAGACCTGCGGCCATCATTATTGTCGTTGTCCCTGCCTTTATCCCCCTCCACTGAGCTCTGCACTCTGGCCCTGCTGGCTCCCCTCCCCCTCCCCCTCTTCCTTCCTCCCCTCCTTCCCTCCCACCTCCTCTTCCCCTCCTCCCCTCCCTATCCCCCTCCCCTTTTTCTCCTCTCCCTCCACCTCCTCCCCTTCTCTTCTCCCCCTTCCCCTCATCCCCCTCCCCCTCCTCTCTCCCCTCCTCTCCCCTTCCTCTCCTCCAAGCCTCAGCCTGGTCCCTGGTGCACAAGGAAGGCAGCCAAAAACCTCTGAGGCTGAACAAGCAACCAGGGAGCGCTCCTGCTCCCAGATGCAAATGTTGATCCTTACAAACCTTCCTCTTGGTAGCACTTTTCAGTGTCCTCTGGCTTCCATTTCCATTTGTTTCCAGAACATTTTTAATTTCCATCTTAATTTCTTCCTTGATGCAATAGCTGTTCCTGAGAAAGCTGTTTAATATCCATGCATTCATGTGGTTCCCTAAGTTTTTTCTGCCATTTATTTCTGGCTTTATTGCATTGTCATCTGGAAAGACACTCCATGTGAGTTCAGTGTTTGAGGATCTATTGCCACTCGCCCTACCCTGTGATCTACCGTAGAGAATGCAGCTGTGGAAGCTGGTGTTCCACAGAGGTCCCTCAGCTCCGCTGATCCAGCAGGCAGCTGGACTCCACTGCCTTTTGGATTTTCTGTCCCTTTTGAAAAGTGAGGGGTTAACTGTCCTACAGTTATCCTGGACTTTGTCTCTCTTTTTGGGTTCAGCAGTGTTTGCTCTATAAATTGGGAGCCTCTGATGCTGGGAACACATATGTTTACATCTGTGGTTTCCTCCTGTGAATCCATCCCTTTATTGTAATATAATTGTTTTCCTTATCTCCCTCTCTCTCTTTTTTAAAGGTTGTTTATTTGAGAGACAGAGTTACAGAGAGAGAGGAGAGGTCTTCCATCAACTGGTTCGCTCCTCAAATGGCCACAATGGCCAGAACTGGGCTGATCCGAAGCCAGGAGCTTCTTCTGGGTCTCCCACATGGGTGCAGGGGCCCAAGGGTTTGGGCCATCTTCTACCACCTTTCCAGGGCATAACAGAGAGATGGGTTGGAAGTGGAACAGCTGGGACACAAACAGGCACCATACATGATGCCTGGGTGGAGGCTTAGCATACTACGCCACAGAGCTGACCTCTTTCCTGGTCTCTTATTACTGCTTTTGATTTAATGTATATTTTATTTATTATAGGAGTGTGACTATTCCTGCTCTCTTTTCGGTTCCAAGGAATATACAGGAATATACTGCTCCATTCTTTCTCTTTCACTCTGTACTTGTCCTTAGGTGTGTGAAGGGAGTGTCCTAAAAGTATAATGTATTTGGGCCTTGACTTTTGTCTATGCAATCACTGTATGTCTTTTGATCAATGAATTTAATCTGTCTAAATTTAAGACAATACTGAGAGATAAGGCTTTATTATTGACATTTTGATATTTGATTTATACTTCTATTCTATTTCATCTTTTCTTCTTCCCTCACAATCTCCCTTTGTGGGTAAGTGATTTTCTGGAGTAGTATGCTTTGATTCCTTGCTTGTTATTTTTGACAAATCGATTATTGATTTTTGCTTTATGGTTTCTGTAGTGCTAAAAACCATTTCATGTTAACAAGCTATTTTGAAAATACAACAAACATTGCTTGTAAAAATGGGAAGAGAATTGTTAAAAGAGATAAATATCTTAGTATTTAGAACTGTACACTTGCACTCCATTCCTCCCCACATTTTGAATTTTTGATGTTCTACTTTATCTTTCTCTATATTGCATGTTTCTTAAGATATTAATATATTTATTATCAATTTTTGCTATCCATAATGAAGATATTAATGTTTCAATCACTAAGCTTACAATATTAGAATATTCTGAATTTGTCTTTATCACTACTTGTTTTTTAAAATTTTATTTAATTACTTGGTAGAGTTACAGAGAGAGAGGGAAGGAAAGGACTTCCATCTGCTGGTTCACTCACTCCCCAAATGGCTGCAAAATAACTGGAGTTGGGCCGATCCGAAGCAAGGAGCCAAGAGCTTCTTCTGGGTCTCCCATGTGAGTGTAGGGGCCCCAGCACTTGGGCCATCCCCTACTGCTTTCCCAGGCCATAGCAGAGAACTGGATCAGAAGAGGAGCCGCAAGGACATGAACCGGCACCCGTATGGGATGCTGGTGCTGCAGGTGGAGGTTTAGCCCACTATGCCATAGTGCTGGCCCCTAACGATTCTTATTAGAGTGTTTTCTATCTGTCTTCTGGTATTATATTCTTATTCATCAATATCACTTTCTTTCAGTTTGAACAACTCCCTTCAGCATCTCATGTAAGATCTAGCTGGGATACATTCTCTCAGCTTTTGTTGGTCTTTCATTCACATCTAAAGGAAAACTATGGTTGGTACAATGTTGTTGGAAGGCAGGTCTGTGAAAGTGTCATCCTGTTTCCACCTGGCCTGTGAGGTTTCAGCTGGAAGTTTGCAGTCATATGAATTGGGACCCCTTATATCCTATTCGTTCCTTTTCTTGCAGATTTTCTTTTTTAGTGAGAGATCTTTTTTTAAAAAGACGTTTTTTGTTTCTTTGAAAGTCAGAGTTACACAGAGAGAGGAGAGACAGAGAGAGAGAGAGAGAGTGGGGCTGGGCTCTGGAGGGTGAGGAGGGGGCAGGACTTGGCCCTGGACAGTGAGGAGGAGAGCACAGCCTGGCATTGGAGGACAGAGAGGGGAGCGGGGCTGGCCCTGGAGTGTGAGGAGGGGAACAGGGCCCAACCCTGGAGGGTGAGGAGGGTAGCAGGGCCAGCCCTGTAGGGCAGGAGTGGAGTGTGTCTGGCCCTGGAGGGTGGCCAGTGCCCTGCCTGAGATCAAGGCCTGGCTCTGGAGGTGAGGAGGGGTGTGTGTTTGGCCCTGGAGTGTGAGGAGAGGAGCGTGGCCGGCCCTGGAGGGTGAGGAGGGGACCAGGACCATCCCTGGAGGGTGAGGAGAGGAGCAGAGCCTGGCCTGGGAGGATGGTGAAGGGAGAGGGGCGTGCTCTAGAGGGTTAGGTGGGGAGCAAGGCCAGGCCTTGTAGGGTGGCCACTGCCCTGCCTGAATAGAGTGGGTCCTGGCCCTGGAAGGTAAGGAGGGGTGAGGGTCCTGACCCAGGAGGGTGGCAAGGGACACACCTTAGGGAGCAGGGCCAGGTTCTAGAGGGTGGTCAATGCCCTGCCTGAATGGAGTGGGGCCACCTCTGGAGTGCAAGGAACAGAGCATGGCCGGCCCTGGAGAGCGAGCAAGGCCTGGCATTGGAGGATGGAGAGGGGAGTGGGGCGGGCCCTGGAGGGCAAGGAGAGGAGCAGGGCCTGGCTGTGGAGGGTAGCCAGCAATGCGCCTGAGGGGAGCAGGAGCAGGGCCAGCCCTGGAGGGTGAGGAGGGGAACAGGGCCTGGCCCTGAGGGCAGCAAGGCCTGCACCTCAGGAGAAAAGGACCAGGCCCTGGAGGATGCAGAGGGGAGCAGGGTGGGTCCTGGAGGGTGGCCAGGGCCCTGCCAGAGTGGAGTGGGGCCTGGAGCTAGAGGGCAAGGGGGGAACAAGTGCCTGGCCCTAGAGGGTGACCAGTGCTGTGCCTGAGTGGAGCAGAACCTGGCTCTGGAGGGTGAGGAGGGGAATGGGCCTGGCCCTGGATGGCAGAAAGGCCTGTACCTCAGGAGAGCAGGGCCAGGCCCTTGAGGGCCAAGAGGCCTGTGCAATAGGAGAGCAGGGCTGTCCCTGCAGGATGGAGAGGGGAGCAGGGTGGGCCCTTGAGGGTGAGGAGAGGAGTGAGGCCAGCCTTGGAGGGTGAGGAGGGGAGCGGGGGCCAGGCCCTGAAGGGTGAGGATGGGAGCAGGGCCAGTCCTGGAGGGTGAGGAGGGGAGCAAGGCCTGCCACAGGAAGGCAAGGAAAGGAGCGGGGCCGGCCCTTGAGGGTGCCCAGGGCCGCGCCTGAGTGGAGCAGGGCCTGGCTCTGGCAGGCAAGGAGGAGAGTGGGGCCTGGCCCTGCAGGGTGGCCAGGGGCACCTGTGGGGAGCATGGCCTGGCCCTGGAAGGCAGAGAGGCCTGTGCCTCAGGAGAGCAGGGCCGGCACTGGAGGGTGAGGAGGAGAGTGGGGCCTGGCCCTGGAGGTTAAGGAGGGGAGCATGTCCTGGCCCAGGAGGTTGGCCAGGGCCGTGCCTGAGGGAGCACGGTTGGGTTCTGGAGGGTGGAAAAGGCTGTGTCCTAGGGGAGCCGGGCTGCCTCTGGAGTGCAAGGAGGGGAGGAGGGGACCTTGGCCTGACCTGGAGGGTGAGCAGGGCCTGGCATTGGAGGATGGAGAGGGAGGTGAGGGTCAGGCCCTGGAATGTGAGGATGGGAACAGGGCCCAGCCCTGGACAGTGAGGAGGAGAGCACAGCCTGGCACTGGAGGGCGGAGAGGGGAACTGGGCTGGCCCTGGAGTGTAAGGAGGAGAACAGGGCCCAGCCCTGGAGGGTGAGGAGGGTAGTAGGGCCAGCCCTGTAGGGCAGGAGTGGAGTGTATCTGGCCCTGGAGGGTGGCCAGTGCCCTGCGTGAGATCAAGGCCTGGCTCTGGAGGTGAGGAGGGGAGTGGGCCTGGCCCTGGAGTGCAAGGAGGAGAGCAGGGCCAGCCCAGGAGGGTGAGGAGGGAAGCAAGGCCTGGCCCTGGAGGGCAGGAAATGGAGCAGGGCCAGGCCTTTCGTGGCCAGGGCCATGCATGTGGCGAGCCGAGCCTGGCTCACGAGGGTGAGGAGGGGAGTGGGCCTAGCCCTGGAGGGTGAGGAAGGGAGTGGGCCTGGCCCTGGAGTTCAAGGAGCAGAGCAGGGCCAGCCCTGGGGGTGAGAGGGTAGCAGGCCCTGGCCCTGGAGGATGGAGAGGGTAGACGGGTGGGCCCTGGAGGGTTAGGTGGGCACAGGGCCAGTCCTGGAGCATGGTAAGGGCTGCACCTAAGGGGAGCGGGGCCTGGCTCTGCAGGGCAAGGAGTGGAGTGGGTCTGGCCCTGGAGAGTGAGGAGGGGAGCAGTGCTTGGTCCTCGAGGGCAAGGAGGGCAGCAGGGCGAGCCCTGGTGGGTGAGGAAGGGAGCAGGGCCCAGCCCTGGAGGGCAGGGAAAGGGGTGGGGCCAGCACTTGAGAGTGCCCAGGGCCATGCCTGAGGGGAGCAGGACCTGGCTCTGGCAGGGAAGGAGAAGAGCAGAGCCTGGCTCTGGAGGGTGGCCACTGCCGTGCCTGATGGGAGCTCTAGAGGGCGCGGAGGGGCACGGGCCGGGCCTGCCCTGGAGTGCGAGGAGTGGAGCATGGCCGGCCCTGGAGAGCAAAGAGGGAAGCGGGGCCTTTCCTGGAGGGCAAGGAGGAGAGCAGGGTCAGGCCCTGGAGGATGGCCAGAGCCCTGCCTGAGTGGAGTGGTGCCTGGCTCTGGAGGGTAAGGAGGGGAACGGGGCCTAGCCCAGGAATTTGGCCAGCGCCGTGCCTGAGGGAGCATGGCCGGGTTTTGGAGGGTGGAAAAGGCTGTGCGCAAAGGGGGCAGGGGCCGCCTCTGGAGTGCAAGGAGGGGAGCAGGGCCAGACCCTGGAGGGCAGGCAGGGCCTGGCATTGGAGGATGGAGAGGGCATGGGGCAAGCCCTGGAGGGTGAGATGGGGAGTTCGGTTGGGCCCTGGGTGGTATGCAGGGCACTGCCTGAGGGGAGTTGGGCCTTGCCATAGAGGGCAAGCTGGGGAGCTGAGCTGGGGCATGAGGGTGGCCAGGGCCATGACTGAGGAGAGAAGGGCCTGGCTCTGGAGTGCGAGGAACAGAGCGCAGCCAGCCCTGGAGGACGAGATGGGGAGCAGGGCCTGGCCATGGAGGACATGGAGGGAAGCAGGGCCAGGCCCTGGAGCATGGAGAGAGGAGCGTGGCGGGCCCTGGAAGGGGAGGTGGGGAGAAGGGCCAGGACCTGGAGTGTGGCCAGGGCCCTACCTGATTGGAGTCAGGCCAGGCCTGGAGGGCAGAGGGGAGCGGGGCCTGGTCCTTGAGGGTGGCTAGCATTGTGCTTGAGGGGAAAGGGCCAGACCTGGAGGGTGAGGAGAGGAGGAGGGCCTGGCCCTGGAGGGCAGGGAACAGAGCGGGGCAGCACTTGAGGGTGGCCAGGACAGTGCCTGTGGAGAGCAGAGCCTTCATCTGGGGGACGAGGAGGGGAGCAGGCCTGGCCCTTAAGTGTGAGGAGCCCAGCGGGACCAGCCCTGGAGGGTGAGGAGGGGTGCATGGCCTGGCCCTGGAGGGTAGTGAGGCCTGTGTCTCAGGAGAGCAGGGCCTGGCACTGGAGGATGGAGAGGGGAGTGGGGCCTTCCCTGGAGGGTGAGGAGGGGAGCAGGGTCCAGGCCCTGGAGGGCAAGGAAAGGAGCGGGGCCGGCCCTTGAGGGTGCCCAGGGCCGCACCTGATTGGATCAGGGCCTGGCTGTGGCAGGCAAGGAAGAGAGTCTGGCCTGGCCCTGAAGAATAGCCAGTGCTGTGCCTGATGGGAGCATTGCTGGGCTCTGGAGGGCGAGGAGGGGAGTGGGCCTGGCCCTGGAGTCAAGGAGCAGGGCCACCCCTGGAGGGTGAGGAAGGGAGCAGGGGCCAGGCACTAGAGGTGGCCAGGGCTGCACCTTAAGGGAACAGTTCCTGGCCCTGGAGGTCTAGGAGAGGAACATGGCCAGCCCTGGAGGGCTAGCAGGGCCTGGCATTGGAGGATGGAGAGATGAGCTGGGCTGGCCCTGGAGGGCAATGAGGGGAGTGGGGCCTGGCTTTGGAAGACGAGGCAGGCAGCAGGCCTGGTCTTGGAGAGCGAGGAAGGCAGAGGTCTTTATGTATGCCCACCTCTTACAGCCTGAGTTCATGCCAAGAGAACTCTGGGACCTGTGGGACCAATGCCTCCCACAGAGCAGAGAACAGGAACCTTAGGTATGTCCTGAGTGTGCATGAGTTTGAGCCCCAAGAATGACAGCTGTTAAAGGGGAGCTCAGAGCTTGCAATCCATTTCCCACCAAGAGTCCTGAACACCAGGCAGGGCTCTGAGCTGGGAACAGGAGGGAGCTGTGCAGGACTGAGAGCTGCTCTGTGCTCAGGGAACACAGCCACATTCATGATCTTAGCAAGGGTTGGAGGCACCCATAAGCATTGTCATCTGGTACTGGATGAGGTCCATCCAGTCACTGAAGTGCATGATGGCATGCTCCTATCCCAGCAGGAAGTTGATGCAGATGAGGTGCCTCCACCCTGCAGGTGACAGGATAATGATACCTGCTGGGTGGAGGTGGGAGTGGGCTCTGCTTGATCAGAGAATGAGATGCACTCTGGATACTTAAATGTGTAGGAGCCAGAGTCAGACCCAAGGTCCAGAGGCAGCTTGATGTGAACACATTCAGTGAGTTCCCTGGCCTAGAATCTAGACATGGCCCCCACCCCAGACCCCTGCCCAACACTTCCTGCTGCCAACTTCAGGGGTCTCCCAGTAGTAAGTCAGTTTCTCCCACCATGGTCTCCTGTTGACTATCATATGGACAGCATTGGCTCTTTAGCTCTGACACCAGGGTCCCTAGAGTTCCACCCAAAGGTGCCAGTGCCGGTGGATCGTAGGAGGGCCCAGGGAAGATTGGGATGCTCCTGTCCCCTTCTGCAGATGAGGTTCACTGGACAGTGGGCTGGTCAGGAGCTGGTGCCCAGTAGGATTCCAGCCCAAGCAAAACCCTCTCCCCATAGATTAAGTTTGTTGGACACCAATCCCAGAAGGTTCCTATCCTAGGCCAACCCATTGTCACTGACAGCCTGGCCACCATTTGCAATAATATCAGGACAAGGCCGTTGCACTTGGCTTCCCACTGACTCTGGGTCCCCTCCCTGTGTGTCCTGAGTGGAACCATCCAGAGATGCTGGGCAGGTACAGAGCCCATGGCCAGCTGGCACTCTGGGTTCAGGATGGCCTGGAACAGGCAGAAGGAGAGGGGCACCTGAGTGTGCATTCCCGGCATTCTGCAGCTGCAGGGGAAGATCAGTCATGCTAGTTGGATATTGATTGGCTACTGCTACTTGCTACCAAGTGCTAAAGAGATGAAGGACAGCCTGGCTATCTACTTAAGGCAGGGTGTGAAGGCCACAGGCCCTCTTCTATGGCCTGTGTGTGTCACTGAATTGAAGACAGGGTGGGAAAGCTAGGGTCCTCAGTGATGGCCTCAGCATGTGTGATCCCAAATTCCTGTGTTGAACCTAACTCCCAAGGTGAATGTGTTAGGGGAGGGGCCGTGGAGGGGGTGAGATGATTATGAGGATGGTGTCCTCACAAATGAGAGTAGGGCACTCTGAGAGGGCAGAAAAGGCCAGAGTTTCCCCTTGCCCTGTGGTATGACATCATGGGAAGGCATCCTTGGTGAACCAAGAAGGGGGCCCCACAGACACTGGATCAACCTCGGGCCTCCTAGCCTCCAGATCCATGAGCAATGAATTCTCATGTCTCCAAGCTGCTGCAATGTTTTATCACAGCAATCGGAGGACTCAGCCAGCCACCAAAGCATGGTCCAGACAGACCCTGAGCTCCTGCAGCCCAAAGACAGTGCGAAGGTCCCAGCCTGGGACAAGCAGGATAGAGGCAGAATGTCAGAGGCTGAGTCTCAGTGAAGGAGGAAGGTGCCTTTGCTGGCACAGCTGCACTGGGGCTGATGGCACTGGTGGGGACAGACAGGTGCACATGCCAGCTCCTGCTGGAGCCCCTCCAAGGAGTCACTCGTCCGCTGTTAAAGGTGCAGTTGAGCTGGGAACCTCTCCCACACCCAGGGCTCATGGCCTGCCCGGTGCTCTGGAGCCTGCTATTAGGCCTGGATCCTGGCAGCTCAGCAAAGATGGCACCTGGCATCCAGTGACATGGAAATGGCAGGTGGCCTTGGCAGAGCATGGGGGAAACAATCACAGCCCACAGAGTTGGGCAGTCAGGGCTGTGCGTCATCTTCCATATTTTTGGGTGGGGGAGGATCCTGTATTTGTGGAGACTGTGGGATTCTGTTGGGGGACTGATGGCATGTGGTATTCCAGACAGACGATAGCTATGTGGACATCACTTAATGAGCATGCTCAACCGAGTCCCAGAAGGAGCAGCCATTGCCACTTCAGTCTCCCCAAGCACAGTCATGACTCCAGGCCCAAGTGGGCAGACCCAGAAACCTCATGGGGGAAGGAGCCTCCAGTGTCACAGGCTGCAGTAGGTGACTGATTCACCTGAGTGCACATATCTCAGGGTATCAGATGGGAGGTCAGCACCACACTGACACTGGGACTCAGTGCTCCTCCACCCTCCCTGTGTGAACTGGGAACAGTAGGTTATATAACAAAGAGTTATGAAAAAGCAAAATCACTGTTCCTCAACAGTTGAGACAAGGGCTATAAAAATCATTGAATATTAAAATGTCAATTTCACTCCTATACATTACATTTAGGTACTCTATTAGTTCCCACAGATCAGGAAAATATGTGGCATTTGTCATTTTGAGACTGGCTTCTTTATTTTTTGCTTTCAATTTTGTTTTTCTTCTCTAATTTTAATTATTTTTCTCATACTTTATTGGGTTTGGTTTGTTGTTGTTTCAGGTCCTTGAGATGCATTGATAGCTGATGTATTTGATGCCTTTCCAAATTCTTGATGTAGGCACCAATTACAATAAACATTCCTCTTAACACTGCTTTTGCTGTATCGCATAAGTTTTGATATGCAGTGTTGTCATCTTCATTTGTTTCCAGGAAAGGGCAGTGTTGTGGAGAAGTTGGGGCAAGATAAATATGCCCTCTCTACCTGCACTGGGTCCACAGGCAACTGCTAGTAACTGCTAGTCTCTTGGGTTACTCCTGTCGGGCTCTCCCTCTGGCTGTATCACCACAGGTTGCTGCAGTCTGGTCTCACCGTCAACTCCAAGCTGCCACCCGCTCCAGCTCTCAACTGCTGCATTTGTGCTTGTGTGCATGTTCATGCTGCACATCTACACAGGTCCACGGGATTCCTCTTCCTCTTGTAGGATTTCCAGTGCAGTTTTCTCTCCAATTCTCCCGTAACAGTGTACTTCCTACATTTGCTTGTTTACTGTTTATCCCTAGTGTAGAGCAATATGTCATTCCCTAATCCGCCATCTTGGAATCTCCTCTCTTTGTTTCTTTAAAAGTTCTTATATTAAGTCTATTTTTTTTTCAATATCAGAATTGTTACACCTGCTCGTTTTTGGATTCTGTTAGAGTGGGATAATTTTCCATCCTGTCACTTTCAATCTGTGTGCATCGTTGATGGTGAGGTGTATTTCTTGTAGGCTACAATGAGATGGGTCTTGTTTTTTAACCCATTCAGCTAGTGTGTTTTTTTTAATTGACGAATTTAAGATATACATCATTTAATTTTACGTTATTATTGATAAGTAATGACCTGATTCTGCCATTTTTCCATAAATATTCCTATTTTACATTGGATTTCCTTTGCACTTTCACCCAGGGATTTTCTGCATTTGCCTTCTTTTATAGTTATTGCTATTGCTTTCTTTTCTTCGTGCAGCACATTTTTTTTTTTTTGACAGGCAGAGTGGATGGTGAGAGAGAGAGACAGAGAGAAAGACCTTCCTTTGCCGTTGGTTCACCCTCCAATGGCCACCGTGGCCAGCGCACTGTGGCCGGTGCACCGCGCTGATCCAATGGCAGGAGCCAGGTGCTTCTCCTGGTCTCCCATGGGGTGCAGGGCCCAAGCACTTGGGCCATCCTCCACTGCACTCCCTGGCCTCAGCAGAGAGCTGGCCTGGAAGAGGGGCAACTGGGACAGAATCCGGTGCCCCGACCGGGACTAGAACCTGGTGTGCCAGCACCGCAAGGCGGAGGATTAGCCTAGTGAGCCGCAGTGCCGGCCATGTAGCACATTTTTAAGACTCATTTGCAAAGCTGGATGTGTGGTGATAAATTCTTTCAATTTATGTTTGTTTTGAAAGGTCTTTATTTCACTTTTATTTACCAATGAGAGCTTTTTTGGGTGTGGTATTCTGAGTTGACTTATTTTTCTCATTGAGTTGGACTATGTCTCTCCATTTTATCCTAGCCTGTAGGGTTCATGATGAGAAATCAGCCTTTAGTCTACTTGGGGAATTTCTCAAGGTAATCTGTTGTTTCTCTCATGCACATTTTAGAAAATTTTCCTTATGTTTTATTTGTAAAGTTTGACTATACTGTGTCATGGTGAAGGTCTTTCTGATCATGTGTTCTATGAGTATTGTCCATGAGACTACTAGATATTCAAAACTTCTATAAAAGATCTTCTCATATATTTTTCACATATTCTGGGACTCATTGATTTTATTATAATTGAATTTTTAGAGTTCCTCATATGTCCTGTTTAAAAATTTTTATGCTTCACCCTGGGCATTTCATGTAGCAAGCATGATGCTCCTTGGGTCACCTATGTTCATATGTAAGTGCCTGCTTGCAAGTCTTGGATGCACTTCTGATAAAGTGCACTGTTCCTGCGGGTGTGCACCTTGCGGGTGCATCCCTGCTTGGATCCCTAGTTGCTTCCCTGCTACTCACATAGGAGACCTGGACTGAGTGTTGAGCTCTGATTTTTGAGTTCACCCATCCAGGGTTGCAGACATTTTGGGAATGAAATAGAAGATGGAAGATCTTCCTGTCTCTGTCTCTGTCTCTGCCTCTCATCTCTATCTTTCTATGTTTGTCTCTTTCTCTGATTTTCAAATTAAATGAATATTAATAAATAATTTAAGTTTCTGTGACTGAATTCCCCAATTCTGTGGCCTCCATATAATGGTCACGTGTCACATGCTTATGAGGATATAACTTGTGAAGTACATCATCAGGAAATTTTGTTACTTTTGAACACCACAGAATGTATGTGAAGCCAAGACCACTGTGGCTTCACTAGGCAATATAATTTTATGGGAAGTCTGTGGTTATATGTGGTCTGTCATTTACTGAAACTCTTATGATGTCTGTGATAAAATATGATGTTTTCTGAGGAATGAGATGTTAAAATATTTATGTAGTGCTATTTTCTGTTGTGATGTGTGTGTGTATTTGACGTCTAAGAGTTATTGACCAATGTTAGTGTCACCAAGCTTTCTCCTATATTTGTTGTCAAATTTTAATTGTTTTTGTTTTTGCCATAAAGTCTATAATTTACTAAAGTGAGTGTGTATATATGAGTATATATGGGTTGCTGTGCAGAGATCAAAGTAAATTTATTTCCATCAATCTTGGTGTTCAGCATCATTCATAAAAATTCTCACCTTTTTTTTTTAAAAGATTTGTTTATTTGAGGGACCAGCACTGTGGCGCAGTGAGTTAATGCCCTGGCCTGAAGTTCTGGCATCCCATATGGGTGCTCCTCTTCCAATCCAGCTCTCTGTTATGGCCTGGGAAAGCAGTAGAATATGGCCCAAGTCCTTGGGCCCCTGGACCCGTGTAGGAGACCAGAGGAAGCTCCTGGCTCCTGGCTTTGGATTGGCGCAGCTCCAGCTGTAGTGGCCATTTGGGGAGTGAACCAGTGGACAGAAGACCTTTCTCTGTTTCTCCTTCTCACTGTTTGTAACTCTAACTCTCAAATACATAAAATCTTAAAAAAAATTATATGTTTATTTGAAAGGCAGAGTTACAGAGAGGCAGAGGCAGAGAGAGAGAGAGAGAGAGAGAGCGAGAGAGAGAGATTAGAGATCTTCCATTCACATTTTCAATCCCCAAATGGCTACAGTGGCCAGAGTGAGGCTGACCTGAAACCAGGAGCCGGGAGCTTCCTGCAGGTCTCCCAAGCAGGTACAGGAGCTCAAACACTTGGGCCATCTTCCATTGCTTTCCTAGGCCACAGCAGAGAGCTGGATCAGAAGTGGAGCAGCCAGGACATGAACTGGTGCCCATATGGGATGCCGGCACTGTGAGCTGTGTGCAGGGCAGGCACACAGATACTCTGTGTGAGCTCCCAGCACATACATGACCTGGCTACTGTTGTCAGAATGCACAATGGAAACACAGGTCCTGCTGGCATGTGTTCGCCTGCCCCAAGTCCACAACACAATGACAAAGTCACTAGAAGCAGGCCCTGTTGGGAGTCACAGAGGTGGGCTGGGTGGGGCCCCCCATAGCCTTGCTTCTCCCGACCTTGCTGCTGAGTTTCCAGACTTTATGTTGACCCACAGTGGTTACGGTCTGTAATGGTCCTCAGGTGAGATTGTCGTTCACCTGGGGGCAGGGTTGAGGAAGCAAGAAGCAGGCCGGGGACGCGGAGGCAGACTTGTTGCCTCTGTCTGCTCCCTGGTGTGGATTTTCTTTATACCCAGCAGCCCAAAATGTGGACTCCCAGTGTTGCTGTCCTTGAAACCCATGCCTGGCTCTGTCCCCTTCAGAGCAGGACTCAGCTCCTCCCCTCACACTGGGGACCTTCACTCACCTGCCCCCTGCCTGCTTTTCCCTCTGCACACATTGGACAGCCTTGTTAGACACAGATCTTGGGCCACCTCTGGGCCTTTGCACGTGTTCTTTCCTCCCTGAGAAGCCAGCAGGATGGGGTCACCAATTCAGAATCTGGAACTGCACCTGGGTATCCCATGTTGAGTGTCAGGGACCCAAGGACTTGGGTGTTCACCTGCTACCTCTCAGTGCGTGTGTGAGTAGAAACGTTACATTGAATGCAGAACCAGGACTGGAACCCATGCATCCAGGCAGGGCATGTGTGCATCCCAATTGGGGTCTTAACCCCTGCTCCAAACACTTGCACCTCTTTGGATTTTATTTAAACTCCAATGAACTATATCTGAATGCTGCTATTGACACCAATTCTTTTCTGTTTTTCAATCTTTAAACATTCACTGCATGAAAACATGATTAGGTCTACTTCAGTGCCAGATATCACAGAAATCTTACAATTGAGCGTTTCTTCAAAAGTCTCTCCAAGAAATACTCACAATACTTTAACCCAATCCTTTTTAAAAAAATATTTTTATTTGTTTAAATAGCATAATTACACAGCAGGGCGGGGAGGGAGAGAGAGAGAGAGTTCTTCTACCTGCAGGTTCATTCCCCAAATGGCTGCATAGGCTAGGTCTGGGCCATATCAAAGCCAGGAGCCAGGAATTTCTTCCAAGTCTCCCATGTTGGTGGCAGGAACCCAAGTACTTGGGCCGTCTTCTGCTGCTTTCCCATGCTCATTAGCAGGGAGTTGGATTGGAAGTAGGGAAGCGAAGACTGGAACAAATGCTTGTAAGGGATGTATTGCTGTGCCAAATGCTGGCCCCTAATCCACTGTTTTCTGTTTGTGACATTGTCTTTGTCTGTTAAAAGTGTAGGACCCCAAAAGCGGTGTCCTCTTGTGACAACCCCAGAAACACAGACTCCAGACCAGACGATGCAATAGAGCAGGAGGTAATTTTATTTCATTTGCGCAAATGGGCCCCCTACTGCTGCAAGCAGCAAGCAAGTGAGAGGAGCCCCGAGCAGCTATCTCACACAGCTTTTAAGGGGCAAAACCACAAAATTAACATATCATAGGGTGGCGTAAGTTTATTGGGTAACTACAAGGGGAGGAGGTTGTCGAGGAGGAGGAGAAACGGGGGCTACGTGCCCTACGTGTCTAAGCTTGGACAAGGGGAGGGGGTCATTGAAGAGCAGAAAGGGGTGGCTACGTGCCCTACGTGCCTCACGGTTTCTTTGTTAAGCTTGAACAAGCACAGGGGAGGGGGCTTAGGTGCATACCAGGATGTTCTGTCGCCCTTATCTCTGGGTAGTAGCCCTTATCTCTGGGTAGTAGCTATCTGCTTTCTCTGTGAACTTAGTTTACTCCCCATTTCCCAGGACTGTTTTATTAAGGCCATTTTTTTTTATGGTGGCTCTTGGCTCCTTTCAAAAAGCAAAAAACCAACTGAAGGAAAAGAGTAGCTTAGTGAATATTAATTTGGAGCTACTTTGCAGTTCCATAGTAGGTATATGTGAATAGAGAAAAAAAATTTTCTTACAGAGTGAAGGGGGAGAGAGTTTTGGTCCAATATTTCTGAACAAAGCAATCTTGCTGGAAATTTGTCCCCCTGAAAGATAAAAAAAAATTGATTTGGCTCGGGAAGGCAGTGGAGGATGGTCCAAGTGCTTGGGCCCTGCACCCGCATGGGAGACCAGGAGGAAACACCTGGCTTCTGGGTTTGGATCGGCGCAGTGCGCTGGCTGTAGCGGCCATTTGGGGGGTGAACCAACGGAAAGGAAGACCTTTCTCTCTGTCTCTCTCTCTCTCACTGTCTAACTCTGCCTGTTAAAAAAAATTTTTTATTTGAAAGAATCACATAGAGTGGGAGAATCGAAGAGAGAGAGAGAGAGAGATCTTCCATCCACTGGTTCACTCCCCAGATGTTCAGAATATGTTGTGAATATTTGGGGCAGGCTGAAATCAGGAGCCAGGAACTCCATCAGGAAGCTGGATCAAAAATGGAGCAGCCAAGACCTAATCCGATATGGCATGCTGGTGTCACAGGTGAGGCCTTAACCCACAGTGGCACATCCCTGGCCCCTCCACTCATATAAAAGAAAGAAGTCATCCTTCTGAATGAGCTAACACACTTCATCTGTGGTATGTTGCACAATTCCTTGAGTTACTTGGGCCAAGAAGACAGTCTGTGTGCAGCTATCATTGTGATAGTTTTTATCCTAAAAAAGTGGCATTCACCCAGTTGGGGCCGGTGTTGTGGCCAAGGGGGTTAAGTGGCCTCCTGTGACACCATGGGCACTGGTTCATGTCCCGGCTGCTCCACTTCCAATCCAGCTCCCTGCTAATGCACTTGGGAAAGCAAGGGATGATGGACTGAGTACTTGGGCCCCTGTCACCCACATGGGAGACCCAAATGGAGCGCCTGGCTTCCACCTGGCCTACCTCTGGTCACTGTGACACCTGGAGATTTCTCTCTCTCTCTTTCCTCCTGCTCCTCCTCCTCCACTCTCCTTCTCTAACACTTAGGAACTTTCTAAAAAGTAATTAAATCTTAAAAAAAAAAAAAAAAACGGGGACCAGCGCTGTGGCATAACAGGTAAAGCCACCACCTGCAGGGTTGGCATCGCATATGGGTGCCAGTTGAAGTCCTGGCTGCTCCACTTTGGATCCAGCTCTCTGTTATGGACTGAGAAAGCAGTAAAAGATGGGTCAAGTCCTTGGGCCCCTGTACCCACTTAGGAGACCCAGAAGAATCTCCTGGCTCCTGGCTTTGGATCAGCATAGCTCTGGCAGTTGCAACCAATTGGAAAGTGAACTAGAGGATGGAAGACCTCTCTCTCTCTCTCTCTCTCTCTCTCTCCATCTCCTTCTCTCTGTGTGTAACTCTGTGTAACTCTGATTTTCAAATAAATAAAAAATATTTAAGAAAAACAACAACCACCAGAATTGAGTTACTCTATGACAAGTCTTCAAGCAAGTGTAATTCAGAATAGTCAGTGAAAGACTCCTCTCTGAAAGGTATGTATTGTGTGATTCTATGCATATAACTTCCTGGAAAGCCTGAAGCAACCTAAGAGATGATGAGAACGATGAAGGTAAGGAGGAGAAGAGCAAGAACACTCCTTTTAAGGGCTGTGAAACTGTTTTTCACAACTCTGTCATAGTGCAAAAGTGACATTGTTCGAAACTCATGAGGCTTTACGATATAATTGGGATTTCAATAAAAATTATATCAGTTCATTAACAAAAATTAAATAAAGATGTAATAGTTACAGTAGGAATAGTCATGAGTTCATACATTTTATCTTTAATTGTGCTGCATTGTTTTTTAGCAGGCTTTGTTATGCATCAATTTAGCATCCATTTCTCTGTATACAGCAATGTTCTGCTAATTACCAGTCTCATGGCTTTTCCCAGGTCTTATTTTCCTTTGACATTTTTGCCACTCGAAATGAAAAGGAGTGATCTTAGTATCATTATTTGATTTACATTGTATTAAATGTCCTAGTTTTTTCAATCTCTCTGGTCAGTTCTCCGTGGTATCTGCTTTGTCCTTATGCACTAAAATATGGTGCTGTGCTTCTGTTAAATTCTTACTTCCAGTTCTTTCTACTTAACCCTTCTTTTGTGTATTTGCCTCTGCAGCTGAAAATTATCTTTGTCCATTTCCTTTCTTTTTTTTTTAAAGAATTATTTATGAGTGCGGCAAGCTCAAGGCGCCCGCGGCCGGCGGCGCCAAGGCCGACGCGGGCAAGGCTACGCAGGCCGGGGACTACGGAGGCGCGAGCAACGACTACGCGGCGGACGGCCTGCGCGCGAGCGGCGCGGGCAAGCGCGTGTTCCTGGAAGACGACCACGATGACGAGGACGACGAGGAGCTGCCGCTGCGCCTCAAGCACGAGGCAGACGATGAAGACGAGGAGCCGCCGCACGCGCAGCTCCTGCAGCCGCCCGGGCGACCGCAGCCGCAGCCGCCGCTGCTGAGACGCTACAACGTGGCCAAGATGCCCGCCGGCCCCACGCTGAGCAGCGCGGCCGAGTCCCCCGAGGGCGCCAGCCTGTAAGACGAGGTGCGCGCGGGCGCCGCGGCGGCGGGAGCGGGGGCCGGCAGCCGCCTCTACTACAGCGTCAAGAACATCACCAAGCAGCAGCGTCGCCGCCGCCGCTGGCGCAGCCCGCGTCCGCGCGCTCCGTGTCCACCTCCTCGTCGTCGTCGTCTTGCGTCGGCGGCGGCGGAGGCGAGGACGCCTACGACCTCCTGTTCGACCTGAGCCTGAATTTCTCGCAGAGCGCGCGCGGCGCCGGCGAGCAGCCGTGGGCGGCGGCGCGGCGGCAGCGAACCTGGCGCTGTCGCTGGTGGACAAGGACTTGGACTCGTTCAGCGAGGGCAGCCTGGGCTCGCACTTCGAGTTCCCCGACTACTGCACGCCCGAGCTCAGCGAGATGATTGCGGGCGACTGGCTGGAGGCCAACTTCTCCGACCTGGTGTTCCCCTGCTGAGGGGAGCGCAGGATGCCGATGCGGTTGGTAGGATGCCCTGACGCGAAAACTTTGCAAGCGCGGAGGGAAGCGTGTGGGTGGAGAGGAGGGAGTCGGTGTCACACTTTTTTTGCCCGTCCTAGTTGCTGCCCGAGCCCGGAGCTGTAAGCCCCCCCCCCCCACTCACGCCCTCCCGCCCCATGTGGTTTTTGTAATGATGATTTCTCTCCCCCCAACCCCCAATCCGAGAGTGCCACCTAGGTGGGCGAAGGCGCGGCCAGAGCCCGTCGGTCTTTGAAGATGTCTGCGGAGGACCCTTTTGGCAGCACAAGTGTTCTGTAGGGAGTCGGTGGAGATTTTCTCTTTTCTTAAAGAAGAACTGGTGTGTGTGTGTGTGTGTGTGTGTGTGTGTGTGTGTAAGAAAGGAAAAAACCAGAAGCACAAAAAAGGGACCATTGCAACTTTTTTATTTTATTTTTTTGGAGGGAGAAAACTGATGTCTTCTATGCATCCGATTCTTAACAACTGCAGGGAGCTTGAAAAAATGCAGACTGTACAAACGCTTACAAAAAAAACAACAACTGTGAACTGACTTTAAGATCAGAGTTTACTTTTCAGGTCAAATTGTTTATGGTTTTACAAATGTGATTTCTACTTGCCAACTTTTTTTTGTAACTTTTCCCCTTATACCTCCTTGATTGAATACCAGACAGCCTAGACCTCAGTACAAAAGGTATTGAAACATTTTTGATACATAACAGACCTCAGTCTTTTTAAAAAATTAATATATTTTCAGGCGTATTTTTGTACAGTGAAAAGGGAGCATTCTTGCTGTGTTTTTTCAGTAAGACCTTCAGACACTTCTTCCCTTTTGATTTTTTTTTCCTCTGCTTTTTAGCATGCAGTATGTTGGTACATGGTGACCTGGTTGAAAAAGGATTAACATTTTAAAAGTAATCCTTGCATCTAAAGGCCTGTGGTTTAAAAAAAAAAGCAAACTTTTTTTGTACAGCTATAGTAGAGATTTGTTCAATATTTGTAGGTAAAGATTTATTGAAAATGGTGATATAGACCTCAGAGCTGTTATCTTAGTTTAAAGGTTGTATATGTACTATAGTAGGAATTATGTATCTCATACGCTGTGATATGTGGATGGGCCCCAGATGGAAGGTTTGAAACTGGATTCTCGATTTTTAGCAAAAGGAAAAAGAAAAAAAGGCACATAGTTTAAAAAGTCCCTCATTTTGTGCAATATAATCTAAATAAAGTACAGACTATCTGCATATTTTGTAGCAAATGATGGCAAAGCAGACTCAATGCACTGTCGTTACCATTGCCTGGTTTTGTTGTTGTTGTTGGGTTTTTTTGGCTTTTTTTTTTTTTTTTTTTTTTTTTTTTTGGTGCTGAAAGTCTGTGCCTTGACAATTTTAATAAAGCAGCTGGAACTGATAGAAACTCGCATCGCCAATAGTCTCTATGGCAGCCAAACTGGAGGCTGTGTGGGTCGGCGGCGAGGCTGGGGACGGCGCGAGCGAGCCCCGCGCTCCACGGGAAGGCAGTTTCTCGACCCCCTTCCCCGGGTCGCTGGAGAAAGACGGGGAAGGAGGTTCGCTCCCCGCCTGCCTTTCCAGCCTCCATTTCCTTTCTCCGCGCCCTCCCTCTCCCCATCCGCCCTGGCGAGCGGGCGGGCGGCGGCGAGGTCCGGCCCCGGCGCGCCTGGGGACTTGCGTCCCGGTGACGGCCGCCCGGGGCTGCGAGCTCCCCGCGCGGAGGCTGGGGGCGACCGTTCCCTGTTTTCGAATTTCCCTTCTTTTCTTTGTTTTTGTGACGCCTTAGCTCCGCGTGTGCGCAGAGGTGGATGCTGGGGAGGGAAGGGGGGCGCGGCGGTGACCGGCGAGAGCAGGGAGGACAGAGGAGTCGGTGTCGGTGTCGGTGTGTCCCGCTGGGGCCGAGGCAGGAGGCGGGACGCGCGGGTTTGGCCCCCGCGCCAGCTGACCCGGGTGTCGGCGTTGGCCAAGCCGCCGGTGTTGGGGCGGGGAGTGGCTGCTGAGCGCGCCCGGGCGGCAGCGCAGAGTCCTTGCGCCCTAACTTGCGGCTCTGAGGATCCTGGGGGCGCGTGGGGTCCTCGGCGCCTGGTCCCGCGGAGAAAGGACACCGAGGGAGGGGGCGCCTCGCTCTTGCGGCCCCTGGTCCCGCCCGGAACCATCTTTCTGGGGGGCGGCCGCGAAAAGTGTGGTTCGGCCTCTTGGTTCTCGGTCTCTCCCCGCTGCCTCCTTACGACCTGGGGTCCGCGGCTCGGGCAGACCTCGGCCGCAGCCCAGCACCCTCGTAGCTGGCCCAGGTGGGCGAGCATGGCCAGCCCCAGTCCCGCTGGGGCGCGCCCCCAGCCTCTTTCCGGGGCGGGGTGGGGGGCGGCTCGCGGGGAGGCCCTCTGGAACCCGGCCTCGGAGGAGGTGCCCGGTGGCTCACTCGGCCCCGGGTCTCCAGGACTCGTGAAGCTACTGAAACGACTGCCCGAGGTGTGTTCTTTCGTGTTTCCTGGAGATTTGGCGAGACCAAATGGGCGTGCCCGCTCGGCATCAGCAGCTGCTAGGCCCGAGGGGCCCCGAGCGCTTCCCGCCTCCCCTGGCCTCCCACTTGCCTCGGCCGCCGCTCCCGCCCCCTGGGCCCGGGGCCAGCGCCGGCCTCCTGCAGCCTCGCTCAGGCCCGGGGCGCGGATTTCTCTAATGGGCCTCGCTCCTCGTGGCTGAGCCGTCGGATTTCGGGAGCTCTAGGAAGCAGATGGGACTGGCTGGCGTGGTGGCGGTGGACCTGGCTTTCTGGAGCGGTTTTCCTGGGCAGGGCTACCTGCGCCGGCGGTTCACCACGGGGTGCATCTCTATGCTGGGCACCCGGGGTGGCAGCCCCTGGCTGCAGTCCTGGCTCCGGGTGCGCCCCAGGCCTGTGGACTAGGCCGCCGCTGCTCAGGTATACTGGAAACCTGGAAGCTTCGCGTGTGTTTGACGTGTTAATCCTAGATGAATAGGAACGTTTTCTGAAGGGGAGGCAGAAGCTTCACGGGAATGAGTCACATCTCAGAATTTGGTCTCAGAATGGAAACATAGTCGTGATTGTGTGTGTGTGTGTGTGTGTGTGTGTGTTTAAAGCAAAGAAAAGAAAGCAAAGCTATGTGGCCTAAGTTCCTTGACGGGAAAAATAAGAGGAAAGTAGTTTGGCGATCTAAATTCAAAACCTGTTAGAGCTCAGGACAGGCGCGTGGATGCGCTTTTCACAATAGTTGAGGCTGTTTGGATGACTGCCTTGTGAATTATAATTCTACATGAATTCTTTCTTGAATGTCTGAAACATAATATAATACGCAAGGTCTTCTTGCCACTGGATAGTCTTCGATAAAAGTTTAATTGCCTTTTTTTTTTTTTTTTTGGTCTCTTAAGTCAGTCTTATTTTTAGCTAAGCATTGACAGAGTTATCTGCAAGCATTAACATTGGGTGGGGGGTGTGGGCATTGAGCTGGTGGCCTAGCCAGCATGAATCCTGCTATTTGTAACTCATTCAGACTTTGGTGGTGTTTTTGGTAGGATTTCCATCTTTAAGAACTTGAACCAGCATTCTCTTATGAATCTTTTAACCGTGGAAATAATTTCCAGTTCTTACACTCTGATGTGCATCCCTTTTATTTAAAAAAAAAAAAAAAAAAGCTAAGAAAAGGCAGTGTACTTAAACCAAGCTTTGCAAATACTATGTGTGTGACCAATGGCTACAGTCACTGGGCAGATTGTAGAATGACTACCCTGGCCAGCGCTGCGGCTCAATATGCTAATCCTCCACCTAGCAGCACAGGCACACCAGGTTCTAGTGCAGGTCAGGGCACCAGATTCTTTCTCAGTTGCTCTTCTTCCAGGCCAGCTCCCTGCTGTGGCCCGGGAAGGCAGTGGAGGATGGCCCAAGTGTTTGGGCCCTGCACCCCATGGGAGACCAGGAGAAGCACCTGGCTCCTGCCTTCAGATTAGCGCGGTACGCTGGCCGCAGCGCGCCAGCGGTGGTGGCCATTGGAGGGTGAACCAATGGCAAAAGGAAGACCTTTCTCTCTGTCTCTCTCACTATCCACTCTGCCTGTCAAAAAAAAAAAAAAAAAAAAAAAAAAAGGCTACCCTTTAGCTAGAAAAGATCACTACAACTGTTTTGGGCAGAGATGCTTCTTTTTCATGTTAATCAAGGGGAAGTGACTTAAATATGCATGCGTGTAGCAGTCTGGATGATTTAGTTGTTTTTTTCCATGAAAGACTCCAGAGGCAAGACATTTTTTTCTTCTCTGGGAATTGAAACCATAATCATCTTGATACTGGTATAGTACAAGAAATTGGCATTTGCTTTTCACTTCGGAATTTTAAATGACTTTTGCCCAAGGAATCTGAGAAATAAAAGCGAATAAGTTGCTGTATTTTCAAGCAGTCATTCGATATAAATATATTATATCAATCTTAACTTTTTTATTCTCTGATATGATTAATAATGTGTATATCCTTACTTTTTCTTCTGATGGGCATATGTATCTTTGTGGACACTTTGGAGAGGGGTTTTCTTGGACTCTCCTATTTATAGAATCTTTATACTCTTACTGCGTGGTCCTCTCTCTTCACAGATTTCTGAGGCAAAGATATTTGTGCTTTTTTCTTATGTAGGAAGCCCAGTGAAAATAATTTACTGAGTTGTCGATTTTATCAGTAGATAAGGAACTTTCTTTATTACAGTTTCAGGGAAGATTTTTTTCAGGCTATTTCTCAGTTATTCTAAGGGCCAAATTTTGTAAACTTTCCATTAGGAATGTCAGTTTCAAATACCCTTTGTATGGCCTATGGCTGTGAGGGTAACAGGAGCTAGCCTTACACACAGCACCCTAACACAGCAGTTTACCAGTTCCCAAAGCAACCGTCTCCATGTCACCATGCTTGACATGCTTTTCTGAGAGTTGGCTTTTTTTGCTTATTGATTCTTTCTCACTGTTCATTCTGTCTGATTTCTTCCACCGTATCCCTTGCATTTGACGATCTTGAAAATCCTGCTCTTTGATAGTAACTCAGGTTAATTTTTTTTTCCATTTCTCTCTCTTTTTTTCTCCTCCCTGTGACACTCACGTTTTCTGTCACAATAAAGATTAAACAGAATGTATGAACTAGAGCTCTCTTCCATTTTACTTACTGCTGTTTTTTTCTCTTGAATTCTAATACATCTCCATTTTTCTCATTGCATTTTTTAACACTACCTACATCCATTAGCTGCCTATTAGTTTCTTCCATGTGGATGCAGTGAGTTTATAACAGAATTTCACAAACAAGTAGTTTTTTAGTAAACTTAAACAGAATTTTAAAGGAGACCTATTTTTATACTCAATAAAAGCACAAAAGTGCAGAAAGTATAAAAGGGCTTACAAAGGGAAACATAGGTTTATAACGCTCCATGTATAAAAGTAATAATTTTATTGGGTAGATACTCCTGCAAGACCCAATTCCTCAGCCAGTGCACAGATAGGATGGTTTTAAATGATTTGGGAATTTCTGGTTGCCTGCAGACAACTTGTGTATGGAGAAACAAACCACTGAAAGCAATAGGATCGAGTTGAGATGTGGTTTCCCATGAGCATGGTGAATTTAAGCAACCTGGATGTGCATACGTGGAGGCTCCTGTCACACTGTTTGGTCAGACTTCTTTTTATGTGGTCACATAGACTTGAGTTTCTGTGCTGTAAAAGTGAAACAATATGACTACAAGTTTGAAAATGCATTTAAAAAAACCAGAATTTCCTCTAGAGTTCTCAGAGGCTCTTCAGTGTAACACCTGTAGTATTTTAGCAGATGCATTACTTTCCCCTTCAAAGGAGGGACGACTGGAAATAATAATAATATACCATAGAAAGAGTTCTGATCAGACTGACACTGACAGAGCCTTCTGTCATGTTTCTCTTCACCCAACCTGTGTTCAAGAACAGCTAGGCCTCATCCCTTGAATCGCACAGGGAGAAACGTCCTCGGCCATTTCCATTAATTCCTCATTTTGTCGACTTTTGCTCTTGTACGTATGTGGGTTTGAGAGTCTGTGACATCTGCTCCAGGACACCTTTTTTGGAATGGACTGTTTTTGAAAGACAGAGGTCTGTTTTGTGGCCTGGGCCTCCTAGTGGTAGTGGCACCCCCTGATTCTCGCTGTGGCCACCAGGGTCCAGCCGCCTGATGTCTCAGAGCCGTTTTCAGCACGACACTGTTCACAAGTGTGTCTTTTCCACGGCCACACGGAATGTACTTTCATTGCCACTCCAGGTTTGGGTGCGGAAAAGCTGAGAAGCCCTTTTGTATAGAAGCCCGAGTGGTTTGTAGGGGGCCTTTATAGAGTTGCATGCCGCACATGGCCCATCACTGTGGAACACGGGGAGGGTGAGCTGCCTCAGGCAGTGCACTGGATGACTAAGTTTTGGTAGCACTAGGGGGAAGAAATGCATGGCAGAGTTTTGTCTTCCTGTAGACTATCTAGCATGCAGAGTGTAGTGTGTTAAAACAGTGTATGACATTGCTGTATCAAAGTTGTAAAATTAAGCATTATTTATTGAAAACTATGTATTTTTTGTAAAAACCTGATCACATAGAGAATATCAGTGGGTTGTGCTTGTGCTTCAGTCAAACCAGATCCTTGACCACCCTCCTTGGTATGCAGTGTTAGTGCTCAGGGTTGAAAATCGTTCACTCCAATGTCTCTTTTGCAAGAGTTTTTCACAGAGTAATACATTTGTTCTTAAGACTCTTAATAAAATTGTGTGATCTCCAAAAAAAAAAATTATTTATTTATTTGAAAGTCAGAGTTACCCAGAGAGAAAGAGAAGAGGATAGAGGGCTTCCATCCACTGGTTCACTCCCCAATTGGCCACAAAGGCCAGAGCTATGCTGATCCGAAGCCAGGAACCATGAGCTTCTTCCAGGTCTCCCAAGTAGGTGCAGGGGCCCAAGGACTTGGCCATCCTCTAATGCTTTCTCAGTCCATAACAGAGAGCTGGATCAGAAGTGGAATAGCTGGAACCCGAACCGGTGCCCATATGGGATGCCAGCACTGCAGGTGGTGGCTTTACTGGCTATACTACAGCACCAGCTCCCATCCATTTTCTTTTAAACTTCTGATTTGGAATTTTGACATCTTGCTACAAAATTCTTCCCATTTGCCCTTTCACCTCAAAACTCAACATTACTAAAACTGAATTTACCACCATTTTTCAAAATGAGCATTTTACAATTCTGGTGAAATGTGGCTTCATTCTTACAGTGACACAGTCCTGGATGCTTGGAATAATTCCCATGCAGATTTCTCTCTCCCCACATGCAGGTTTCCACTCTCACAGCTCTTCCTGAGTCTCTCATACCTTGAGTGATGGCTGAAGCCTACAGGAGGTCATTCTTCTTTAGCCTTCTATTCCTCCCAGTACACCCTATCAAATTCTGTGGGGTGGGTTTTCTAATCTTTGTCACACACCAGCTTTGCTTTGCAGCATGGAGTTCAATTGTCATAGATTGACATTTGTGATTTTTTCATAATTTTACCTTTAGAGAACCCTTCGAATTTCTTTCTCACTACGGGAAAGCACCAGCACAGTTCTAACAAAATGGAATTATTGATTTGTTCACTGATTTTGCCTCCAGGTCTTAAGACACGCATTCTCCATGATCAGTTGTCCCTACTTTCATTCTCGCCAGAATGTCAAATAATCTGTTTACATTTCTCTTTGTCTTGGGAACCTTCCTGAAATGGTCACTTTGCTCAATTTTTGTAGCTCCTACTGGTTTTGCTATCACGTTCTCTTGTGACTAATCTTTTTTTATATTCTAATTCCACAGTCCTATTGCAAGTTCTTGCTGAAGGGTGGTGAGGAGAATCTTTTGTTCCTAGCCCAGAAAACAGCCATAATCTATATGCTGGGGTTCAGCATTGCCTACACTGAGTGCTGACTTTGTAGTTAGACAAAACGCAGGACAGAAAAGGCCATGAACAAGTTTTCTCTTTTTAATAAAAAGTGGCATAGCATGGCATCTATTTAACCAAAAGTGTTTACCAACAAATTACTATTTATGAGAAGGAATTAGAACACTAGGAATCAAGCACTAGGAATCAAGAAAAAACACTTCAGCGATTTTATTAATTACTGTTCCAGGCACATTGTGTTATGCCTTCTTAACTTTCAGGAACCTATGCCTTAAAAAAAGAGAAAATACAATGTTTCATAATCTGTGTAGATATTTGCAAGGTTAGGGGGGGAAAATCCTGTACCTCAAAGCAGCATGAGCACTCATTGGTGGAGGGAATGACTTAACCAAGAGCCATAAGTGGTTGTATTATGGCAAGGAGACAGGTCTTTTTTTTTTAATTTAATAAATGTGAATTTGCAAAGTGCAACTTTTGTATTGTTGTGCCCCTCCCCCCTCACCCCCCGCGGCCCTCCACTCTCCCACTCCCTCTCCCATCCCGCCCTTCATTGAGTTTCATTTTCAATTACCTTCATATACAGAAGATCAACTTAGTATACACTAAGCAAGGATTTCAACAGGCTGCACTCACACAACCGCACAAGGTATAGGGCATTGTTCGACTAGTAGTGTTGTTTTTAAGTTTCATAGTAAAACACATTAAGGACAGAGATCCTGCGTGGGGAGCCTGTACTCAGTGACTCCCGTTGTTGATTTAATAATTGGCACTTTTATTTATGGCATCAGCAATCACCCAAGACTCTTGCTATGAGCTGTCTAGGCTATGGAAGCCCCTTGAGTTCACCAACTCTGAACTTGTTTAGTCAAGGCCATATCACAGTGAAGGTTCCTTCCTCCCTTCAGAGAAAGGTGCCTCCCTCCTTAATGGCCTGTTCCTTCTGCTGGGGTCTTGTTCACCAGGATCTTTCATTTAGATTGTTTTTTTTGCCACCGTGTCATGGCTTCCCATGCCGAGACAGGTCTTTAACTCTGCTTTATGCATCAACACAAGGGAGTTTTTCCAGGTGAGGGTCTGTGCCAATTCTGTGGCAGTGAAAATCTAGAGAACAGGTCTCCCTATTTTAGGAACTCATGAGCCATGAGGACAGAAGTCATCCAAGCATCTCCATTCTCAGAGTTCACAAAGTCAGAATTTTCTCTGAAATTCCTCTAACTTGCTTTTAAATAGGGTTGTACTTAGTAATGAAGCTTAAAATTAATGATTTCTGTAAAAGTCATATTCCTTTGCATCTCAGTTCACCCAAAGTTTTTTGGGATTTTTTATTTGAATTGGTGTCTTATATAATACTTATTTGCAGCGGGAGTTATAAGAAGCACGCCCTTCAGATTTTTGCTGGGAGTTAGAAACCATTTCAAAACGTTTTTTGTATTAGTACGTAAAGCCTGGTAATTTATTCAAGTTCACAAAAAAACTTAAATTGGATTAAACGGTGCTCTTAAAAATTACATGGGATGATTAAGTGTCTTTATAAGGATGTTCATGTCAGCCTCTGTTAAAAACCACTAGAAGCACTAGAAGTAAACCCAAAAAATGCAACTTCTTTTGCGGCTGTTTCCAGAAAAATTCTCCAGAAGTACACACAGAGAGAAAGAAAATAACAAACAATAGATAGAGCCAATAGAAAACAAATAGTAAGACTATAAACTTAAAGCTAACCATAATAATAATCATGTTAAATGCCAAGGCTCCGTATACCAAAATTAAGTGGAGCATTACTCAGATTAGATATAGAAGCAAGACTGAGTTATATCCTACCTATCTGGGACACATTGTTTTTTTAAAAAAGGCTTAACAACACTTGCTGATTTCTTTCTTTTAAAAACTTTGTTTACTCTTTTAAAAAAAATTCTTTGGGAGGCAGAAAGAGAAGAACTGAGGGATAGACACAGACAGACAGTTGGCTCCCATCCATTAATACTCTCCTCAAATGCTCTCAATGGCCAGGGTGCTGGGCAGGGCCAAAGTTGGGAGCTCAGAACTCAATGCAGATTTCCCAAATGGATGGCAGGGACCAAAGGACTTGAGTGCTTTCACAGACAATGTTAGCAGGATATGAAGACAAGCCAGAGTCTGCAGAAAATAAATTCATATCACACATTTAATGAAAGACATCATCAACTATGGATATGAGAGACTCTCAAACTCAATGATTAAAACAACAACTGAGGGGCTGGCGCCGTGGCACACTAGGTTTATCCTCGCCTGCAGCGCTGGCATCCCATATGGGCACCGGTTCTAGTCCCAGTTGCTCCTCTTCCAGTCCAGCTCTCTGCTGTGGCCTGGGAAGGCAGTGGAGGATGGCCCAAGTGCTTGGGTCCCTGCAACCACAAGGGAGACCAGGAAGAAGCACCTGGCTCCTGGCCACTTGGAGAGTGAACCAACAGAAGGAAGAGCTTTCTCTCTGTCTCTCCCTCTCTCACGGTCTGTGACTCTACTTGTCAAATAAATAAAAATCTTTTAA
Source organism: Oryctolagus cuniculus (assembly GCF_964237555.1). Taxonomy (NCBI): domain Eukaryota; kingdom Metazoa; phylum Chordata; class Mammalia; order Lagomorpha; family Leporidae; genus Oryctolagus; species Oryctolagus cuniculus. The sequence goes on along the minus strand of NC_091447.1, from coordinate 2,993,677 downwards.
AAAACCTGAAAAGTTAGCCCACTAAAAAGATGGGCAAAAGGTTTGAACAGCCAGTTTGCCAAAGAAGTTATACAGATGATCAGCATGAGAGACTATAGCAACCTCCATATTTGTTAGGAAATTGTGAACTAAGATCACAATGTGATCATCACACACTCATTTAAAAGGCTAACATTGAGAAGATAAACTATATCAGTGATCACACATGTAGAGGAACCAGAATTCTCATTCTCTGTTGGTAAGGTTGTAAAAGAATATGACGGCTTTGGGACACAGATAGAAAGATCTTAAGAACTTAAGTATACACTTGCCAGATGATCTAGCAATTCTGCAACCAGATGCTTTCCCAGGAGAATCAGTCATAAAAGTGGTGTTTCTTGATACATCCCTTATTCTGCAGTATGCAATGACAAATCTGTATGGACACCTCCCCAATTTCTCACACAAAGCTATGTGCATGAAGAATGAAATTTACTAAAATTAACATCTGTAACTGCTTCAACATAACTGTCTTTTCTCTCTTTCTTTTCACTGCCAGAGGTCATTGTGAATCATCCACTAATTTCTAATACAGGTAATTGCAAGCAGTTTTACTCACCACTGATTTTGTACACAGTGGTAAATGTAAATGATGTCTTAGTACTGTTATGAAAATAGTGTTCACCTTTCAGCTTTTCCAAAGTATTTTGGGGAACCACAGGTTTTTGGAAACCATACATTGAGAACTTTGGATATGATGGTGTAACTGAAAAAAGAAAAAAAAATCATAAAAATGAGGTTATAATAATGACCAATAGTAGAAGAAATGAGGTGGAATTAAAAACACCTGGAAAAAAAATCTAAATGCTGTACAACTAAATTATGCTCCAAATATCAAGCATACTCAAATGTGGCATGATTTTAAACAGTAGAGCGATGGTCTTAGCCATGCCAGCAACTTTCCTTTGCATAGTCCAGGATTTCTGATATCAGAACAGAGAAAAGTGAAATCTGATCCCTGTGTATTATTTTGGTCAATAATGAGCAGTTTTTATACTGTCATGTAATTCAGGTCCTGTTTATTTACTTACAACCTTGAACGTGGACAAATGTGTAAGACTTGGTTTGGATTGCAAAAACATTCACTTATTCATATAAGGGCTCACCAAGGATGGGGCATGGCAGTGGGAACTAGCAGGGAGGGTGGAGAAAAATAAAAGTTTTCTAAAATATAGGAGGCAAGAGAGATCTTCGAAAGCCACTAGAACTAGAAGATAGATTAAAATAAATTATTTTAAATTACAATTGTCACAATATAAGTAATCAAATGCCATAGATGAAGATGTGGACAAGGTAATAACATGAATCTGATCTACCCTCAGTCTCCAGGGCAAGGTGACCAGTGGTTACTGATATAACTAGAATAGAGTGGGAAAAGAAATAGCTATTGATGGAATTAACAGTATAAAAACTTAATGGAATTCTGTTTCTAGGAATCAGGACCAAGAGAGGGTAGAAAAATAGGCATTGCAACATTATGTATTCTTTAGTGCATTTTTTAGTAGATGTAGGTATTAATTTTACAGATAATTATACATGAAATAATATATATAGAATAATTTTATATATTAATCACATAATGTATTTATATATGGAAATTTATAGATTATACACTGATTTTATAAATGTAATTTATTATATTTATATGCTTAATATACAATAGAAGTTAATTTTATACATTTTTATATGCATCAATAACTTATTTTCTCTGAAGTCTAACTCATATACATGGGTTTATTTGTTTGTTTTTTTTTGCATGTTAACACACTTGATTAAATTTGCATTCTAAGGTATACACAGGCCAACATTTCACAAAACTTTGTGTTATTCCAAAATCAGTTATCATGAAACACAGTGATTATATAAGTTGGTCAAGCAAAAACAGTATCGATAGGATTCTCTTAATAGTATCATCTCTTATACTTGTTTTCGAATAGAAGCCTGAAATTTATAATATTAGAATAGAAGAGAGAATATGACAGTATAACAATGATCACTTTCCAAATACTAGACTTTATATAAAAATAAAGGGGTACTATCAATAAAGCTCATCTGTGGGTCAGCATTCCTCTTTTATTTCAAAACAATTCCTGCACAAAGTTAGCTTTCTAGTCTATTTAAATAATAGAAACTCAAAATAGACCTTGGTTCAAACAATAAAGTGAATCATCTTGCCACCTAGTTCTCATGTCATTGGAATAATTTCAATCTCTTCCACAGTTCTCTCCCACCACTGAATTTAAAAAGTATAAATTCATCATATCACAAAGGTGATTTCTTAATAGCCCCACATTAGAGCCCAAAGCTGTCCCTTTAAGGCAAAGAAGAGAGCAGAATAAAGGTGGATAATCTCCTGAAAGACAAAACCATTTATCATCTTAGAGGCAGACACATCTTAACGTGGTTCTCTGATAAACAGAATAGATACACTGAGTACCGGTGGAGGAAAGTTTTCTTTAAAATGGCATACTAAGGGACAATATTCATAATAGATGTGTTTCTGTTAGGTTTAAGGGCTTATAGGTATTGCACAGGTGAAAGCAACATGAGGATTTTAAAACCATTAACGGCTGCTATGGCTGTGATTACAAGTGAAAATAAAGACCATGTCTGATCTGTAACAGAACTACTGCAAGTTAAGCAATGCTCTGTAATAATCAAAAGAGAATGGCTTTCTCTTTCAGCCAGATACTCTTACTAGTCTAGTGCCTTCAAAGCACATCAGCTTCCTTTAAAATCCAAGGGCCTTTCCCTTCAAAGCCATAAATGCAGTAGTATTCATTTTCTTACATTCATTTAAAAATGGAATATTAATTATCCTAACAGGTAAATGTACATTTTAGATACAGGCAATCCAACTACGATGGCTGAACATTAAGAATTCTATTACAACACACACTTTACACAGCTTAATAAATAACAAATGACAATAGACTACACTCAGCTTTCTTAAAGAGTTCAATCAGAAATTTTTTCTTCTTTTTTTTCTTTTTTTTTTTTACTAAGAGGGATAATGTATTAAGTTGTTCACTAACAGTCAGGGCTATGCTGATCAAGTCACCGTTTCTCATAGTGTCCAAGAAATTTCTTCTTTTAAAAATTAGTAATTTATACTTACTAGCATGTATACTATTTATAGTTCAAACAGCTTCTTAAAAGCAGAATACAAAACAACATTGACTTTTTCAGCTCATAAAAGTATATTCATAGATATTAAACTGCCTTTACTAAAAATGCAGTAATACCAAGAACTGGCTTTCCATCTGGTGGCAACACAATAACCAAAACACCAATCACCACACAACAAATCAAACAAATCCAATGACAAAAAGGAATCAGAAAAAAAGCAGCGATTGAAACAGTATGTGGCAATCACACACATAAAGCCCCCTTTCCACCCTACCTAAGGATACACATCCCTGCCAGCACAGCCTTGTACCCCAAGGAACCTGAGGCCTCAAAATACCACCCGAGACACTGATAGCTCCGTGGATGATTTTGTACACAGTGGTTTGTGTGTAAATCACATTATTCATTCATTTGTAGATGCTCCACACATCAAGGCTGGAATTTCTTCTCCTTGATAACACCACCTAGAAATATCAACAATATTTTATATATTCCTTAGTGCAACAGATTTGCAGGGAGAAATAGCAACGGGGGCATCAAAGTCCTAAGAACCTGGGATGTGTAAGACAGGCATCCTGTAAGTCTATGCACATTCTCAACACTAAAGTCAGTCTTCACTTCATACACTCCAACACAAGGAAGCAATCAAGGTAGGAATGAAAAGCAGCTATGTGTTTCTTTACCTCTGTGAGAAATGGCAAGGAAGCAGCTCAAACAGGAAAGGGAAACAAAACAATGTACTTGAAGCTGATGTAGGAAAAAAATTATATCATCAAAGCAATTTGTGTATTACTGTGAAACAAAGCGATTGAAAACTATGTAGTCAACAGAGAACAAAAAAGAAATCCTTAAAGCAAGAGAATTTCTGATCAATTCTGTCATATCACTGCTGGGAAAGAGAATCATTATAGAAAATACACATCGGTGTCTTCTTCAAATGTTTAGACTTGAAAATAGGTGCTCTTTGAGGCACTAAGAAAAATATATTCTCTAAGCAATCAAACATGAGTTTTTGAGATTCAGTTACCAGATCCAAAATGAGATCAGCAAAAATCAGGTATTAGTAAGATCACTACATTTGCAAAATGGAACTTTAGAGATGCCAAAACATAACAACACCAGAATGGTGGAAATCTGAAACTTTAATCCACATTATGGATCAAAGTTCCCTGCGTTCCTCACTCAGTGTTCTGTGTAGGAAACAGCAGTTTCAAATACGGAATCAGAAATGGTTAAGTCACTTGGGTGAGAGACCATCCATCAAGATGAACGAAGAACAAGAATTGGTGCATGCTACTGAAGACTGCGGAAGTGCTGCCTGTAGCCAGTGACTCTGAGGACAGCCACTGCTGCTACTACTGCCATCCAACGCATCAGAACATGAACTGACATCAGACAATTTTGCAGCATCTGGAGCCAGCATATTGGTAGTGCCTTGGAAGAGTCTCTCGGGCTGGCTCTCCATCTCCATTTCACCGTTTCTCTTCAGAGGACCAAGAACACTGGGCCTGATGCACTTGACTGGACTCTGGCTCCTGCAGGAGAATCATCTTGGACTGGGAACAGGACTTGGTGGCAACCCGCTGCTCCTCACAAACATCTGTAAGGATGGTGAAAAGCATTGCTTTCCAAATCCTCAGGTAGGTGAAGGTGCTGGAGAGACTGGAGTGAAGTCAGTTCTCTTCGGAGAATACAATTTCTCTTGCTTGTCAAAATCGCTATCACTCAGGCTCCAGCTCTCACCCCACGATTGGCTTATCTGCATTGCCGCTTGTACTTCCCTTTCCTGTGCAGTGTCTCTGTTCATAACACCCAGGCCTTCCTTCCTTTTGATTTGATGCAGTCTGCTATTAGGACTACGATTAGGTGAGGAAGGCAGCAACTTCGTGCACAGACTAGGAACGTGTAGTTCAGGCCTTTGAGGGGCTGTTTGATTCCATTCCAGATGGATTCCAAAGATGAAGGAGCTGTGATGGCTCATAAATGTTGTACTATTCGTCCGAGCTCTAAAAGTATAAGGCTCAGAAACCTGTGAGAAGTCACTGAGCCCATGGATCAGGGGAGCACTGCTGGATCTCCTCAGGGTGCCCCCATCACATGTGTCAGGCTCAACGTCCAGCTTCATTTTCCCCTGAGCCATGTCGGAGATGTGTAGGCAGGCACAGCGGGTACAGCTCAGCTCCTGGTGCTTAGCTATGGACTCCAAGACTCTCACCGCAGGACTGAGCTGCTGGGGGCAGAGGCTAAGGGGCGGAGGCTCGGGGTGGGGGGCGAGGATGGGGCAGAGAAAGCAGAAGAGGAGGGAAGGAGGATGCTGATGAGGAAGACAGGACTGTGCTGCCAGAGGGGAGAAAGATGGAGAGGTTGTGGTGGAAGGTGACAGAATGAAGAATTCGGAGGAGAAAAGAAGAGGAACGGGAGGGAAAAGGCAAGGGAGGTGAAAGGCGAGATGGACAAGCAGGAAGGCAGGGAGTATGAAAGGCAGAAGGCAGAGGGGGGGAAGGAAGGAGGAAGGGTGGCCAGGGGCTAGAGGAGTCGGGGATGGGGGTGGGAAAGAAGGAAGAAGAGTAGGGAAGGGGACAGGGGGAGAAAAGGAGGAGGCGGCAACTAGGCAGTGGCGGAACTCAGGCTGCTATTTTTCCTGCTGGCCAAGGACCTCAAGCGGGGCCCGGCTCACACACACAGCGGCAGCCCGGGCAGCGTTAGCACCAAGGACCTAAGAGTCGGGCAGGGCCCGACCAGGACGCCTCGGTAGCAGCAGATCCCCATGCTCAGGACCCGTCCGCCATGCTCAGGGACCCGGTCCCGGTTGACTTCTCAGCCCTGGAATCTGTGCTTCTTCCCTTCCCTGCCCCCTTCTACCTCTAGGACAGGGTGGGGTTCAGAGGAGAGTTCAGGCCCTTTGTTCCCTGCCGCGGTGCCTCCTCTTCCTCTTCTGGGTTCTAATGGCCCGGAGGAACCCGTTGGTGCCAACACCAACAAAACCTGCTGTCTCTTCCGCCTCCCACGCTTCCGAAGCGGGAGCCTCAGCAGGGCCAGTGCCTCCGCGTCTGGGCACCCATTGAGTCCGATGTATTGGTTTTACGCTAATGATGCCAAAGTCTTTGAAGTCTAATCCCTATGAGTTTGTCCACTTTATTTCTTGTTTACCTTCTAATGTCTAATATGAAGTAAGTGCTCAGTAAGCACTGAGTGAATGTACAGCTGCCATGATGACGGTGCAGCCCCAAGGACTCCTGTGTCATGCTGTGCGTAATTTCCTCTCATACAATTACGCCTTCCCCACCTATCTTTCTAGGGATTTCGCACACACAACAGGATTATAAAAGCTCGTGAGAGCCAGTCTTGGAGAAAAGACGGGAAGAAAGTAATTTTTTGAGTGCCTACTCCTTGCTCCCTGTGTCCTTGTATTAAGTCTTCAGAATGACTTTTTGTATGAATTATGACAGCAAAACTGTCACAGTCCAGAGAATGCCAGGCACGTGGAAATCTCAATATGTTGTCCTTTGATAAATGAATATTTTTGAATGCTGTTTTAATTGAAAAGCAGAAGACAGAAAGCATGAGAACAGGGTGACATCATTTCAGTTTTACTAGAAGCAGTGGAAGGAAAAGCACATCTTGTCTGTCTCGGAGCCTGGGGCTTCCCATCACGACCCTTGCAGCAGCCACATGTGTGATAGTTCAGTACTGTGGACATCGTTTAATAAATAGATCTAGTTTTATTTGACCTCAGGAGCATGACTTTGTGTCTGTCCCCTGAACAGAGTACCGATGACAGTATCTGTTCTGTTGCTGACTGACAGTCTGATTCTTGGAGTCACATTCCCAGACTGTGCTGCATCCAGGTGAGTCCCATCGATGCACATTTCAACACCCACTTTCCCATAAGGATACTTCTAAGAAGCAGCAATGATGCATGGCATTCTGAAAAACTACATGAATTTGACCGCCTGTCTTTTATTGTGCCACCTGTTAAGGGATAAACTGGGCCTTGACTTATCATTGAATTTGAAGCTTTACCAAGTGACTTGGCTCAGTCATGAGAATTTAATCCAAGTATATTCTATTTTCAGTATGCTATGTCAGTGCCATATTTTTAAAGTACAGCACACACAGACCAAGCAATGGAAACCTCACTTAACCCACTGTTGCCAGCCAAAAGGCAGCTCTGGTTTGGCATACCAAGGGTCTGTGTTACATGTGGTTATCAGATTAATAATAAGTGTCATGGGGCTGGTGCCATGGCGCACTAGGTTAATCCTTCACCTGTGGCGCCTGCATCCCATACGGGCACCGGTTCTAGTCCTGGTTACTCCTCTTCCAGTCCAGCTCTCTGCTGTGGCCTGGGAGGGCAGTGGAGGATGGCCCAAGTGCTTGTGCCCCTGCATCCGCATGAAAGATCAGGAAGAAGCACCTGGCTCCTGGCTTCAGATCGGTGTAGCTCCGGTCGTTGCAGCCATTTGGAGAATGAATCGACGGAAGGAAGACCTTTCTCTCTGTCTCTCACTGTCTGTAACTCTACCTATCAAATAAATAAATAAAAATCTTTTTTTTTTGACAGGCAGAGTGGACAGTGAGAGAGAGAGACAGAGAGAAAGGTCTTCCTTTTCCGTTGGTTCACCCTCCAATGGCCACCACGGGTGGCACGCTGCAGCCGGCACACCACGCTGATCCGAAGGCAGGAGCCAGGTGCTTCTCCATGTCTTCCATGGGGTGCAGGGCCCAAGCACTTAGGCCATCCTCCACTGCCTTCCCCGGGCTACAGCAGAGAGCTGGCCTCGAAGAGGGGCAACTGGGAAAGAATCTGGCGCCCCGACCGGGACTAGAACCCGGTGTGCCGGCGCCGCTAGGTGGAGGATTAGCCTATTGCACTGCGGCGCCGGCCAATAAATAAAAATCTTTAAAAAACATAATAATATAACATAATAAGTGTCATGCAAATCCCTAAAAGTAGAGAAGTGCCAGCCGGTGCCATGGCTCACTAGGCTAATCCTCTGCCTGCGGCGCCAGCACCCCTGGTTCTAGTCCTGGTAGGGGCACTGGATTCTGTCCTGGTTGCTCCTCTTCCAGTCCAGCTCTCTGCTGTGGCCCGGGAGTACAGTGGAGAATGGCCCAAGTGCTTGGGCCCTGCCCCTGCATGGGAGACCAAGAGGAAGCACCTGGCTCCTGGCTTTGGATTGGCGCTGTGCGCTGGCTGTAGTGGTCATTTGGGGGGTGAACCAACAGAAGGAAGACCTTTCTCTCTGTCTCTCTCTCTCACTAACTCTGCCTGTCAAAAAAAAAAAAATAGCAGTGCCAGTTTTGATATAGTATGCCTAGGAAAAACAATATAAAAGTCATCTTTTCAAGGCTATTTCCTTTAATATTCCAAGATACTGTTAAATGATAGAAATAAATTACACTGGCTCAGTTCTAAATAGCACTGCAAATCGAGCAAGTGGCTGCACAGTTCACCTTGCGCTGGGTAGCCTCGCTCCAATTTAAACTTTATGAGCTGTGCCTAGTTCAGGCTGAGTACTCTGCGAAGCATCTGGGATTCTGATTTGGAGTGTGAATGGGACAGCAATAGAGTGAGACCTGGAGTGCTGCCTGCTACACTTCTGATACTACTCAAGTCTGAAAGATATCATGAGTTCCTGTGTTTATCCAAATAGTTGTCAGGAAATAGAATATTAGTCACACTTTAGGTGAGCTCAATAAGAAGCAAAGTTTTAAGTAAGATAATGAATATAATTTTAATCAAACTTTAATCATATGAGTATCAACATAGCATATTGCCAGAACTATCATTTATGTAAAATGCTTTTAATTCCATTTTGAAAATACATTCAATGACTTAAAGAGGAAATTCTGTGTTATAAATAAATGTAAGTGAATATTCTGTATTACTTTAATTTAAGCTGATGGTAATTTAAGAATGAATACAACAAAATAAAATGTCATTAAATATTTTAACTAATAAGAATATCTTAAATAAAAGTTAATTAAAAACTAATTTATACAATGTGTGACTGAAAAAAATTCCTGACTGTTGTTCTGTGGAGATGAAGATAAGTGCTTTTATTGTAAGATGTTCTGGTGTTTTCTTTTGTAGCAATTAGCACAGGGATACCAAACACCAGGGATGTGTGGCAGGAATAATCACACCATACCCAGAATGACTAAAAATTCTATAAAGATGGACAGTCACACTATGAATGGAGGGGGCACAGACCAGGCACAACCCTCACAAGACCCATGCAGCCATATCTGCCTCCTGCGTCACCTGCGTTTTCTAGGAAAGTGACATCTGAGTAATGTGTGAATTCAAAACGACTCAATCCCTGCTCTTACTTCATCCTCCTAAGTTGTCTCATGGCTGCCCTGGGGAAGAAAAAATCACAAAGGAGATTGAGGGGCCAGGGGTATCCATCACCTCCATAGCACCACATTGTTTGTGCCAATCCCAGTGGTGGAAGAGTGCCATCATCCTGTGGCCTCTGCTCAAGTCACATGAGGCATGGATGTCAGCAGCCACCAGCCACTTTGTCACCAAGAGTGTGGCATTTAGGCAAGAGAGGAGAACAGGGACAGGGGCAGAGACTGTCACACTTTTCCCATCACAGCTTGTATTTTAGAGGAAAAAGCTCATCTTGCTATGTTGTATGGGAGGGATCCAGGCCACTAGTGAACAGATAAAAACTGCAAGAAAGCAGTGTGTGAGTTTTGAAAAAGTATGAAGATTTGTGTTGCTTGAGTATGGAAAAACACATTGCTTGAGTATGGAGATGCATGATGGTTGAGTATGGAGATGTGTGCTTGAGTGTGCAGATACATGTTGGTTTGAGTATGTAGATGCATGATAGTTGAGTATAGAGATGTGTGTTTGAGTATGGAGACGCATGTTGGTTTCAGTATGGAGATGTGTGTTGATTGAGCAGGAAAGACCCTCCTATCCACCCTCACTTTTTTTCACATACTGACCCTCCCCTACCACTTCCTCTAAAAGCCCTAGTAAATTGCTCCCGAGGAGGTGGTTTCCTTGGAGAGTTGTTCCCACAGTCTCCCTTACTTGTAACAAGTAAGGAAGCATTTCCTTTATGCAACTCCACTTGAGGCTGATGATTTGGCAACACCCTGAGTGTACAGAGATTGTGTCTGCCAGCATGGAGACTGTCAGACTGGGCAGCAACTGCAAACAGTCCTGAATGCTTTCTAAGTGGCTCAGTGAGAAATCTGAACAGGTCCTGGTTCTCCCCCAAATCCTCTCTGCTCTCCTACAATGCCCTGTGACAATGATGGTTCATTTTAGGTGTCAACCTTACTGGCCTAAAGAATGCTCACAAAGCTGGAAAAGACTTGCTTGTGTTATGTTCATGAAGCTATTTCCAGAACAGATTCTCAGGTGAGTCTGAGTGCACCAAGTGAGAAGACCCCCTCCATGTAGGCAGCCCTGAGAAAAGGTATCCACCAGGTGAATTGGTCTCTTCCCTTGAGAGCTCACACACACTCTTCTGTGCACATCAGAACTCCAGGCTTGCTGACTATAGGACTCTAGGGCCTTCCCAAACAGACCTTTTCCCAGATATACAGGCGAAAATTTCAGCTTCTGACTGAGAGTTACACCTACAAATTCTCCATTTTGGGGGCTGTCAGGACAGAGTCATGATACCAGCACCCCAGTGTCTCCAGCCTGCAGATGATCTGTGGTGAGATTTCTATTCCCTTGTCACATGACTCCATTCCTGTCCTACTGGTTTTGTATCTCTGGAGACCCCAACTAACACAACAGGCAACAGAGAAAGACTGAACTAAAGGAGATAGTCCATTGTATCTCCTATTATCAGCTGACTCTTTCAGAAAGACTTGAAAATAAAATCTAAATTTGATATTCTCTTTTGCTACTTTTTCTATAGTATGGCTTTAAAATGTTGTAATGCTCAATTTTATACTTTTATTATTTTTTAATTGAAAGTTTCAGAAAGAAGGAGATGGGGAGAGAGAGAGAATCTTCCATCCACTGGTTCGCTCCCCATATGGCCACAGTGGCCAGGTCTTGGTCAGACCTGAAGCCAGGAGCCAGGAGCTTTTTCCTGGTCTCCCACATGGGTGCAGGGGCGCAAGGACTTGGGCAATCTGCTACTGCTTTCTCAGGCCATTAGCAGGGAACTGTATCAGAAGTGGAGCCCTGAGTCTTCAACTAGTGCCACATGGGATGCTAGCCTCGCAGGTGGTGGCTTTATCTGCTATGCCACAATGATAGCCCCTCTGTTTTTGTTTGTAAACAGAAAGAAATACAGGATCACACCTATATCAAATAATTCATCAGTGTGTAAAAGGGTAGTTAGAGAATGAGAACCCTGAGATCAAACTTGTTCTTTTTTTAATTTATATTTTTATTATACAAAGAGCAGATTTCATGTAGTTCATAGATACGATTCTGGGAATACTTGTAAACAACGTTTCACTGGGGCAGAACCACTGCCACTGTGCAGGCTGTTCTCAGTACTGTGCAAAGTGGTTGTAGCAGTGATGGTGACAGAATAGAGAGCATTTATGACCCATCACAGCTTTGGGGCCCTCATACAAAGGAAACCATGGCAGTCCTCAACTGTCATTATATACCAGTTCTAGTCCAGAGATACTCAGTATTTTTAATTTTTTTGACAGGCAGAGTGGACAGTGAGAGAGAGAGCAGAGAGAAAGGTCTTTCTTTGCCATTGGTTCATCCTCCAATGGCCACCGCGGCCGGCGCACCATGCTGATCCGAAGCCAGGAGCCAGGTGCTTCCCCCGGTCTCCCAAGCGGGTGCAGGGCCCAAGCACTTGGGCCATCATCCACTGCCTTCCCGAGCCACAGCAGAGAGCTGGCCTGGAAGACGGGCAACCGGGACAGAATCCGGCGCCCCGACTGGGACTAGAACCCGGTGTGCCAGCGCCGCAAGGCGGAGGATTAGCCTAGTGAGCTGTGGCACTGGCTGATACTCAGTATTAATGGATTAATTTACATGTTTTTGTTTCATTTGTCATTCCTCAGTGCCTCTTTGCAGCCAAGTTGTCATTGGCTGTATATGAAATCACTCTCTCAAATAAATTTGCATAAATACATCTACAATACAACTGACTGGGGGGTTACTATCAAGGAACATACATGTATTTTAGGAGAATTTTCCTAGTTTGTCTTTTAAGTTCATTTTGGCTGCCTTTCTTACCTTTTCTGGATTATATACGAACTTCTCTCTCTTTCCTGAATTCCTTGGTACCTATTGAAAATGCTACTCAGCAGTGTGAATACTGCTTTTCTTTGTCACCAGATTTTCCTGGATAAGTCACCTAAAGTGATATATTCACTTTTAATGAGAAATGAACTTTCCAGCCAATAACTTTAAAAAAATTCCCTTTTACTCAGTTCAGTTGAAATGCATGCTATCAGAAATCACATCTTTATTTCAGTATGAAAAAAATTCTAGTAGAATATTGAGCCATTTATAATAAGTTGAGAATGGCAGTTCCTTTAAGACACTAATTGAATTTATCTAGAGATACCACTCATTTGAGCAAAGTTAACATCATGGCCATGACTTACTGCCTCAAAGAGGAAGAAGGTAAAAGACAGAGTTATTAATATAATAGGAAGTAAATGGAGACATCTCAAAATTGGCTAACCTCAGAACAGTTAAGATGGGATGAATTACCAAAAACATACCACAAGTCACAGAGCTGAAGATTCATTCTGACATATTCAATGTGTCAGAGATAAAATGTTCAGTACATGAACTAGAAAATAAACATTCTTGAAAAGAGAATTTCTAAGAAAAAATTATAATATTGTTAGAAAATATTACAAATAAGTTTGATTTGCAATTTGGTTTAAATTTGCTGGTAGTTTAAACTAAGTTGATAAACATTTCTTATCTTAAAAAGAATATTGAGAAAAACAAAGATGCGGACAAAAAATGACCAGAAGAAATCATGAGTTTATTGATGGATTAAATAAAAGTGAAAGTTCAAGAGTGCCAGGTACTTGAGTAAGGTTGGGCGATGGTTGGAGCTGATACAAAGCTAGAATTTTCCAGAAAGACTCTCTCCTCTCTTTGCTGCTGGGCTTAGAGACTTTTGCCTTAATGTAGGCATAATCTGGGTTCATGATCTATCCCAAGTCATGGGTGCACTTACTAACTGAACATTGGACAGTCCTAGAGATAGCATGGTTATTATTATTTATGTCATAGTATGATAATAAACCCAAACAGTTGAAAAGTCCTGGGAACTTGTATGCTTCAACATTCCCACCTTTATTTTCACATACATAAAGCTGATGTACTAACCTCTTGATGGAGAAGAGATATCTACCTGGACACAGTAGAAGTAGAATCTGCAAGATTTGGAAATAGAATGCTTATGGTAGTAGAAGGATGGGAGAAGGGAAGATACAATAGAGTCTAGAAATATTCTGACTCTAAGAACAACCAGCTTCACAAAAGTAGAGATATAGGAATGATTTTCAGCTTTGGTGATGGTGCTATATGAATGGCGAACAAGAAGGAGCACCCATGGCTCGGGACTTACATGCTCTGTTTTGACAGTGTGTGAGTATTCTAGTGGGGATAGTCAGTAGTCAATTTACACTCAAAAAAGACAACTCGAAGGAGGTAACATTTACACTGGGTCACAAGGAATGAGAAAAGCCAAGAAAAGTAGCAGGGTGGAGGTCAAAATGAGCTTCAAAGTTGCTGAGTTCCTTTGCGATGCTGACAGTAGGGCCACAAGGGCTGAAGTGAAGGGGGTAGGAGCAGGTAGGTTTGCTTTTGGAGTAAGATACTCAGCAGCCAGCTCATCAGATACACTCAAAGTCAGTTTGCGTCTCAGCTGTTCCACTTCTGATGCTGTTCCCTGCTAATGGCCTGGGAAAAGCAGTGAAAGATGGTCTACATTCCTGGTCACCTCTCACACACGTGGTAGACCTTGCTGAAGCTCCAGGCTCCTGGCTTCAGCTTTCCTGTTGCAGATATCTGGGGAGTGAAGCAGATGGATATCTCTGTCTCTCCCTCTCTCTGTAATTCTGACTTTCAAATGAATAAACAAATCTTTAAAAATATTATTTTTATATATAATTATTTATTTATATATTTATTTATTCACTTCATACTCATCTTTGCACTTAGCACATCACTAAAGTGATGATGTACTGATTCTATGAACATGAAAAAGTAAATAGTCGTGATCATACCTGCTTGTAAGACAGGTGTTCTGGCATTTAGTGTGGAATCAGTGTGAGATAGCTGGTCTTAAACATGAGTGGAAGAAATTATTGCAGAAGTGAAATTTGTGACTTCAGAATGATCTGAGTTTAGTTGATGATTCCTTTAGGATTGGTATGCTAAATTCAATCAGATGCATACTTATTGAGAAAATGAAAGAGGATGGAATACCACTCAATTTGGCTTTTTGTGGTCTAAAATCTCCGTGCTCAAATATTTTGTTTGCTACTGTACCATATACATCAAGGAAATATTATCTAAAATTCTCCTTTTGAACAAATTACTTGGGACAAAACCTTGCTTACTCAGATCATATTTATTGAATATCGTTCCCAGACAATTCTAAAGGCTACTACATATATAAGCCTTTTCCTCTTGAACTCATTTGAAACGCAGCAAGCCTCCCCACATCAGCTTCTGTCTAGCTTTCTTTAAATTGGTGTATTCCCCTGTTAAAGCATGTCTTCTTAATTCCTCCCCTTTCAAATAATTTTTCCTTTAAATTTATTCACAAAACTATTAAAATATTGTTTATTAGCAAGTCTATGATTTCCCTGTTTAATAACTCAGTGCCAACCCTTTGATCACAGTTATTGGTTTTGCTTTAAAAGTACCTTTAAAAATCCATTTATTTACTCTTATTTTATTTGAGAAGCAGAGACACAGAAAGGAAAGAGAGAGAGGGAGAGGGAGAGGAGGAGAGAAAAAGACATCGCTTCCACCTGCTCATCAACTCCTGACGTGCTTGTAAGAGCTGGGACCTGGCCTGGCTGAAGCCTGGGGCTCAGAATCATCTGCTCCCTCCCAGGGTGGCACTGGCAGGAAGGTGGATCCTAAGCAGAACCAGGACTAGAACCCAGACACTCCCATACAGGATGCATGTGTCCCAGGGGGTGTCTGCACCATGCCACCAGTTCCTGAAATGTGTTTTTTGTGCCTTTTCTATGTACTGAATCTAAGGACAGCAAAGGCAGTAGAGGCTCTGACTTCAAGACTGCACCTGCCAATGATTAAGCATAAGCTCCAGGGCCGGCGCCATGGCTCACTTGGCTAATCCTCCACCTGTGGCACCGGCATCCCATATGGGCGCCGGTTCTGGTTCCGGTTGCTGCTCTTCAAGTCCAGCTCGGCTGTGGCCCGGGAAGGCAGTGGAGGATGGCCCAGGTGCTTGGGTCCCTGCACCCGCATGGGAGACCAGGAGGCGGCACCTGGCTCCTGGCTCTGTATCACCGTAGTTCCAGCTGTGGTGGCCATTTGTGGGGTGATGCAATGGAAGGAAGACCTTTCTGTCTCTCTCTCTCTCACTGTCTAACTCAGTCAAATAAAAAAAAAATAAGAATAAGCTCCATCTAGGAGGGCATCCCCTTCCAATGGGGTTTTGGAGCAGAATCACCAAACTCCTTCCCTGCCTCCACATTTCAGAGGCAGAAGATGGGCCTCTCCTGGAAATGATCTCAGAGGGGAAGCGGTGCCTATGTTTTCTAGCAGGAATTAACAGGGAGAAACAATAAGCCCCAGTCCTTGCTCAGTTCTTGCTGTTGTCCCCATCTGGGAAGTGCCCTAGTAGATAGAAGAATTCTCTCTCTTTCCCTGCATTCTCTCTCTCTCTCTCTTTGTCTTCCAATAAATAAATGAGTTTTTAAAAATTTTAAGTATATAACTAACTCTGTGCATCTTTACAACTGAATACACTTATGGAACCACCAGACAAGAGTAGACACAGTTTGTTACGCACACCCAGGGAGCTTCCTGTTTGCCTCTCCCAAGTAATCCCTTTCAAGATCCCTACCTGTTTTCTCACATTTCACATAGATTACAACAAGTACAAAGGAAAATATGCACCCTTTTGTAATGCAGCGCATGCCCCCAACAGGATACTTTTAAGATTAAATTTTATTTCCTGTTTACTTTTAAAGGTATCAAAGGACTCTGCAGAGAGTATTGTACTACCATTGCTTGGGTGTGTTGATAATCATGACCAATTTCTTTCTCATTCCAGACGAAGAAAATAAAATATAAAGAACACATACAACTTCAAATATCCCTCTGTTTTTTCATGTAGAGATGAATGTGGAATTAAATTTTTAAGAATAAACTACTTTATACTAATATGTGTCTGTCCTCTAAATAAAAAGCTTTATATCTGCAATCCAAACAACACAAACAACAGCCAAGAACCCAGCAGTGATTTTAAATGCATGAGAAAACAAAATTTCAAGTATACAGCATTCCTATTGTGTGTCTTCAACACTTATATATTTAACATATAAAGATGTGGGGTGTGTTTTTTATTCTATCATTTTACTGAGAGCAGTGGAAAGAAAGTGACACCCTAAAGTAGAAGCCAGATTTTTTTGGCAGTATTTTGAGATGAGATTTGTATTTTGAAGCTGCTGAAAACTTTCAGTTTAATAAATTAGGCCAATTACTCTTTTTTTAGGCTCAGTAATCTTAAAGGCTCAAGAAACTTGGTACTAAAATTCTTTCTTTTCCTTGTGTATTTCTATATATCACATACCTTTATGTTTGTATTTTACATTGTTATTTGCATGTAAAATTTTAAAATACACTATGATATCAAAGGTTGACACAGTTAACTGCATAATTTATTTCTTTCCTATGAGCTTTCCATTACAAGTCACAAGTCTTTGAACTTCTGGTTAGGCTCCACAGCCTGAAGGTCCTGAGTGTTTTTCCAGAAGGTTTTCATTTTTTTTAATGCTGCCTTCACTGGAATCTGCTCAAAATTTTCTAATGGGAAGCATAATTTTAATGGCCTTGATTCCACATTTCTATTGTTTATTTTATTGCTCTTCTCTTGCTAAGAACACTTGCAATTGACATACTTATGAAGTTTTCTATTTATGATACTAAGTTGATTGTTTCTTGTTATATTAAGCAAATTTGCAGATTTTCCAAACTTGTAATACCATGAAAACGTTTTCAGCAGTGCCCCTTATTGCATAGGAAATGAGAGATACTGTCAATGGGGTTATTTTAAAGAGAAAGATATGACTTTGCAATAAAATACAAAGACTTTGCTAGATAGGCTGTATTTTAGCCTTAATCCTGCTTGACTTGGGTGTCTCCTCTTGCATTTTTACATAAGGAAATGATGTCAGTAGCTGGTGTCTTATTTTCTTTCTTTTTTTTTTTTTTTTAATTTTTTTACAGGCAGAGTGGACAGTAAGAGAGAGAGAGACAGAGAGAAAGGTCTTCCTTTGCCGTTGGTTCACCCTCCAATGGCCGCCACAGCTGGCACACCGCGCTGATCCAAAGGCAGGAGCCAGGTGCTTCTCCTGGTCTCCCGTGGGGTGCAGGGCCCAAGCACTTGGGCCATCCTCCATTGCCTTCCCGGGCCACAGCAGAGAGCTGGCCTGGAAGAGGGGCAACTGGGACAGTATCCGGTGCCCTGACCGGGACTAGAACCCAGTGTGCCAGCACCGCTAGGTGGAGGATTAGCCTATTGAGCCACGGTGCAGGCCGGTGTCTTATTTTCAAAGACAACACTGTCATCCACAAAAATCAATAACTTTTTCTGGCTTCTTTTCTCTCCCCCTCTTCATGGAGGAACAACACTAAACCCTGCCTAGGCTTCATATCCGAGTCACGGCACCATTATGTCGCTCCCCATCTTCGTGGAGGAACGACACAGGACCCTGCGCTGTTCTTCTGTCTGCTCGGCCCTCCCCGGGTTTGTTGCTGGTTCTTCCCGGGTTGGCTACCGTCCCTTCCACCTCCGTGGAAGGGCGGTTCCCCCTGCCACTTTCCCCACTTCCGCGGGGGAGCGGCACACCGCCGGCCGGCTCTCTCGGGGGCTGCACAGGTGTTCCTTCAGATAGATGTTCCCGGTGCATGTTGTCTCTCTCCTCCTTTATAGTCCTCTTCCACCAATCCCAACTCTGCTACCCACACGCCGAGTACGCTGCTCTCCTCCAATCAGGAGCAGCTCCTGCAGCTTGTCAAGTTGGTGAGAGGCAGCTGGGTAGAAGCTGTTTTCTCCTCTCCCAGCGCCATATTGTGGGAGAGCAGATGTATAGAATAAGTCTTAATTCCAGTAACAGTATAGTCCGAGTTGCTCCCCACAGCTTCTCTATTTACTACAACTTGTTTTAATAAATTAGCACTCCCTCTAGTCTCAGAAGAAGCGTATGTTTCAAGTGCTCTCTAATATTGCTATATAAAAAGCTCGTGACACTTGCCCATACAACTCCTGTTTTCCTTCATCCTTGCTGAGGAAGGATTTGTGGTCACACACACTCCTACACACAAGGCTTGGCAAGTCACCTGCTCTCAGGCCTCTCGTTTCCCTCTCTCATCTCTTTTTTATTATTATTCCAGCTTTCTTCATCTTCCTTCCTCCCCACCAACCACCCACTGCAATCCTGAGTTCTGCTCTGCAACACTTTTTCCAAACAAGTGCTTCCCTTCAGAGATCCTTTGGCCAGCCTGATTCCTCCAGAGATCACTGATGCCACTTGGCTCTGCAATCACTCTCAACCCATGCTTTCCCCTGTAGAGGTTCAGACCCTTCCAACAAGGAAACTTTTCTTTTTTTTTTTTTTTGTGGAAACCGCATTCAAGAATCCCCAAAATCAAATTCAGTGAGCTGTGCCCTAAGAAGTCTTTGCCTCAGATGAGAAATTTTGCAAAACTGCAGTAGCTTTTAAGTGCATATGGCCAATATCTAGCCGATTGCATGTTCATTTGTAATGCTGAAGTAGAGCCAAGATGTGGAATCCAGTGGACTGTGGCATCCCACAATCCCCAGAATCCCACACCTTTCACAGCTTTGCTGAATGACCCTGACAATCCGGACGTGAAGTTTGATGCCACATGCAAGTGTGTGCAGCCTCTACCAAGCAGGTTCACATAAGAACTAGGTAAGGTGGTATGTTATTAGGCCAGTGCTATAGCTGTACATTTTTTAAAACTAGAAGCAAGGGGTGAGGAGAATATAATTCCAATGATTCCACACTTTTTTGAAAACTGTCTTCTGATTACTCTTAAATTTCAAAGTTAACGTATAAAATCAGTCTATATGTTCTGAACTGGAATATTTGGTTCACTTACCTGTTCAGTCCATAAATATTTACTGGAATCTACTGTGCACCAAATGCAGTTCAGTATCAGTGACCATAAAAGCTTCCTTACCATGAGCCATGCAATGGAACCAGCAGTAGCCAAAGTCAACTCCTAAGAAGGTCAAGTACCAAGTCCACAGGGAATCCCCAGGCAAATTGCAGAGCCTGTAGTTCTCCCAGACATAAATACAACTGGTCACATCAATGCTCCTGAAAAACAGTCTGGAAAATAAAATTCAGAAGCAAGGATTACACCACATTTTATACATAAGATTGTGCTACAGTGTTGTAGACAGCACCTAAATACTAACACACTCACCCAGTGATGTGAAACCTTTCCTCCTTCCACTTTGTGCTGCATCACATTTTAGAGACCTGCTTCCCTGATTGGCAGGGTGTTTCCTTGTGTTTCACAGGCAGCACCAGTACTAGCTGTGTGTCCGCTCAACTCTGAGGAATTCAGGAGGCTCTTTTTCCCTTGTCTCTTGAAATACTCCTCATGGAATACTCTGCACCAGCACTGTGGTGCAGTAGGTTAAACCACTGCCTGCATGCAATCCAGCATCCCACGGGAGAGTCCTGGTTTCTAAGCTTCTAACCCAGCTCCCTACTGATGAACTAATGAACATGGGAAAACAGCAGATGATGGCTCCAAGTACCTGGGCCCCTCAGGTGGGATACCTGGGTGGCTTCAGCCTGGCCCCACCCCAGTCATTGGGACCATTTGTGGAGTGAAACAGAGGATGGAAGCACCTTTCTCTCTCTCTCTCTCTCCCCTTGTGTCTGTGTCTCTCTGCCTTTCATATAAATAAATAAATAAATAAATCTTTTAAAAAACACTCTTCATGGAACCCATACAACAGAAGTATATATAACATAATGATGACCCCTCCTCCTCCTCCTCTTTTCCTTCTTCCTCTCTCTCTTATATATGCACATACACACCCATTCAATGTTTTGTGGATAGAGTACTTTAAAAACATGTAGGAATCTCATAGAATTTCAATATTCCTGGTAAGGAATAAACACTAGCACATCCCAGGTATTAGGAGAGACTATTTCTCTAGAAACATGCTATACAATCCTAGTTGAAATAAACAATTATTTTGAAACCTAGATACTAGAATTCTATCAAACTTCTACAAATTCTTTTTTTTTTTTTTTTTTTGACAGGCAGAGTGGATAGTGAGAGAGAGAGACAGAGAGAAAGGTCTTCCTTTTGGCATTGGTTCACCCTCCAATGGCCACCACGGCTGGCGCGTTGTGGCTGGCGCACCGCGCTGATCCAAAGGCAGGAGCCAGGTACTTATCCTGGTCTCCCATGGGGTGCAGGACCCAAGCACTTGGGCCATCATCCACTGCCTTCCCGAGCCACAGCAGGCCTGGAAGAGGGGCAACTGGGAAAGAATCCGGCACCCCGACCAGGACTAGAACCCGGTGTGCCAGCGCCGCTAGGTGGAGGATTAGCCTAGTGAGCCGCGGCGCCAGTCTACAAATTCTTATTTCAATAATTTTCAAAATCATGATACTGTACTTCAATTTTATAAACTGCAGTTTGTTTTTTCTTTTAACATTTTTCTTTTAACATTTCTATGGTCAAATTTAAGATCAGATTAAGAATAATTATTTATCTTAACAATTACAAAAAAATGAATTGAATTTTCCTTCCATATTTATTATTGAAATGTAAAATGAATCGGTCATTTTGCCCAATAATGTTTGATTGATAAGCCTTCAACAAGCTTGGGACTCTAAGTCCTGAGGAAATTCTTAAATATTCAAATCCCAGATGCAATTTGAAGAAGCAGCTCAGATCATTATATTAATAAAATTTGTTTTAATACTAAATGTAGCATTTTATGGTTAGTTCTTGTGAAATAAGCATCTTGGTAGATATTTTGGAGAATCTTGTCTTTAACTTTATTCCTGAATTTAGCTCTGATACGACTGTACTTCTGGTAACTTCATAAGCTCTGGTATTTAGAGTGCTCTAAGTTATTATTTAATGTGTAAAATAAATAGCAGGCTGTTTCACAACTGTACTAAATACATGATTCCCAGAATTGTCTAACGCTTGTAGTTCTGAGCAGGACTAAACAGCACATTATTTAAGATTTGTTTTCCACTTTAAACTTGCGTGGCTGCGAGTAGCAAATGGTTGATCTAAAGGAGCAGCCCAGGCTGGATCCCTCCCACAGTCCTGGCCTGAACCCTGCTTTACACACTCCAGCATCTCCTGCTGACACTGCCCTGCACCTGCTTGCAGGGCTTGTGCGGGGACCGGTTCCTAGTCCAGTCCCGAGGGCAGACTCCACAGGGTGTGGCCTCCTACACCGGACAAAGCATGGGCAGAGCTGGAATAAGATCTAGTGGATGTCCACACACCTGCCCTCATCAAGCAGGACAGGCCATGAGCTGGGGGCTCCCTCAGTAGTTTGGAACTCTAAGGAATAATTGGATATTTAAAACCTGCCCTCCAAGTTTCTATCTGGGTGGGGAGCTAGAACAAAGTTCATTTGAACATTTCTTAGCTTGGTTGGTAAGTTTTGTATGTTTCTCAACCTTGCCAACAAAGATATTTGGATGGGAGAAATCTTCATTGTAGGGGTTTCACACTTTGGCATGAAGTTAAATTTTCCACAAGGAGACACAGCTCACCAATGGGATCCGGCAGGGAAATCTTTATCAGGATCTGCAAAGCCCTTGAAGGCAGGAAAGAGCACCTGTGTTTTCCAAAATGCTCCCACCATAGAGTCATAAACCAGAACTCCTCCTCCACCTTGAACCCGAGCAGGTGACTCTGCACTGAGCAATTTAAACCTCAACTCTCCAAAATCCCTCTGGTAGGAGCCTATCCCCTGTGTTTATACGCACTCAGCCAGTGACCTTTATCACAGATTAACAAATATCAAGGGCTTGCACAAAGTTCACCAAAAGTGCACACTGCACAAAAACAATGTGTGAATTTTCAATATTTTTGCACCCAAGTACTTTTATCTTTTCATCCCATTTCCCCCTGAATTTTCTGAAGTCCTCTCATGCTAGATCCCCTGCACTCATTAAGTGTGCATAAACTAAGCAAACAGCCTAAATATAAAAGGACACTAGAATCCTCTCATCAGCAGCTTGTGGGCTTGCACACCTTCCTTCCACTGGCCTGTTTGCTTCACAAATCCCCCAAAGAGTGATTCTGTCTTGGGCCTGAAGGATATCTTTTGGCAAAGGAAAGGCAGCTTATTTTTCTAACTAGTAACACAATGTGTTATGTGTTGTCTGTGACGTGTTCTCTCTCTCATTGGAAAGTAATTCATAAATATGCAATTTGCTTTAAAATTTAATAAGATATAAACTACTCTTCAAGGCTGACCTTGGATATTTTAAAAATAAAATTCTATAATAATGATGACATTAAAAAGTGATGAATAGAATGATTATTTGGGGATTGAGGATCACAAGGTCATTAGTTTTCGAAGTCATCTCAGCCTGAATTTACCCATCAATTAAAGTAGAAACATGACACTGGATGTGTCACTCAGACTTTCAGGATCTCACATTAGAAAACTGAATTTAAGATATGAAAGGACTAGGAAGAATGGATGCTCAAGTGAATTGTCTCTCAAATACTCACAAGTTCCAGTCATCGCAAGCATGGGTGACATCGCTGCAAGTGGTTATAATTTCAAAGCAACTTTCAAAGTTATGGAAGTCAGCAGACAGCCTTACAGCTTTTGCCATGTGTGCTTGTGGATTTGGTTAGATTGTGCAAAGCAGAAGAAAATAAAACAGATTTTCCCCCAATAATATAGGAAATGTATCAATGTTTAAATGAATAAGTACAAACATCCTTAAAATTCCAGAAAGTTGTAAATATATTGAAAATCTATGAAAATAAATAAATATGTATGTATATGTAATTTCTCTGAAAAGTTTTGTCATTTTTAATTTCAGAATCCCTTTGACCTGACTCAGGAACTTGCACTGTGTAATGCTTCCGCCCCTTTTGCTCCATCTAGTGGAATACTAACTTTTGCTACTAATCACACAAGAGATGACACAGTCCTTACCTTCTGTAAGCAAGTGACACTTGCTCTGGTACTTTTTAGTTATGACATGATATGTATAAACCATTCATGCAACTTCATTTCTTTTTACAATGAACTTAAAACTGTAAATTTTATAGTGTATAATATATTTGGAAGAAATGTGTTTCCTTTACTCTTTATTTTGCAAGAAAAGTATTCTCTGCTGAATAAGCACATGAATCCAGGCTAATAAATAATGAAACTTGCACTCATTAAAGAAGTTTAGTTTAAGGACACTTTCTGAAGTTTTGCAGTTAATAACGAAGTATTTATAAGGCACCATAAGTAAAAATTAAGAAGAAAGGAGGTATTCTCCTTAGCAATATAATTAACAAACCAATAGGATTTAAAAATTTATTTTCCTTGCATGCTGTATTTTTAAAGTTATTCTTCCAGTTGATAAAATATGGTATAGTAGGCCAGCGCTGCGGCTCACTAGGCTGATCCTCCGCCTGCGGCACCGGCATCCCAGGTTCTAGTCCCAGTTGGGGTGCCTGATTCTGTCCTGGTTGCTCCTCTTCCAGTCCAGTTCTCTGCTGTGGCCCGGGAAGGCAGTGGAGGACAGCCCAAGTGCTTGGGCCCCTGCACCCACATGGGAGACCAGGAGGAGGCACCTGGCTTCTAGCTTCAGATCGCCATTTGGAGGGTGAACCAACGGAAGGAAGACCTTTTTTTCTGTCTCTCTCTCACTGTCTAACTCTGACTGTCCAAAAAAACAAACAAAAACAAACAAACAAAAACCCCAAAATCATGGTATTGTAATAAAGTGTTATGATGATGATTTAAATTCACTGATCTCTGATTTTTTTTAAAAAGATTGATTTATTTATTTGAAAGTCAGAGTTACACAGAGAGAGAAAGAGAGAGAGAGAGCGAGGTCTTCCATCTAATAGTTCACTCCCCAATTGGTCACAATGGTTGGAGCTGTGCTGATCCAAAGCCTGGAGCCAGGAGGTTCTTTCAGGTATGCCACATGGGTGCAGGGGCCCAAGGACTTGGGCCATCTTCTACTACTTTCCCAGGCCATAGCAGAGAGCTGGATCAGAAATGGAGCAGCCGGTCTCAAACCAGTGCCCAGGCCAGGGTGTTAACCCACTGCACCACAGCACCAGCTCCCCCACCTTTTTAAAGATTTTATTTATTTATTTGAAAGAGTTACACAGAGAGAGGAGAGGCAGTGAGAGAGAGAGAGAGAGAGAGAGAGAGATCTGATTTTGCATAATGAATAACTGCTTGTTAAAGTCGTCATCCAAAATGCCATGTGCTCAGTTTTCTATGGACACGTCCAGGGCAGCTCTGTCTCGGAGACTACAGCCTCGATGAAAAAGCCACAACACGATGTTCTTCATTCTCCTGCCTCACCCTAAGGAGTCAAAGGCATTTCAGAAAAGCTCAGTTTCCTCCTCTTTATTTTATTTTTAAAAATAGTTTCTTTTCTTTTTTTTTAGTGTTTTTTTTTTTTTTTTATTTGACAGGTAGAGTTACAGACAGAGAGACTGGTCTTCCCTCCATTGGTTCACCCCCCCCAAATGGCCACTACGGCTGGCGCTGCGAGGATTCGAAGCCAGGAGCCAGGAGCCTTTTCCCGATCTCCCATGCGGGTGCAGGGCCCAAGCACTTAGGCCATCCTCCACTGCCCTCCTAGGCCACAGCAGAGAGCTGGACTGGAAGAGGAGCAACTGGGACTAGAACCCAGTGCCCATATGGGATGCTGGAGCCGCAGGCAGAGGATTAACAAAGTGAGTCATGGCGCCGGGCCCTCCTCTTTATTTTTTTGTATTTTATAAGTTGAAACTTTCTTGTTCAGGAATGGCACATTCCATGGCAGCCACAGTCTGTACAAGCGTCCCTATGTATGGCTCAACATAGTAGAGCCAACGACACACCGAAAACTGGCCGAGGTGCACAAGTATTAAGACAGTGGTGTCCCAACATATTTGAAAATACTCCTATTAAATTATCTTTACAACCTATTGCAATTTGATTTATCATCTGCTGTTTCTACAGAATAAATGAACCCATTAAAAACAAACACACTGTAGATATTTATTTTGAGACTACAACTTCTCTGGGGAGCCTGCAATTCATGGAAGCAGAGACACTGGGAGGAAGTAACAAATTGAAGTCCCGGCATTCTAATGAAGGATTGGACCTTCAGTTCTGCTTAAACAAGCCGGAGGAGGAGGGGAAATGAAATGAAAGATGTGATTATTTTTCAAGTCGTTAATATGTAAGTCAGTAGCAGAATTTTTCACAAGTTTTAAGTGCGTTTTTTTTTTTTAGTAGATTTGGAAAATATGTTGTTACATCAAGTTTATTGTTGTATGGTCACATAAGCAAGTAACTGATAGAAAAATGGATTATCTGCCCATGAGGCACTATGGCTAACAATAGGCCAGAGAAATATCTATTTATTATGACAGGATTAGCTTCTGAGTGACCAGGCTGCCTACTGGACTTACATAGGAGAAGAGCGAAACAGATGCAGGCTTGCCCAGAATGTGATTCTCAGGACAGATGAATTATATTACAGCTTATGGTATGTTTCACAGACTTGTAAACAAGACATAATTTTATCTGTGATTAACATGCTCCCTCTATGAAGATTTTATTTAAAGATTTTATTATTTATTTATTTGAAAGTCAGAGTCATACAGGGAGAAGGAGTGGCAGAGAGAGAGAGAGAGGTCTTCCATCTGCTGGTTCATTCCCAATTGACAGCAATGGCCAGAACTGCACTGATCTGATGCCAGGAGCCAGGAGCTTCTTCCAGGTCTCCCATGCAAGTGCAGGAGCCCAAGGACTTGGGCCATATTCTACTGCCTTCGCAGGCCATAGCAGAAAGCTGGATCAGAAGTAGAGCAGCTGGGGCTCGAACCAGCAAAAATATGGGACGCCAGCACTACAGGTGGCGGCTTTACCCACTACGTCACAGTGCCAGCCCCCTATGAAGATTTGAAAGCTGCAGCCTCAAACAGTCTGCTATTTCTGAATATCTGAAAGGTATCTTTGGTCATTTTTCACCACCACCACTGAAACACGGTTGTACTTCATTGTCACCTGTCTTGTTCAAAGGAATGAATTTGAGGCCTTAGGATCTGCTTGACACATTTGTCACTATTGAAAAACCTCCTTGGGGGGTTGGCATTGTAGCACCGTAGGTTAAGCTACTGACTGTGATGCAAGTATCCCACATGGGCACCTGTTTGTGCCCTGGCTGCTCTGCTTCCAATCCATCTCCTTGCTAATGCCCAGAAAAAGCAGCAAAAGATGGCCCAAGTGCTTGGGTCCCTATCACCCACATGGGAGCCCCTGGTGAAGTTCCTGTCCTCTGGCTGAAGCCTAGCCAGTCCTGACTCTTGCTGTTATTTGCAGGTGAATCCACAGACAAAACATTTATCTCTCTCTCTCTCTAGTTCTACCTTTAAAATAAATAAATAAATCTTTTTAAAAAAACTACTAAATAATAATTCTCCAAAATAATAGCAGAGACCTTTCACACAAACACACCCAAAGCCACTTGGCTTGCACCTCTTCCTAATTAACTCAGGACAACAACAAAGTATAAAAGCTCTATCCTTCGAAAGTCACTGTCAAGAAAATGAAAAGGTAATTCACATTCTGAGAAAAATGCTTGCAAATCCACAGTTAATGAAAGTCTTGGGTTCAGAACAAAGAGCTAATTCAAAACTCAAAGGCCACCTACTGTAATTTTTTTAAAAATGGGCCAGAGATTTGAAGAGACACCACACTATAGATCATTCATATGGCAAATAAGTACTTAGACATAAATATTCACCCCCTTTAGTAATTAGGGATGTGCAACCCACAGCTACTTTGCACCTCTTGAAATGGATATAATTCAAAGATGCAGAGTAATGAAGCCTTCCTATACTGCTGGTGGAAATAAAAAAATGGCACAAACCAACATGCAAATCTGTGTGGCTGCTTCTCCAAAAATTAAACTTGGTTACTTACCATACATCGAGCCATTCATGTTCACCCAAGAGAAGTGAAGTCATATATCCAAGCAAATACTAGCACATATGTGTTCATAACATTTATTTTTGCTTAGTACAGACACATCATATGAATTCATAGATTTGTTAGATATTCTGCTAAATGTTTTCATTGCAGTGCTGGCTTGTTGCAGTGCACTGGGGTCTATTCATCTGCTCTGTCAAAGTTCCTTGCACAGCTTATACCTGGGAGTATTCCTGTTGCTTCTATTGTCGTATTCCCTGTATCTAGTTTAACATCAATTCCTGTAGGTTCTGCTGATAAACCAGAGTATGATCTTAACAGATTAGCGGATTGTAATATCATTTTAATAGGCCATGGGTAGAATTTAGAAAAATAAATAAAAGATTTGGGCATTTGGTGTAGGCTGACATTCCTCAGGACACCCACATCCCATATCAAAGTGCCTGGGTTCCAATCCTTTCTCATTCTTGATTCAAGTACCTGCTGATGTGCACCTTGAGAGGCAGCAGATAATGGCTTAAGTATTTGAGTTTCTGTCTCCCAAGTCGGAGGCCCAGTTAAGAGTTTCAGGCTCCTGGCTTCAGCCTGTCCTAGCACTGGCTGATGCTAACATCTGGAGAGTAAAACATTGGATGGGAGATTTTTTCTCTCTCTCTCTCTCTCTGCCTTTAAAATAAATAAATAAATTTTTTTGACAGGCAGAGTGGACAGTGAGAGAGAGACAGAGAGAAAGGTCTTCCTTTACCGTTGGTTCACCCTCCAATGGCCATAGCGGCCGGTGTGATGCAGCCGGCGCACTGTGCTGATCCAAAACCGGGAGCGAGGTGCTTCTCCTGGTCTCCCATGCGGTGCAGGGCCCAAGGACTTGGGCCATCCTCCACTGCACTCCCGGGCACAGCAGAGAGCTGGCCTGGAAGAGGGGCAACGGGGACAGAATCCGGCGCCTGGACCGGGACTAGAACCCGGTGTGTCGGCGCCACAGGCGGAGGATTAGCCTATTGAGCCACAGACCACGCGCGCCCCCGCCAAGCCCCGGCCGACAAGGCAGCACGGAGAGTGACACGGAAGGCGCGCGCACACACGGGCGCGCGCGCCGCCCCCGACACAAACGAGCGACGGACCGCCAGCCCGGCCCTGCGGGACCCTCCCCCAACACGGAGCGGGAGGCGCGGGCCGTGGCCGTTAGGGCCGGAAGAGCAGCGCCCCGGTTCCCACCGCGGGGACCGGCAGACCCACCCGCACAACTACGCTCCCCCGACAGAAGCGGAAAGCGGGGCGCACGGGTGGGACACGCCACCCAACGCACTCAGCACAGGAGGGACGGCGGCCGCGGGATAAGGGTACCCCGGTCAGAAGGCACGCCCCTCTCGGATCGCTAGAGAAGGCGTTCCTCACCGAAGGTGGGCCACTCCCCACCCCAACCGCCCCCGCCGGGCCGGCAGGAGGCAACCACGGGAGCGCCCCCCAGACCGATCGCGCGAGGGGTCTGCGGTATAGGCAAGAAACGGCACCTCGAGCACCCGCGGCCAGGGCCAGCGCAGGCTGCGCTCGTTACCAATCCCGTTCCCACAGCCCCTCGGGCGCCCGCGCTCCTCAGGCCCCGGAAGCGCACGGGTACGCGACCAACGGGGAGCAGGACCGGACCACACCGCGACCGCTCCACACACCCTGCACACACCACCCCGGCGGGGCGGTGGCAAGCGCACAGGCATGCGCCCGCCAAGCCAATTCCCCACCCACGTGGGGACGGCACGACACCGGCAGCCTCCCTCCAGCGAAGCGAGGCACCCACGGGTCTCCCCTTCTCTTACCGCCTCGACCCCTCCAAGACTCCCAAGGGGCACGTGCAGCAGCAACACCCGGAAGAGGGCGCTGGGGGACAGGAGTAACGCCACCGCTGGGCTTCAGGCACCTGAGGCAGGACCTGGACCGCTCCTGGGGCCCCGCACGGCTCGCGTGGAGGCAGGGCGACGGCGAGCGATGCCCCGCCACGTCACAGGACCCCGACCCCCCGCCATCGCCACGAGGCAGAAGGCGGGAGAGCGGAGGTCGGGCCGGTTTCCGCACCCCTGCCGCCCACACACCACCCACAGGTGGGGAAGGCAGAACGAGGGGCCTGCAGGCCAGGAGAAGCTCAGCAACCTTGGCCATGAACGGCCGTCCCTCGTCTGGAGCGGCTTAATTCCGGCCCTGGAAGCGCCACAGCACCACATCCATCGTTCAGGTAAATCATTATTTTATTAATTAATTTTTTTAAAGAAATACACTCATTAATCTTTACAGAAATCTTCTCAAGCCAATGTTTAGTTATGTTCCTTTGCTTTGTGCCTTAGACGCTTTCACATCCCAGGTTATATTGATATATCTGGCTTCACCTTTCTTGCTAGAAATGTATTCCTTGAAAGCTATCACTGTGTTGAATAACTTATAGGATTTTTTTATTTGAGAGAGAGAGAGAGAGAGAGAGAGACTAATTTACTTCCCAAATGCCTACAATGCCTAGGAGCAGGTGGGCCAGGCCAAAGCCAGGAGCCACTATTTAGATCTGGGTCTCTGACATAGGGGCAGGGGAATGCAGCTCCTTGAACCATCACCTGCTGCCTTCCTTGGTCCTCATTAGCAGAAGACTCATAGTGAGAGTGGAGCCAGGACTTGAACCCAGGTACTCCAATGTGGAACATAGGTAGCTTCACTGGCATCTAACCACTGTGCCACACTCCTGCTTTGCGTTTGGGGTTCTTAATGGTGCCTATTCCAATATGAAGGGCTCTGGACTAGATCATGATTGTCAAAACTGAATTAGTAGGAACAGGTCAGATTCTGGATATATTTTGAATCTAATGACCAGAGGGTTTGTGGACATTTGAGATGTGGATTGTACAAGAGGAAATTCACAAAGTCTCCAAAAAATTTTGGGCTTAGCAAATTCCTGAGTCATGTCATCTACTCAGAAGGAGCCAGTGCTGTGGTGCAGTGGGTTAAAGCTCCAGCCTGCATCCCATATGGGTGCTAGTTTGAGCTGGTTCCAATCCAGCTCCCTGCTGATGCACCTGGGAAAGCAGCAGAAGAGGGCCCAAGTCCTTGGGCCCCTGCACTCACGTGGCAGTCCTGGAAGAAGCTTCTGGCTCCTGGATTTAGATCAGTACAGCTCAGGCCATTGCGGCTATTTGGGGTGTGAACCAGCCAATGGACGACCTCTCTTTTTCTTGCTCTCTCTCTTTCTGTAACTTTCTCTTTCAAATAAAAAACAAATCTTAAAAATACAAAAGAAGATACAGATTACTGAGCATACTGAGGGATGAGGAGGGAGGCTGACTTTCTTGTTTAATTCCCCTATTTTGAAATCAACATTTTATTTTATTCAGAATAGTTAACCCCAGTCTGGTGTGTGTGATGGTATATGGGCACAGGGTCTCTAAAGAGGTATGTACATTAGAAGAAGGCCATTACATTGGGCCCTAATCCAATATGTCTGGAGTCCTATACTTAAAAATACATATATATGTATATACATTTATTTATTTTTTTATTTATGGAAAGATACAGAGAGAGAGAGAAGGTTTGGTTTACTCCCCAAATGGTTGCAATGGCCAGGGCTGAGCCAGGCAGAAGCCAGAAGCCAGGAGCTTCATCCAGGTCTCCCACATGGATAAGTAGGGGTCCAAGTACCTGTGCCAACCCCTGCCGCTTTTCCCAGGGGCATTAGCAGGGAACTGGATCAGAAGCAGAGTAGCTAGCACTCTAGCCAGCATTCCTGGCACACAGGCTTCAACAAAGGTGATCTAACCTGCTGACCACAGCACTCACTGCTAATATCCTTTGTCCAACTACAAGATCAGGACGCAGACACACACAGGGGGAAAACACATTGACCACACCGCTCTGACAACGAGTGAGGCCTTGGAAGACATCAATCCTGCAGACATTTTGATCTTGAAGTTCCAGCTCCTATAATTTTACAGAAATGAATACCTGTTGTTTGTTGTTTTCCTACCCCTTGAAGTAGAAGGTTTCCCCAGATTATACAACCACGATAACCAATCTCAGTCCAAATGTTCTAATAGTGACGAGAAATAACTTTCATGTTTTGAAATTGGAACAAAGAAAGGAGGCCTGACTGTTGAGGATGGCCAGCTTCCTGAGGCCGGTTGTGAGTCTCCACTGTGGTTCATCTGGTCCTCTGCATGGCCCTCTGTTATACTCGGCACCACAGTATCACGGGAAACAGAGCCTGCCCTTTCTTTCACAGTCTGCATCTTTCAGTCACACGTTTAAACCTGGACTGAAAACGTACACGTGAGACAGGCATGGTGGTGTAGCAGTGAATTCACCACTTGGGGTGATTGCACCCCATAGCAGAGTTCCACTAGGAGTGCCAGCTACTCCACTTCCGATTTAGCTTCCTGTCAGTGTGTTCTGGGAGGGAGCAGATAAGATCCACGTGTTTGGGCCTCTGCAACCCTCGTGGGAGACATGGAAGGAATTCCTGGCTCCTGGCTTAGGCCTATACCATCCCTGGCTGTGGCTGATACATGGGGAGTGACCAGCAGGTGGGGGATCTCTCTCCCCACCACCCTTCCTATTGTTCTTCCTTTTGAATGAATAAATCAACCTTTAAGAAAAGAAAACAAGCACTGAAATGTATTAGCTTTGTGGCCTGTTGATTATCTGAGCCCACGTTTTCTTCTCTGTAATAGGAGGATAATAACTGCATTTCTCCCTTAGATGTGGAGCTCAAGAAAAAAACAAAAAACCCTCCATCTGCACTCAGAATGCTGATTACTGCAGGCTGGTGGCAGTGGGAGGGATAGTGAGTTCAGATTAAGAGAAACAAGAGGGGAAGCTGAGTGTGGCTCACTAATGACTAATGACAATAAATATACTAATATAAGATGTTAATAATATGGAAAGCCGGGTGTGGTGTGTAGAACTCTGCACCACCTCACGGTTTTGTTTTGTAAATGTAAACTCTCTCTCTCTTTCTCGCTTTCTCTCTCTCTGTCTCTCTTCTTCCCTCTCTCTCTGTAACTCTTTCAAATAAAAAAAAATTAAAAAAAAATCTTACCAGAAAAGTATAAAAAATATGTTCAGCAATATCAAACTTACTCTGTTAGCATAATAAGGTTATGAAAATGAAATTTGTGGCCGGCACCGCAGCTCAATAGGCTAATCCTCCGCCTTGTGGCGCCAGTACACCGGGTTCTAGTCCCAGTCGGGGCGCCGTATTCTGTCCCGGTTGCCCCTCTTCCAGGCCAGCTCTCTGCTATGGCCAGGGAGTGCAGTGGAGGATGGCCCAAGTGCTTGGGCCCTGCATCCCATGGGAGACCAGGATAAGTACCTGGCTCCTGCCTTCGGATCAGCGCGATGCGCCGGCCACGGCCATTGGAGGGTGAAACAATGCCTAAAGGAAGACCTTTCTCTCTCTCTCTCTCACTGTCCACTTTGCCTGTCAAAAAAAAAAAAAAAATGAAATTTGTTATCAGTATTTTTTATATATAATCTTCTTACTAAACCCATAATAATTACTTTAACTCTTGGACATACATCTGACATTGCCTATAGTTGATAATATTGAGAAATTTATGGCTTGTGGTGTGGTATAGCCAGTGAAGCCACCACCTGCAATGCCAGTATCCCATATGGGTGCCAGTTTGAGATCTGGCTGTTCCACCTCCAATCCAGCTCCCTGCTAACGCACCTGGGAGAGGAGTGGAGGATGGCTCAAATACTGCCACATGAGAGACCTGGAAGAAGCTCCTGGCTCGTAGCTTTTGACTGGCCCAGTTCTAGCCATTGAACCATTTGGAGTGAACCCGTGGATGGGAGATATCTCTCTCTCTCTTTCTCTCTAATTTTGACTTTTAAATAAATAGATTTTTAAAAAAAATATTGAGTAGGTATGTCCTCAGAAGAAACTATTTTACCAGAGCCAAATCTACTGTTTTTTTAAGTGTCTAAGGATCCTGAGGGAAGGAAATTCCCCAACCCCAGGCCACTTCAGCCATCCTGTCCAAACTTTAGTAGAGGTGGGGAAGGGGAAGGGGAAGTTACTGAGAATAACTTGTAAAGTTCAGTCTAGAGACACAGGCTCGCTAAGACAAAAATCAGACCATAGGAGTACAGAATGCTGCCTCTCTCTCTACAATTTAATTATTAATAAAGGTCATTTACATTGTCTGACTATCAAGAAAAAATAACAGGTATTCTAAAAGTAAAAAAAAAAATAAAATATAAATCATTTTAAAAGGCAGTGCAGGAACTGGTGCTGTGGTGCAGTAGGTTAATCCTCCACCTGCAGCACTGGCATCCCATATAGGTGCCAGTTCTAGTCCTGCCTGCTCCTCTTCCAATCCAGCTCTCTGCTATGGCCTGGGAAAGCAGTGGGAGATGGTCCAGATGCTTGGGCCCCTGCAAACACGTGGCAGACCTGTAAGAAACTCCTGGCTCCTGGCTTTGGAGAGGCTCAGCCCCAGCCATTGTGGCCATTTGAGTAGTGAACCAGCGGGTGGAAGACTTCTCTCTCTGTCTCTTCCTCTCACTGTCTGTAACTCTACCTTTCAAATAAATAAATAAAATCTTTAAAAAAAAGGTAGTGTAATCATCAGAACCAGACACAGCAGTGATGTTGGAAGTATCAGGCTAGAAATTTGAAAGAACTATGATTAATATATCATGTGCTATGGGACTTAAATGCTAAAGTAGACA
This sequence comes from Oryctolagus cuniculus, assembly GCF_964237555.1. Classification (NCBI taxonomy): domain Eukaryota; kingdom Metazoa; phylum Chordata; class Mammalia; order Lagomorpha; family Leporidae; genus Oryctolagus; species Oryctolagus cuniculus. The sequence continues at coordinate 2,959,412 of NC_091447.1, read as the reverse complement.
GCAAACAAAAACAGATGTGCAATGCAAGCAGAAAGATGTAACTCTTAACCATAAAAAGTAATCAAGAAGAAATGTTAGAGATGAAAAACACAATAACAAAAATGAAGAATGCCATTGATGGGCTAGTAGTAGATTTCACATGGAGGATCTCTGAACTTGAGGACACATCAATAGAAATGTCCAAAACTCCAAAGTAAAGAGAATAGACCACCCACACACAAAATGAAGGACACCATATCAAAGGACTATGGGACAACTAAAAAAGGTACAACTCATGCATAATGTGAATACTAGAAAAAGACATTGAGCAGGAGAAGCAAAAAGTGTTTGAAGCAATAATAACTAGGAATTCCCCCAAACTAAAATCAGATACCATATCAGAAATCTAAAAACCTCAGAGAAAACCAAGCTGTATAAATGCAAAAACAAGGCAAGCAAGCAAAGACAACAGAGACACAGCAAGGCATATCATATTCCACAAACAGAAAATGAAATACAAAGGAATAATCCTGAAAAAAAAAGCCAAAGGACAAAATGCCTTACTTACAGAGGCCCAGGAGCTTGGAGCTGCTTCTGTTCTCCCACATGGGTGCAGGGGTCCAAGGACTCCTTAGAAAATATTTGAAAATTAGTCATCTAAGTTGAAGGAGCTGCATAGGCTTTATCACACAAACAGAAATTGAAGAAATCTATTACCAGTAGACTTACCATCAAGAAAGGAAGATCACCCAAGGAATAACATGTGAAGGTAATGTAAAACTCTTATTAACTAATTTAACAGATTGTGGGGAGCAACTCGGACTAGACTGTTACTGGAATTAAGACTTATTCTATGCATCTGCTCTCCCACAATATGGCGCTGAGAAGGGAGTAACAACTTCTACGCAGCTACGTAGCTGAGTGATGACCTGCAGGAGCTGATCCTGCTCCTGATTCGAGGAGAGCAGCGTACTCGGCGTGTGGGTAGCAGAGTTGAGATTGGTGGAAGAGGACTATAAAGGAGGAGAGAGACAACATGTACCAGGAACATCTATCTGAAGGAACACCTGTGCAGCCCCCGAGAGAGCCGGCCGGCGGTGTGCCGCTCCCCCGCGGAAGTGGGGAAAGTGGCAGGGGGAACCGCCCTTCCACGGAGGTGGAAGGGACGGTAGCCAACCCGGGAAGAACCAGCAGCAAACCCGGGGAGGGCCGAGCAGGCAAAAGAACAACGCAGGGTTTAGTGTCGTTCCTCCACGAAGAGGGGGAGCGACATAATGGTGCTGTGACTCTGATAGGAAGCCTAGGCAGGGTTTAGTGTCGTTCCTCCATGAAGAGGGGGAGCGACAACAGATAAGTTTGCTCAAAATAGTAATAGGAAAAATGTATTTGATTATTTTTGTGTGCATATTTTATGTGTATATAACATTCATCACTTTTTAAAAATAGTTACTTGATTACTTTTTGTTTGAAAGACAGAATGGCAGTGAAAAAGAGGGAGAAGGAGAGAGAGATGACAGTGAGAAAGAGGGAGAAGGAGAGAGAGGGAGAGAGAGAGATAAGAAGAGAGAGATAGAGAGAGAGATTCCATCTGCTGTTTCCCAAATACCCAGAACATCTGGGGCTGGGCCAGTCCAAAGCCAGGGCCAGGAACTCCATTGAGGTGTCCCACATGGACAACAGGTATTCAAGTACTTGAGCTATCATCTGCTGTTTCAGGAGTATTAGCAGGGGCTGCATCAGAGTATCCGGAACTCAAACCAGGTACTCCGGTGTCAGATGCAGGTGTCCCACATGGCAGCTTAAACCACTGAGCCACAACACTCACACATATCCATTATTTCTTACTGAACATTTTATGTATCCTTATATATTAAAGTTAAGTAAATGATACTAATGAAGTGAGGCACAAGAGTGAGAGATTCCTACTTTATGTTATTATAAGGAACTCACACTACCTGAAATGCAATAGAGTACAATTTTAAGTGTGCTTGAATTAGTTGCTAATGTGGTTTTGCAAACTGCAAGGGAAATCTCTAAAAGAAATTTTTAAAAGTATAACTGGTATGCTAAGAAAAGAGAGAAAGTGAAATCATATAAAATGCTCAATTAAAATCACAAAAGGCAGAAAAAGAATAGAAAAGAAAGAGCAACAAATGTGCTAAATCCACCCAACCACATCATATTGAAAGTCAAGTATCTGATACAGCCATTGAAAGACATAGATTTTAACAGTGTTGGTTTTTGCTAAGACTCTACTACATGTTGTCAATGAGAAGCTCACTTTACATATAAAGCTCATGGTAATGCCAAATGGTAGAGCCAATTTGTTAAAGTGTTTGCATTTTATAACAAAATGAACACACTCATATGATACAATCTGCAATCATGCTCCTTGGTATTTACCCAACCTACAGAATATTTACATTTACACAAAAGTCTATGCATAAAAGTTAATATAAGATTTATTTAGCATTTCCTAAATGAGAAGCCACCCAGATGTCTTCAGCAGGTGATTGGACAAACTATAGTCCATTCAGACAGTAGAATCATTCATAATCAACACTAAAAAGAAAGGAGTATTCAAGCTACGGAAACTCTTAAGGAAATTAAATGCACATCACAGATTGAAATAAGCCTATCTGAAAAAGGTTACATAGTGTCTCAGTCCAAGTACACCATGTGCTGGGAAAGGAAAAACTATGGACACGGTGTAAAGACTGATAATTGTCATGGGTTAAAGGGGAAATACAAAGGAATAAATAGAGCATGGGGTTTTATGGACAGTGAAACCCTCTGTCATCCTCTGATGAAATAACTGCTCCTGTCTGGTTCACATGTTGACAAACGTGGAGGCTACGCATACACGGGATCAGGACTTCTGTTGGACATCGCCGTGCCTTCCCCTCCACATTTCTGTCAGTTAAAAACAAAAACTGTTCTTAATAGAGTTCTCTAAATTTTATTTTTACAATGTATGTAAGCATGATTAGTTCAAGAAACTCTCAAAAAAATGAGGCATAATATGAGACAGAAATAATGTAATATTTTTGTAAAATATTTGCTCTGAAAAATAATTTAGGGGCTGGCATTGTGGTGCAGTGAACTGAGTTGCCTGCATGCTGGCATCTCAATTCAGATTTCAAGTCTGAGTCCCGGCTGCTCCATTTCTGATCCTGCTCCCTGCTAATGCACGTGGGAAAACCGCAGAAGATGGCCCAAATATTTAGATCACTGTTACCCAGATGTGAGACCTGGATGGAGTTCCTCACTCCTGGCTTCTGCCTAGACAGCCTCAGGCTTCATGCTTACTTCACTGGGGAATGAATAAGCAGATGGAAGATTTCTTCCTTGCTCACTCCCCCTTTTAGCTCTCCTATTGCTCTGCCTTTCAAATAAATAAATAATCTTTAAAACATAATGTAACTAAATTATGAATAGGAAGGATTCCAAGAGCAAAACCTTGTAGGAAAGATTAATTTACAGTTTTTCACTACAAATTACCTAAACTGCTCTTATGGTAAACAGAAATATCAGAAATGATACACTGGCAGAAACTATTTCCAACTTACATTAGAAGAAAAGGAAATATTTTCTTTAAGGGATAATCAGCTTTACAGATAAATTATAGGAAATAACAGCTGAAATGAACTAATAAGACAGCAAATAAATGCCACAGATAGTTAATAAATGTGTGAATTGTGATTTTTAGCAATAAAAAATATAAACTAAACAACTGAAATATCATTTTCTATTATCACACTGAAAAAATCATAACTCATCCTGTTGACATGGAAAACAGACATCCAAATTATTTTGATATAAATATAAACTGTAAGACATTATTGTGAGAAATTGCAGAAATTTAAATAAAAACTTTGGAGTGTTTATGACTGTACCTCTACTCAGAAACTTCCCTTGCAGAAACTGATCCTAAGAAAAACTGACCTGACCAGCGCTTGGGAAGGATGAAGCTACTAACTTATAACAGACAGTGGGGAAATAGAAATGCTCTAACACTACATTCGAAAACAAGACACTCTCTTGGCTTTCCATTTTGGGGTTAAACACCACAAATTTAGCAGCTTAAAGTTAGATCCATTTATTAGCTCAGGGTTCTGCTGATCAGAAGTCTGGCAAAGTGTGACTGGACCACTTGCTCAGGCCACCGCAGGCCAATGTCACACTTGGAATTTCAGAAACTCAACTCTCCCCAGCTCTGACCTTCTCTCTCTCCTCTCTCCCTCTCCCTCTCTCTCTCTCTCTCCCCACACACTTCTTCATCATCTCAATTAAAATAAGTAAATAATTTTTAAAATCTCATTACTTACAAGCTAAAACAAAATAACACAGTGGATAGTTCTATATTACCTAGAATTGAAATTTTCCAAATATACACTCATACAAATAGCAAATAAACCTATCAGTTATCTTAAACCTTGGTAAACTTTGTAAACTTTATGAACATGATGAATGAAAAATATAGACTTATAAAATTTTACTTCAACTTAGATTTCCTTGATTTGCATTAAGTTTGAACTACTGTTTTTCTTAGAAATGTCTATTATTGGGTCTATTTCACAAATTTTGGTTATGTTTTTCTTAATGATTTGTGTTATTTATATATTATGAATACTAACTGCAGCCTGCTATCTATGTTGAGAAAATACTTTCTGCTGATCCATTACTCACCTTTTATAAGAGATGTTGAATTGTGTTTATTTATATTTATGAAAGTTTTGTTATTTTTGTTTAAAAATAATACTATTAGAGGGTTTTATTGTTTGTATGCTTTTCATTTAGCTCTTGTTCTATCTCAAATTTATTTTTGTGTGTGTTACAACTAAAAGATTATTCTTTCCTAAACAATAAAAAAGGAGTACTTAGAATAAACTCTCTACATTTAGATATGCAAAATCTCTTCAGTAGCTAACTTAGTATTTGATTGAGTAACTGAAAGTGTGTGCACCAATAGCAGACCAACACACAGATGGCCCTATTTATTTAGAGGTATAGAAACATATACAGGCCGGTGCCGCGGCTCAATAGGCTAATCCTCTGCCTGCGGTGCCGGCACACCGGGTTCTAGTCCCAGTCAGGGCGCCGGATTCTGTCCCGGTTGCCCCTCTTCCAGGCCAGCTCTCTGCTGTGGCCAGGGAGTACAGTGGAGGATGGCCCAAGTCCTTGGGCCCTGCACCCGCATGGGAGACCAGGAGGAAGTACCTGGCTCCTGGTTTCGGATCATCGCAGTGCACTGGCTGCAGTTCGCTGGCCGCGGCAGCCATTGGAGGGTGAACCAGTGGCAAAAGGAAGACCTTTCTCTCTCTCTCTCACTGTCCACTCTGCTTGTCAAAAAAAAAAAAAAAAAAAAAAGAAATACATACAAACCTAACTTAAATGCATGCTTTTTGTAAACATAGATACAGGACTGGTAACAGTGGATGGTGTAGATATTGTTTCATATCTATACATATATGAGATATATATATGTATGTATTTACTTGTTCAGACTACCTCTCCAAAAATTTGAAATTCAAAATGCTCCAGAATCCAAAAATTTTCAGGCACCAATATGATAAGCAGAAAATTCCATAGCAGCCTTCATGTGACAGATAAGCCAAAATGCAGGCACACTGAAACTATTGCAAAAATCAGCTTTAGGCCATGTGTATAAAGTGTGTATGAAACATAAATGAACTCTGTGTTTAGATTTTGGTCTCATTTTGAAAACACTTCATTATTTATAAACAAATATTCCAAAGTTTGAAAAACCTAAAGTGTTAAATGTTTCTGGCCTCAAGCACTCAACCTGTGTGTGTGTGTGTGTGTGTGTGTGAGAGAGAGAGAGAGAGAGAGAGAGAGAAAATTAGATTTTAATGTTCACTTTCTAAAATCAGGTTGAAAATTTTTATCCAAAGTAGGTACTATAAACTTTTAAGAAATAAATATAGTTTCAGCACCTGACAAGAAATTTGTATTTCCAGACATAAAAGAATTTATAAAAAGACATTTACCTATTGAATAGTGTTTACTAGTGTTATGCTTCCGAATAAGAGACTGTATTGACAGCATCAGAGTGAGATTATATTGAGAAAAAAAAACAACACTTAGAAATTTTAGTTACTTTAAGCGGTTAAAATCCTATTTCAATGAATGCTCAACTTAGAATTAAAAGTTCAAATATTGATTTGCATAGGAAATTAGCAATTAAGTATCCATAAAATTAACTTGCACCTGCCAATTTATATGCCAATTAAGTTTGCAGACACCTTAAAAGAAAGTTGTTGAAAATAAAGTTTTTGACATTATTTGACAATAATCTAGGGTAGATGCTTGAAAGTTGACATTTCTGAAGAACTGTATGTGGAGTCATCATGTGAATTTACCCAATAAGCATCCAACCCCAGGGGACATGATGAACCAAGGGCCCAGTGGTTGTCACCAAGTGGACACAGAGGCCAGTTTTCTCACGAGGAGCTCACTGCCCATGATGGGATGCTCACACAGTGCTTAGGAGACCTAGGCCTCCACCTGCGGGCTTTGGCCATGAGGCTTTGCCTCTTCTAAGTGAACTGTGTCACCCACAGGTATGCAGTGCCTGTGAACATGATGTCTTCACTGATGTAAACAAGAGGACTGACCCTCCTTCGGGTGAGCCCCAAATCCAATGAATGATGCCCTCGTAAGGGGAGAGTTTTCACACACCAACCGAGAGTATGCGCATGTGGAGACGGAGACGGACATCAAAACAGTGCACCTGGAAGCCAAGGGAAGCGAAAGATGCCACCATCACAGGAAGACACTTTCAAAGAAGGCAGGCCCTGCGGAAGGCTTGTTTCAACCTTTACACCCTCAGACCTGTGAGAGAATGAATTGTGTTGTAGTTTTAGAATTTGACAAACAGTTCTAAGAAACAAGTGCATCACCTAGCCCTCCTTCCTTTTCTACAAGAACATGATGGGCAGGCAGCTAGTTTGGTCTGTGGATCTGAATAGGCTAGCGGCTAGTTACATCTGTGGATCCAGGTAGGCAAGCAGCTAGTTAGAGCTGCAGAACCCGATGTCAGGAGCCACCACTGCCCTCTCCACCGTGTGTCTGTCAATCAAAAGGTCCGCCTTCCCATGATGCACCGAAACATCCAGGACCTGCGCAAAACGAGGCTATAAAAGGAGCGGAAGGCGGGGGTGGCAAGGGCTGTTTCTGACTTGGAGCTAGTGCCGAGTGGGTGGCTATGGACTTTGGCACGCGAACTTCGGCTGTGAACAGACTGTCCTCACTCTGCCGCCCTTCTGTTCTTGGACAGACCTTGTATCTGCAGGTCGTGGTTTCCCTTTCTTCCCTAGTTTACGGGCAACCCTTTGGCCCATTTGTGTTGTGTGTTTCTCCATGTATGTTTGTCCCCTCGCTGTTCTCATCTTCATGTTTCTGGCTCCGCGGGCAACAGCGGCCTGCATGGAAAGTTGATCCGTCCACTGCCAGATCAGTCAGACTCCATCGTGGTTAACACCGGCGACCTTACGGAGCAACGCCGCCATTCTGTCCCGAGAAGGCATTCCCCTGACACAGCCCGAGCGGGTGTAATTGCACTATCTAATATTCTCCTCAGGGGCCCCAGGCCGTAGAAGACGCAGCACCTGACGTGTAAGCGTGTAACCAAACTGTTCAGTAGCAACACAGGTGTGCCTGATTGGGAAGCTTGGATTTGCGTTTTCCTGCTTGCTACTGAGATGGCGGAGACCCCCTTGCGTGGGTGGGCCAGCAGCATGGGCAGCGGCGACGGACGGAAGCCAGGAACCACGGAGCGACACTTCTGGTGGGAGATGTGGGGGTAGCCCACCAGCGGGAGACTGCCGGACACAGCTGGAGGAGGAGAAATAACCCCAACTGAAAGCCTGGGGACGGGGACCTGTCGGCGTGCACAGGACACGTTTCCATCGGCTGTAGCAGAATGGGTGACATTACTGATGACGCACACTCCGGGGTGCACAGGGAAGCATGACTCGGGTTCTCATTCCGTGTGAAGACCTCAGAGAGAGACAGACACAGTACCTGAGTGTGTGCCCGGTCTCTGCTCAGGCAGATATTTATGTAGTGTGAACAGCAGGCGTTTTCCTGGCTTGGAAAGTTCAAGGCGAGAGTGTTAGATATTGGCCTTAGACCATGGCTCCTTAAGCGTTCAGACATTCTTCAGTCCGAAGGGAAGCGGATGTTACATGGCCACTCAACCCCCTAGTGAATTATTGGAGATAGTCATGGTGACCAAGAGGTTACTTAAGAAATATCAATGCTCAAGAACTCTCATAATCGCCTGATTCTTGGGACAGGAGAGACAGGCCACATATGTCCTTATTTGCCTTCCACAACTCATTTTCTGAGTGAGTTTGAAGCTTCCTATTTGTTCCTTCAGCAATACCTAGTAATGCACAAACAGTTCTGTATTAGATTATTTGTCAATGTTATTTTATGAAGAAATTTAATAAAATTTACTACTCTGCAATCCATTGAGCACTTCCTAACTTAATTGTCATATTCTGCATTTCCTGAGATTTACAATTAAAATTGTGATGAGCCAGACATACAAACTATTCCTTTTGTGACAAGGCAGGTTATTAGCATTTTACGAAAATTACCTGATGTTTTCATTTATAAATTAAAAATTCTTTTAAAAATTAACTTCACTCATCTCTAAGATCTACATTGATGTATGTTAAGTCTGAGTATTTTTCAACTCTATTTCTCTTAATGCTCACCACAAAAAAGATAGTTCAATTTACTATTTATGCCCATGCCAGATCCAGTTAATAAAAAATAATGGCTCTGACATTTTATATTTTCCAAGCATGATCAAATAAGAAATGGTCTCCAGACCAGAGTAAACATTCATTGTGATTATGACATGCTCAGCCTTCCTTATATTATTGTCACTAGTTACCAATATTACTTCCTAAATCTTTAAAACTACATGATTATACCCACTAATGATATCTTGTGCCACTGTTTTTTAAACATAAGTTTAATTGGTAAAAAAGACCAATACAAATATGAGAGACTACATGACAATATGAGGTTATTTTGTGTAATAATTGTTTTCAATATTGAAACAATATTGAATACAATTGTTTTCAATTTCCAGAAAACAATACAGAATCCAAAATCAAAGATTTGTTCTTATTGTACTTGTTTAAAGATAAATTTTTTTAACTTTTATTTAATGAATATAAATTTCCAAAGTACAACTTATGGATTACAATGGCTCCCCCCCCCATACCGTCCCTCCCACCCACAACCCTCCCCTTTCCCACTCCCTCTCCCCTTCCATTCACATCAAGATTCATTTTCAATTATCTTAATATACAGAAGATCAGCTTAGTATACATTAAGTAAGGATTTCAACAGTTTGCTCCCACACAGAAACATAAAGTGAAAAATAATAGATGATTTTTTTTTAATGATGATGAAATCAGATCAAACCTGTTGTCATGTTTAATCCCAGTGAGAGTCAAGTTGGGAATTGATAATTTCTTTTTTTTTTTTTTTTACAGAAGATCAGTTTAGTATACATTAAGTAAAGATTTCAACAGTTTGCACCCCCATAGAAACACAAAGTGAAATATATTGTTTGAGTACTCGTTATAGCATTAAATCTCAATGCACAGCACATTAAGGACAGAGATCCTACATGAGGAGTAAGTGCACAGTGACTCCTCTTGTTGACTTTACCAATTGACACTCCTGTCTATGGCATCAGTAATCTCCCTATGCTCCAGTCATGAGTTTCCAAGGCTATGGAAGCCCTCTGAGTTCTCCGACTCTTATCTTGTTTAGACAAGGTCATAGTCAAAGTGGAGGTTCTCTCCTCCCTTCAGAGAAAGGTACCTCCTTCTTTGAAGACCTGTTTAAAGATAAATTTATCTTTAAATATCTTTTACATTGCCCCACTGGATTGTAAAAGATAAGCTATTCCTGACTAAATCCATCTTTCTTCATGCTCTTTCTCCTGTTTTCTCCTAATTCGTTTGGTGAATGCAGTAGGAACCAATGATATGGAGGCATTAATGACTCTGCGGGAGGTTTTGTAAAGACAATGCATAGTCAATTTTAAAAACCATTCTTTTTTTTTTTTTTTTATCACATTTTCAACACTTTCTCATTAGGTTTCAAATACCAGCCTTGATCACAGGCCGATTAAACAATAATAGTGCTGGAGTGGATGTTGTGGTGCAACAGGCCGATGACTGGGGTGCGTGCATCTCAGTTTGGAATGCCCATTTGTGTTCCAAATGTTATGGCTCTGGCCCAGGTCCCTGCACATACACCTGGGAAGGCCGCAGAAGACAGCCCAAGTACTTGGGTTCCTGCCATGTGTGCATGAAACCCAGAGGGAGTTCCTGCCTCCTGGCTTTGGCCTGGCCCAGCCCCAGCTGTTTTAGCCACTTGGAGAGTGAACCAGTAAATGGAAGATATCTATCTGTCTCTTCTTTTTTCTGTCACTCTCTGCCTTTGAAATAATATATAAGTAAATAAATAAATTATTCTTTAATAAAAAAGAATAGGGAATTATAGTACTGTTAATGGAAACATTTGAAGAAGGAAGAACATTTGTGGTAACATGGATAGCATTTCAAAGTTCCTTCTTCGATGTGTCTTGACCAGTTCAGAGTTGCCTAGATCATCTTTTGACATTTAAATAGCTCTGGGCTTCTTTGTTTGACATCTAAACCTTCCTTGCTTGTATGATTGACCTAATGACATGGAAAACTAATATTTAAGAGTCAGTGTCCTGTAAATAAAATGGAACTAATACCCCCTACTTTAAAACCATGAAGTGAGGGGTATATATTGGGCCTAGCTGCTAAGATGTTTGTTGGGATGTGAGCATCCCATGTTGGAGAATCGGGATTCAAGTCCTGGTTCTGCTCCCAATCACAGCTTTCTGCTCATGCCCACCTTAGTGATGGCTCAATGAAGTGGATCCCTGCCACCCATGTAGAAGAAACAGACTGAGTTCCTCGCTCCCAGTGTCAGCTAGGCCCACATAGCTGTAGCATTTGGGAGAGTGAATCAGATGAGAGCTCTCTTCATACATCTGTGTGTGTGTTCTTCTAGCCCCAAAATGAATAAAATAAATATATAAATAAATAAATTTATATATTGAGAGAAAAATGGCATTATGTATATGAAAGTGCTTTGTCAACTACAGAAAGTTACAAAAATAAATGATATTGCTAGGAGGACATTCAGCTGGAACTATCCAGAGGCGTTTGTATAAATGGAACTTGAAGGCATAGGACTGTAGATTTTTTTTAAAGATGTATTTTTTTAAATTTATTTGACAGATAGAGTTAGACAGGGAGAGAGAGAGAGAGGCAGAGAGAGAAGTCTTCCTTTTTCTGTTGGTTCATCCCCCAAATGGCCACATGGCTGGAGCTATGCCAATCCGAAGCCAGGAGCTAGGTGCTTCCTCCTGGTCTCCCCCGAGGGTGCAGACGCCCAAGCACATGGGCCATCCTCCACTACACTCCTGGGCCACAACAGAGAGCTGGACTGGAAGAGGAACAACTGGGACAGAATCTGATACCCATATGGGATGCTGGCACTGCAGGCGGAGGATTAGCCAAGTGAGCCATGGTGCTGGCCCCTTTATTTATTTATTTGAAAATAAATATTTACTTGAAAGAGAGAGGTCGTCCATCCACTGGTTCACTCCCCAATTGGCCACAACGGCCAGAGCTGCGCTGATCTGAAGCCAGGAGCCAGGAGCTTCTTCCAGGTCTCCCATGTGGGTGCAGGGGCCCAAGGACTTGAGTCATCTTCTGCTTTCCCAGGCCATAGCAGAGAGCTGGATTGGAAGTGGAGCAGCCGGGTCTCAAATAGGCACCCATATAGGATGCCGGTGCTTCAGGCCAGGGCGTTAACCCACTGTGCCACAGCGCCTGCCCCAACACTGTAGATTTTAAAATGTTAGTTGTTTTGGGCCGGCGCTGTGGCACAGTGGGTTAACACCATGGCCTGAATCGCCGGCATCCCGTATGGGCACTGGTTCGAGACCTGGCTACTCCACTTCCAGTCCAGCTCTCTGCTATGGCCTGGAGAAGAAGTGGAAGATGGACCAAGTCCTTGGGCCCCTGCACCCATGTGGGAGACCCAGAGAAGGCTCCTGGCTCCTGCCTTTGGATCAGCGCAGCTCCGGCCGTTGCGGCCAGTTGGGGAGTGAACCATTGGATGGAAGACCTCTTTCTCTCTCTTTGCCTCTCCTTTCTTTGTGTAACTCTGACTTTCAAATGGATAAATAAATAAAAAAAAGACTTGTAATGAAAAAAATAAGTGTTTTTCATTAATTTGTTTTAATTATTTATTTATTTATTTTATCTGAGAGACAGAAAGACACAGACAGCAGGAGATCTGTTATGGGTCACTCCCGTAAGGTGTACAACAGCTGTAGCTCAAGCAAGGAGCCCAGAACTCCATCTAGGTCTCCCTTGTAGACAGCAGACGCCCAAGCACTTGACCCATCACCTGCTGCTTTGCAGGGTGGGCACTAGCGGGAAGCAGGAATCCAAAGTGGAGCTGGGACTCAAACCCAGACACTGACACATGATGCAGATGTCTCAAGCAGTGTCTTAAGCAATGTGCCAAATGCCTGCTCCCCTTCCCCTTATGTTCTTTTGTTTAACACAGTTTTACTAGAAATCTTAGGAGCAATTCACTTCCTCTAGCTAAAAACAGAAGTGAGAGACAAGGAACAGTAGCTAAAGACTGAATCTGAGACACATGAACAATTATGATACCATGGAATGGAAAAGAGGCAGATTAAAAAAAAGAAAAAAAAAAAAAACAGTGAGACAGCATCCACAATGTGAAAGGAAAACAGTGCATGGGCACCAGTGACACCAGACCTAACTGAAATCAGGTCCATCATGGAAAACTACACAAGCGGTGACAGGTACCCAGGTGCTTCTTTGTAGTCAAGAGGCCCTATGCAACAAATTACCATAAAGACAGAGTAAGTCCTACAGATCCAATTACAAATCCGTGAAGATACAGTACTACAGATGCAATTATAAATCTGAAACACACACTTGCCAAATCCAATTGTCTCTCTCTGCACTGCCATGAACCCCTGATGTTGTTATGGATGCTCTCTAGGTTCTCAGCCCTAGACCTGGAGAAGCAGATCCCCACAGAGAGGCAGCATGGACGATCAGAACTTGGAGACAGGAGGCTTTGCTCCTGGTCTGTCGGTCACATCCAGCTACCATAACTAAGCACTTTCAGATGGGCAGTTTGAACAGCAGGATCCAGTTTCTGTGGCTCTGGAGGCCAAAGGTGCCTTCAGGGCTGGCTTCCCCAGGGCCACCATCTTGCTGGATGCTCACGTGGTCTTCCCTGTGCCCACCCACAGAGAGTCTCCTCTTCTTCTTGAAAGGACACTGTCCTGTCAAGTTAGGGCCTGACCCTTAAGAAGATCTGCATCCCAAGTTATCCCACTGGGGGTTAGGACTTCAAAACACAAACTTTGGCAAGGGCACAATACAGTCCCTCTGAAGAGGGCATGGGAGGACTCATGATGGAAGGAAGCTGCTCCCATCTGACTTCGAGGACACTAGCTAGATACTGCCATTGAAAAACTCCCAATACTTCTCTGTGAAGAAAGCAGTAAAAAATGACTCTTTTTTCCTATTGCTGGGTCTAATTAAGATTTCTCTTGTGTTTTCTATCTTTGGCTTTCCCACTTGTTGTCTAACAAAGCTACTGAATTACTTTCCTAAAGGAAGTCAGAGCATTTTACCCTGTTCTTTGGAAACCTCCAATGACTCCCCACTGCTCCAGGGATAAAATTTAACATTTTAATTATTCATTCAGCAGCCTGGCTGAAGCAACCCTCAATAGCCTGGCTTCCACATGCACTGTCAGTCTCTTTAGCGGCTCATCACGGAACAACAAGACTCCTCACTTCTTCTGCAACTCTCCATGCTTTCTTTCTAGGACACTCCTGCTAGTGCTGTCTCTTGGGCCTGACAAGTCCCATCCTCAAGGCTCACCTCCAGAGTCCAGGCCCTCAGCCTTCCTCCGTGAAAAGACATCACTGCCAAAACTCTTCAAGCACTGAACTCTCTGCCTTTCCCTAAATACGCTGAATGCTTAGGGAAGAGGATGCTTTGTGTATATTTCAACCAGCATAGCAAAGTGAAATAAACAACAAAAACCTTTCACATGGAACACGTGTTAAATTGAATGCTTAATTAATGATACCAGGTGGGGAACTGAAAGAGGCCACATAGAACAGTTGGAGATGGTTTGTATGTAAAACCAGACAAAAAATAAATAAAATACCATGGAAAAGTGTACGGGATGTTATTTTTCTCAAGCGGAAGAGCTAGCTTCATTGTATTAAAAGAGAAGAACATGCTTCCTGTGACCACCTATGAAACAGCCTCATAAATGCAATCCAACCAGACTCTTAGTTGCTGGGCACTACAGCATACAGCTCAACCACAAAGAGCACAGATATCAATTTCCTTTTATGGAAAGAAGAAGTAGATGTAAGGGAGAAGCAATGAACCTATGCCCTACCTTCCTTTAACACCCCCCTTTGCAATGTGGCAGAGTAGGAAAGTGTTCTATGAAAAAAATAGTTTATTGTAGTAAAAAAAAAAAAACTGTTCAGAGTTCACACCGAGTATCTTTTCTCAAGAAATTATATAGCAGCACAATTAAAATGAAATACTAATTGCACCAAGAAAAGATGCTAGCTGCAGAAGATAACTCAGGCTTAATAGATTTTCGACTGCCTTTCTTTATTCCAAAGGGGAGAAGTCTTGTAGCCAATAAAGTAAATTTTCTGATCTCCAAATGGATACTTTATCCTCATTCAAGCTGATATTGCAGCGACATCATGAATTTCTCAGACAGCTTTGTGAATCAGCAAAGTATTTCAGAGGACGACACTGCTAAAAGCAAAATCGTTATTTTTTAAGCAGCTTTTAAATGAGTGGAAGAAACATTTCATTCTGGGTCAAGGATGCATTCACTCCAGCAACCTGCAGGAGCAGAGAGGGCTAGATTAGTGGAGAAGGATCAGAACAGTGCTATTCTACCAGCCAATCTCAGATTATAGAGTTTTGCAGGTCAAGTATGTTTGGCTTTTTCTTTTTTAGAATCTATGCCTGTACTTCTTAAACCAAGAGCTAAAACATTAATATTCTAAGAAATGTCACCCTGAATTTCTAAATTACTTTTGAAAAATCATTAACTAACTTGTTCATAGTAAACTTTCAGATCTAGAAGACATTGATTTTCCTTCTGTTTAAGTAAACTAAAAAAAAAAAAAATAGAAAATCAAGGCAAAATAATGCACACTTCCTAAGGCAACCATTCAGTTCACGCCTTGCTCAGTGCCAAGGGCCAGCAGGCTGCTAGGTGCAGGGAGTGCTAGGCCATCCAGACCCTGTCCTTCCCTGTGTTCTTTGTTCCTCCAAAGAACAGTGATTCACAGGCAGTGCACAGTGGTCACAGGCAAAGTTGATTGGACCCAAAACGGGAATTTTTCTCACTTTATTGTCCCCTTGCATTCAGGACTCTGAGTGGCTGCACAAGGTAAAACTGAGATTAAAGTCTGGTGCACAGTCTTAAACAATACATATTTACATTTTAATCAATATTCACATACTGTTTATTAATGTAGATAAGTCTTACATTGGGAACCCTGACTTAAACAATACTGTTTTGTTTGCTAGTTTTTTTCCCCCAGAAACCTTTTATTTAAGGAATAAAAACATCAGGGCTGGCGCTGTGGAGCAGGGGGTTAAAGCCCTGGCCTGAAGCACTAGCATCTCATATGGACACTGGTTCAAGTCCCGGCTGCTCCACTTCTGATCCAGCTCTCTGCTATGGCCTGGGAAAGAAGTGGAGGATGGCTCAAGTCCTTGGGCCCCTGCACCCATGTGGGAGACCAGGAAGAAGCTCCTGGCTCCTGGCTTCAGATCAGTGTAGCTCTGGTCATTGCAGCCATCTGGGGAGTGAACCAGCGGATGGAAGACCTCTCTCTGTCTCTACCTCTCTCTGCCTCTCTCTGTAACTCTATCTTTCAAATAAATAAAATAAATCTTTAAAAAAAGGAATAAAACATGCATTTCATAAATACAACTTTAGGAATACAGTGATTCTGCCCACTGTAGCTACCCTCCCACCCTCCTTCCCCCTCCCTCTCATATTTCCATTCTTATTTTTTACTAAAATATATTTTCAATTACCTTTATATGCATATGATTAACTTTATAATAAGTAAAAAGTTTAACAAATTGTATTAAAAAAAAAAAACTGTTCCTCAACAGCTGAGAAAAGGGCTTTTCAAAGTCATTGCATCTCAAAGTGTTAATTTCACTTCTATAGGTTACATTTTAGGTGTTTTGTTAGTTATCACGGATCAGGGAGAACATATTGTATTTATTTGTCCCTTTGGGAGTGGCTTATTTCATTAAATATGATGTTTTCCAGTTTCATCCATTTTGTTGCAAATGACAGGATTTAACTTTTTTTTATTGCTGTGTGGTATTCTATGGTGTACACATCCCATCATTTCTTTATCCAGTTCAGTTGACAGACATTTGGGTTGATTCTGTACCTTAACTACTGTGAATTGAGCTGCAATAACTATGGGAGTACAGATAACTCTTTGATATGCTGATTTAATTTCCCTTGGGTAAATTCCCAAGAATGGCTGGGTCATATTGTAGATCTATATTCAGATTTTTCAGGTATCTCCATACTGTCTTCCACAGTGACTGTACCATTCTATATTCTGATCAACAGTGGATTATGGTACCTTCTCCCCCACATCCTAGCCAGCATTTGTTGTTGATTTCTGTATGAAAGCCATTCTAATGGGGGTAAGGTGAAACCTCATTGTGGTTTTGATTTGCAATACCCTGACAGCAAATGATCCTGAGCACTTTTTCATGTGTCTGTTGGCCATTTCAATTTCCTCTTTTGAAAAATGCCTGTTTAACACCTTTGCCCGTTTCTTAAATGGGTTTTTTTGTTTTGTTGTTGAATTTCTTGAGCTCTTTATAAATTCTGATTATTAATCTTTTATCAGTTGCATAGTCTACAAATAATTTCATTCTGTCTGCTGCCTCTTGACTTTGCTGTTTCTTCCGCACTGCAGAAGCTTCTCAATTTGATGTAATCCCATTTGTCAATTTTGGTTTTGATTGCCTGTGCCTATGGGGCCTTTTCTAAGAACTATTTGCCTATGCCAATGTCTTGCAGGATTTCCCCAATGTTCTCTAATAATTTGATGATATTTGGTCATAGATTTAGGTCTTTAACACATTTTGAGTGGATTTGTGTGTAAGGTGTAAGGTGCAGGTCTCGCTTCATACTTCTGCATGTGGAGATCCACTTTCCTCAAGACCATTTGTTGAAGATATTGTCCTTGCTCCAGGCATTGATGGTAGCTCCTTTGTCAAAGATAAGTTGATTGTAGATGCATAGATTGATTTCTGGCATTTCTACTCTGTTCCATTGTTCTATCCATCTATTTTTGTACCAGTACAAGGCTGTTTTGATTATAACTGCCCTATAGCATGTTTTGAAAACTGGTATTATGATGCTTCTGGCTTTCTTTTTGTTGTATATGATTGCTTTAGCTATTCGGGATCTCCTGTGTTTTCATATGAATTTCAGCATTTTTTTTCTAGATCTGAGAAGAATGTCTTTGGTATTTTGATTTGGATTGT
Organism: Oryctolagus cuniculus; assembly: GCF_964237555.1. Taxonomy (NCBI): domain Eukaryota; kingdom Metazoa; phylum Chordata; class Mammalia; order Lagomorpha; family Leporidae; genus Oryctolagus; species Oryctolagus cuniculus. The sequence goes on along the minus strand of NC_091447.1, from coordinate 2,941,695 downwards.
ATTGAATCTATAAATTGCTTTCAGTAGTATGGACATTTTGATGATATTGATTCTTCCAATCCATGAAAATGGGAGATTTTTCTATTTGTTTGTGTCTTCCTCCATTTCTTTTTGTAATGTTTTGTAATTCTCATCGTAGAGATCTTTGAAATCCTTGATTAAATTTATTTCAAGGTATTTGATTTTTTTCATAGATATTGTGAATGAGATTCAACTTAGAAGTTCTTTCTCAGCCATGATATTGTCTGTGTATACAAAGGCTGATGATTTTTCTGTGTTGATATTATATCCTGCCATGTTACCAAACTCTTCTATGAATTACAATAGACTCTTAATGGAGTTTTTGGATTCCCAATATATGGAAGCATGTCATCTGCAAATAGGAATAGTTTGACTTCCTCCTTCCCAATTGTATCCCTTTGATTTCTTGTTCTTGTTTGATGGCTCTGGCTAAAACTTTCAGAACTATACTGAATAGCAATGGTAAGAGTGGGCACCCTGTCTGGTTCCAGAGCTCACTGGGAATGCTTCCAACTTTTCTCCATTCAATAGGTTGCTGGCCATGGGTTTGTCATAAATTGCCTTAATTGTGTTGAGGAATGTTCCTTATATACTCAATTTGCTTAAAGTTTTCATCATGAAAGGGTTGTATTTTATCAAATACTTTCACTGCATCTATTGAGATAACCATATGGCTTTATTTTTCAATTTGTTAATGTGATGTATCACATTGATTGATTTGCGATTGTTGAGCTATTCCTGCATACCTGAGATGAATCTCATTTGGTCTGGGTGAATGATCTTTTGATGTGTTGTTGGATTTGACTGGCTAGTACTTTGTTGAGGATTTTCACATCTGTGTTCATCAGGGAAATTGCTCTGTAGTTCTCTTTATCTATTGTATCTTTTTCATGTTTAGGAATTAAGATGACGCTGGCTTCACAGAAGGAGTTTGGGAGGATTCCCTCTCTTTAAATTGTTTTGAATAGCTTGAGAAGAATTGGAGTTAGTTCTTCTTTAAATATCTGGTAGAATTCAGCAGTCAAACAATCTGGTCCTCATTTCCAGCTTCATTGCATTGTGATAAGAGAAGATGCATGGTATGATGTCAATGTTTTTAATTTGCTGAACTTGCTTTATGGCCTACCATTTGGTCTATCCTAGAGAAAGTTCTATGTACTGGTAAGAAGAATATGTTTTCTGCAACTGTCAGGTCCCTTTGGTCTATAGTGTCAATTATCTGTGTTGCTTCCTTGCTGATTTTCTGTCTGATTGATCTGTCCGTTGCTGAAAATGGAATATTGTAGTCCTCCATTACTATTATATGGGAGTCTATATCTCCCTTTATATTCATTAACATTTATTTTAAGTAGCCAGGTGCCCTATAATTAGGTGTATACAAATTTAATATTGTCACATTTTACTTTTTAATTAATCCCTTAACCACTGCACAGTGGATGAAAGGATTGTTGGTGTCTCTTGGACAGACTTTTGAAGAAAAGCCCAAGTGTATGATTTCTGTAGGTAATACCTGAATCATGATTCCAATCATGGAATCATTTTTGCATGCAGTGCATGTTTAAAGATTCAAAAACAGAAAAGCACTGTTCTCTATAGCAGCACTGAGATATAGTTCATTAGAGCTTAAATAAAATCAAGAGAGGTGTAGGTGTCTGGGGATGTCAAGACCCCACTTGGGATGCACACATGCCATACCTGAGTGGCTAGGTTCTAGTTCTGGCACTACTTTCGATTCCCCATTCCTACTCACACACACTCTGAGAGTCAGCAGGTGAACACCCAAGTTCTTGGGTCCTGACACCCAACATGAGAGACCCAGATGCAGTTCCAAGATTCACGCTTGGTGACCTCAGCCTGCTGGCTTCTCAGAGAGGAAAGAGTACATGCATTGGCCCAGAGGTGGCCCAGGATCTGTGCCAAACAAGGCCGTCCAATGTGTGCAGAGGGAAGGTGGGCAGGGGGGCAGGTGAGTATAGGTCAGTGTCAGAGGAGGAGCTCTATCCTACCCTGAAAAGGACACAGCCTGGCATGGTTTTGAAGGACAGCAATGCTGGGAGTCCACACTTTGGGCTGCTGGGCATAAAGAAAATCCACACCAGGGAACAGACAAGGGTAACAAGCCTGCCACCCCATCCCTGCCTGCTTCTTGTCCCCCAGCCCTGCCCTCAGGGTGAAGGACAATCTCACGTGGATGGGGAGACCCAGGTCTATACCTGGCCATGACCACTGTAGGGCACTGCAAAAGAAAGACTCCCCAGAGAAAGCCCCTGAGGCACTTCCCAAAACTAACCACTGCCTCTCATGGAAATGCAGGTGACTGGGGCATTGGAACTTGCCTGCCAGCCACCAGCCCATCTGGCTGCTGTGTTTCACCATCAATCTCCCTTCTGGTGCCCAGGGTTGAGGGAACCTGAAGGTGGGACATGGTGAAGCCTCCCAGGACTGTTCCAAGCCACAGCTCCCAGGAAGGGAACACATCGGGAGGAAAGGCCCAGCAGCAGCAAGGTTAAGAGAACCAAGCCTCCTGGGGGCACCGCCCAGGCCACCTTTGTGACTCCCAACAGGGCCTGTTTCTTGGGACCTTGTCACTGTGTTGTAGACTTGGGGCAGGTGCACACATGCCAGCAGGACCTGTGTTCCCATTGCACCTCTGACAACAGTAGCCAGGTCACGTATGTGCAGGGAGCTCACACGGAGTGTCTGCGTGTCTGCCTTGGACATGGCTCACAGACTTTGCCAGTGAGGATCACCATGAACCATTTGTCACTCTTGGGGGTGACCTTGAGATTTCTCTGAAGTCACTTCTCCCTGTAACTTCCCTGAGGCCTCCAAGAATGGCCTGACCACCTGCTGAAGCTGGAGCACTCACAGCCCTGATTCTGTGCCAGGAGGAGGCAGAACAGCAAAAGGGCTGTGATCCATCTTGGTGGAGCATCCATGTTACCTTCAGATTTGAAAGACAGGGTTTTTAACTAAGAACTCTCTCCCGTCCCCAGAAACATGGAGGAAAAGACAAACCGGCATTGGGGTGTGGTGTGCTCTGTGTCCACAGCTTCATCAGGTGGAGCCCTAGGGGCCCTCTCCTTGGAAGGCAGCCCCTAACCCTCCTTTAAGTTCACTTCCTTTTGCACAGGTACCTTTGGAAGGCCACGATGAGCCAGGTGACCCAGTGTCCTGAACACTTGCAGAGAAACCCCTGGTACACGGCCCCCTCTGTCCTCAGCTGAACCCAGGCCACAGTTGGAATTCCTGCCCAGCTCCCACCTGTTGCTGTCTGAGTCCACACCTAGCCAATCCCATACACTGTGATGTCAGAGTCCTTGGCCTTCGGGTGGGGTCTTGTTCTCCATTGCCAATTCAGGTGCACATTGGTATGGACACTCTCAGCTCCGCCTCCATGCACATCACTAATGACTAGAACCTCCCTGCTGTGTCACAGATCCATAGACCCTCCTTCCTGTGCAGGAGCAACCAAGCAGGTTTGAGCCTGTCCTTCCCCTCCCTCTACTCCCTTCCCCTCCACAGCCTCTCCCCACCCACTCATCACAAACACCCTACCACCCCTCACCTCCACCCCCCACACTCCACCATCCACCCCCTCCACCTCCCTTCCCTACCCCACCCACCCCCAGTCAGCTTCCGGGAGCCATCCCTCTCTTCTCAGGTCCAGGAGGTCAGCCTGTGTGTCAGCCCCAGAGCAATGAGAGGGGACCGTCCTTGTACAGGGGAGATCCATCTGGTAGTCAACTCCATCCAACCATGCCAAGGTGCACACCAGGACCCAAACACCACACACGACAGTTCCATGGATAAAGCTTAGATTTTTATTGATGAGAAGCACAGAAAAGTCTCAATCAAATGAGAGCCCTCAGGCAGCTCAGCTTGCACACTGAGGCAGGCTACCTGGGGGTCCCCTTTTGGCTGCGGGGGCCAGGGCTGCGGGCTGGGGCCGGCAGGCAGCAGGCACGCAGGAGGAATCTGAGGATGCTCCTGCCAATCCTCCTGCCCAGCCCCTGCCGGCCCTTGCTCGGGACAAAGGCTGATGCTGAGTTCCCAGCCTCCTCAGGCTCAGCTGCTGGGACCTCTGGCACCACCAGGTGCGGACTGCTCCCGAGGCTGGGGGTGGAGGGGGTGGCCACAGGGACGGGCTCGGGGGCTGGGCTGGCACCAGGGCTCCTCTCCTGTAGCTGTCCAGGGAGGGGAGAGGCAAGCACAGGGGCGGACACTGCAGGATCCACCTCCGGCCTGGGCTTCGGCTCTGACTCCGCCTCCAACTCCAGCTCCGGCTCCGGCTGCAACTTGGGCTCCTGCTCGGGCTTCGGCTCCCTGAGGCCCTGAGGCACCAGGGGCTCACAGCTGAGAAGGGCAGGTGCACTGTGGATCTCCCTTGCGGCAGCCTGTGCAAGTGAGCCCCACAAGACGGCAAGGCTGGGCAGCGAGGCCGCTGTCAGACGATTGCTCTGCCAACGGGGCTGCACCTGCTCCAGGCTCCGGGAGTCCAACTGCAGGGACATCCGCCTGGATCTCCCAGGGCCAGATGGCACTGCTGCTCCAGCGCCCTGCAGCAGACCCAGGCCCGCCAGGTACTCCTGGGCCTCTGGGTCCTCCGGAACCCCCAGGGGCTGCACCAGGGTCACCTCCTCGCCCTCGTCTCCCTCAAACCACCATTGCTGGCGGGCAATTTCCGCTGTAGGCCTGTCGTATGGGTCCATGCTGAGCAGCCAACTCAGGAGCTCTTCCAGGGCCGGGCTGGCCGCACACGGGAGCTCGTAGCTCCCCCTCTGGATGCAGTCCCGCAGCTCCACCCGGTCTTCCCCATTGAAAGGCATGGCCCCCGCTAGCATGGTGAAGAGGATGACCCCCAGACTCCAAATGTCTGCTGCAAATGGATCATATGGCTCCCGCTGGAACTCCTCCGGGGCGCTGTACTCCAGGGTCCCGCGGAAGCCCTGCACCAGCTCGCCCTCCGGCAGATGGCAGCTGAGCCCAAAGTCCGCCAGCTTCACGTTGAGCTGAGAGTCCAGCAGCAGGTTCTCCAGCTTGAGATCCCTGTGCGCCACCCGCTGTGCATGGCAGTAGCCCACGGCTGCCAGGATTTGGTCAAACATGACCATGACCTCGGGCTCTGGCAGGCTGCCACGGCTCAACACGTGCTGGAAGAGGTCGCCCCCGTCCATCAGCTCCATCACCAGGCAGTGGTAATGGCCGACGCGACCCACCTCCAGCAGCTGCACGATATTCGGGTGCCTCAGGAGCTGCATGATGCTGGCCTCTTGCATCACTCGCCTGGCGCCGAAAGGGTCCCTCTCGTCTTCCTTGAACAGCTTCGCGGCCACCAGCCGCTGGCTGGACGGCTGGCAGGCCAGCAGCACCCTGCTGAAGCTGCCCCTGCCCAGGACTGACAGAAACTGGAGATCAAGCTGACGGCTGGTGTCGACATCCAGGTCCTCACGGCCTTCCAGGCTGGTGTCCCTAACTACACTCTCTGCTCTGCTCTGGCTAATATTCCTGTCCATAGACGCTAACTAAGGAGCTACCCTAACTACAATAACTAAGAAAATAAAGGGACAACAAGGGGACTACCTGCTGATCTGACTATAGTGGCACACTAGCTATACTAACTACACTAATCACACACAGTGGCAAGACTAAGTCCTATCTAACCAAAACAGAAAACAAAAACCAGAAAAACTCCAAAAAAACAAACACTAAATAGCTACACTAACACTCAGAGATCTAGCAGCACTTTCTAGCTAAAGATGGGGGAAGCCAAAAATGAAAAAAACTGCGAAAAAAAAGACAAAGTGGGCCAAAAAAATAAATAGGTGGAAAAAAACAAACTAAAACAAAATGGGGGGAAGAAAAAACCAAATAGAACAAGAAACAAACAAACAAACAAAACAGCACACCAACACCAACCAACACAAGCGCAAGCAAAGAGGGGTCCAAGCACACAGGTCACCGAAATAGCTCCCTGGTAAAGCGGACAAAAACCTGGGCCACGCAGCCGCTTATATAGGCGTGTGGAATCCTGTCATCACAAGGCTCCTTATGAAGTCAGAGGGAGAAATGGACCAATGGCAGTCCAGCAGGGACTTGCACGAATTTCCATTTCACCACAGTTGGTCTTTATGAAGTCAGAGCCAGGCGGGGACCAATCACAGCCACGGCTAATCCTCAGGCGTTTCCTCAACAAGCTTCCACTTAAAAAAAAAAAAAAAAAAAAAAAGAACTCCAAGATCTTTTGGCTTAGGTTGGTGATACAGATTGATGTTTATTTTTTGAGACAATAAAACATGTAAGATTGGCCGGTGCTGCGGCTCACTAGGCTAATCCTCCACCTAGCAGCGCCGGCACACTGGGTTCTAGTCCCTGTCAGGGTGCCGGATTCTGTCCCGGTTGCCCCTCTTCCAGGCCAGCTCTCTGCTGTGGCCCAGGAGTGCAGTGGAAGATTCCCAAGTGCTTGGGCCCTGCACCCCATGGGAGACCAGGAGAAGCACCTGGCTTCTGGCTTTGAATCAGCGCGGTGCGCCAGCCACAGCGGCCATTGGAGGGTGAACCAATGGTAAAGGAAGACCTTTCTCTCCGTCTCTCTCTCTCTCACTGTCCACTCTGCCTGTCAAAAAAAAAAAAAAAAAGTAAGATGCCCCGATGGCCTTTTCACTTCTCCTTTAAAGTGTGATAAAAAACTGTTGGGTCTTTAAGACCTCCGATTGTCTACACTCAAGATACACGTCCCATTTCCTTGAACCTCTGAATGATAGGTCCCAGAATGATGTTACAACTTCTCTGGCATCCTCATAACCTTGACAAAGTGTTCTGTTGCCCATGACACCATCAGGCACATTATTCAAAACAACAAAACTGAGATGAAGGGATCTTTCATCATCCTCTCCCCCTAAGATCCTCACCAGATTTCTTGTTAGAACCCCTGGAGGACCAGAGGGAGCTCTGGGTGGGTATAGTCCAGGTACGGAGGCCAACCAAGTGTCAGCTGAGAGAGCCGAATTCTCCAAATTGTCCTTAGAAAAGCAGGGAGAAACTGATGCATGTTTGATGTCTCAGGGTTCCTGGGCTGCTCTCACAAAGTGTCTTGAACGGAGTCCTGGATAAAGAACAGAACTTCATTCCTCAGTGTTTGTTCTGCAGGCTGGAAGGTGAAGGTCAGGGCTCCAGCAGACTCGTTGTCTGGAAAGCGCTCCCTCTCTGCTGCTGCTGAGCCTTCTTCAGAGAGAGATGGGAAGATGGAAAGGCTGGTGGTTTGCTGTGGCTGGTTGAAGCCAAGTACATGTGTGGAGAGTGGCGTTGTAGTCCTTAAAAAAGTACCACACCTTAGTCCAAAACTCCCCAGTAAATTTTAAGGAAAGATCATGGCTTCCTGGGGTGTCCTCAGATGGTGAAAGCACAGACCTCACCCCGTCAAGCCCTTTAGACAGACAGGTAGCCTGCGGCTGACACTGCAGTCCAGCAGGTTAAACCCTGCTACACCAGCATCCCATGTGGGTGCTGGTTGAGGTCTGGGTGTTCAACATCCAATCCAGCTCCCTAGTATCATGTCTGGTAAAGCAGCAAATGATGATCCAAGTATTTTGGGAGACCTGGATGGAGTTCAGGACTGTCCTGACCCAGCCATGGTAATTGTGGCTCTTTGGGGAATGAACCAGCTGTTGGTTGATATCTCTCTTTCCCCTTCCCCCACCCTCTGTAACTCTGACTTTCAAATAAATAAATAATTCTCTTGTTTTTTTTTTAAAAAAAGAAACTCATCCTGTGAGAGAGAGTGGAGTCTTGGTCCTGGATTCCCCACCTCTTTATGCTGTAGCATTGACCTTGCAGTTTGAACATGAAGTTTGGAGGGACATGGACAGTTCTCACCACTAGGCCTGCTCTGCATGAAAGGAATCTGAGGCTGAACTACAGGACCCTGGACAGGACGGCAAAGCCAAAAATAAATAAGATCTCTGGGAAGGCTAGTTGTCTGGTATGATCGATTTATGCTGAGCGTATGTGTTGAAACAGTGAACTGTAGCCATAAAACTCCAAGTAGTACATGCTAATCCCATATCTAAAATACTCTTTAATTTCTTTCATTGATGATTCATAGTTTTAATTGTAGAGAACTTTTACCTCTCTGGTCACATGTATTCCCACCTCTTTTCTTTTTCCTTAGTGTAGCTATTGAACATGGTATTGCTTTCTACTGATTATTGTATGTTGACATTGCACTCTGACACTATATTTGTCCTCTCAGGTTTTTGGTGGAGTCATTGTGGGTTTTCTATATGTAAGGTCATATCCTTAGCCAAAAGTGGAAATTGGGCCTCCCGCTTTAATTTAGATATCTTTGATTTTTTCTCTTGCTTAATTTCTCTAGCTAGGATTTCCAGTAGAATGTGAAATTAAACTTGAATGATAATAAAAAAAGAATCTGCCTTACTTTAGTATCTTTAAACATCAATTTTGATTTTACAATATCTAGAAATATGTTTTCATTTCAAGTTCATTTTTAACCTGAATTTTCCAAAATAGAAATCATTAAAGTTGACTTAAAGATTTTATATATACTAAACATCATAGGGTGACCATAATTTATAGGACTATTATCTCTGAGATAAGCCAGTAATATGTTTCTTTAAGAAATACAGAAAGCCACTGCCTGCAGTGCCAGCATCCCATATGGGCACCGGTTCTAGTCCCTGTTGCTCCACTTCCAATCCCGCTCTCTGCTATGGCTGGGAAAGCAGTGGAAGATGGCCCAAGCTCCTGCACACATTTGGGAAGACCCAGAGGAAGCTCCTGGATCCTAGTTTTAGATTGGCACAGCTTCGGCTGTTGCGGCCAATTGGGGAGTGAAACAGTGGATGGAAGACCTCTCTGCCTCTCCTCTCTCTGTGTAACTCTTTCAGATAAATAAATAAATCTTGCAAAAAAAGAAAAGAAAAGAAATACAGAAAGTGGGGCCAGTGTACTGGCATAGTATGTAAAGCCATTGTTTGCTGGCATCCCATATGGGTGCTGCATTGTGTCATAGCTGCTCCACTTCTGATCCACTTCTGTACCAGCTTTGCAGGTACAGTGTTCTGGGTTGACAGTTGTTTCTGTTTGATAGTATCCCATAAATCTCTAAATCTCTGACACTGTTTCTTAGTTTTCTAATTTTTTCTTTAAAAAAAAAAGATTTATTTGTTTCTTTGAAAGTCAGAGTTACACAGAGAGAGAAGGAAAGGCAGAAAAATAGGTCTTCCACCCGCTGATTCACTCCCCAGGTGGCCACAATGGCAAGAGCTGTGCTGATCCGAAGCCAAGAGCCAGGAGCTTCCTCCAGTTCTGCCACACGGGTGCAGGGCCCCAAGGACTTGGGCCATCTTCTACTGCTTTCCCAGGCCATAGCAGAGAGCTGGATTGGAAGTAGAGCAGCTGGAACTCAAACCAGCACCCATATGGGATGCTGGCACTGCAGGCGGCGGCTTTATCCGCTACACCACAGTGCCAGCCCCTCTAATTTCTTCTTTTTTTGGTCTGACTGTAAGTGTTCCAGAAATTTTTCTTCTAACTTGGATATTCTTTCTTCTGCCTCACCAAATCTGTTGTTAAGGTTTTCTACCATATTTTTTATTTGTTCTACTGATTTCTTCATTTCCAATATTTGGTTTTGATTTCTCTTTAAATCAAAATTTCTTTGGAAAAATTTTCATTCATGTCTTGTATGGATTTCTTTAGTTCATGAATTTGTTTCTGATTCCTTCTCAGTAATTCTAGGATCAATTTTTTGAATTCCTTTTCTGTCATTTTGTCAGTCTATTCATCTTCACATTCTAGCTTTGAAGTGGTTTATTCTTGTTTCTCGAATTGCTGCATTTATTATTAGGCATTTGTGGTGATTCTTTCTTTTTTTCCTTGTGATCGTTTTTATCTTTGGACTATGCCTCTGTGGCTTAGTGGGGTGTCTGCTCTTTCAGTGAATACCCAGAGTCATATGCTGGGTGTGGTCAGGGAGCTCTGTTCAGTGCTCCAGTACAAGGGAGGTCCAAGGTGACTCCCAATTTGGGTATAGTAAATCTCCATTTTTTTTTTTTTTATCATAAGGCAGATTTGTTCTGCTCTGTTGGCATAGTCTCGTGTTTATCTCCTCTCCTCATGGGAGAGCAATGCCTGTGTGGCAGCCCCAGTGGGTACAATTTTCATCCACACTGCCACAAGAACCACACAAATGATCCATACAGTCCTTGGTGTGAACATGAATCCTACAACAATGACCCTTACCAGGGAATGAGGTGGAACACATGGAGTCACCCACAGCAACTGCCCAAAGTCCCAACCATACCCTGTGACTTCCCACACAGCCATAGTGTTTTCACAGGCCCAGCACTCCAGGGCCCTCACAGTCACGAGCTCACAGTGCCTGTCAAGTCTCCAGCCAGACTCAGGTGTCTCCTTTCAACTGGTTGCTAGGCACACGAACATGAGCTGGCACAGCTGTTATGTATTCCAAAATGGCACCTGACCATTCTCAACTTGTTATAGTATGCCAGTGCCGGGTGGTGAAGGAGAGAGAAATGTGCCCCCTTTTTTCCTCTCTAGGTTGGCAGGTACACTGTCCCCCACAAAGCTCCGAGCCAAACTCAAGCCAGGTTCTTCCGCAACTTTATCGCCAGTGGTTTTGGCTGCTGCACTCTGGTCTCACCTCACTCCAAAGCTGGTGCTGAGGCTGTTGGTTCCTGGGGTCCCGAGCTGTGTACTTTTACTCCCTCCACCTAGATCCACGGTGTCCCCCTAGTTTATATGGCCTCTTCTCTGCCATTTTATTCCAAAGCCTTCCCTAAAGTTGTGCTGTTTAAAGTATATGAACTACACGTATTTCATGTATACCAATTTAGAAACATAGTGATACTAACCACCCTACCATCCCTCCTTTAATAAACATCTTTAAAATTTTCGTTTACACAGAGGATGGGATTGGAAGTACAGCATAAAATATTTGTAAAACATCGAATGATGAAATTGTATGTGTTCAGGAAAGACATTTTTGTTTTACAGAATGATTTTTGTACATTAACAGCAAGCTAGTTTCTTTCCTTCTCTTCTTTCTTCCTTTTTTTTCTGTATTGCTGTCTCTCCACTGCCATGAGTATCCTTCAGTATGTATATAGTTGTGTTTGTGTATCTATCCACTTGTTGGGCAGTTTAGTACCATTGAATTCCTGTGTCCACACTCAAACCTCCATCTTCTAATCATCATTCCAAGGTTTTCCTGTTTACTCCCAGTCTTTGAAACTTGTGTGAAGTAAAGAAAGTTTACAGAACAGAAAGTTTAGTTTATAAGACAAGTGTCTCAATCTGACTTCATAACTGTAATATCTTGTGTATCCCTTGTATCATTTTTAGGGTCATCCATTAATATTAAATTGATACTACTATGTAATATTATATATGCCTACATATGTCTCTCACAAACACAGACTACTAAGCAATAAAATTAATTTATGGTCAGAAATCTGTTCCATCTAAGTCAAAGCCCAGAGACATTTTCTGTAAACAACCAGGTTCCAAGTATTTTAGGAGACAGTCTCTGTTACAGCACCCACATCTGCATCAACACCCACAGACAACACTGAAGGAATGGACATGGTGGTGCTGCAATAAAGCTTTATTTACACAAATCTCCAGCTGGGTAAGGCCCAGTAGACTGTAAGGTTTAGGTGCTGATCTACATACATCACACATCCCCATTGTTAGGCAACTACTCTTTGTGAAGCAATGCCTTGATACTAGATATGGTGGGTTTCTGTCAAGTTCTTCACAATGTTGAAAAGACTGAAAGAACCCATGCTGGTACTTTTGGTTGGGAAAGGATAAAGCACACTGTACTGACATTTTAAAATTCACCTAAGTTCCTTTGCTGGGAAAAAAAGTGAGTGAGCAGGAATAGACATCTTAGAGTAAGAATTTTTAAATAATATTCACCATGTTTAACAATTACATTCATCAATAAAATAGATGCATTGGCTACATATTATATGTAAATTCATTGATGGAAAAAGCCCTTAGTAGTTATTTAATTTAGTAATTATTTCCCATTCTTTCCTGCTCACAGTAATTTCCTGAAAATTCTTAAAGGAATGAAAGAGTGATAGATGAATAAGAAAAGACTAATAAAATAGAGAACATACAAAATCAGAATAAAGTAGTGTTGCAATGTATATGCACAAGTAGGACTTCTTATGCATATGTATATGTTAATATGCACTTCAGGCATAACAGTAGAAATGCACTATGGGTGCTTGAAAAGCAAGAGATTTTTTAGTTATGTGTATAAGAAAACAAACTGTAGATATCATATAATATGTTTCCAGAAGAATAATTAAATGACAACTAAATAAGACTCATTCATTAATACTTTGATACAATTTGAACAATTTCAATTTTCCATACATTGCAAACAGTTAAAAAATAGTTTACTGTTGATTAATTCATTTTTTAACATGGAAGATAATTTTCAGATTGTATTAAATAACATTTTTCTTTTCCTTGTTTCAAGAATCAAATGTTGGAACCATTTAAAGAAGCTGATTATTCATCAGACAAACATGAAATTATCACTCAGGGAGATTTAGTTTTTAATAATATTAAATAATAATCATTGATAAACCATCTAGTTTATAAGTAAATTAGTTCAAGTTTCATAAAACAAATGTATTTTGTTAAAATTGTATTGATTGTGATTCACTAAAATTACATGTCATTTCCACAATACATGCATACTTCTTACCTCTCTAACAGGGCTTTTGCAGGTCATTAGGCAACCAACAGACCATTTAGATTGAACTCTTTGTTTACTCCCTATAACATATCAGTTGCAAATGGTTTATGGGTAACGATTAATACAAGGAACATACTTTAAAAGTAGCTTTGGTAAATATTTACAAGGCCAGCCTTAATGGCTTTGACAGATACCTCCATGCAAGGATATATATTTTGAAGGGTGGAGGTTGACTTTTTCCCTGAGGAAAAGCAGCTTGCACTAAAAATAAGAGATAATACATTGTTAAACACATTAGGAAATCATTGCCCTCTACATTTTAAAATCATACTTCATGTTTAAAGTGTTGACCCTCATTTATCTCAGCTATAAAATACTACTTGGACAAGGGGACAAGAAAATAGAGCATGAGAGAGAGTAATTATCTTCATTACCTACACAGTACAGAGATGTCAAAACTTATAAAAATTAAATAGTCTGATGTTAATTTTGTCTAAAATCTAAAACATGAAAATGGATTGGATTCTTTAGGGGGAAAGTACAAAAATGTAAAAACAATAGCAATCATTTTAAAAGGCATTTTAAATGAGGATGAGAAAATTATGACATCATAATACATCATAATAAATAGTTCTTATAATTTGTCTGACATATATATATATACATACACATGCATAATTACTACAATTATTTCAGGACCACTAGACAGGAGAATCTTGTTTTAATAATTGTTTTGAAACAGAGAGAGACTGAGACAGATTAAACAGAGAGGTCTTTTTTCTGCTGGTTCACTCTACAGATATCCTTGATAGCCTGTATTGAAAACCTGGAGCCCAGAACTCAATCTGCATCTCCCATACGTGTGGCAGGAACCCAGCTACTTGATCCATCACCACGGCCTTCCGGGGTCTGCATCACCGGGAAGCTGGAATCAGGAGGCTGAGCTGGAACTCAACCCCAGCACTTCACTATGCGACATGGGCATCCTAACTGGTGTTATAACCACATAAAAAAATGCCTGTTTCCCAATATCATTTTCAAATGACATATATTCATATTTATTCACTGAGTAGCACAATTACAATGAGTTTTTCTTTTTCCTTTTCTGCTTATCTTTTCTAAATTTCCTACACAGAAAATACATTATAGTAACAGAATACATTATAATATACATTGTAATAACAGAAACATGCTGAAGCACACAGCACATTACGAACGCTCACTGACCGCTCTTTTAAAGCGTTAGTTAATACATCAGAACCACAACTGGCAGGCACCTGACTCAAACGTTAATGAAGTGTCAGATTTACACATTCTTATTCTTTGACAATAATGCTCTGAAATTGCCCCAAATATATAAGACATGTTTGTTAGAATGAAGTACTTAAGAGTTATATAATTGTTCGTAGACATTTTTCCTTCTAAATCAATTCATCCAAGTTAGATTACAGGATATCTGGCAGCAATCAATATTTGAGAGTATTGCTAGGCAGCTGGTGAGTACTAATAGTTCTACAAAAGTTGTCTCTGAAGAGCTGAAAGAGGGAACGGTTGAAGGCTCAGGTGCTTGTCCCTAAACCCAGGATCCACAGACCCAAACTCTGCTGCTAAGAGCCAGCTGTTGGGATGAATGTATGCAGTGAAAGCATAAACTCCTCTCCAAGTGGTTGCACTGGTCTTTATTTTAATGTCTTCGACAGTCTTACCCTTTGTCAAAACTCAGAAGCTGAAATGTCTTTGATGGCCTCACAATTTATCAAAAGTAAAAATTTTAAATGTCTTTGAAAATCTTACCGTTTGTTAGAACACACCTGGACTTTAAAGAGAGGAATGTGTGATACATGGACACGTATCAGTATGTATGGACACTTACCAGTGTCCTCGGGAAGTCCCTTCATCACCCCGGTCTCTATTTCTTCACTTGTAAAAGGGACACTGGACTTAATAAAATTGTCTCCAGTTATAACTGGAACTCATCACTAAAGGTAAAAAAAAAAAAAAAAAGTGTTCCTTTAGCATTAAAATAAAAACATGTTGCATCAGAAACCCCTTTCTAATGTTTGCAAAAACAAAATGTATAAACTACATGGTATTTCTCAGCTCTGTGTTCAATATTTAAATAAGAAAGAAATTATTGTCCTTGGCGATGGCTGAAATCATTTGATCTCATGTTCAATCTTCATCCCTGAGGAAAGCGAATCCAGCTGCTACAAGCCGGCATCTCAGCCTTCTGAGCCATAGTGGACACATGATTGAATTTTCTTGCTCAGTTCATGGAATTCCTTTCCCCAACACTGGAGGCTGGATTGGGCTGAATTTAAAAAAAAAAACCCAGTGAAACAAAATGATAAAGCCTTTTAACAAGGAAAAGTCTGTTAAATACTTGCCAAGCAATATTTATAACTTTAGCCTAGGCAAAACCTGTTCAAAGCATAAAATATCAGAGACTTTTTCATAAGTTTTGATGATTTCAAGGATCTTAAAATTCATATCTTAAGAATTTGACAAAAATGTTTTGTATATTTTCAAGTTATCATTAATCACTAGGATTTTCACTTACGTATCCAAAGCAAGCCCTCCACAAAAGGCCTCCTAAAGCCAAGTTAGAATACAGACACCACAAAATTATCTTTGTTTTGGAGCTGGCATTGTGGTGTAACAGGTTAAGCCTCTGCCTGTGACACTCATGTCCCGGCTGCTCCACTTCCGATCCAGCACCCTGCTGATGGCCTGGGAAAAGCAGCAGAAGGTGCTTGGGCCCCTACTACCCTTGTGATAGACGCAAAGGAAGCTCCTGACTTCTGTCTGACCTTACCCTGGTTGTTATGTATATCTGGAGAATGAACCAGTAGGTGGAAGATCTCTCTCTCACTCTCTGTAACTCTGATTTTAAAATAAATCAAAAAATGAATCTTGTACAAATTATCTTTTTCTTGAAGAATTCTATTTTCATTTATACATGTTCACTATCAAAAGACAAGTAAAGCACATAATGAAGAAAAAAGTAATTATATTATTACTATTTTTATCATCTTTTTTTTTCATGTTTTCATCCTGTAGAAACATATATGGATGGTCCACATTGAGAAATAAAACACATGTATACTTATTCAATAAAAGTCTTTGGATCAGGGCTGGTGCTGTGGCACAGCGGGTTAAAGCCCTGGCCTGAAGCACCAGCATCCCATATGGGCAACCGGTTCCAGTCCCGGCTGCTCCACTTCTGATCCAGCTCTCTGCTGTGGCCTGGGAAAGCAGTAGAAGATGGCCCAAGTCCTTGGGCCCCTGCACCCACATGGGAGACCTGGAGGAAGCTCCTGGCTCTTGGCTTCGGATCGGCGCAGCTCTGGCTGTTGCGGCCATCTGGGGAGTGAACCAATGGATGGAAGACCTCTCTGTCTCTACCTCTCTCTGTAATTCTGTCTTTCAAATAAATAAAATAAATCTTCTTAAATTTTTTTTTAAAAAACCCTTTGGATTATAACGGCCTTAACATTATATACCCTATCTTTTAAATAAAAAGATATTTATTTTAAATAAATAAATGATGTTTTTCTTGATTTCACTGTCCTTAAGTATATATTTTAATATTGATAATAAGCATTCTAACACCCCTTGTTTATTAAATGTCTATTATGTAAGAAGCACTATAGTTAAGGTTTATGTGTATTTTTCCAGCATCTAACTTCAAGAGTTAAGTTGATTTGCTGGAGTCAGAGTCACCAGATATTGAAATTGGAATTCAAGTGTATGCCTATTTTCAAAGTTTACATTCTAAACCAATCTCCATAATGTCTCCATTTTCTTAGTGACTCCATAATTTCCCACCATATAAGTCTAAGTATTTAAGTAATTTCCATTCT
Source organism: Oryctolagus cuniculus (assembly GCF_964237555.1). Classification (NCBI taxonomy): domain Eukaryota; kingdom Metazoa; phylum Chordata; class Mammalia; order Lagomorpha; family Leporidae; genus Oryctolagus; species Oryctolagus cuniculus. The sequence continues at coordinate 2,925,051 of NC_091447.1, read as the reverse complement.
TGGAGATTTAGCTCATCTTCCTATTTTTTTATTTGCCTCATAATATTTTATAAACATTTTACGCATAAATTATTATATCCACGACATTTCTCTAGAATGCATTTCTAAGCTAGGCATACATTTTGCAGTTCTTTATATAATTGCTAACCAATTTTCAATTGCAGCAATGGTTTTAGATTTCAGAATTCTGAATGATGCAACCCCTTTACCTGAAAACTCATGACTATTTATTAAGGTCAATAATTTTAAAAATTCACAGCTATTTTGATATTACACAAAACTACACAAGTAATTTTTAACTTTCACTGTTAAAGTCATGGATTTGTAGTCATAAATTAAAAGAAGAGATTTAACCAGCACACAAGAATTTGTCATTTTCCTTAGGAAATTTAGGTCTAGCCATTTATCATGGATGCATTAAGAGATTCTCTCACTAAGCATGAATGCAGAACATTTACCAGTAGCATTAATGTAATTCAGGAGGCTGTACTTAGAGGGAAAACTACTATCCAAACCAGACACAAACAACAATACAACATTCACAGATTGAAGGATCCACATGATGATACCACCAAGTAACTGGATATAACTGCTACTAACATACAAAATGTACCTGATTCAACAAAACTTCAAGAGTGTTCCTTAGCACAGCATGTGGTTTAAGCACTGGATATTTTTATAGATCACCTGTGTTACACCTTATTTCTAGTTCATGGTCAAAGTTTCTACTGGAAATGACTTCCATCATAAGCTATCCAAGATTGTAAGTCAACTTTGAATCTCAGTTCTTCAGTTAAAGAAAAAAAAGAGCCTAGTTTACAAACTTAAAATACAGTATTCTATTCCTTTTATTTTCAAAGAAAGATTGTAGACCTGCCACAGAAAAAAAAGTTCAACAAAAATGTTTTTAAGTGGCAAGAATGATTCTCTCCATTGTTGGGACAATGGCTTCTTTATGTTTTGGTTCCTGCTGGCATCAGAGAATGAGAAGGTTCTGAAAACTTCTTGCAATAACCGTGATTCAAATTGAATTGACTTTGCAAATCCACGAGAATAACAAAGGCATGTGAGGTGACTTCAGGAGCCTGCCTGTTTCAGACCTGTCAGCTGGTTGTAATGATAGTGAGGCAGGAAACCCTTTCTCACAGCCTTGGCTGCAGGTATAAATCCTCCCATTGCTGCCTATGCACACTACGAGGATTATTTCTGACAGTTCATGGGAAAATGCAATTAAAAGACAAGTTTATTTTGGCAGAAAAAATATTTATTTTCATCTACTTGAAAGGCAGAGGAAACAGAGAGAGACAGAGAGACATGAACACTCACTCTCCCATCCACTGATTGACTCCCTAAATGCCCACAATAGCCAGATCTGGTCCAGGTTAAAGCCAGAAGCCAGGTCTCTCAGATGGGTGGCAGGAGCCCAAATACTTGGGCCATCAACCACAGCCTTCCCAGGTGCCTTAGCAGGAAGCTGGATGAAAAACAGAGGAGCCAAGACTTTGATACGGAGTTTTCAAGGAAGAAAAACCCAAATTGAACAGCTGCATGTAGAAGGAATGTGAGGGGTCAGATCAATCGCAGAGTCCTTTTCTTAGACGTCAAGCCTTAATAGACGTGAAAGCATTTGAGATTACTCCAGCAATAAATTTCACCATCTCCAAAGCAGCATTGATATTCCTTCTTACTTTGTCACAATTCCTTTTTCCTAGGCTCAACTCTTTTTTTAATATTTATTTATTTGAAAGGCAGAGTTACAGAGAGGCAGAGGCAGAGAGAGAGAGGGAGAGAGGTCGGTCTTCTATCTGTTGGCTCACTCCCCAGATGGCCACAAGGGTCAGAGCTGCACCAATCCGAAGCCAGGAGCTAAGAACTTCCTCCAGGTCTCCCACACAAGTGCAGGGGCCCAAGGACTTAGGCCATCTTCTACTGTTTCCCAGGCCATAGCAGAGAGAGGGATAGGAAATGGAACAACCTGGACTCGAACCAGCACCCACCAGGATACCGGCACTGCAGGTGGTGGCCTTACCCTCTATGCCACAGCACCAGCCCCAGGCCTAATTTATAACTTCAAAAGTTCTTTCCATTTAAAAAAGATATAGTTCCATTTAATCTGTTGCTTTCTTATCGATGCTGCTTAGTTGACTAAAGGCATTTAGAATTTCCGTGTTATGAAATGAAAGTAGTAATGTCGTATTTCATAAGGTCATTTTCACACTTTGCACATTGAATTTTGCTCAAGTAATAGATAACTATCTTGTTTTCGCATCTGAGTCTCTGGTAATTATCATAAAAATGTAACTCTGCTTTAAATTAATAATTGATCCAACAATTGGAAAAATAGGAAATCATTTTATTTAATTATGTCCTCTCAAGAAAACTGATGTGAGGAAATTGTAAAGTATGCTTCGTAGTTCAGGAAAGTCTAAGTTTCCTTAAACATCGTCCATTGGCTTGCTGCTGGGGTTGGTACATTGGATAAGGAACCTTTCATTTTCTTCGAATCAAGCACTCTGTTGTCAGTAAGTCACTGAGATTTGAGACTGAGTACCTGCATCTAATCTTTCCATGTCTGTCAAATAAAGCATAAATAATCAGAGTAGTTAAATCATAAATAACTAGTCATTATGGTTAAATTGAGTTTCTAAATGGTTTGCTCCACTGTATACCTCCAATGCTTCTGCATATTTAAGTAAATTTGATTATGTCTTGGGACACTTCCACCTAATATACGCAAGTTTATTATTCCACATGAAACCCTTTTCTAGTAAATTCCAGGAGGGAAAGAACTGGATTTTAGCTCCTTAAAATCTGATGCAAATTCACATTAACTGTAAAAAAATAGGACTTTGCTTTTTCCAAGGATTATACTGAAGTATTTTAGTAATGTCTTCATATTGTCACAAGGGACAGAGAAAGTGAAGCGGAAAGCTTTCATTATTTATTTGAACAATATGGCCCATATTCACTGAATTCTCAAAAGCAGCACTGCCCTCTGGAACAACCAGTCCCAACACACACTGAATGCTCTCATCTCACCAGCCAGAGCCTGAACACAGGTGATTTATTTCACTTAAGTAATCAACCAACTCACTGTTTCCATGTGGGCCTTACCAGAGCCCTGCTTCCCATCAGGAAATCTAGAGCAGAATGGAAGAGTAAAACCCGTGTTCCCTGCAGAACAAGGCAGCCTGCATCCAACAGAGGAAAGAAGGGAGGACAGAAAGCAAAGCAAAGAAAGGAAGGAAGAAAATGTGACCATGACTCAGTTCTATCTAGCAACAGAAAGCAAGCAAAGGCCACAAGATCCATACCCAGGGTCAGGGAGCGTTTCAAGGACATGCTGTCTGAGGAACTGAAGTAAAGAATGCGTGCTGAAGAATTAACAGCACTCATACAGCTTTCTGTTTCTTTCTCTTTTTTAAAGATTTCTTTCAAAAGGCAGAGTTACTGTAGAGGGAGGGGAGAGAGAGAAGAGAGATCTTCCATCCACTGGTTCACTTCCCAGTGGCTACAACAGCCAGGGCTGTGCCAGGCTGGAACTAGGAGCCAGGAGCTTCATCCAGGTCTCCCAGGTGAGTGGCAGGGGTCCAAATAGATGAGCCATCACCTGCAGCTTTTCCCAGGCCATTAGCAGAATCAGAAGTGGAACAATCAGGACATGAACCGGCACCCATATGGGACACCAGCATCCCAGGTGGCAGCTTTACCTGCTCTGCCACAATGCCTGCCAGCCCCAGCTTTCTGTGTCTTGTTCTGCCTCTGATGACACAATTTCTGATGATAAACGCTGTCTTACAGAGAGTTAAACATTGCATACCCGACTCCCATTTCAGACACATTGCAGAAAGGTGAGTCAGAAAGGCATCACCCATTGTCTAATCCTGTGCTGCCTAAATCTCAAACACAGAGAAACCAGGCTGTGATGAAAACAGCACCATGTGCAGAGTGCGAGTGCTTACTCAGCCTCTCCAAGCTGGGAGTGCCCTGGTGGAAAACAAGGCTCTGTGGTCCTAGTGCACCGCCACCCTATGTTAGTTTAAGCTCCCTTTGCCCCATTTCTAGGTTTTTCATACCCCCGTGACCTTTCCCATCACAAGGACCTATAAATAGCCCATATAATTATCACTATAGGAATCCCAATGAGTGTAGCAAATGTGTTTCCCAGCCCCCACTTCTCCCAGAGTTTGGTAGTTAACTTGCCACCATCACATCTTCCGCAAGTGAATCTTCCATCTGTGAATCATTGAGTATCCTCCTATAATCAGGACACCTATCTCAAACAGACGAGCTTGTTTCCTAACTTGCTAATTTTTTTGGCACAGATACCTGGAAAAAATTACATAGTTATCATACAATATCCCATATTTTCATGAAGTAAAGGTGACGACCCTCAAAGCTACCAGTGATGCTGTATCATAAGCTCCTTTAGTGCCTTTTCATGATTTCTGAAAACCACAGAATTGTTCCCCTCCAGACTAGGTGTATTTAGCTTTCATCCTAGAAGTAAACTCCTGTTGTTTCAAAATTTTGCATATGCTTTTATTCATCCATCTTTTTTCCACATTCATTCAAAACACACACTGTTTTTAGGATTACCAGGTACTTAATAAATGCTGGAATAAATACATAAATAGGGCAACAGGTCCTTTGCCTCGTTAGCTGCTAAATCTCCACCCTGGAAATGCAGACCTAATTTTGTATGAGCAAGTCTAGTTGTGGTAAATGCTATAAGGAAAATGTTCCGTGTGCTTTGAAAACAAACGTTAAGGAGTTAGAGAGCCCTGAGGCTTACAGACTAAGGAGGGAATTTATCTCTCATTTATTTAGATAAGAAGTCAAAGAAGAAGTATAGCGGTTCTGTAGGCTAGCGCTCAGAATTAACTCCACAATTTATAGGGCATAGTCGAAAATGAAGATCATGGAACTATAAGTTCCCCTAAACCAGAGACATGTGTGACTACCCATGTCTAGCCCTGGTGCCTGAGCAGCATTTGAGTGTCGACATTCAGTAAGCTAGTGATCATTCAAGCCTGGAGTGCAACAGAAATGACTTGTTACATTGACAAATCAAAGATGGCTACACACTGTCAGTCTAACAGTCAATAAATAGTTCATCTCCTGCTGTAAATGTTTACTGGCCCTGTGCTAGATTAACTGATAAAATGAAAGTGGCAACATGTAAGGTGTAGGTTGGCCATTAAGAGTATTGTTCCCTCTCTCTTGAGACCCTCATTCTGAGGACACTTCCCCCAGGAATCCAAAGACAAAGTGGATGTCAACTCCAGGTTGACAGTCATAGCTGTCCCAGGCAGCAGGCAACATCTAGTGCCAGCAGTAGGTGTGAACCATCTCAAATGTTCCCAGGCAGTTGGGCAGAAGAACCACCCTGCTGAACCTAATTGACCCACAGAATGAGGAGAAAAAAAATGATTGCTGGGTTAGGCAACTAATTTTACCGTGATCACACAGCAAAAGATAACCAAAGTAGAAATGAGTAATTTTTTTAAAATATTCATTTATTTATTCAAAAGGGAGAGTTGCAGAGAATGAGAGAGAGAGAGAGAGAGATCTTCCATCCACTGATCCACTCACCAAATGACCTCAAGAGCTACAGCTGGTTGTGGTGCAATTGCTTAAGCTGCCACTTGCCACGCCAGTTCAAGTCACGCTGCTCCACTTTCTATCCAGATGCCTGCTATTGCACTTAGGAAAGCAGTTGAAGATGAAACTAGTACTGGACCCCTTAACACCCATGTGGGAGACCCTGATTGGGTTCTAGCCTCCTGGCTTTCTTGCCTAGCCCTGGCTATTTGCCATTTGCAAAGTGAACCAGTGAATGGAAGATCTCTTTCTCTCTGCCACTCTGTCTTTTAAATAAATGAAATCTTTTTTAAATATTTGTTTATTTACTTGAGAGGCAGCATTACAGACAGAGAGAGGGAGAGACAGAGAGAAAGGTCTTCCATCTCTTGGCTCACTCCCCAATTGGCCACAATGGCCAGAGCTGAGCCATTGAGTCTCAAGTTTCCCACATGGGTGTAGTGTCCCAAGGACTTGGGCCATATCAGCTGCTTTCCCAGATGCATTAGCAGGGAAATGGATCAGAAGTGGATCAGCCAGGACTCAAACCAGCACCCCAGATGGTAGCTTTATCTGCTACACCACAGTATCACCCCCAAGTAAAGAAAAGCTTCAAACATTGGTATTAGTGTTGAGCCCAGAAAGCTGGTAGAAGACAGAAGAGCCTGAAAGGGATGGCTTGTGAAAACTGGAAGTATAAGCAGAAAAAAAATATATATTTGAAGCTAGGAAGAGAGATTGGGTTTCCAGTGGAGACATGGGAAATAGGAAATGGGCCAAATGAATCTGTGTATTTTGCTGAGTAGCTTAGCAGTGCCAACTGGTTTATCTGGATAAAATGACATACATATAGAGAGAAGGATTAAAGTGAAAGAATTTTCACCCTTTAAAAATAATCTAGGGGAGGGCGTTGGGCACCATGGTTAAGTCACTATCTAGGACACCTTCATCCCACGTTTGAGTGCTCCATTCAAGTTCTGGCTACCCCCAATCTTGTTTCCCTAGTTCAGGCCCTGGGAGGCAGCAGATGATGGCTCAAGTACTTAGGTCCCTGCCACCCAGGTGGGAGACCTGGATGAAGTTCCTGACTCCTGGCTTCAGTCTGGCCCAACCCTATCTGGGGAGTGAATTATAGGATGGAAGAGGTCTCTGTGTGTGTGTGTGTGTGTGTGTGTGTCTCTTACCCTTTCTGTGTGTGTGTTTCTCTCTCTTACCCTTTCAAATAAAGTAAAAATAAATAATTTTAACAGAAGACTCCCGAAAAGAAATTACTTTCTCATTCCTAATCTCACCCCCAGCAAAGACTCTCGAAATAAGAAATGACCTCAGGACAAAGATCAAATCCAAGACTAAGCATGCAGTATCACAGTCTATACCACAGAAAAGTGTATGGGGTCACAATAGCACTTGTTAAAAACGCAGACAGTCTTAGCGTTCAAGTGGCCTCTTTGGAACTTCCTCCTCACAAGGCTTCCAGCTCTCACTCTAAGGCGGGAGCGGGATTAGTTTTGTCGTTGAGAATGCACTGCATTTTGATCCTGCAGAAGTCTGATTTCTGCAGGGATACACTCTACCAGCTTTGCCTCGAAGGAACAGAACTGGTTTAGAAGAAAGAGGTTTTTGAAATCCTCCATTTCCAAAAGGCTGCAATCTGAGAAAGTCATTCGGCTCCACATGGGGTATTTCCTAGGGAAAAGGGTGTTCCACAGGGGAGAGCCAGATGTGCAGATGAGAAAGCTGTGTGGCTCAGAGTCAATCCAAGAAGCCTAGAAGGACCTCCATTCAAGGTTGGCTTATGCTAACCTAAATTTCAGGATTTCTATGGACCAGGGCCTGCTTGTCTTCTAGTTCCCAAGTAGATGTGTCTGTCAAACTCCTCTGTCCCATCGTACTGTAGTAAATTTTGTGTGTGAGGTCAGATCACCTGTCCTCTAGTCTTAGATTCTCATAGCAAGGTGCCTCAGGATCACCTGTCCCTGATCTGGGGAATGAGATGCTGGACTTTGAGCCCGGTGTGCTGATGGGACGTAACATGGTGAGTCATTATAGGTGTAATGATATTCTACACATAGGATGGATTTAAATAATTCATGGCTGAGGGATCGTGGAGGTTGTTTAAGACTAAGAAAAGTTTTTAATTGTTCTAACCATCAGCCTGTGGAGTTTGTCTTCCCTCGCTCTGGAATCCAGATTGGCCCTGAGACTGTTTAACAAACAGAATGCAGCAGAAGTGACAGCGTGACAGCCACAGACATGCTCTGTAAGGGGACACACAGCAGCTCTCTCCCTTCTATAAACTTCTATAAACTTCTCATTCTCAGAACACGTCTTCCTGGAACTCAGCCACCTATACCATGGGAGACCCAAGCCACATGTATGGGACACATGTTGAGGCTCTGGTCGACAATCTCAGCTGAACCCCTTGCCACTCAGCAGCATGGAATGCCAACATGTCAATGGTCCTCTCGGCTCCCCCAGGGCGATTACTGAGCCAACACCAGTTTTATGTGAGGTAAGAAAGCAGCCAGCTCTGTTCAGCCAATGCACGACTAGTGAGAGACCATAAAATAATTGTTGTTTTAACTCAGTTGATTTTGAAGTGGTTTGTTATGCACTGACAGATAACTGAGTCGGAGCCTTCTGGGTAATGAGAATGAATGTTTGTGACATGAAAGATAAAAAGCTTAGAGTAAAATCCTGAGAATGCCAAAATGGCCAGTCAGAGGAACAGTCTTTCAAGTATGTTCATGAAGTTAGAGGGAAATCCCAGAGATTGTTCCTGACATGAGTGTTAATGAGAGATCAAATAAGATGATTGCTGATAATTGCTGGTTAGGAACACAGAAATTAAAGATGGCCTTATCAAAAATGGATTTCTGAATTAATAAGAAAGAAGCCAGATTAAAGTTAGAGGTAGTTGGAAGATGAAAGAAAATGAGATATTGATTCCCTTGAAAAGCCAGGAAAGTTGACATGCAATTCAATCTGTGTGTGTGTGTGTGTGTGTGTGTGAAAGAGAGAGAGAGAGAGAGAGATCAAAATTACTTTTAAATGATGGTGAGAAGAAATGGTGTTCTTGCTCTTTCTGTCTGTTTCCCAATCTGTTTGGATAGTAGCCACCACTCTGCAGCCAACGATAATATCTGACACTTCCTGCCATCACGCAAGCCACCATCTGTCTATCACTGAAACCTGTACTTTTAAAAGACTACTTGGCTTGATCCTTCATGGAGCCTCAAGTTGAACGCACAGACTGGTTTAGAAGGAATACCAGGAATAATTGACACAAGAAATCCGTATAAAATCACGTTTTCATTAGATCCCATCTGAAAACGTCAAATGAAATTTTAAGGTCCCTTTGCAGGCAGAGAAGGCTCGGTTTAGTTTCAGTTGTGTTTCATTTCCAAATTGCCTGTGAAAGTTTAGACAGTGTGGAACACCAGGAATAAACCTAAACTAAAACCTAAGCTTTAAATTCAATATTTTCAGTCTTGTAAAATTAAACAGTTAGACATGACTTTGCCATGTGTATATTTGAACTATGGAAAAAGAAGGAAAAAAATCCATCAATTATTTTCCCAAGGCTTGAGAAAATCATGCCATTTAAAATTGAATCAACTCCTTCTTTAACACCTGAGCGATTATCCAGGAAACAAAAGAAAGGTCTGTGTGTCTTCACTTATAAATGTCACAGGTGAACACAAAAAAGGAGTGCTGCCAATGTCAAGTCGCTCTTTGTTTTATTAAACTGTTGGACCTCTGTGTGTGCAGCGGGGAATTAGTGAACAGGACAGACTAAGGAAGAACGTTTTCCTGGGAAATATGTGCTTCTTTGAGAAGAAAGCCAATGCTTTCTTGGGAGAAGACACAGTTACAAGTTTCACATGCAAATTTCATTACTGTACTCCACTGTTGTAATGATGTAGCTTGATTTTCTACTAATGTCTTTCTTTTCCCCACTTATTCCAATATTATCCAAAAGTGTCTTGTGGTTTCTTTAATAATCTCATGAATAGCAGTTTTGTGAATCCATGGAATTTCCTCTGCTGGTCAAAGTGTGTGTGTGTGTTAGAAAGAGAGGGAGAAGGGAAGGGAGAACGAGTGACAGGGAGACAGAAACAGAGATGACATATATGTATATATGAATACATATACATATGTCTAGAGCAGCCCAGTTTGTATCTTGAGCTAGAGGAAAGCTATTTATGGAGTTCTATATAAAAGTCCTTGTGGGAGCTGAAGTTACAACTCTCCAGAACACAGCTTGCTTGAAACAAGATTTATTAAGTGCCTTTTCTATGCCAGGTACAAGGTCAAGCCTCTCCTCCTTGTTATTTCATTCCATCCTGTGTATTGGCACAGTTACTACCCTATTGCTTTCAAGAGGAAATTGAGGCTTAGGGAGGGTTGCCCACTTGCCCAGGATCCCATAGCTAATAAACTCTTGACCTTGGATTCAAATCACAATAGTTTTGAAGTCTGTTTTCTTATCCACCTCCACTGCACAGCACCAGTTAGGGAGACTGTATACCCTATGTAGTCTAGAAGTGAAGTCATAAAACTAGGGGCAGTGGTGGGGAAGGTGGAAAAAGTGCATGCCAGGGGGCCAGCGTTGTGGTGTAGCACGTTGAGCTACTGCCTGAAATGACGCCAGCATCTCACATAGACAATGACCGGTTTGAGACCCAGCTGCTCCACTTGATCCACTTTCCTACTAATGCATCTGGGAAAGCAGCAGCAGTTGACCCAAATGCTTGGGTCCCTGAAACCTATGTTGGAGACCCAGAAGAAACTTTGGCTGTTGGCTTTGTCCTGGCCCATCCCTCGCCATTGTGGTTATCTGGGGGAATGAACAAGTAGATGGAAGATCTCTCTCTCTGTGTTTCTCCCTCTCTTTGTAATTCTTCCTTTCAAATAAATAAACAAAGCTTTTTTTTTTTTAACAGCATATCAGGATGTCTTCACTCACATGAATGACAGCATTCAAAATCATCATCATGAAAGTCCAAAGACTGTTGCTTCCAGGATGCTAACATTTAAGAAAGGCAAGTGACTCCAAGCCACTTTGTTAGCTCTTGAAAAGACTGTATTGGATGGTATACATAAAATAAGCCCTCAATTGAGTAAAAAGTGCTAAGTTCTCCCTGTCCAATCCACACCCGTGTTTTCAGAGGCAGAGTGAAGAACAAATTATCCACTTGAAATAACAGTTAGGAAGGCAGAATGATTCATTCCAGTCGATAGTCTATCCTATTTTACTCTAACTCAAAGCACCAGGAATGTTCAAGCCAACAGATGCTGGCTTGGGGTCAGCAGGTAGAAAATCCACCATGTTATCCAAAGTTCACCCTCTGTATTGTGGGAAGAGCTGTAAGCCCTGTGCTGAACTATTTCAGAGTGAAGCCTGTACCTGCATCTCACTGGTGCTTCCACCCACTGAAAACAAGGTAGGAGCTGGCGCCACGGCTCACTAGGCTAATCCGCCGCCTTGTGGCACTGGCACGCCGCGTTCTAGTCCCAGTCAGGGTGCCGGATTCTGTCCCGCTTGCCCCTTTCCAGTCCAGCTCTCTGCTGTGGCCCGGGAGTGCAGTGGAGGATGGCCCAAGTGCTTGGGCCCTGCACCCGCATGGGAGACCAGGAGAAGTACCTGGCTCCTGCCATCAGATCAGCGCGGTGCACTGGCTGCAGCACGCCAGCCACGGTGGCTATTGGAGGGTGAACCAATGGAAAAGGAAGACCTTTCTCTCTGTCTCTCTCTCTCACTGTCCACTCTGCCTGTCAAAAAATTAAAAATAAATAAATAAATAAAAACCAAGGTAGGAGAGTAAAAATCCACAGCCCTGGGTCAGAACGAGCAGAACCAGCAGTTGGTCCTTTTCCCGTGTGTGTTCTGAGAGGCTCACTTTGGCCCAGGAGTGTAATCACATTTGATTGCTTCTCATTTGCCACATACAAGCACATTTATTTCATGTCACGCTTCTCTCTGCTGCAGAATTCAGGCTCATGTTTCTCAGCTTGGAGATGGAGCAGTGCAGTTTTTTTTTTTTTAACTTTTGTTTAATGAATATAAATTTCCAAAGTACAGCTTATGGATTACAATGGCTTCCCCCCGCCATAACTTCCCTCCCACCCACAACCCTCCCCTTTCCCTCTGCCTCCCCCCTTCCATTCACATCAAGATTCATTTTCAATTCTCTTTATATAGGGAAGATCAGTTTAGCATATATTAAGTAAAGATTTCAACAGTTTGCACCCACATAGAAACACAAAGTGAAAAATACTGTTTGAGTACTAGTTATAGCATTAAATCACAATGTATAGCACATTAAGGACAGAGATCCTACATGAGGAGTAAGTTCAGCAGTGCAGTTTTTAGAATAAAAACAATGTGTGAGAAAAAAACGAGAGCAGATTGTTTAAAATAAAAAGTTTATAAATTATTCAGGCCAGCTGTTTGGATTTGGAAAGAACTTTTCCATGGTGATTAAAACCTCTTAATTTGTGTTGTGTTGCTGCAAGCGAGTAGGGTGTAAATAAATCAGGACTAGAGTGCTGCTCTCTGGCTGAAGTTAACTGGTCCAGGCTGGGAGGTGCTGTCGCCTCCATCTTCAGAGTTATATGGGAAACCAGGCTTCTAGAATGCTACACATTTTCACCTTAAAAATACCTAAACTGTTTCATGGAAAAACACATTTTATGCTTTTAGAGGATGGGAAAAATTGCAAGCATTACAACATGCATAGCTTACAGTGGGAAAACAGAAATGGAGGGAGGGAGAGAGGGAGGCAGGTAGGGAGCAAACCACATACAGAAATAAGTAGCTGATGATATTTGTGAAACATGGCCTTCCTTACTCTCTTAAAAGCTATGCTGGGGACTAGGAGAAGAAACCAGGATGATCTTCATCCAACATCTATGTTGCCGTCACTGTCTAACTCTCATCCAAAGGCTTGTGTTTTACATAGATTTATTATGTGTTGGTTCTTATTCATGAAGTTTACAAATCGTCTTTAAAGAAATGTGTTAAATATATAGTCCCAAAGTATTCCTTGTAGGGATTATCTTAATAAATTCCCATTCCTACATCGAGTTCCGTAAATTGGACCTTTGTTTAACTCTTTTTTAAAATGTTACATATTGTAGATGATCCCTAAAAGATTAAAATCTTTTGCCATTGTCAGCTGATAGCACTGATCCGTCTCTCCACTAAATTCTTAGAGAATTAGTGTTTTCACTGCCTGTGGTTTGCCTATACTTGTTTTATATCATTTTGAAACTTAAAAAGCAGAATTTTTTAGCCTATTGATGACAACGGTATTAAAAGTTAAACCACAGTCATTATTGTCAATTTTTACTTGACAGCTTTTTATTTTTGGTCTCATCAAAGTGTTCAAAAGACAGAGTAAAACCCTTGGTTTTCCACAGAGACAGCCTGGAAGGAGCCCTAAACCTAATATTCTTATTTCGAGGAAGCAACTGACAAAAACATCTGTCGTCTTCCCACCAGTTTCGTTTGCATGGCAGCAAGTTGCACAGAAGCTGTTTCCTGGGTGTGCAGGCTATTTGAACATTGCCTGGAGTGCACAGGTGGGCCAAAGAAAGGAAGAGAGAAAGCATTCATTATTTATTAATAGAACTCAACATAAACAGATACTTGCAGGAATACCTAGAGTACAGGGCAGTTGTGTTGTGGGTTGTATATCTTTCATTAGTTATGCAAATCCACCAAGGCAAATTAAATGAAAAATGCATGCATTAAGTGCAACTGTTTATAACATATGAAAATGTGATCTAGCTTTCATGTAGTACACTTTTAGCTTTCAATTCTTTTTCATCACAAGTAACTAGTAGAAAAGTAGCTCCCTTATAACAAAACACTGATGCTGGCATCCCTACCTTCAGGGGAGGGAAATTTCCACCCCACAAGCCATATAAGATCCCTGAAATCATTTGGTCTGACAAGGCAACTGAAGGTGGCCTTGAAATTCAACCAATACGTACCAGGCTAATTTTTAAGTTGGCAATTTTGTCTGACTTGCAAATGATGTTATAAATATACAAATGTACCTTGGCAGAAAAAAAGGTTCCCCACCCTTTATGTAACACTGTAGAAGGCAAAAATAAAAAGCCACAAGACACTGAAGGCATTTAGATTGTCATTGAAATTTCACTGAATAATGTAGAATTAATTGACATTCTTAAGAAGAGTATGATATAGACTTTTTAAAAATAAACCAGAACATTAAGTGACAAGGGAAATACCTAAAATACACTAAATGAAAAGACACAAAATAATTTATACATATGATTTTTAGATATCATATGTTTTCCCTGATCTGGGGTAAGCAATGGAGTACCTGAAATGTTATATATTGGAGTGAAATAGATACTTTGAGATTCGATGATGGTTTACAGCCTCTGTTCTGTCTCTACTGTTGTGGAAAAGTGCTCTGTTCTTCATACTATATTTGTTGAATTCTTTACTTAGTATAGGGTAACCTTATGAGCATAAAGTAAACTGAAAATAAGTCTTTGTACAAATTCAGAGTAGGAAAAGAAGAGGGAGGAGGAGGAAAGGGAGTGTGGGTGGGAAGGTAGGGTGGGAAGTATCACCGTGGTCCTAAATCTATATATATATATGAAATACATGAAATGTGTATACCTTCAATAAAATTTTTAAAAAATATTAACAGATTAATAAATCAAAGATTTTCATATTTAATGTGGGGAAAAAGGGACACTAACCCACTGTTGGTGGGAATGCAAACTGGTCAAGCCACTATGGAAGTCAGTCTGGAGATTCCTCAGAAACCTGAAAATAACCCTACCGTTCGACCCAGCCATCCCACTCCTTGGAATCTACCCAAAGGAATTTAAATTGGCAAACAAAAAAGTGGTCTGCACCCTAATGTTTATTGCAGCTCAATTCACAATAGCTAAGACCTGGAACCGACCTAAATGCCCATCAACGATAAACTGGATAAAGAAATTATGGGATATGTACTCTTTAGAATACTGTACCGCAGTAAGAAACAACGAAATCCAGTCATTTGCAACAAAATGGAGGAATCTGGAACAAATCATGCTGAGTGAAATAAGCCAGTCCCAAAGGGACAAATACCATATGTTCTCCCTGATCGGTGACAACTGACTGAACACCAAAAAGGAAACCTCCTGAAGTGAAACGGACACTATGGGAAACGGTGACTTGATCAGCATAGCCCTGACTGTTAATGAACAACTTAATACATTATCCCTCTTAGTAGTTTTTTTGTCTGTTCTACTTAATATGACTGGTTTAATTCTGTAATTAATACACAGTTATTCTTAAGTGTTAAAAATTAACTGAAATGTGATCCCTGTTAAACATAAGAGTGGGAATAAGAGAGGGAAGAGATGTATAATTTGGGACATGCTCAAGCTGACTTGCCCCAAATGGTAGAGTTAAAAACATACCAGGGGATTCCAATTCAATCCCATCAAGGTGGCATGTACCAATGCCATCTCACTATTCCAAGTGATCAATTTCAGTTCACAATTGATCATAATGAAAGGACTAAGAGTCAAAGGGAGCACATAAACAAGTCTAGTACCTGCTAACACTAACCGATGGAATAAATAAAGGGGAGAGTGATCCACCATGGGAAGTGAGATACTCAGCAGACTCATAGAATGGCAGATGTCCTAAATAGCACTCTGGCCTCAGAATCAGCCCTAAAGGCATTCGGATCTGGCTGAAAAGCCCATGAGAGTATTTCAGGCATGGAAAGCCAAAGACACTCTGGCAAAAGATCTCTGCGAGTGAGATCCCAGTGGAAAGAACAGGTCTTCAAAGAAGGAGGTACCTTTCTCTGAAGGGAGGAGAGAACCTCCACTTTGACTATGACCTTGTCTAAACAAGATAAGAGTCGGAGAACTCAGAGGGCTTCCATAGCCTTGGAAACTCATGACTGGAGCATAGGGAGATTACTGATGCCATAGACAGGAGTGTCAATTGGTAAAGTCAACAATAGGAGTCACTGTGCACTTACTCCTCATGTAGGATCTCTATCCTTAATGTGCTGTGCATTGAGATTTAATGTTATAACGAGTACTCAAACAATATATTTCACTTTGTGTTTTCATGGGGGTGCAAACTGTTGAAATCTTTACTTAATGTATACTAAACTGATCCTCTGTAAAAAAAAAAAAAAAAAAAAAAAGAAATTATCAATTCCCAACTTGACTCTCACTGGGATTAAACATGACAATAGGTCTGATCTGATTTCATCATCATTTAAAAAAAATCATCTATTATTTTTCACTTTATGTTTCTGTGTGAGAGCAAACTGTTGAAATCTTTACTTAATGTATACTAAGCTGATCTTCTGTATATTAAGATAATCGAAAATGAATCTTGATGTGAATGGAAGGGGAGAGGGAGTGGGAAAGGGGAGGGTAGTGGGTGGGAGGGACGGTATGTGGGGGAAGCCATTGTAATCCATAAATCGTACTTTGGAAATTTATATTCATTAAATAAAAGTTAAAAAAAAATTAACAGATTAATAAATCAAAGATTTTCATATTTAATTAAAAAGAAAATAAAATTTGAAAAATAGTCACTAAAGAGGAAGTAAAGACTGGAAGAACAGAAACTAAAATCTTTCAGTGTCAATATGGATGAAAAGTTGAAGGAAAAGCTTTGTATTATTCTTTTTAGCTACCTAAATGTTTTTCAACTTCTACACATATAAAAAAACTTTATTATGCAGACATGTATGCTATAATGTGCACATACACATCTATATACATAACTTTCATATTGAAAAATTTGCTTATATTTTTTAAAGAGACATTAACACACCAAATGTAAGCTGTTGACCAGTTGTCCAAATTAGTCTCCCATGTCATTCTCTTCTTCTGCAATCACTTACACTTAGATAAATTTCGTTTCCCAAGAAGTTTTCTTACTTTCTCTGAACTGTTTTTGAAATGCTGACTCTGGTTTCTACCAAGATCAGCTAGACATACAGCCTCAAGAAGTGCCTACCTTTCTTATGCTTGGTTTTATTCTTAATTCCTTTCATGAATACAATTATGCTGAGAAGGATCCTTTTTTTAATTATCTTTTTTCTCAGTTGAGAGATTTTTTTAAATTATTCCAAATTATTCCTAAGGTTAACATTTTGAGGTTTGGGGGCAACATCTTAAGTATATATATGGTAAAGATTCCCACTTTTCTAAATTGAAAGTAGTTTTTTTTTTCTCATTACAAGTTATACACACACACACACACACACACGGGTATTTAGAAAATGCAGACAACCAAAATAATATTAGATATTCTATAGAACGTAAAATATAGGTTTATATATCTGCATGTATTCATATTTTTAGTCATTTTTCTCCTGTAAATTCTATTTTTACAAAATAATATGCTCGTGATGGAACATAAATCACAATTACATTTTCCTCTCCATATATCTGCTGGGTTCTCTGAATGTTGAAGATTTGCCCACTATGTTCAATGACTATCCCTTAATGAAACTGATGGCTGATTTCAATAGCTCAAAGGGACACGTGAACCATAGAGCATTGAGTCAATAGCTTTTCTTTGTTATTTTCACTATTTTTCTTACAGGATGTCTCTACTCACACGTCATAGCTACCTGTCAAAGCCCAGTGTAAGTCTTACTTCTGCTAAAACACCTATTAACTCAGTTTCCCAGGACACATTTTGGCCTCTGCATAAAGTAGGGACACTGATGATGTTGTGCTGACAATTTCAAATTTCACTTTCTGATGCCTCCAATTCATTTCATCCTTTCTCATCTTCGTATTTGTCAGCTCTGTTCGTTCTTAGCAAGGGAGTCTAATTAATAATTCTATGGATTTTTATTTTTATTTTTTTTCTTTCTTTACAACCGATTCAACTGCAAAGTTCATGTCATATGACTTGACAGGGTAGTTACCATGTCTTCATTTCATAGTTTAAATCACTCATGCAAATCATCGGCTTTCTTAGCCTAGTAATAGTTTTTTTCCATCGCTGTTATAATGCTCTTATCCAGTGCCATGAATAACTAACAGTAGTAAGATAAATGTTCCAAACACATGAGATTTTTAGCTCATACAAAAAGGAGGGAAATCTTAAAGGAAATCTAATGATCTTTTAATATTTCTTATAAGCCTTACAGAATTACCAGCTTCATCAACTTTTGAATTTACTTCAAAGCAGTCTTACCAATGATTTTATAAACATAGATAAATGTCTTTTCCATGAAAATATACCAAAAATCCTTCATTAATATTATTAGAGAGAGAGAGAGAGCTTCCATCTGCTGATTTACTCTAAATGCCCACAACACAAGGGCTTTGGCCTGGCTGCAGCTGGGAGCTGGAAACTCAGTCTGGGGTCTCCCATGGGAGTGGCAGGAACCCAATTACTTGATCCATCACTTGCTGCCTCCCAGGGTTGACCCTGGCAGGAAATTCGATGTGCATGCAAGCATCTTAACCAGCATCTTAAAGTTAAGCTAAGTGCCTACTGCCCTTGTTATTTTAATCCAAATAATTCAATAACATTTGACACTACAAAAAATCATTTAATGTGATGATGTAAATGCTAGTTTATATAGAATGTGGAATGTTAATTACAGAATATTATTATACTCTACATCACATACCATAATTCTAAGGAATTTTGATAGAGGACCTGGCATAGAGAGTAAAAAATGACAAATAATTTAACTCAAAGATGCCCAAGGATAAAATGTATAAATGTCATACAAAAATATTTGTAATAAACTATTTGATAGTATTTTATAAACTCTTCCTTTAATGTTATGAGTAACCTTAAGCCAAGTTTTAATATTTCAGGGTCTTTAAGCTTCGAGGAGCATTCTTAGACACAAATGAGACAGACAACATAGTAAAGTTCAGGGTTTATTTAGAGAAGAAGAGAAATACACGGGAACATGAGGGCTTCATTAAGTGAGGGGGGCCCAAGAAAGGTAAATGGAAAGTTCCATACCAAAATCTCAGGGGGCAGTCCAGGGGCCACATGTGGGAGTCTATAGGCCAGTGGGGCAAGCCATGTGGGCAGGAGAAAGGCCAGGGCCAGAAGAGGTGGGGAAAAAAAAAAAAAAACAGGTGTAAGAGGCCCTCTGGAGCGCAGGGCCAGGCTCAGCATGCTCCATGCCTCCTAATCACTTTTAAAAGGGGAGTGGTTACATAGTCTGATTGGCAGGTGAGTAGGACACAAGTGAGATCAGGTAGGGGTGGGGGCATGGTCTCCAGCTCATGAATCTAATCAGTCTAATCCTATCTCCCTGATTGGGTCCATATCTCTTTCATTGAATAGATTGGACATCAGCATTTCCAATACCTGTCTATGCAATAAGATTGTGTGTTTCCAGTACACAGCCAGTATTAAAAAGATAAAAGATATTTTGATTGCAAGGCTTCAATCAAAATGTTACATCTTGCAAAGCACATATCAAGACTGTAAATTTCTACAACCTTGTTTCCTGATTTAATCTACTTAAAACACAGGGGTAAGTTTTTTCTCCAAATTTTAGATCTCCCAGTATTTTCCTTCCTCTAATACTGTTTTATTTTACAAATCAAAAACAATTGCAATGTGGACATATGCATGCAGGCCCTCTCATTTGCAAGAAACTACATTTACCAAAACAAAACGCCAGGAAATGTGAGAGGGAAAAGAGCTGCCACCCAGAGTCCTGTAGCTAAGCAACAGGTAACCAAATTACCAATCACCCCTGGGGGACCCAGAGCTCTACAGGATTTCCAGCGCTTGCCTCTGACTGAAGCCTTTCCCCAGGCTTGCTAACCTTAAGCCAACAACACCGCATTTTCAAGTTTATGGGGTACAGATTTCCATCTCCAAATCAGTTGTAGTCAACTCTCCTGGAGGTCCCACTCTCTAACAACCAGCTATAGAATACTCCCTAAACTTGATCAAAAATGTAGGCATCCACGAAAGAGAGCATTTGCAATCAATGAGCATTGTTTATGGCTACTGTGACTTAGTATTTGTTCTGAGAGTCAAATGATTTTTTTGCTACATGCAAATTTCCCAATGTCAAACATATAGAAGGCTACTTCTACCTAAAGCGACCCAGCTAAGCTCTCTTGATTTTTTTTTAAATCTGGAAAATACCTTTAGAAATGTATGCAATATGCCAGATACCTAGTACTTCTGGGAACTGGCAAACCACCTTTTATTTAGGAATGATGCCATCTTAACAGATGGGTGTTAGTGCAGGCATGCCAGCGAATCAAAATGTACATCACGTTCCACTACAAGGGGGCAGAGCGGCATCCAGAAATGTCGGTCTGTGCCACTGGCTAGAGGAATATTCCATTGGAGCTCCATCTCAGAAACAGATCACTTTAAAACAGTAACTCCTAAAGCCACAAAATAGGTTTTGGGTTTGGGTTTTTTTTTTTTAATTTTTATTTTTATTTTGAGAGCAAAGATTCACATTTCACTGGGAACAGTCAGATAAGAGCCATAGCAATGAAATTTTAAGTGGCAAAAAATGCTAATTCATTTTTCAACTGAATGGTTTACCTAAAGAGAAAAATCATTTTGTGGAAGCCAGCATATGACTCCTGTTCAGTAGAACCCCCAGGTCCTTTCTGACTTCACGATTACTTTGGCGTGTATTTTCCCCTCCTTGGAACATGTAGAAGCCCAGTTGAAAATGAGAACCATTTCCCAGGAGTGACCCTGCTGAGCAAAGTTGTAGCACAACCCTGGCGTTGCTGCCATGTGGCTGAACTTGGCGTGAAGGTGTTCACCAATCTTAGTACCAAAGGGGCTCTCTCGAGATTCTCTGTCTTTGACTGGAGCCTAAGAGAAATAGTCCCTGAAATAAAGGAAATTCTGAGCCCGTATGTTTTAGGTTCTTTGCCTCCTTTGACTATTCTCTCTCCACAATACCTGGCAAAGCAATGGTCCCTTGAGTTAGTAAGCCACTCTTGTGCAATGGGCTTTCATTCCGATTGTACTAATGGGATTCAATATTTCTGGGTCTTGAGTAATAATGGATGTTTGGGAGCTAATCTCAATCTCAAAGAAAGATATTTTTAAAAGTTATACCTGGAAATAATTTTATCTTAAAATAGTCACTGTTCCTATTTGTATCTGTTCCTCCTGCTAGTTAAGCTACAGCCTGTTACCGGTATATTAAAGCTTGCTGGGCATGAAGAGTAAATATTTTCATTAAATTATTTTAGGTCTTCAACTAGTATATATTTCCCAATGAATGTTGATAAGATGAACATATACTTTTATATTTAAGCACCTATTTTAAAAAGTACTCAAATGTCTTTTAGATACATGGGGGTCACACAAAAATATCAAAGAGTGTTATAATTCTATGTAATTATCATACTTCACATAAACTTAAATGTGACTTTTTAATTTTTTTAGCTTTTGTTGTTCTTATGAATGCTCTTGCTAATGAGGAACCATGTCTCATAAATATAGCAACAAGCTTATGTAAAACAAATTCGTCATTTTGCAGTGACTAATGTAATGTTCTAATTATTGAAGCAGTTATACCTAAATATGTTTAATGCACATTGTAACCTCACATTGATCAGAATCTCATTTTGCATCATGGTCACGTGGATGGGCTTGCTGACACTGACATATTTTGTATGATTGTAACCCAGCTGACACTTCTGTGCAAAAATATATTTTCCCTCTTAATATGCCAAAAGCATCTTACAAATTATTCATTTTGCAAAATGATACTTTTAAATGACTACATAAAATTCCATGAAGCTAATATGCCACCGGAAGTCTGTGATCCCTTTTTCATATCTGTTACATTTAGCTTGCTTCTAATTACTCACTTTTAAACATAACACATTTGGGAATAATTGTTCGCCTTACGCATTTAAAAAAAACCCTTGGGAATAATTTCACATTTGTAGAAAAATGAAACAGACAGTACAGATAGTCCCATTTACTGGTAACTCCAGCTTCCGGTTCTGTAAGCGTCTTGCCCTGTTCCATTTCCATGACCCATTTATCAGAACTAAGGAACCAACTTGCCATTAACTAGACCCCTATTGATTCAGATTTCACCTGTTTCTCTACATAGAATTTATTTTTAATGCTGGCACATAATTATGGGAGGAGGAAGTAGCTAGAATACATCTATAAAATCAATAGACCAAAAAATGGCATCTAAAGGTTGTTTTGTTGGTTTTATGTTAACAAGATATCTGTTTATTTCCAACCTATAATCTAATACTAAAAATAGGTAGTATTAATTAATACTCAAAGTGCAAACATATGTGTTCCTGTCCAAGTCAAATTTCTAAAATATTATCTGGGAAAATATATTTTAATAACATGCTAAATAAAACTTTTTGGTGTATGCTTGTGCAGATGGTGAGTCTTTATCAAATTGTAATTATTTGCTCACCTCTCTCCCAGGTGGTACAAAAGAAAAGTAAGAGCTACCTATAATGGTTGGTTTCCCCCTCAGAAGCTTAAAAATCTGGAATTCTTCATCAAACATTTGTAAGTGCACATAGGGAATATGCAAGATTGTGACAATGGAGAGAAAAAGAAGAAATGCAGTAAGAAATAATAATGATTTAAAAGATGTTGACAAACTATCTGTAAGATAAAGGAAGATTTTACCAGAATTTCTGGCATTCCCTTGAAGTTATAATAACAATTACTAACAATGACCAATGCTATCAACTGCTTACTAAGTGCCAAGAACTACTAGGGTAATTCATTCACTTTCCAAATGTGTTTGATAAAAACAAAAAATAATATTGACTACCATTTATCTGAGCCAGGCATGCTTTTCAGCATTTTACCTGTATTTATTCATCTAACCCTCACAACAACACTGCAAAAAAGAGATCCACTATTAACTCCACTAACAGTTGAAGAAACCGAGTCACAGAACACTCCAGAATGTGTCTTGGGTTATTGGAGCAGTAGTCAGAGGAGTCAGCGTTCACACCCAGGCTATCTCATCCAGGGCCTGGGCGCATGGCTGCCCTCTGTCTACTAGAGAGGAGAAACTGGGAGGAGAAGGTTTCCAGTGGTTGGAAACCCAGGGAGACAGAAGAGAAAGAAGTTAACCATCTGCTGTGTAATGATTCTGGTGATTCTGGTAAACAACAGTGAAGGAAGTTAATTAGCTGAGAGGCTGACATTGTGGCACAGTGGGTTATCCCTCTGCCAGTAATGCCAGCATCCCACATTGGAGTGCAAGTTCAAGTCCCAGCTATTCAGCTTCTGATCCACCTTCTTGCTAATGTGCCTAGGAAAGCAGTGGCGGATAGTCCAGGTACTCGGTCCCCTACCACCCACATGGGAGACCCTAATGGAGTTCCAAGCTCCTGGCTTCAGTCTGGTCCAGCCCTGGCAGTTGGGGAGTGAAGCAGAGGTTGGAAAATCTGTTTCTCTCTCTGCCTCTCCCTCTTTTTGTAACTCTGCCTCTCAAATAAATAAGTAATTTTTAAAAAAGCAGTGAATTATCTGAAATGAAGAAAATGCCTAGATAAGTTTTGAAAACCATGTAGAATAAACTTGACAGACAAAAGTATCTGTTTATGTTGAATTTTTATAATCATATCATAGCAAGAGAAGTAGAATGCTTCACTGATAACACAGCCTTGGGTTTAGAATTAGAGTCTCATTCTATTTCCTGCAAACCTGCTCTTGATTTAAGCTGTTTTTATTAACAAGCAAAAAAAAAAAAAAAAACACACACACACACACACACACACCATTTTCACTCATGCTCAAATAATAAATAGCAGTGGTGAGACACTGATTTAGCCAACCTTACGTCTGGCCTCAAGTGTTCATGAAATCTTTCCTTACATTTTTATTGTGTTTTTTAGTCATTTTGGAAAAGCTCAAAGTATCGGTGTCTCATATTTCATTTATTTGCTTGCAATCTGATGAGTTGTTTGGCCTCCCCAGGGGCATTTCTTACCTTGGACTCTTTCAGCACCTAACTCAGGGTTTTCTAGTCATTGCTGTGGATCCAAAAGGCAAGTGGTTACAGGCACGATCCTGTCACCTGTTCTGGTTCAGCCTAACCCTTCTCCACCCAGAGAATTGTACTGTTTAGCAATGTTCTCTCAAGATCTAAAAAACAAGGCTAACTTTCGTACTGGGCTCTATTGTCAAGACACTCTGTTTTCTTTTTTCCTCTTTGTTTTTGGTTTATATTTCGATTTTCTGGAAGTGGGTGTTGGGACCAGCAGTTAAAATGTCAATCAGGATGTCCTCATCCCATCCCAATGTACCTGGGTTGGAGTCTCAGCTCTGGCTGCTTATTCCAGCTTCTCGCTAATGCAGACACTGGGAGGCAGAGGCAATGGCTTAAGTATGTGGGGTCCTGCCACTCACATGAAGACCTGGATTGATGTCCCCAACTCCTAATGTTCAGCCCCAAACATGGAAGCCATTTTGAAATGAACCAACCAGTGGAAGCTCTCATTCTCTCTCCCTGTCTCTTTCAATAATTCTCTCTCTCTCTCTCTCTCTATTTTAATTTAATTTTTTAAAAATTTCTGGCCTGGCTGTTTAGGTTTATGATAGTAAACACATATTTGTCAAAAATTTATTCATTATGTTGGTTTCAAATGATTTCAATTTGTTTAATGTTTTTTTCTACTATGTATGATTAAGAAGCTGAATATAGGACTTTTTATGATACTTAATATTCAAACTTGGCCCAACTTTTATTCCTTTGTCTCCACAAATTCAAAGCATTAACATACATGGTTTATGATGCAATATAGATATCACCAAAGCACCTATTTATTGAGCAAATAATATACATTTTACAGATGCTAATACAATCCTCATAATAACCATTTTAGGTAACTAGAGTTTTTATTTCATTCTACACTTTGGCCTATAAACTAAGGCAGAGGGATAAGGGGATAAAACACTCATAAATTGCCAAAGATTACATCTGTATCACCTTGTGGTGCCAGGACTCATCACAGATATTTCGATTTCAAAACTCATATAGTTAAACATATTATTGTTTTACTCAATGTAGAAATATAAGGAAATTAGTTGCTACCATGTTGATTATTGGAAGAATTTACAAAAATATAATATACAAACAATAAATATTGTGCACATTTAGAGAGTTCAAAGATGCTTTAAATTCACAGGACAGATTGAGAGTAGCTTTGATTTAGAAATAGTAAGCAGATGTTACATTTTTCCAATTGCCCAGTTGTTGGTTTGTCTAATCTAGCCTTCCTGTGAAGTCCCTTTCATAGGCACCACTGTGAAATATGTTATTTACAAGCCTGAGTGGATCTATAATACTCTCTGTGTTTACTTACAAATGATAAAGAAATTTCATTCCATAATTACAATCTCCTCTGTTAATATTTCACCTTTAGTGTTCTTTATAGGGCACATTTATTGCTTGAGTATTTCTGAAGGTAGTTAGAAGAGAATATATTGCGCATCAGTTAAAGTGTCTTTCCATGTGCATGTTGCTTCAGAAGTATCGAATGCTCCATGTGCTGATGTGCAACACACCTGACATTTCTTGATAGCTCATATTGTTCAGGTAACTGCAATTCTGTACGTAATCTATTTTTGTTGATAGACTCTGAGATTAAAATAAAATGCAATCTTTTACTACTTACAACATGGTTAAATGTTAAATGAATTAATGAGTATATGCCTTGTATTTCTCCTAATGGAATCAGCCAAACATTTACAAATGACATGCAGACAATCACTGGTTCTAATGTTTACACTGAGTGATAAAACATCCTCTGTTATTGAAATAAAATGCAAGGAAAATGTATCCTATCTCCAGCTTTGTGTTGGTTACTCAATGACCAAATCGAAAATTTATAATAGCTCAGCCTTACAAAACAGGCGTTGTGATGGAGTTGTGTTTTATTTCTTAATTTCCAAGAAATCTAGATATAGATAGCAGGCTACTACAAAACATTTAATAATAAAAGATAGCTGTTGGGGTTGAACATAGTAGAACATGGTGCTCAGTTGACTCCTTTACTAGGTCAAAACTTCCACCAAGCAGCTCACTTAAAGGTCTTTAGGATGTTCTTGCTAGTAATAGTACAAGGAGGTGATTTTGATAAACCCTTGAAATCAAATATTTGGCTTTGACAAGACAGTTATTAAGAACTATTAGCAACTGGGCAAGTTATTTAATATTTTAGTTCTTTGAGTTTTTAAATCACAGTTTGCTCATCCATACAATGATGATACAATAGAAAGGTGATGTGAGAATTTAATGAAATCATGTTAAATATTTAGCCAAATGTTGGTTCCTGGAAATTAGCAAATGCTCCACAGCCTGAGAATTTCCAAGTGTTCCCTATGCTCCAGATTAGCAGGAGGGGCACTGGAATGAAGACCTTGAGCCTCCGCTACCACTGCCTGAGCCCAGATTCTTTCTCCAGCCCTAACTGGCTGTGGGACCTAAGGACTGCACAGCACTCTGAAGAATGCTCAATAAAGATCAGCGCTCGACAGCTCCAGGACTTCTCTGGATTGCTCAGCTTCAACAAGCCTGTCCCACCTGCTACCTTCCTTTTCTCCCTACCTTCTTCCCCACTTTTCCTTTTCTCTCCTTTTTTCAACAAAGTAACAAAAATATACAGGCTGATAACTAGGAAATAGCCTTATCCCCTCTGAAATATCCCACCCAAGCAGTTGTGTCTCATCAACAGAAGTTGCAAAATTTTAATCTCTTCCAATTAGTTCTTTCCTAAAGAGCCAGATGTTTTATTTGGCAACACAATAGGATAGATCAACTGAAAACAATAAATTAAATCCAGGCATAGCTGTGGGAACATCATGGGACTTTCAGTTAACAAGGTTAACAATTGGAGAACCAATGGAAAGCTTGTAAAGAAATGCATAGCTACTGATCTACTGATCGCCACTCAGCAATCCATTCTCCACCACAAACCTCTCCGGGCCAGTGCTGTGGCCCACTGGTTAAGTGGACTCTGGTGACCGCAGCCCATGTTGGAGTACCAGTTCCAGTCTTGGCTACTCTCTTCCAACCCAGCTTCCTGCTAACGGACCTGGGAAGGCAGCAGATGATAACCGAAGAGCTCAGGCCCCTGCCAACCATATGGGAGACAGGGATAGAGATCTTTGATCTTGAAGGTGGCCTGGCCCAGCCTTGGCTCTTGTAGACATTTAGGGAGTGAACCAGCAGATGGAAGATATCTCTCTTGCACGTGCTCTCTCACTCTCTGGTGCTGCCTTTCCAATAAATAAATTTCAAAACACAAATGTTTTCAAATCTATCCACTTCAAAAATAAATAAATCTTAAAAAAGAAATTGTGGGGAGCAACCCGGATTGGACTAAATTACTGGAATTAAGACTTATTCTATGCATCTGCTCTCCCACAATATGGCGCTGAGAAGGGAGAAACAGCTTTTACACAGCTGCCTCCAGTTCAACCAATAAACTGTAGGACCTGCTCCTGATTGGAGGAGAGCAGCGTACTTGGCGTGTGGGTAGCAGAGTTGGGATTGGTGGAAGAGGACTATATAGGAGGAGAGAGACAACATGCACGAGGAACATCTGAGGGAACACCTGTGCAGCCCCGGAGAGAGCCGGCCGGCGGTGTGCCGCTCCCCTGCGGAAGTGGGGAAAGTGGCCAGGGGGA
The DNA here is from genome assembly GCF_964237555.1 of Oryctolagus cuniculus. Taxonomy (NCBI): domain Eukaryota; kingdom Metazoa; phylum Chordata; class Mammalia; order Lagomorpha; family Leporidae; genus Oryctolagus; species Oryctolagus cuniculus. The sequence goes on along the minus strand of NC_091447.1, from coordinate 2,897,783 downwards.
ACCGCCCTTCCACGGAGGTGGAAGGGTCGGTAGCCAACCCGGGAAGAACCAGCAGCAAACCCGGGGAGGGCCGAGCAGATGAAAGAACAGCGCAGGGTCCTGTGTCGTTCCTCCAGGAAGACGGGGAGCGACAGAAATCTTTCCAAATATATCCACTTCAGCTTCTGATTTCATTTTCAAAGCCAGTACTCTTACAGAGAACTTTGAAAAAAAAAAGAAAGGAAGGAAGAAAGAAAGACAAGGTGCAACATCTGTTTGCTTAGGGAAGTTAAACGGTGCTTGTACCTTGTCTGTTACACAGTACCTAACAGTTACTGACTGCAGCCCTCACATTATATTTGTCATTTGCTTAGACTGCCAACTGATCTACACTTAACTTATATTGGTTTGTATCAGATAACGGTCATCAGTGTTAAGCTAACACAGAAAAATAAAGACACTCTGGTTAAAGAAACAAAAAAAAAATCCCTATTAGCCAATTACCAGATTAAGGGTTAATCCACAATGTCATGTATAAGCAGTATTTATGTAGAAGAAGGCAAATATGGTGACTTACAGATTTTTTAATAATTTGCTTTCTTTCTTCACACTTAATGGGGAAAAGTATAAGTTTTTGATTCTGCTTGTATAAATGCAAACCTCATGTACAATTCCTAATTTTGTGATCTTTAGGAAAACAGATAAGTGCTCTATGTGTGAGATTCCTCATCTGTAGAAAGAAAATAGTAATTATAGCAATCATAAAAGATATTTATATTATTTCATGCATGTCAGAGAATATCTTGTTTGGTATAAGAATTATAGCTCTGCTCAGAGTAGAATTTGAAATCAGTATTCTGTCCCTTTAACATACTATACAGGTGAATATTTTGCTGTCCAGAATTGAGAGTGAGAAATCTCTTTGTGGAGAGAATTAAATGAGATAATACATGTGAAATTCTTCACACAGACACTGAGATACAGTAAGTGCTCCATAGATGTTAGCAATTAACACCCTCAGCAACTGTGTGCAATGCTCACACCACAGAGATGTCCCTGGACTGTGGAGGTAAGAGAAGGGCAACATACAGACCTCCCAGTGCCTATCAACAGCTTACTTATTGGGATCATCTTAACCAAAACACAGATCTGAGATCTGTAGCCTAAGGTCTTGAGTCAAATGTGTAGATCAGAAAGATCCCTCTGGCAGTATCTGAAGAACATGCTGAAATAAGCCCAGATATGAAGTGATGACAAGGCCCAAAGGAGAGATGGGAGGGTTCTAAATGCAGGCAGTGGCCACAGCTACAGAAGAATGGCAGAAACATGTGATGCATCGAAGGCCCAGCCATTGTACCTATCACTGATACAATGTGGGTGGCGCCAAAGCAATCCAGTCACATCAAGTTGCATTTAAAACTTTTTACAGAAAGGATCCCATCTCATTTTTCTCTAGTACTTCCTTCATACAACGTTCATCTCAATGCTCATTTTTAAAGAATTATATATTGCACTATAGAATACTGAATGCTATGTTGGTAAAACACGGTTATCTTCATTAGTACCTTAAACTATCCATATGTTAACCAATACATTTATGTTAATTGCTAATTTTCCCGTCTCACAACAAAGGTACAAATTGTGACATCATTTGACCTTCAGGGCACACTCAATACCAATGATGCTTTTCTTCTTACTAAGTTGTGCAATTGCTAAAATTAATTATACCCTAGGGATATCATATTATGCATGAATTGTCACCCAAATGAATGATAATGCTTGAGAGAGAGTGAAACAATAAAGATTTAGGTGTGTTCTCAGGGAATGTTGCCAGCTACATGAAAACTGATATGATACGCAATTACACAATCACTAATTAAGGCTATCAAACAAGGCCATCACTAGGATTTGCAACTTACGCTTTTGAATTTTCTTTCAACAAATAGGGAGAAATCCTTTTCAGAGTAGTTTTCCTTGACTTTACAAAACTAGGATTTAGCATTCAGCAAGTCAGAAATTATGGTAATTCTGCTGTGCCTCATTCTAACATATGAACAAAAGAAAACCAACATGGTTTGTTTTCATTTTTCCTGCCTCAGCACTCAAAAGACCTAGGAAAGTCAGGTACATGTTTCTTCTTTTAAGACTGCAGCTATAAAAGTGTAATAAAAAATGATTTCAAGGGTTATGCAAGGACAGTTTATGGAGAAGAGAGCCTTACAAATAACCTAGTCACTATTTTATCTAATTGAAAAGGAATTTGGCTAGTTAAAAATAAAACTTTCATAGTGGCCTTGTTCAGAAATAAGATGAACATGATGACTCACGTTTATGTCATAGGCAGGAGTGGGTATTGATGCACAGCTGGTGAAGCCACCACTTGAGACTCCCACACCCCATGTAGGAGTGCTGCTTCAAGTCCTGGCACTGCCGCTTCCATCCAAGTTCCTGCAATGCATCCTGGGAGGCAGCAGGTGATTTGACTCAAGTGCTTTAAGGACCTAGATGGGGCTTCTGGCTTCCTGGCTTCCACTTGGCCCAGCCCATGTCAGGGGGTCATCAGTAGATGTAAAGTCATCTTTCTTTTGCATGCTCTTTCTGTCACTCTTTCAAGTAGATGAAAATAAATAGACTTTGAAAATATCTTTTTATGTATGCAAAATGAAGTTAGCTTTTATTCTGCATGATGACTTCAATTAATGTCTTAAGTCTTTTGGATAAAACTCTTAGAAATGTGTTTCTTACATACCATATCATATATACACACATATATTTATTTTTATTATATATGTATATACAGATACACATATTGTTCCTTAAAGGATGTTTTATTTATTTATTTGAAAGTCAGAGTTATTGGCCGGTGCCGCAGCTCACTTGGCTAATCCTCCGCCTGTGGCGCCGGCACCCCGGGTTCTAGTCCCAGATGGGGCACCGGATTCTGTCCCGTTGCTCCTCTTCCAGTCTAGCTCTCTGCTGTGGCCCGGGAAGGCAGTGGAGGATGGCCCAAGAGCTTGGGCCCTGCACCCACATGGGAGACCAGGAAAAAGCACCTGGCTTCTGGCTTCAGATCAGCGCAGTGTGCCGGCAGTGGCGGCCATTTGGGGGGTGAACCAACGGAAGGAAGACCTTTCTCTCTGTCTCTCTCACTGTCTAACTCTGCCTGTCAAAAAAAAAAAAAAAGTCAGAGTTACACAGAAAAGAGAAGGAGATAGGACTTCCATCCGCTGTTTCATTCCCAAATTGGCCACAACAGCCGGAGCTGTGCTGATCCGAAGCCAGGAACCAGGAGTGTCCTCCAGGTCTCCCACGCAGGTGCAGGGTTCCAAGGACTTGGGCCATCTTCCACTGCTTTCTCAGGCCATAACAGAGAGTTGGATCAGAGCAGAGCAGCCGGGACTCGAAACAGCACCCATATGGGATGCCAGCACTACAGCTTTACCTGCTACACCACAGCACAGGCCCTGATACACATATTATTTTATATATATGTTTGTGTGTCCAAAGTTTTCACCAAAGACAATTACAAATTTGTTGAATATTATCTTGGAGAATAAAAGTTAGCATTTCTTATACTTAATGGCCACAGACACACATGTACTTAGACACCACACCAATTTATCTGGCATGTATTTATATTGTTATAAATATTTTTCCAAATTCTATGGGGAATTGATAATCATATTTATCTTTAGGATTAGATCTCAAGGCCAAGGAGACCAGATAAGTTTGAACTTCATTTCTTTCATTTTACAATTGCATTACGATTTTTCCTAAATTAATTTCACACCTGTTAATACAGGTCCCCATGATTTTCCAATTTACCACTGATACCTCATTAGTAGAGCCTTTGGTCTTAGCACAACCTCCTTAAAATATGAAGGGAACAAAGTGGGGTGAGAGGGAAGGGATAAAGATAAGTGGAAGCTGAAAAAAAACCAGGAAGGAGACAGCCCATGTGGGAAGCCATGAACACCCACATTATAGCCAAGGATGCTGCTGGTAGCTGTGGATCTCTTGCCTGAACCTCCTTATATATGACTGTGTCTTTGACCTTGCCACCCAGCTCATTGCAGAAATCATCTGTACCCCTCCTGTCCAGACCAGCTGACCTACAGAATCCTGAGACAGAGCACTCATCCATTGTAAGTAAGCTGCTGGGTGTGTGAGTGGCTGTGCAAGCAGCCTGAGAGATGACCTGTTGCATGGCTCCACTGAGATTATGATGCTGAGTCAGCATCTAGATTTTTCTTTTGCTGACCAACATGGCTATCACCACAACTAAGCCAGCAAAGTTTCACAGCTCTGTGGCTGAGAACTGCTGGTTGAGGGAGCAGGTGATCACACTCTAAAGTTAAAGTGCTGGGAGAAGGTTTTCATTTCAATGGTTCAACATGTTCTGTGGACGGGCTTCAACGGGCTGTCTGGGAAGAAAGGCAAGCCGTGCTGCAACTTGACCTTGAGCGCTCAGTATACACCTTTGCAGGAAAATTTTTCAGACTTTTCAAATTTTGTGCATCTAATCAACAAATATTTACTAAACAGCAGTCACGTTGTCCACCAGCAGGCTCTACTCTTGTTGTTAGCTATCAACATCAATGATCTTTATAGGGAGCAGCTGAGTCACCCATTCAGCCCAGTGCTTTCGTACTTACAGTCTCTTCACCCTGAAGAAGTCCTGAAGCTATAAAGTCAGAGAACAGCAGCACTGAGGTAGACATTTAGAAAGCTCTAAATCCATTGGCCCCTCAGTGTTTACTTAGGTAGACAAAAATTCACCGCTTCCTCCTTTTTTTTTAAAGAAAATTCAGTCCTTCGGGTCTGATGTTCGATTTACATAGCCTTTACTACTGAGTGATTTTGCAGAAAGGAATAGATAGAACAGGAACAGCAGTCCCAGTACCAACCCATTTTAAATTGGATTCCCTACACACTAAAGAACCATCTGAGCATTGTAAATGAGCTCTAATAGTTTTGCAAACCAGGAACAATACAATAGTAGTTGTTTCTAAAATCAGGACTAATGAATGAATTATGTTTTTCTCTGTTTTCTACTCTCTATAGCAAAGAGTGAACTCTCAGACTGTTTTCGGGGGAATAACTATGTAGTGTACAGTAAAATCATAGGTAAAAATGAAAGCCTCTTAAATAAGCACACCTGTTTCATGGTAGATTCCACATCTGGATTTACCTAGGGTATGTCTTTATTGAACAGCCTTTATGAAAAGATGCTACTTTGTATGACTACATCCCATACCAGAGTCCCTGGGCTCAAGTTCTGACTCTGCTTCCAGTTCCAGTCCTGATAAAACACACTCTGGGAGGCATCAGGGGGTGGCTCAAATACTTGAGTCCCTGCCACCTACATGGGAGACCTGGATTGAGTTCAGAGCTCCTGGCTTCACTAAGTCCACCAGATAACCTTATGATATGGGACTAGCTTTACATTTTCCAAATGAAGAAAGAGGCACAAGGAAGCTAAGCAAATTTCTACAAGATGAATATATGGCAGGACCAGACTTGAAACCTTGTAGTGATCCAGCACTGCAAATCTGACTGCAAGTACGAAAGCACTGGGCTGAATGGGTGACTCGGCTGCTCCTTATAAAGATCATTGATGTTGATAGCTAACAACATGAGTTTGCCACACATGAATCTCACAGCCATCTCTGTAAGGCAGGTGCCGGTGCAGATCAGGTTCCTTGGGAAGTAGATGCTGAGACAGAGGTGAACATGAAGGCGATTCATCAAGAAGAGTTTCCAGGATAGGCATCTTGAGGGGAGGGAAGTTAGAAGGAGAGGGAAAAGCTGGGTTGTAGCATAGTAGAAAGAAATGCAACAAAGATCTTGGCCATTCCCAGTGCATTCTGGAACTGAACAGCCCCACAGAGTTGGACAACTCATAGTCATTAGATGTGAGCTGCCCCTTGCAGGGGCTGAGGCCTCCCGCATGGACAGAGGGCAATCTTCAGCAGGAGACCCTGATGTGCATCAGTGACCAACATCCCCAGCAGCTGGGGGAATAAGTCCTTCAGTCCTGGAGTGTACACAGATACTAGACAGTGTGCCCAGCATTTAGGAATGAAAAATATGAGGAATAAAGAATAAACTGCATGCCTCCAATAAAATCAATAGTCAATGGATTAATCAGGATTGTACAAAGAAAAATAACAAGTAGGATGTGTAGATGGGTGCATAGGTGATAGATAACAGATGGACAGATAGAAAGAGGGATTTCCAAGATGGCTGAATAAGGAAAAGATGTGCTCATTCTGACCTCAAGAAATTACCAGAAGATCAAGGGAAAGATGGAGAGGAATTTTTAGTGGGAAGTTAACAAAAGAAGAGAGACTCCAAGGGGCAGTGGGAGCTGCCAGCAACTGCCATAGCTGGTGGCTGGTGGAGAAGCCATCTTTTCAGAATGAGGTGAGAGGAACTTGCTACAGCCCATGCTCTGGTGATGTGGTCTGAGGAAGAACCTCACGGTCCCCACTGACTTTGAGTCTGGCCTGAAGTGCTGGGGGTGGGGAGGCAGGGGGCTCATGGAACCCCATGAAGGGAGAGCACACTGCTTTTCTCCCCTACCCCACCAAAGCATGAAGCTACCAGCAGGGAGGAAGCGCCATGTTGATAGGGCAAGAGAAAGCAGCTGTGGCCTGCGTGCCCCTGGTGGATTTTGTCAAAGAGCTAAGTCTGTGGTCCCCACTGACTTTGAGTTCCTCCAGGAGAGTTGGAAGGGGGCAGGGCATCCACTTAATTCCATGAAGGGGGCCACATTTCTCCCCTCCCTTCACCCTGTCTAAGTACCAGTCTCAGCTTTCCAAGGCAGAGCATTGACTGACACCTGCCAGGCAGGCAGCTGGCTCTGGGAGAAAGGTGACTTTCTCCATGGATTGGGAGGCTCACGGGGCAGAGGGTGGATCTCCTGCTCCCTGTGATTCTGGTATCCCTGCACCCTGTAATCACAGGAATATTATGACTATGAGATAGGGCCTGGGGTGTGGATGGGCCTTGGCCAATCACTGATTCCAGCTTCCGAGGCTTACAGTCCCCAGAGTGCTAGGGTGGGTCATTACTAAGAGATCCGTGCTCACAATGAGGAGTGCATAGATCCTTTGTGCAGCTCATCTGCCTGAGTGGGTGCGTGTGCAGGTTCCATGGGCAACCAACTAACCCTGGGCAGTTGGTTCTCCTTGGCAGAGAGGGGGTCGGGCTGTGAACATGCCAATCAGTGCAATCATACCCCGCCCCTGCTGACAATAGAGAAGGTCTACCAAACTCCAATCTGGTGTCACTCATTACTCTTACCCTACACTTGAGAAATGTCCAGGACTCCCTGGCCCAGCCCAGCACACCCCTCTGGACATCTGCTGAAGGCGCAGGTATTCCAGTAAGCCATAGAGGTGCATCTCAAAGAACAACGTCTTCAGAGGAAAAAAAGCAAGTGTCACCACAGAACCCAAAAATAAATGTAGAAATACCAACAGGAAGGTAACATGACTCTTAAAAAGTAAAGCAACAACACTTTGATACTAGAAGGTGAAGATGAAGAGATTGATATGCCTGAAAAGGAATTCAAGAGAATGATTGTAAGATTACTCAGAAACACAGAGAAGCAAATACACAAGCTAAAGGAATTCACACAAGACATGGATGAGAAAGTCTTCAGGGAAATAGAGATATTGACAGGGCCGGCGCTGTGGCGTAGCAGGTAAAGCTGCTGCCTGCAGTGCCGACATCCCACATGGGAAACGGTTCGAGTCCCATCTGCTCCACTTCAGATCCAGCTCTCTGCTATGGCCTGGGAAAGCAGTGGGAGATGGCCCAAGTCCTTGGGACCCTGCACTCTTGTGGGATACCTAGAGGAAGCTCCTGGCTCCTGTCTTCGGATTGGCCCAGCTCTGACCATTGCAGCCATCTGGGGAGTAAACCAGCAGACGGAAGACTTTCTTTCTACCTTTGCCTCTCTGTTAACTCTGCCTTTCAAATAAATAAATAATAATAATAATAAATATTTACAAGATATCACACTGAAATATTGAAAATGAAGAATTCAATATGTCAAATAAAAAGTACAGTGGAAAGCTTTAAAACAAACTCAGTAAGGCAAAAGAAAGAAAATCCTAGCTAAAGACAAATTTGGAAATATCTCATTCAGACAAAAAAGAAGAAAGGAAAAAAAACAAAACATAGTTTGAGGCTTATGAGATACTATCAAATGACCAAACATACGTCTGTTAGGAATCCCTGAAGGTGAAAAGAGAATGGATTAGAAGAAACACACCTTACCAATAAAGATATACACAGACAAAAGAGAAATTGTGGAAAAAGATACTCCATGCTTATAAAAAAAAACCAAACAGTAGTAGCCATCCTAATGTCAGACAAAATAGACATTAACATAAAAACTGTTAAAAGAGACAAAGACTGACATTATGTAGTTATTAAGGGATCATTTCAAAAGTAAGATGTAACTATAGTAAATGTACATTCATCTAATGTGAGGGCACATGACCATTTAAAACAAATGTTAGTAGATATACTGCAGTACAATAATAATGGCGGACTTCAACACCACATTTTCATCAAATGACAGATCAACTAGATAAAATAATCAACAAAGAACTAACATATACTATTGACCAAATGAATCTAATTGATTATCTACAGAACATTTTATCCCACAGCTTCAGAATACACATTCCATCAGTTCATGGAACTTTCTCTATGCTAGATTGTATGCTAGGCCATAAAAAAGTACAATCTATCTTTTGTGACCACAATGGAATGAAGTTGGAAATTAACAACTTAAGAAACCTAGACAATCCGCAAGCACATGGAGACTGTACAACATGCTCCTGTTTGAACAGTGAGTCATAGAAGAAATCAAGAGGGAACTAAAAAATTGCAAGAAATGAATGAAAATGACAACACAACATATTAAAACTTACAGGATACAGCAAAAAGCTGTATTAAGAGGATATTTTATAGCAATCAGTGAATACATCAAGAAATTGGAAATGTATGAAATGAAGCATCTAATAATGCATATCTCAAGGATCTAGAAAAACAAAACCAAACCAAAATCAAAATTAGTGGGAGGAAAGAAAAACACTAGAGAAGAAATAAAAAGATTAAAATAATAAAATACAAAATATCAGTGAAATGAAGAGCTGGGTTTTTTTTTTTTTGAGAAATAAACAAAATTAATAAATCATTGGCCCAACTAACCAAAAGAAAGGTAGATGACCCAATTAATAAAATCAGAGATGAAAAAGAGAATGTTACCACAGAAATAAAAAGAATCATCAGAAATTATTACAAAAAGCTATATGCAAACAAATTGGAAAATCTAGAAGAATCAGATAAATTTCTGGACACAAACAATTTACCAAAAAGCCACAAAGACACAGAAGACCTATATAACACATAACCATGATGGAGATGGAATCAGTCATAAAGACCCTACAAGCAAAGAAAATCCAGGACTAGATGGCTTCACTGATGAATTCTAACAATGTTTTAAAGGTTTGCTTTATTTGTTTAAAAGTCAGAGTTATAGAGAAAAAAAGAGAGACACAGAGAGACAGGTCTTCCAACTGCTGGTTCACCCAGCAAACAGCTGCATTGGCTGGGGCTGGGCCAGGCCTAAGCCAGGAGCTAGGAGATTTTTCCAGATCTCCCACATGAGTGCAGGGCCCCAAGAATTTGGCCATCTTTTGCTGCTTTTCCCAGGCCATTAGTCAGGAACTGGATCCAAAGTGGAGCAGCCAGGACCAGATCTGGCTGCCATATGAGATACCAACATTGCAGGCAGTGGTTTAACCCACTACACCACAACCAAAAATTTAAAAAACTTTTCTCAAGTGTCAAATTCTTCAAAATAATCAAAAGAGAGAAAATTTTTCTGAATTCCTTATATGAGGCCAGCATCACCCTAATTCCAAAAGCAGAAAAAAGATACAATAAAGGAGAACAATAGACCAATATCTGTGGTGAACATAGATGCAAAAATCTTCAACAGAATACAAGTTAATTGAATTGAACAGCACATCAAAAAGTTCATCCACTCAAAATAAGCAGGATTTGCACCTGGAATTCAGGGATGATTTAACACATGCAAATCAGTTAACATGATACATCAGATTAACAAGCTGAAGAATGAAAACCATATGATTATCTCAATACATGCAGAGAAAGCATTTTATAAATACTTCATTCTTCAATGATGAAAAAAAAAACCTAAGCAAAATGGGTATAGAAGGAGCACACCTCAACAAAAATCAAGACAATATATGAAAAAGTCATAGCCAAGATCATGCTGAATGGGGAAAAGCTAGAATTTTCCTCTAAATTCCTGAACCAGATGAGGATCCCCACTCTCACCACTTCTAAAATGTATAGTTCTGGACATTTTAATCAGAGCCACTAGGCAAGAAAAAGAAATCAAAGGGATACAAAAGAGAAAGAAGGACAGGGCCGACGCTGTGGTGCAGTGGGTTAAAGCCCTGGCCTGAAGCACTAGCACAGGTTCTAGTCCCGGCTGCTCCTCTTCCAATCCAGCTCTCTGCTATGGCCTGGGATAGCAGTGGAGGATGGCTCAAGTCCTTGGGTCCCTGCACCCTTGTGGGAGACCCAGAGAAGCTCCTGGCTCCTGGATTTGGATCAACACAGCTCCAGTTGTTGTGGCCATCTGGGGAGTGAACCAAGGGATGGAAGACCTCTCTGTCTCTACCTCTCTCTGTAACTCTGTCTTCCAAATAAATAAAATAAATCTTTTATATATATATATTTTTTATTTTATTTAATGAACATAAATTTCCAAAGTACAGCTTATGGATTATAATAGCTTCCCCCCCCATAACTTCCCTCCCACCCGCAACACTCCCCTCTCCCACTCCCTCTCCCCTTCCATTCACATCAAGATTAATTTACAATTCTCTTTATATACAGAAGATCAATTTAGCATATATTAATTAAGATTTCCACAGTTTGCACCCACACAGAAACACAAAGTGTAAAATTCTATTTGAGTGCTAGTTATAGCATTAATTAAACACCTAAGAGTAATTGTGTATTAATTAAAGAGTTCAACCAATAGTTTTAAGTAGAACATAAAAAATACCAAAGGGGTAAAGTATTAAGTTCTTTTTTTCTTTTTTTTGTTTGTTATATAGTTATTTTTTATTTAATAAATGTGAATTTACAAAGTGCAACTTGTGTATTGTTGTGGCTCCCCCCCCCCAACCTCCCTACCTCCCGTGGCCCTCCCCTCTCCCACTCCCTCTCCCATCCTGCCCTTCATCGAGTTTCATTTTCAATTACCTTCATATACTGAAGATCAACTTAGTATATACTAAGCAAGGATTTCAACAGGCTGCACTCACACAACTGCACAAGGTATAGGGTATTGTTTGACTAGTAGTGTTGTTTTTAAGTTTCATAGTAAAACACATTAAGGATAGAGATCCTATGTGGGGAGCATGTACCCAGTGACTCCGTTGTTGATTGTTGATTTTAAAAAAAAGAGAAAGAAGGAAGTCAAATTACCTATGTTTGCAGATGACATGATGCTATAAATAGGGGAACAAAGATACTCCACTTTGTGATTATTAAAACTCATAAGAAAGTTTGGCCTAAGTTGCAGGATATAAAATCAATACACAAAATCAATAGCACTTGTTTACACAAAAAATTCTGTGAGTGAAAAAGAAGTTGTAAAATCAACCCATTAATAATAGCTATGAAAAAATTTAAATGCCTTAGAATAGGTTTAGCAGAGGACTTGAAAGTTTTGTACAATGAAATTATAAGACATTAAAAAAGGAAATAGAAGACACAAAAAGGGGAAAATCTTCCATGTTCATAGATTAGAAGAATTAATATCATCAAAATGTCCATAATATCAAAAACAATTTACAGATTCAATATGATTCCAACCAAAAGGACATTTCTCTCAGATCTAGAATGGCTCTCATACAGAAATCAACAAATAATAAATGCTGGTGGCAGGGGGAGGTACCCTAACCGACTGTTAGTGGAAATGTAAACTGGTGCAGTCATTGTGGCATTGTAGAAGACAATATGGAGATACTTCAGAAAGCTGAAAATAGATGTACCATATACCCTAGCAATCCCACTCCTGGGAATTTCCCCAAGAGAAATGAAATCAGCATATGAAAGTGGTATTTGTATCTCCATGTTAACTGCAGCTCAATTAACAATAGCTAAGATACGGAATCTTTCATTTGCTGGGGTGAGGTGGAACCTCATTGTGGTTATGATTTCCATTTCCCTGATAGCTAGTGATCCTGAGCATTTTTTCATGTGTCTGTTCGCCGTTTGAATTTCCTCTTTTGAAAAATGCCTGTTCAAGTCCTTTGACCATTTTTCACCTGGATTATTTATTTTGTTTTTGTTGAGTTTCTTGAGTTATTTATAGATTCTGGATATTAATCCTTTATCAGTTTCATATTTTGCAAATACTTTCTCCCATTCTGTCAGTTGCCTCTTCACTTTGCAGAGAGTTTCTTTTTATTGCAGAAGCTCCTCAGCTTGATGTAATACCATTTGTCAATTTTGGCTTCTTCTGCCTATGCTTCTAGGTCTTTTCCAAGAAGTCTTTGCCTATGCTAATGTCTTGCAGAGTTTCCCCAATGTTCTCCTCTGGTCATTTGATGGTATTGGGTCATAGATTTAGATAGATACTTGATCAATTTTCAGGTGGTTTTTGCATAAAGTATAAGGTAGGGGTCTTTTTTTCATACTTCTGTATTCAGAGATCCAATTTTCCTAGCAACATTTGTTGAACAGACACTCCATTCTCCAGGAATTGATGTTAGCTCCTTTGTCAAAGATCAGTTCACTGTGGATGCATGCATTGATTTCTGGTCTACATGTCTTTTTTGTATCAGTATCAGGCTGTTTTGATAATAACTTCCCTGTAGGATTTCTTGAAATCTGGTGTTGTGGTGCCTCCAGTTTTGTCTTTGTGGTATAAGATTGCTTTAGCTATTCATGGTCTCTTTGTTTCCAAATGAATTTTGGCATCATATCTACTAGATCTGAGAAGAATATCGTTGGTATTTTGATTGGGATCACACTGAATCTGTAAACTGCTTGCAATAGTATGGGCATTTTGATGATATTAATTTTCCCAATCCATGAACATGAAAGACTTTTCCATTTTCTTGTGCCTTCTTCTATTTCTTTCTTTAACATTTTCTAATTTTTATTGTAGAGATCTTTCACCTCCTTGGTTACATGTATTCCAAAGTATTTAATTTTTTCTGTAGCTATTATGAATGGGATTGATCTTAGAAGTTCTTTCGCAGCCATGACAATGTCTGTATACAAAAGCTATTGGTTATTTTTGTTAATTTTATATCCTGCTACTTTACCAAACTTTTCTCTGAGTTCGATAATCTCTTAGTGGAGTCTTTTTGTTACCCTATATATAAAATCATGTTATCTGCAAATAGGGATAGTTTGACTTCCACCTTCCAAATTTGTATTTCTTTGATTTCTTTGTTTTGCCTAATGGCTCTGGCTAAAACTCCCAGGACTATATTGAAAAGCAATGGTGAGAATGGGCATCCTTTTCTGGTTCTGGGTCTTACTGCAAATTCTTCCAACTTTTCCCTATTCATTAAGATGCTGGCTGTGGGTTTGTCATAAATTGCCTTGATTGTGTTGAGGAATGTCCTTTCCATACCAAATTTGCTTAAGGTTTTCATCATGAAAGGATGCTGTATTTTATCAAATGCTTTCTCTGCATCTATGGAGATAATTATATGGTTTTTATTCTTCAATTTTTAATGTGATGTATCGTGTAGATTTGGAAATGGGAAGCCATCCCAGCATACAGGGATAAATCTCATTTGGTCTAGATGAATGATCTTTCTGATGTGTTGATGGACTCAAATAGCTAGTATTTTGTTGAAGATTTTTGCAACTATGTTCATCAGAAATATCAGTCTATAGTTCTGTAGTCTGTTGTATCTTTTTCTGATTTATGAATTGAGGTGATGCTGGCCTCATAGAAGGAGTTTGGGAGAATCCCCCCTCCTTATCAATTGTTTTGAATAGCTTGAGAATAATTTAAATCAATTCTTTGAAATTCTGACAGAATTTAACAGTGAAGCCATCTGGTCCTGGGCTTTTCTTTGTTGGGATGGCAGGCACTTTTCAAAGATGAAATACAAATGGCCAACAGACACATGAAAAAAAAATGCTCAGGATCACCAGCCATTAGCAAAATGCAAATGAAAACCATAATGAGGCTTCTCCTTATCCCAGTTAGAATGCCTATCATCCAAAAGTCAAAAAAATAACAAATGCTGGTGAGGATGTGGAAAAAAAGGTACCCTAGTACACTGCTGGTTGGAATGTCAACTAGTTCAGCCATACGGAAGACAGTTTAGAGATTCTTCAGAAATCTGAAAATAGCTCTACCATGTGACCCAACTATACCTTCTTGAGAATTTACCCAAAGGTAATGAAATCAGTATATGAAAGCATTACCTATATCCCCAGTTTATTGCAGCTCAATTCACAGTAGCTAAGATTTGGAGCCAACCAGATGCCCATCAAGTGATAACTAGGTAAAGAAAATGTGGTATATATAAATGATGGAATATGATTCAGCCATAAAAATTAATGAAATCCTGTCTTTTGCAACAAAATGGACTCATCATGCTTAGTGAAATATGCCAGTCCCAAAAAGACAACTGTCATTATGTTTTTCCAGATTTGTGATAACTAATATTACAGAGTACAAAAACATGTAAATGTATAGGAGTGAAATTGTTGAGATTTGGTTATTATTTATAGCCCCTTTCTGTACTCCTGAGAAATAGTGGTCATTCAAATTTATACTTGTTGAATTCTTTATTTAGTAGAGTATTAAGCTAGTGATAATAAAGTGAATTAAAAGCATATCATCACAAAAAAATTTTAACTGAACATGCTCTAATCTTTCTTTTCTTCTGGTTAAAAATATAGCAATCTAGGGAGGAAAGAACTTCCACTTTGACCATGGCCTTGTCTAAAAATTATCAGAGTCAGTGAACTCAGGGGGCTTCCATAGCCTAGGCAGCTCATGACAAGAGCCTAGGTTCATTACTGATGCCATAAACAAGAGTGTCAATTTGTTAAGTCAACAACAGGAGTCACTGTGCACTTACTCCTCATGTAGGATCTTTGTCCTTAGTGTGCTGTACATTGAGATTTAATGCTATAACTAGTACTCAAACAGTATTTTTCACTTTATGTTTCTGTGTGGGAGTAAACTGTTGAAATCTTTACTTAATGTATGCTAAACTGATCTTCTGTATATAAAGAGAAAGGAAAATGAATCTTGATGTGAATGGAAGGGGAGAGGGAGTGGGAAAGGGGAGGGTTGCGGGTGGGAGGGACGTTATGGGGGGGAAGCCATTGTAATCCATAAGCTGTACTTTGGAAATTTATAATCATTAAATAAAAGTTAAAAAAAAATAGCAATCTAGTGCAGTGTGGTAAAGAAATATGCTCGAAAGGGAGCAGAGAAACAAAGCAAGGCAGAGTCCGTGAGAAGGGCTGGGCCCGAAGGGCCTGCACAGGAGGGCTCTAGGGCTCCCCACAGGTGGGAGCGGACACGGCCCTGCACAAGGACGAGGGCAGTGGGCACCCAGGCGTGTCCCACACCTGTTCTCTGGTGGCAGAGACACAGTGGACCTGTTTCTGAGGGACAGAACGCACTAGCGTCGTACACTGGGGAGGTGTATATGCAACAGCGTCTCAAGGCCGTCCTGGGCCAGACGCTCTCTGAGCAGCACGGGCACAATGCATATCTGTCGGGGAGGTCGAGGTAGGCACAGAACAAACAAGTGACAACCCGTGGAGGTCAGTAACCAGGCATCGGAGACACGTCCGGCACATGGAGCCCAGGGCCCACACGTGAAGCCACACCGGCCACAGCGGAGTGGGCTCAGTGCTCTGCAGCCCCTCGGAGGCCGCTGGACCGTCCAGGCCGGGGTCTGGATCTCGGGGAGCCGGCTCCTGGCTGTGGTGCTCGTGGCTGTGGCGGCCCGATGCATCAGATGAAGTTGATGAACAGGATACCGACAGGATGCTGAGCAAGATCACATGGCCACCAAGCCATGCGGAGCCGGAGCTGGACTTTAACTCGCCCCGTTCTCGTCGGACTCCAGCGCCACAGGCAAGGACTTCTAGGGCGGGGAGAGGGTCAGGTCTCAGCGCAGCAGCTGGGGGCTCAGCCCGGGGTGCGGGGTAGGGGAGCAGCCTCAGGCTCCCCAGTTTCTGCACCGTGGGCTCCATGGCGGAGGCCGGCCTCAAGCTCTCTTTGTTCTGGGACTTGGGCCGCAGCCTCTGCACCGCAAAGCCCCAGGCCCGCAGCGTCTTCTCTGGGGGTGGGCGTGCATCCTCAGCAGCGGCCTCATCTCCAGCTTGTAGTTCCTCAGCTGTGCCTCATCCGCTCCAGCAGCTTGCCGTCCCCCCTCCCCCGCGCTGTGGGGCGTCCACGAGAACGTGGGGCCCACCGCTCCCGGGGTTTTGGGTTCCCGGGATGCCTGTGGCCCGAGCCCCAGGCACGAAGGTCCTCGGCAGGCTGGCGCACGCCCCGGAGGCTCCCCCGGCCTCCTCCTTGCCCCAGCCTTGCAGGTGCACCTGGATGTCCCCTCCTGGCTCCTCGTCCACCAACACCTGCCGGGAGAAGTGGGCCACCTTGTTCCTCGGGAGTGGGAGGTCCTGGAAGCCGCCATCTCCGCCTTCCTGCTTGGCGATGGTGGCCGGCCCGCTCGGCCACCTCCCACGGCCCAGTCCACCTTCTCCCGGATCTTGCTGGCCTGCAGCGGGATGAGGTTCTTGGGCTTGCAGCTCACCAGGAGGTTGTGATTGTACCTGCCCTCCTCCTTGGTGCTGTCGGGGGAGGTCAGGCAGCCGTAGCCGGGGTGCCGCCGGTGGCTGGCCCACTCGCCCTCGACCTGGAGCCTGTCCGAGCGCTGGCTCACGCCGAAGCCGGAGCGCTGGTCGCTCTTCCACTCGCCCGCGTAGGTCCCGGTGGTCGATGTTGGCCTCCGCCTCGCCCAGGCTGATGGTGGCGGAATGCACGTCGCCGGCCGTGGAGCTCACCGTGCTCATGCCCGCCTCGCTGATGCTGGCTGGCTGGCCCGGCTGCTCTTGGAATCCGACATGCACAGCTGCAGCCCGCTCAGCAGCGAGCGGTGGACGCACGCCGTGGCCTTGGCACATGCCGCGGACCCACTGGCCCTGGCAGGTGCCTGACGTCCTAGCGTTGAGGAACCATCTGTGCTAGGACCCATGGCAGGTGCGTGCGGTTTCACAGCTCACGTCCTGCAGGATTCTTCCCCGCTGCCCATGGAAACTCCGAGAAGGGGAAGCAGACTCTGGCTCTGGCCTCTACATCCCCCTGTGGGGCCCTCACGCGCGCACCCAGGATGCAGAGGGACAGTGGCAGGAGGGCTCACGCTGAACAAAGGCACCCAGTCGGCAGCTTGGGCTCCCTCGCCTGTGTCCTGGGGCAAGGGAGCGGCCTGCTGCCTCTCCCCAGCTGTGCGGCTCAGGTGTGCAGGACCTGGGCGGCCTGCAGGCTTCTCGGTCCTGGCCTCTTGTGCGCATCCGGCCAGGCCTTGCTGAGCACAAGTCCTGGACTCCTCCTTGGCTCCCCGATTCCTCCCACCACCACCTCCCTCTGGTTCTCACTGCGGGCGAGGCAGGGGGAGGTCAGGACGAGGCAGCCCCAGTCCCGCCTTTCCCGGACCCACACCGCCTGCCCCTGTCCATCACAAAAATTTAAAAAATAATTAGAAAGTAAAGAGGAGGAGGAGGAGGAGAGTGGAGGCAGGGAAAGAGGGTGGGAAATATTGTTATGTTTTTTTAAATTGTGTAGGTGAAGTACATGGGATGCCGGCACTGTGGCGCATCGGGTTAACGCCCTGGCCTGAAGTGCCCACATCCTATATAGGCGCCGGTTCTAGTACCGGCTGTTCCTCTTCCGATCCAGCTTTCTGCTATGGTCTGGGAAAGCAGTGAAGATGGCCCAAGTCCTTGGGCCCCTGCACCCGCGTGGAAGACCCGGAAGAAGCTCCTGGCTCTGGCCATTTGGGGAGAGAACCAGCGGATGGAAGACCTCTCTCTCTCTCTCTCTCTCTCTGTAACTCTGACTTTCGAATAAATAAATAAATCTTAAAAAAATACATGGGATCTATTCTTTTTGTATAAATAAATAAATGTGTTTTAAAACAGAAGATAGTAGTGATAGATATATAGATACATAGATACATAGATAGATAGATACTTATTATAAAGAACTGGCTCACACAACCATGGAAGATGAGAAGTGAAGAGAGGAGAGGAGCCAGTGAGAGATTCATTCTGAGTGTGACTGCCTAAAATGCCACAGGACCAACCACATCAGTGCCAGTCTGAGTCCTGGAGGGAAGGCAGGCAAAGACCAATGTTCAAGTTCCAAAACCGGTGGAGAGAAAGAATTCTCTCTCAGTCAGCTCTTGGGTTTTTTTCAGGTCTTCAACAGATTGAATGAGGTCTTCCCACACTGGGAAGGACAGTCTGATTGACTCAGCCTACTGATTCAACTGTTAATCTCATCCAGAAATACTCTCAAAGCCACACAGAGAATAATGTTTGACCATATGTCTGGGCACTGCCTGGTCCAATCAAGTTCCCAGATAAAATTAACCATCACAGCATGTGATATAGGTGAGACATTATTCTAAATCCTTTGAGCTCCAGTGCATATCCTAGCCAGCATACTTTGCTTACTCAAGGTATGAAAAGACTTCCTGAGGACCAAAGAAGATGTTAGCTGGGGTGTGATGAGAACAAGCATGTTGGTACAGTTGTAAGTGCAACTGCCTATTTCAATTGAAGATGTTGGACTCTCCCCAGATATGCCATAATAAGAACAAATGGAGTGTAAATTTTGATTTTACTTATACTGATTCTGGCTACATTTTGAAAATAATATCATGTATATGTTTTTTAAAGAATGTCATGAAATTACTTTATAAAAGTTTACTTGTCAAAAGCATGAAAGATTAAAAATAGATATTCAGCTGAGGCATTTGTAGTATAAGAATAGAGCTCCTATACCAGCAATCTCCAACTCTCTGGTAAATCAAGCTTTCTTCAACCAGAACTCACATACGTGTAATTAACTCTGCTCAAGAAGGGCAAGGGGATAGAATTCTGTGTGCAAACATAGTTGTGAAAATTGGTATGCTGACATATTTCATATATTTACTCTGGCTAAAATAATTGAATAGTTAATTTCACAATCATGAATAACTCCCCAAAAACATCTCAGTGTTTTTGGCTAGTTTAATAGCAATTGAATGAACTATTAGATGTCTTTTTCCAAAAATTACAGAACTTGTTTTATAATGCCTTGAAAGGCTCTAATTTCCTATGTATCAAAGAGTGGATCATCTTTCCACTCCCTGTTTTACTCATGCAAGCTACCTGAGATGATCTGAGCAGGATACTGGACAGGACGGCAGGGAAATGTACCCAGAAGTGTCAGAAGGAGCTGCACGAGGGAAGAAGGAAGGAGGCAGAAAAAGAGAGAGGAAGAGGTGGCGGGGGGATGTTTGAGACTTAACTGTAGAAGAGTCAATAACCATGAGGTCATTAAAAATGGAAAAGATTGGCAACACTCGGTAACCCACTGCTCTCTCTGATTTGTTTAGTCCTGCCATCTGACACAGCCTGCTTTCCCTGTGACTTGACTTTCATCTGGTCTTCACACATAAGGAAGAGAAACTGTCAAATGTCTTTCCAAATTCAAGCTATACTATTTCTACAAAAGAGCATTCCCCAGATTTCTTCTTCTACAAACATTGCCTAAAAAGGAAATGAGTTGGGTCTAGCATTAGATGCTAGTAATTTTATCCTATAATCACTGCATTCCTTTCTTAGATTCATGAAGCAACTGTTTATTAATCTATTTAAGAAGTCGACCAGGGGTTGACATCATACTCACACATCAATCCTATCATTCAAAATTTTTTTTCACTTTGATATTTGTAGGATGTTCATTTTTGACATCATATTTTCAATGGTGCCCCAACAGCAAATGATCATAGAAGTTATATTTACATAAAGTTTTGACTGTGTTTGGATATGAAGATTTTTCTCCTTAGTGAAAGAAACACTAGCAATAAAAAACAGAACTCACATCACAGAAGTGGCAGCAAACAGTAGCTGATTCCATGTCATATGGTTAATTGCTGCTGCTCTCCTTCCATCACCTATGGATTCCATGGTCTTTCTATATACAAGAAATAGAAATCTATTTCTTACACTAATGTGAGTGACTTCAGAACATACCCTGTATGTATGTACAATGACACTAACATCCAAGAGTGCCTTGCAACAAACTAGAGGAACAAACTTTTGCATCTGCTAAACCCAATTCTTTAAAAATTTATTTTATTTTTACTTGAAAGGCAGAGTGACAGAGAAAGGCAGAGACAGAGAGAAAGAGAACTTCCATAGTTGGTTGACTCCCTAAATAGCCATGACAGGATTGGATCAGGCCAATGGCAGGAGTTAGGAACTTCATCCAGGTCTCCCACGTGGGTGCAGGATCAAAGCACTTGGACTATCTTCTGCTGCTTTCCCCAAGTTCATTAACAGGAGGCTGAATCAGGAGTGGAGCAGCCAGGACTCTAACTGGTATTCCTATCTGGGATCCAGCATTGCAGACAGCAGCTTAACCCACTGTGCCACAATGTCATCCCAAGACCAAATTTTTCATTAATCAGATATTTATTTTTCTTCTGGAAAATCCCTTTGAACTGTGCAAAGCTCCATGACACTTCCTAAAATAAGTATTCTCAGATGTTTTGCCTACAGAATATTTACATCAAAACTCTGGGGTGGGGGCTGAGCAGATACCCCTGGGGAGATCCACATCACATAGTGGAGTGTATGGGTGTGAATGCAGATTCAACTCCCCATTCTAGCTTCCTGCTATTGTGCACTCTGGGAGGTAGCAGATGATGGTTCAAATGCTTGGGTCCTTGCCACCCATATGAGGGACTTGGATTGAGTTCCAGGCTCCTGGCTTCAGCCTGGCCCAGTCCAGCTGTTACAGATATTTGGGGAGTAACCCAGTGCACGTAAGAGCTCACTCTGTCTCAGTCTCTGTTTCTGCTTTTCACAACACAACAAAACTTCTAAGGATGCCCACTAAAAATTTTGATTTCCAAACCTTACAAAATGACATACGCAAATATGCAGTTTTACAAAAGTTCTTCTGTAGTGTACAATACCAGAGAGACACTGATTTAGAGTCCAGTCTCTCCTACTCATCTTCCCTAACTTTGGGAAAAATCT
Source organism: Oryctolagus cuniculus (assembly GCF_964237555.1). NCBI lineage: Eukaryota > Metazoa > Chordata > Mammalia > Lagomorpha > Leporidae > Oryctolagus > Oryctolagus cuniculus. The sequence continues at coordinate 2,876,426 of NC_091447.1, read as the reverse complement.
TCCAATGCATCATTTTGGATCTCTAAGGCAATGAGGCAGAGTGCCACTGTGAGGAACAGGAATCCACAGGTGAAGCAGAAGCACCATTATGTCTACAGTGGCACCCTCATTAAAATTCAAACCTTTTAATGCAGAAAAAGAAGAAGAAGCAAAGATGACTAGTTTGGGATTAATTTCCATCTCATTATTGCAAATTGAAAAAGCTAAGAAGTCAGAGGAAGGCAGATAATGAGCCTGAAGATAATGAGATAATGTATTTCTAGGCATCTTTCATACATATTTGTTTCTTAAGATGCTGAACTCAGGATATGGAGTGGAAGGTCCTGAGCTTATATCCTGGCCACCTTCCCTGCCCCTCATCTCTTTGTTAAAGAGACTTTAAAAAGAAGTGAATCTCAGGGTAAATAATCCAGAGAAAAGAACAGTTAGGCATCTCACTGTTGATAATGAACCAATAGAGGTCAGAGTTGAGGCTACAGAGAGGTTTGGTGGCATACACTGGTAGAGTCTGTAATGAGATGGAGAAGGAACTTGTACACCTTGCTTTCCTCTGGGAGCAGCTTGGTTAGTTGCTAAATGAAATCTAGAAGATACACTTCTGAGTTGAACCATTTGTGGTCCATTGGCTTATAGGTCAAACTTGGAAGACTAGTATGTAGAATATATAAAGAGCATTTACAAATTAATAACAAAAAGTTCAATTGCTAAGTAGAAAATGTAGTCAAAGATCACAAAAAGTAATACAGAAATACTCATTTGAGCAGAACTTATGCAAATGTCTATAAAGTGATACATACAAGTATTTCAGAATAATTACAGAAAAAGTGGAAATGATCAGTTTTTAAAACTAATCATTTATTCATGTTGTTGAATAGTGAATTTATGGCTGGCGCCGCAGCTCACTAGGCTAATCCTCCGCCTTGCAGCACCGGCACACGAGGTTCTAGTCCCAGTCAGGGCGCCGGATTCTGTCCCGCTTGCCCCTCTTCCAGCCCAGCTCTCTGCTGTGGCCAGGGAGTGCAGTGGAGGATGGCCCAAGTGCTTGGGCCCTGCACCCCATGGGAGACCAGGAGAAGTACCTGGCTCCTGCCATCGGATCAGTGCAGTGCGCCGGCTGCAGCGCGCCAGCCGCGGCAGCCATTGGAGGTTGAACCAATGGCAAAGGAAGACCTTTCTCTCTGTCTCTCTCTCTCACTGTCCATTCTGCCTGTCAAAAAAAAAAAAAAAAAAGAAATGAATAGTGAATTTAAAAGAATGAAATAGGTACTTGTGAATCATGTGTTCTGCTTCCAATCTAGCTCTCTGCCAATGCACCTGGTAAAACAGTGGAAATGGCCCAAGTACTTGGGTCTTTGTCACCAAAATGGGGGGCCTGGAAGAAGCTCCTGGCTCCTGGCTTAGGCCTGGCCCATCCCTAGCCATTGTGGCTATTTGGAGTGAACCAGTGCATGGATTATAAGTACAGGGTGATACTATGTACATAGATCCTATAAATCATACGTAAGATACATTTTGTTTATATATTCATATACGGACATTCTAAACTTGCCTAAGAATAACAAACAAGCAAGGGCCAGAATGTGTGGTGCAGTGGATTAAGCAACTGCCTGCCACACCCACACCCCACATAAGCACAGATCCGAGTCCCATTTGTTCCATTTCCAATCCATTCCCTGCTAATGTGCCTGGGAAAGCAAAGAAAAACGGCCTGAGTCCTTGAGCTCCTGCCACCCACGTAGACAACAGGGCTCCTGGCCTTGGCCTGGTCCAGCCCCAATGTTGTGGCCATTTGGGGAATGAACCAGTGGATGGGAGATCTTTTTCCCCCCTCTCTCTGTCTTTCTCTCTCTCTCTGTAACTTCCTTTCAAATAAATAAACCATTAAAATATTTTAAGAGGAAAAACAACAAATTGAGGATAATATTTATTTCTACAAAGGGGAAAGAAAATGTGACCACTTACGGTCACAGCTGAATCTCTAATATTTTATTCCTAAAACCATCTTAAAAACAAGGAAGAAAATAGGACAATATTATGTGTTCACATGTTCATTTAATCATTTTTTCTATCATTTGTACTATTATTCAATGTAAGAAAGATATGAAACATTTGAGCTTAGGTGAGCGACAACTCAAGTTTTCAGTTTTGAGAAAAATCACCAAATGGCAGTTAAAAAGAAACATCTAGATATAGTTTATGAAATAGCTGTAAAGATTAAGACAAAATTATATAGATTTTCAGGCATAAAGAATCAACTAAACAAAGAAGATCAGCAGACTGGAAGCAGATTTCTCCCCCTCAATTCTGGACAGCAAAATATATACTTGTATAATCTGTTAGACAGAATATTGATTTCAAATTTTACTATCAGCAGAGATATGATTCTTACACCAAACAAGATATTCTATGACATGCATGAAATAATATAAGTATCTTTTATGATTGTCCATTTACCCTTTGCTGCAAATACTAGACAAGTTTCTACCAAATGATGATTTTTTAAAAAATTTATTTATATATATATTTTTTTGACAGGCAGAATTAGACAGTGAGAGAGAGAGACAGAGAGAAAGGTCTTCCTTTCATTGGTTCATCCCCCAAATGGCTGCCACGGCTGGAGCTATGCGGATCCAAAGCCAGGAGCTAGGTTCTTCCTCCTGGTCTCCCATGTGGGTGCAGGGCCCAAGCGCTTGGACCATCCTCCACTGCCTTCCCAGGCCACAGCAGAGAGCTGGACTGGAAGAGGAGCAACCGGGACAGAATCCAAGGTGCCGGCGCCGCAGGTGGAGGATTAGCCTAGTGAGCCGTGGCGCTGGCCCCAAGTGATGATTTAATAAGAACAGAGTTAATGAAGTAAAGCAAAACCAAATACAAAAAAAGAGAGGAATGCATACATAAATTTGAACCTCTACACATATATAATTCAAATATATTTTACATCTATTTGAACCTATGTTATTAGGAATTATAATGAAAGTATTAAATAACTATTCTCAAAACATTGTAGTTCAAAAATAAAAATGCCAAACTAACTGAAGCCAGGGACTGAGGTAGTAAATGCATTCTAAAGGTCTTCCTCAGTAAAGATTGTGAAAAGACGATAAAATGGCTTTGCAGGCTTAACCCAGATATCTACAGTCACTCTGCTGGTAGATACATATTTATATATTCATGTACAATGGAAGTCACAAAATGAGGGATATAATAGCATTTCTATTTTATTTTATTTTCATTTTATTTTTTTGACCGGCAGAGTGGACAGAGAGAGAGAGAGAGACAGAGAGAAAGGTCTTCCTTTGCCATTGGTTCACCCTCCAATGGCTGCTATGGCTGGCGCGCTGAGGCCAGTGCACCGCGCTGATCCAATGGCAGGAGCCAGGTACTTCTCCTAGTCTCCCATGGGGTGCAGGGCCCAAGCACTTGGGCCATCCTCCACTGCACTCCCTGGCCACAGCAGAGAGCTGGGCTGGAAGAGGGGCAAGCGGGACGGAATCCAGCACCCTGACCGGGACTAGAACCCACTGTGCTAGCGCCACAAGGCGGAGGATTAGCCTAGTGAGCCGTGGCACCGGCCAATATAATAGCATTTCTAACTTAAACAGGGAGGAAAAGAGGAAGAGAAAGAAACTCAACCAAGTCAACACAGTTGAGACATAGAAAAAAGTTGGAAAAAGAAAAATTCACCCGGCTGGCGCCGCGGCTCACTAGGCTAATCCTCCGCCTAGTGGCGTTGGCACACCGGGTTCTAGTCCCGGTTGGGGTGCCGGATTCTGTCCCGGTTGCCCCTCTTCCAGGCCAGCTCTCTGCTGTGGCCAGGGAGTGCAGTGGAGGATGGCCCAAGTGCTTGGGCCCTGCACCCCAAGGGAGACCAGGAAAAGCACCTGGCTCCTGGCTCCTGCCATCAGATCAGCACGGTGCGCCGGCCGCAGTGCGCCGGTCGCGGCGGCCATTGGAGGGTGAACCAATGGCAAAGGAAGACCTTTCTCTCTGTCTCTCTCTCTCACTGTCCACCTCTGCCTGTCAAAAAAAAAAAAAAAAAATTCTCCCAATAATTTAATAAAAATAAGGTAAGAATATTTTAAATATATTTAATCACAATGAACATGAAAGATTTCATTTACTTATTGAAAGACAATAACTATTAGGGTAAAATAAGGAACTTAAACAGCATGCTTCTTTCAAGTGACACATGGCAAAGGAATGAGCAAATCGTAGAATCAAACAGAAATTAGTAGAGTAACAATGTGAACATCAGACAGAGGGCCACTGAAGGTGGGAGGCAGGGGAAAAAACTGATCATATCTGACAGTAACTCAACACTTTCTATTTAGGTTGACTACATAAAATTATCACTCTTAGGAGTAATCAAATGTTGGCAATTTCAACAATGTTAACAGAGAAGTATTAACAGTCTTTCCGTGGTAAGTCAAACACATAACTGCTTGATTATTCTAAAAAAGCAAATATCATGCAATGCTGGGAATTTTTAGCATTATTGGAAAAAAGAAAATCTTTTAAAAACCCTTAAGATAATGTTAACAGATGTCAAAATACATTTGCTAAAATTCATCAACTATTTCCAACAAAACTATGAAAGACAGGAAAAAAATTACAAAAATCTTTTGAATATCAAATGTTTATTAATGGGCCGGCGCCGTGGCTCAATAGGCTAATCCTCCACCTTGCGGCGCCGGCACACCGGGTTCTAGTCCCGGTCGGGGCGCCGGATTCTGTCCCGGTTGCCCCTCTTCCAGGCCAGCTCTCTGCTATGGCCAGGGAGTGCAGTGGAGGATGGCCCAGGTGCTTGGGCCCTGCACCCCATGGGAGACCAGGAAAAGCACCTGGCTCCTGGCTCCTGCCATTGGATCAGCGCGGTGCACCGGCTGCAGCGGCGGCCATTGGAGGGTGAACCAACGGCAAAGGAAGACCTTTCTCTCTCTGTCTCTCTCTCTCACTGTCCACTCTGCCTGTAAAAAAAAAAAAAAATGTTTATTAAAATGTGAAATGATAAGAAGGTCAGGGAAGTCAGTAATAATATGATAATTTGTTCTACTTGATTTTAATAAAATAAGGAAGATTATTTTTAAAGAGACATATTTACATGAAATGAGGAAAAACAATATTTTACTTTCTAAATACATGATTGGCTTTGGCAAAGAAAAATCTGGAAAATTCTGCTGAAAATCTTTAGACTTAATAAGATAAATTGTCTCCGCAGGGAGGAACTCAACAACTTTTCTTTGTCACTTCATTGGGAAGTTAAAAATAAAAAGAGAGAGAAACCACCCTATCGGTTAACTATCAACTAGTCAGAAAGTTCATCAAAATAATTCTTCCACTGCTTGAGGTACCCGCATCCCATGTTGTTATGCCTGGGTTGGAGTTGACTCCGCTTCTGCTTCTAGCTTCCTGCTAATGTGCACCCTGGGAGGCAACAATGATAGCTTATACACTTGGACCTCGGCCATCCAAATGGGAGACCCGGATTGAGTTTTCAGTTCCCAGCTTCCAACTGACTCAGAACCAGCTGTTATGAGCATCTGGGGAGTGAGCCTGCAGATGGCAGCTCTCTGTCAGTGTCTCTCTCTCTTTCTCTTGTCCTTTAAATAAGATGAAAACAAATAAATAAATTATTTTAAGAAGAAACAATCTTTTCATTAAGCAAGGCCAAGTTAATTGTTTACTACAGCAAGGGAAATCAGCAGATGAATAGACTGGTAGTGGAATCTTGGGAGGAGGGAATTTGTAACACTTGGGGGATCTGGTTTAAGGTCACATGGTCTTCCCACCCCACTGGGTTCCTGACTGGGAACTAATTCCTTACATGGGATTCAGGGCTGCTATAAAGTGAGTACCTTGAAGCAACTATCAAAAAGTAAAGCCAAATGAAAAACTTAATTTTTCTGTCTATCTAGATGAAGACCAAGTTGAGTAGAATTTGTTTGAATAAATTAAGTTGGACATTCCCACAAGGAACAATATTTTCATTGTTGTTATCCCTACTCCAGAACATCCTGGAAAAATAATGTTCTGTTAATGCAGCTGATCAAATGGCAGATCATCTTAATATAGAGTATTTTTCTTAATCCTGTCAATCTGTGGCCCTCAAAGATTTTACCTAGCAGGGCCATATATTCCAGATGAAGTGAAGTTTTAAGCACTGAAAAAACCCAATTTAAAAATAAAGAAAATTTAGGAAAATATTACTGTAACCTTCAGGTTAGAGTAACTTTTTACCTGTATGGAAACCTACAAAATGTGGTATACAAGAGTCTGAGATGGGAAAACCTGGGGAGATAGTTATTTGGTATTTTCTAGTAAATACATAAATTTAATGCAATTCTAATAAAAATTTTAGAGAATTTACTCCAGATGGAGTAAAGCTTTAAGCACTGAAGAAACTCAGTGCTTCCTTGAAAAATGGAGAAAATTTAGGAAAATATTAGTGTAACCTTCAGATGAGGATAACTTCTACTGAGCAAACAACCAAAGCTGAAAGCCATACAAATTATATATTTGTCTACTTTAAAACTTATATGCAAAAAATGCACAGTTATCAAAGTCAAGAGAAGAGATAGACTGGAAGAAAATTGTTGTAACAGTATGAAAGCAAAAAAAAAAACCCAATATTTGTTAAAAGATAAGGACAGACAAGATAAGCCACCCAACAGAAGAAATTAAAAATTGTATGGGCAAGTATTTCATGTAACAGAATAAAATCCACTTAATGGACAATAACATCAAGGATGCCTGCTGTTGCTAATTGTCAAGAAAATGCAATAACATAATTTTGCATGCATCCAATTTTCTTTTAAAAAAGATTTTATTTATTCATTTGAGAGGCAGAGTTATAGACAGGGAGAGGGAGAGACAGAGAGAAAGGTCTTCCATCCGCTGGTTCACTCCCCAAATGGCCACAACGGCCGGAGCTGGGCCAATCAGGAGCCAGGAGCCAGGATCTTCTGCCAGGTCTCCCACATGGATTTAAGGGACCAAGAATTTAGGCCATCTCCCACTGCTTTCCTGGGCTTTAGCAGAGCGTTGGATCAGAAGTAGAGCAGCCATGACTAGAACTGGCGCCCATTAGGGATGCAGGTACCTCAAACAGAGGATTAACCTACTGTGCCACAGTGCCAGCCCCCAATTTTCTTAAAGAAGAAAACACCCAAAAGATTATGTGTGGAAATAAGCACTCACATTCTGTAGGTACAATTAAAGTTTATTAAAACAAAAAAGATCTGTACATGGGACCAAAATACCTTCTTTAGGGTTTTTCACACAGGTATGAATACACCAATCTATAAGGGATTCTAGCTATATTTATAGATCACTGTAGTTTACATCACATAGTTTACATAGTTACAGCATAGTTTCTATACTAAATTTTAAAAAATAGGGAAACAAGCAGGAGAATCATCAAATACTCAAGTTACAATTGTTTTACATTTTTCCGTAACAAAGTTTATAATTTTTCATTAAGATAATTAAAATAAAAACAGTTATATACACAAATCTATTACTTTGCTTTTGTTTTATTTATTTTTTATTTTTGTCTTAATTTTTAATTAGTTTTTAACAGATTCAATGTGTTTCATAGATTTTACTCTTTTTCCTTTCCAATGTAGAGTATACCATACAAGTGCCAGTGGACTCTTGCTATACATGAACACATTCTGGCTTACAATTTTTTTTAAGATTTATTTATTTATTTAAAAGAAAAAGTTAGAGAGAGACAGAGGCAGAGAGAGAGGTCTTCCATTTGCTGGTTCACTCCCCAGGTGGCCACAACAGTCAGAGCTGAGCTGATCCAAAGTCAGGAGCCAGGATTTTCTTCCTAGCCTCCCATGCTAGTGTAGGGACCCAAGAACTTGGGTCATCTTCCACTGCTTTCCCAGTCAGGCCATAACAAGAGAGCTGGACTGGAAATGAAGAAGCCGGGACTGGAACTTTTGCCCATATAGTATGTCTGCACTGCAGGCAGTGGCTTTGCCTCCTACACCATAGTCCCCTCCCCCCTGTAGATATAATTCTATAATTCTATAATTGAACACAATGATATTCCTTTCCTCTCTCCCTCCCATCTTCCTTCCTTTCTTTTTTTTTTTTTTTTTAGTTTTTGAGATAACATATATTAGGTTTACATTACAGTAAAAAGACTTCATACTTGGCCAGATAAGAAGCTTAACAAGTAAAAAGCAAAAAGACCCTAGTTTAGTGGGAATAAAGGCTATAAACAATAATTGAATGGAAAAATGACCATTTGACCCATATACAGTAAATTTTAAAATAATCACAGATCATTAAAACCATAGTAGTATAACATTCCTAACCATTGGTTTTACAAATGTATAAAAATCTTACAAAACTTCACAGCAATACTGATACAGACACTTCTTTTTTCTTTCTTCTTTTTTTGTTTGTTCTTTTAAATTTTAGCTCCCACACATAAGGGAGAACATGTGGTATTTGTTTCCAGATCTGCCTTATTTCACTCAACATGGTATCCTCCAGTTGTGTCCATTTTACTGCAAATGGTAGAATTTCTTATATATATTATATATATACTATATATATAATTTCATATATATATATATATATATATGAATGTCATTGCATTGTGAATATATCCCACACTTGTTATCCATTCATCTGACAAAGGACACCTTTTTAGTTCCAAATTCTGGCTTTGTGAACAGTGCTGGTATAAACATGGTGGTGCAGGTATCTCTCTGACACATTGTGTTCAAGTCTTTTGGGTATATGCCCAGTAGTGGGATTGCTGGATCAGATGGCAAGGCTATTTCCACTTTTTATGAAGAAATCTCCACACTGTTTTCCACAGTGGTTACACTACTTTACATCCCCACAAACAGTGTATGAGTGTTCCCCCTTCCCCACATTCTCGCCAGCAACTGTTACTCTCTGTGTTTTGGATTTTAGTCATTCTGGCAGGGGTGAGGCAATATCTCATTGTGGTTTTTATTTGCATTTCCCTGGTGGCTAGAGGTGTTGAGCATTTTCACAATATTTGTTGGCCATTTGTATTGCTTTGCTTTTTTTTTAATCTGGAGAATTAAAATAATTTTTTCACCTTGCATGATCTCATTCTTCCCCTAAATTATACAATTTCTAAACTACAGAAGTATTACAACACATTCACCAATATTAAACAAAGAATGGATAGCCCTTTTCAAATTTAAATTCAAGACATTCAAAATGTACATTATTTTTTTTCACCAAAGTGTCTCTTTTTCTAACCATTCCATCTATACGAATCTTCTTAGTCAAAATCTGGAAATTCACCTTCATTCTTCACTCTATATGCAATTTCTTTCTGAACCATACTACATTCCATTTGAAAAATATTTTGCATTTACCTCTTCCATCTCATTCTCAGTCATTATTATTATCAAAGCATGTTTCTGGTTACATTCAGATAACTTACACAGTTTACACCCAAATCTCCTGATAGCTCTTCTCCATCTTGGAACCTCCTCTCCCCAAGTTATTCTTCACACCATAGCCCTTCCTTCCTTCCAAGGTGCTTAATTGCTTAATACATTGCTTAATACAAATCCCAACTGCTCATTTTACCTGGCTTGTAAGTTCTTCTGTGGTGTACACACATCCTCACTGGAAACTCTTGGTTTTTACAATAGTGACTCTGTACTTCCATCTAGAATAACATCAACATTAACCTTGGGCGATGACACCGTGACAACCTCAGGCATGCCAGTGGTCTAGCAAACTGATAAAATAATACACTGTGACTTCCATTTAGAGCAGAAGTTGGGCACAGTTGGTAAGAAAAGAGGAAGAAAAATCTCTCCTCTCTGGTTCCCCACAAACATGCCCTGATGACTACCGAATTCACCCTTGACACAGGTTAAGCCATCACCTGCAACACCAGCAGGCCTAATCAGACAGCCTGTTGGAGACCCAACTGTTCTACTTCCAATCCCTTTCCCTACCAATGCACTTGAGAAAGCATCAGAAGATGATTCAACTACTTGGGCCCCATCCATCCATGTGAAAGAGCCAGATGGAGTTTCTGGCTCTGGCTTTGGCTTCACAGACCTGGCTGTTGCATCCATTTGGGGAGTGAACCAGCAGATGTAAGATTGATCTCTCTCTCTCTAATAAATAAATATATATTCACAAACAGACACAAAGGAACTAAATTTAATAACCATCCAGAGTGAATCCAGATATTATCAAAGTACTTTTCCAAGAACACAAAGTGTTTGTCCTGTTATCATGTTAGAATTCAGGGTGTTTTTCTTCCCCAGCATGGGCCCAGTTCCACACACAGCTGAGTACCCAGAGTGACTGTTCAACCCCACTGCTCATCTTGCCTTAGGCATAATTCCCTTTTATTGCACACTCCTTACCCCCCACAGGGAAGGCCTCTTTGTTCTGGATGACCTCTGGAAATAAAATTTACCCAGGGGAATTGCCTCAACTTTCACCCTTGCTTTCAGCCTCTCCCAAATAAATGAGAATGCATTTTCTCACCATGGAAAATTTTTGTTCTGATCTATTATAGTTTTGTTTCCTGGAGGGGATGGCAAGTCACCAGTGGTTAGGCACTCTGTTTCCTATCCCCTGCCATCCCGTTAGTCAGATCGCACCTACACTGTGGTCATTAAGTACCTATTTGTCAATTGGATGGTGTTAGCCATAACAATTTATTTGACAGATGTAAAAACGAATTTGTAACCCAAAGTTTAATTGCCAAGCAATCATTTTCTCTTATTTGTGATATTCTCTTGCAATACACAAGAAGTCTTCACTAAAGAATGTATAAATCAAGAATCAATAAAGTCTTCCATATTTGTTAACATATTTGACAGTATCCAGGGGAATGGAATACTCTAACTAGAATTGTACTTTCTGCCTCAAAGTTTGAAATTTAAACTTTCTAAAAATACAAGTGTTTTTAAGAAGCCTAAAACCCAGACACCCAACCACCAGTCATTCTGTTTTCAGATGTGACAAAATAATACACCATGGCAAGGAATGGCCAGGAAAGGAGGAAACAAGGGAACTTTTCTTTTGGGATTCTCACTGATAAGTGATTCCTCTGTTTCTGATATTCCCAAGAGTGCTAGAAGACAGAATTTGTGGCAGTGATACTCCATGAACACGGGGACTGGGAAATTCCTTTCAGAAGACATGGACATGCATGTGAGGTCACAGATACTTCCCTCTCTGGAATTTTCTTTTATCATTTAAAAACTCACTTTAAACATTTTAGATCAATTTACCCGTTTTCTTTTTTTTTTTTTTGACAGGCAGAGTGGACAGTGAGAGAGAGAGACAGAGAGAAAGGTCTTCCTTTGCCGTTGGTTCACCCTCCAATGGCCGCCGCGGCCGGCGCGCTGCGGCCGGCACACCACGCTGATCCGATGGCAGGAGCCAGGAGCCAGGTGCTTTTCCTGGTCTCCCATGGGGTGCAGGGCCCAAGCACCTGGGCCATCCTCCACTGCACTCCCTGGCCACAGCAGAGGGCTGGCCTGGAAGAGGGGCAACCGGGACAGAATCCGGCGCCCCGACCGGGACTAGAACCCGGTGTGCTGGCGCCGCTAGGCGGAGGATTAGCTTAGTGAGCCGCGGCGCCGGCTACCCGTTTTCAACATTAATTCACTTTCTAGAATGTTCTATTTGAAGTAAACACCTTTGTATTTTTATGAAAAAGTTCCTCTTGGAATGTATGATTGGGGAGGCAGTATGATAAACAGAATAGTTAACTAACTTTTTGCATGAGGAACAATCTTTTTTTTCCTTTAAATTGTCAGAGGATGAAGAAGAGAGCCATGCAATGGAAATTATTTGTAAAAACAACTCTTCTCTAAAATTCATTCTGCCTTTGATTCAAAAAAGAATTAGATTTTTCATCAATTTCCTTGACTTTTCTAATTAATGACATTAATTTTCTAATCATGTTTCTCTGTGTGACTTGAAACCAGACTTCATAGTTCAAACTTTATGAATTTAGGGCAGGTGTCATGGGGCCTCTTGGGACACTGGAATCCCACATCAGAATGCATTGCTTCCAGTCCAGCTTCCTGTTCATGTGTCTGACAACGCAGCAGATGATGACCTGTACTTGAGTCTCTTTTTCCCAGAAAGGAGACCCAGACTGGGGCCTGGGCTCCTGACTTAAGCCTGGCCTGTCCTCACTGTTGCAGCCATCTGGGGAGTGAACCAGCAGGTGGAAGACCTCTCTTTCTTTCTCCATCTCTCCGTCTGTCACTCTGCCTTTCAAATAGATAAATAATGCATCTTTTTAAAAATATGAATGCTATATCTGTTAACTGAGGAAACTCACAGAACCCAAATAATAATGCAGGCTTTTCTCCTCACTTTGACCGGAATATATTACTGCTGCAAAGCAATTTGCACTTTGCAACTTTAAAGTGTGCAGAAAGGACTAGACTTGCCAGAAGGCACTTGGGCAATTGTCACAGGCAGATTGTTTGTTCTACCCAGAGGTTTGTTATTATTTTCATAGTATTCCACAAAGATCAAGAGAAAGTGTTAATGGACTCTGTTTTTTCTTAAAGACAGAGTTTAAAGCATTATGAAGCAATAAACCATCAAATTTCTTGACAGTTTATACATGTAGGTTGCTTATGAAACTACATTAGCAGGAAATACATTTGATTTTCATTAGTTCCAGAACTGCGTGATCTAGCCAAAAGAACAATTGGAAGACATTTTCTTACATTTTTTTTTCTGAATTTTTACCAAGCCTCTGCAAATGATTAAGTGCTAGATAATTGCAAACCAATAATATTTGGAACAAGAATCAGGGTTGCCACAGATATTGTAATTCTGTCCTTTCTCAGTTTCCAATACAATTGACCAAAACAGCGACATTTCACTGGCAAGAGTAGCAGTCTCAGAGCTTATGAGGGAGGATGGAGAAAATTAGAAAAGTAGCTCTGCTTTGCAATGACACATAATGGAAAGAGATGATGTTCCTATCTCATTTCTTACTACAAAATAAAACCACCCAGCTTGAGAGCCAGAGCAGCATCTGTGTTAGCTCTCAGGGATACTAATACCACAAGATGGATTTTTTTTTATGCCACCCAGAAATTGTCTCAGAGTTCTGGAAGCTGATGTTCAAAATCAAAGGCTGACTCCCGCTGAGGGTATGAGGATCTGTTGTGTGCCCCTCTTCCAGCTTCAGGTGGTTTGCTGCCCATCCGTGGCACTCTATCACTTGTAGACACAGTAGTCCAATATCTTCCCTTTACATTCACAGGATGTGTGCATCTGTCCAAAGTTCTCCTTCTCATAAGAATGCCAGTCCTCTTGGATGGGGGACTTCCCTACTCCAGTGTGACATCATCTTAACTAATGGCACCTGCAGCTACCCAGATTTTCAGATGAGGCCACTACCTGAGGCACTGGGGTTCAGAACTTCAACCTCTGAATTACTGGGAGGAGACACCACCCCTTCTAGAACTGGGTCCTGGATGCTCCCATCTTTCCGTGAGCTGTTGTCTGAAAGTATGGTTCCATCCACCTTCAAACTCATGGTAAACCTTTCTCTCTGTCTCCATGGCTAACAGCCAATCTCCACTTAATTCCATTCTCCTGACTGCCAACAGACAGAGGGTAGAAATATTTTGACCATCCTCAAAAATGTCCAGTGGCTTCTCATAGTTTACAAAGAAAAAATCCAAACTCCTTAGCTTGGCACACAAGAGACTTCACCTTGACCACAGCATTCTCTTGAAGTTTCATCTCCTAGATTTCCTGTCCTACCCCTTATGCAAGAAAATCAGCAACGATAGGTCCTTGAAGCTTGTAGCCTTCCCATTCTTCCATTGTTTGTAAGTCTTCTACTCTTTGCCTAGAATATGTTCCTCATCTCATCAGTCCAACCAATCTCCCATGAGACATCTACATAAACCCCCTATAATACATGTTATTTACTCATATGATAATGGTTTTATGCTGACTATTTAAATGCTTCTTTCTGTGTCTCACATTGTATAAGACTTTGAACTCCCTCTTATTCTTGAGGAGTAGAGAGGAAACATGTTTTTATCTTTGTATTCTTGGTACATAATACAAAAGAATGATAGGCACTGAATAAACATTTGTGAAATAAAGAAACAAGGGAGGAGATCCATGGCCCGATGTTCATTTGCAGAGCTTACTTGGGACATATTTGTTGGCAATATGACTTAAAGTTGTTCTAGATCTTCCTTTAAATCAAGAGCCAGAGTCAATAAGACACATATTTTAATAATGGCCTCAGCATCAGAATTCTACCTGCCAAAGCCAAGCAAGCCCATGAGCACAGAGCAAGCTTAGCTGTAGGAGAGAAACCACCACCCTCTTTGTTTCTGATGCTTTGCAAGTATTTTCTGAGACTTTGGGATGAAAGAAAATTCAGTACACTTTGGCTTAGGTACACTTTGGTAGGGGTGCCTAGTACATTCCATGATTGAACAAATTATGTGACTAGTGTGGAGGCAATAGTTGCCCTTACTTAGACCATATAAATAGAACAGGCAGTTAACTGATCTTTGGCTCAGACAATAAAATCAAACCAAACCTACAAAAATTAGCACTGGAGGGAGAAGTGTGTGTGTATGTGTGTGTGTGTGGGTGGGTGGGTGGCAGTAGCTGCATTTTCTGAGCCTGATCATAGACCATAGAGGCTATTTCCCCTTAATGTCGATCTTGGGGCATTGAGGGTTGAGCTTATTATTACATGTGGGGGCATGTATAACATTAGCAGAAACTCTCCAAGGCAGAGAATTAGAAGATATGTAATTACAAGGTATAAATTTCTAACATCGATGTTGACTGTTCTATATCTTTTGTCATTCGGGCATCAATTAATTATGGGAGTTGGTAGATTACTTTTTACAGCTCTGTTTATATATTGTCCATAGCATATAAAGGAAATTCAAGGCATGAGAAATAAAGCAATCACTTCTTTTGTCAAGACCATCACAACCAACTGAGAAAGGTATATCTTCAATTAAGTAATGGATGTCACACTAAGTATGTGAACAAATTGTGCATGAAACCTTTGGCAATCCCAGAACAAGAAGTAGCTGACATTGTATCCTTTGTCCACAAGACACAGAAATAAGTGAGGGTTCCATGAGACTCCATCACATGGGCAGCATAGCACAAGAACATTGCCCAGTGCAGAAATGTGGAACACAGGGGAGAAGAATTCAGGGGCACTGTTGTTTAACTTTGGTCAATAGGACATACTACTGGATAAAAGGAGACAGAGGAAGATGGAAGCCAGAGTGTCTCTGTCTTTTCCCTGTAGGAGTGCCTGTGGCTCCACATCTAGAGCACAGTCCAAGAAATCCTGCTAGGACTCTCAATTCCACGTGACCCAATCCTCCACACCAAAGGGAAGTAGCATCATCTGGTTGAGACTCCCTTCTGGGTTGCATATCTATCCTCTGATACAATTCTTATGTAGCCATGGATATATGACTATAAATGTTACTAATATATTTTTTAGAAATCAATGTCATAAATTCTGAGAGTTTTTCAATAAAGGATAGTACCATTCAGTCAAATATTTCAGATTCAAAGGCTACAAAACCCATCACAGTACAAAAAGAGAAAACAATAATCTTCATAAATAAAAATGCTAGTAATGCCTCTTTGAATTTTAGGATTTTCTAAGTCTTTGATGTCTGTAATGAAAGTACAGCTATCCTGGGGTGACCATTTGCACAGTGGTTAGGATGCCACTTGAGATGCCTGCATCCCATATCGGAATCCCTGCATTCAAGTCCCGGCCTATTCTCCGATTTCATCTTCCTTAGAGGGCAGCAGACATTGGCTCAAGTGCTTGGGTCCCTGCCATTCACAATGGAAACCCAGATTAAGTTCTGGGCTCCTAGCTTTAGCCTGGTTCAGCCCCTGCTCTGTGGGTATTTGGGGACTGAAACAATGGATGGAAAATTCCTCTCTCTCTCTGCTTTGCAAATATAAATATGTAATATTATAAGATGTATTCTATATAATGCATAACATATGATTATCCTAAGGATTACTCAATTTTATTTATTATTCCAATTTAATAACAATAATAGAGATAACATGAAACAAAAATTCCATCCCAAAATCAATAAACAATTACTTGAAAACTTACCCGTATCAATAGTAATACTATACATAAATGCAGGGTCTTAGTCCACCTGAACAAGGATGAACTGGGTCCGAAGAAAGGTAAGTGCGCCGCTCTCCCGTTCCCCAGCCTCCCGATCCCGGAGACAATCAGACGCAGCGGGGAGTCAAGTCAAGCAAGCAAGAACTCGGCTTATTGTGTGCATAGCAAAGCCTTTTAAAGCACAAGACCGCAGGATTACTGGGACAGGGCATAAGGACCAACCAATTATTTAAAAGGTCATTTTACGGGGCAACTTTTTACAGGACCAGCCATATATCTGTACACTCATCATCAGTTGTCATCACCTCCCCTGATGCTGCGTGGCCAATCAGCTTTGGTGGTAAATGACTTTGGGTACCGCCCACCTTACTTCCTTTGGGCGCCATCTTTGAATTCCCATGTGTGCCTAATTTCCCTGCAAGCACCATCTTTGAATTGCCTCCTGTACCTAATTTCCCCACACATAAACAAAGTTCTACCTATTCTTAATCACTCTGTAATGATATCAACTCTCTGGGTCTCAGTTTCTTCCTGGGAAAACTGAAGCACTTAGACTGAAGTACTGTCTCCCAAGCCTTGGTTCAGTTTTCTCTCATTGTAGTAGTAATGATAATATTGAAGCTGGTGAATGGCCTACAGTTAAACATTGGCTGGGACACCGACATCCCGCATCAAACTACCAGGGCTCCATCTGTGTCTCCAGCTCCTGATTTCAGCTTCCTGCTAAGGCAGGTCCTTGGAGACAGCAGCTGGTGAGGGCTCCAGTCATCAGGTCCCTGTTACAACAAGGGAGACCTCAATTGAGCTCCTAGATCCTAGCTTTGGACCCATTGAAAGCATCTGAGTGGAGACCCAGCAAATGGGAGCAATTTGTTTTGCTCTCTCTGTATCACACACAAAAAAGCTAACATTTAAAAAATCATAAGGATAAGATTGATATCTACTGTAATTTCTATGATTTAAAGTAAGACAGCTATGTAGGAAATGTTTTCCTTAGAAAGGAAGAGTTTAAGACTTTCCACGTGGGAGCGTATTTGCTGCTTAGAGCAGGTCAGATGAGCTGACTCAGGAGTCAGTCATTTAGCTTCTGACTCAGTTGGTAATCCCTACAAGTACATTCGTTTGAAACAGCACATTGCTTTTCAAAATTCTCAGTCAAATATTGTTTAATTTATATCCATAATTGACCATCCATTAAAGGCAGGAAGTACAAGGAACACTAATGTTGAAATGCAATAAGGAAACTAGGGGCATAATGATATAATTCTGCAAATTTTGTTCAATTTTCCCTTCATCAGACCAAAATTCTGTATGTATTTAGTACTTCAAAAGTCAATTTGGAAAACATAAACTAGTGTAATGATTATTAAATATGGCTTCAAATTAGGGGGGAAAATTATCTGGCATATAAAATGTTATGAAAGACTTTTAAAAAAACAGCTTGAACTTCCTCTTAGCTAACAAGTTAAAAACAAAATGTAAAAATGAATTTTTTAAAGGATACTGCAAGACTTCTACACATTTGGTAGCAATGGCAAGCTTTGTCTCATATAATAATATGCATTTTAAAGTGTTTATTTCAATCAATATCTATTCACAAAATCAGGTATGATACACCGTTATATCAATGTTTGTTTTCAACAAACTATAACCTTTAAATAAAGTTAAAAATAAGAAATTCATCTTTAATGGGAAAGGTAGAAAATTGTGTTTTATATATTATTTCTGATCTTAAGATTGCACTTGGCTGGTGCCACGGCTCACTTGTCTGATTCTCTGCCTGCAGCACTGGGTTCTAGTCCCAGTTGGGGCACTGGATTCTGTCCTGGTTGCTCCTCTTCCAGTCCAGCTCTCTGCTGTGGCTCGGCAAGGCAGTGGAGGATGGCCCAAGTGCTTGGGCCTTGTACCCACATGAGAGACCAGGAAGAAGCGCCTGGCTCCTGGCTTCGGATCAGCGCAGCACGCCAGCTGTAGCAGCCATTTGGGGGGTGAACCAACAGAAGGAAGAACTTTCTCTCTGTCTCTGTCTCTCTCTAACTCTGCCTGTCAAAAAAAAAAGATTGCACTTCAATTTTTAATTTTAAATTAGATTTTAACGAATTCAGTATAATTGTAGAAACAGTTCTATGAATATAATGATATTAGTGTTTTATAGTTTTAAATAAATATTGGCCCAAAACTATGTATGTATTCACTTACTTAAAATTATGCCACTCAAAAATTCAAAAATTATTATAAAAATCAAAATTCTGCAAGCTCCGTGGAACTGCATAATCCTCTGATGCGATTTTCAAGTAAAAGTGCTTGGGAAGTGCTTAGTTTTCCTTCTCTCTGAGATCTTTCTATTTAAAGCTTCATGAATTCAGTAGCTTTGAGGATCCCAACTCCACTCCTCTCAAGGATATTCTAACACCATTATTTGAGCCTCTAAATGTCAAACTCAATAAAAAAATTAAAGGAAAAAAAAAACATTATTAAAACTCTCTTTTTCTGTCTCCTTCTTGCCCCCTCCCCCTCTTCTCCTCTCACTGTGCTCTCCTTCTGGGCTTGGGGATGCAGTTTTGTGCAACCAGACAGAAAGGCCCCAGAAATCATTTGTGTCATCGAAAAAACAATTTTTTTTATATAAACCTACTTTTTTTTTCACATTTGGAGGATAAGAATCATTCCCATTTGAGACACCTGAGAATCTGGTGCCTGGTCCATGAGTATTTGTTCTTTCCCCCTTCATTTCTATCTTTATGAAATACAGAGAGCAAAGAACATGGAGTCCTTACCTTAGTCATAACGAGAATGAAAGTGAAGAAAGATGATCTACAAGTGGATGCAAATGCTCTTGATTTGAGTGATTAAGTGGGATCCATGGGAAAAAGGCCAGAGCACTCAGGAGCAACATGTTCACACTTCAGATTCCTGGTGTGTGTAAGTTACAGAAGACAACCAGTAATGCCTACTTCACAAATTTTCAGGTTTCCAACACAGCTCACCCTTCCTTCTTGAAAAAAAATTTTTGGTGAGAACATCTAATTTTGAAACTCTACGCTTAAAGCCCCCGTATCTTGGGATCCCACTTGAAATTATAATTCACACAGTAAAATGTTCATCCTGGCTGAAGTTGGGAAATAATGAAGAAAGCAGCTCTGTCTCGGAGGTGCTGCCCATGTAGCTGAGGCTGTAGTTCAAGAGCAAGTGTCTTGCCTTGATCTAAGCGTTTGATGATCTCTACCAATGCTGAATCTTCTCCCTGCCTTTTTTTTTCTTTTTGAGAATGGAAATTAGGGAAAAGATGCATTTAGAGATACATGGGAAACAAACGAAGTATCACAGAGATGAATTATTTCTTTCAATGCTCTTTTTTTCCCCCCAGAAACTTTTTATTTAAGGTATACCAACTTCAAGCATTTCACAAATACAACTTTAGGGACATAATGATTCTTCCCACCATACTTGCCCTCTCACCCTTTTTACCCCTCCGTCTCCTGTTCCCATTCTTATTTTTTACTAAGATCTATTTTCAATTAACTTCATGCACATAAGTCAATGCTCTTTGAGCAGAATCTGTTAACACTTCCTGATGAACCCTGGTGAGGTTTTGAAATGTCTAAAAATATCAACACTACAGGGGAACAGAGTGTTCTTTTAGTATCACAACAATGTTACAAGAGGATCCCACTGAGGATGAAGAAGAGTCAAGGGGTCTGGAAGAAACATAACACACTCCACACTGAAGCTGTGTTCAACAGCATCTAAAACTCGTAGGGCCTACAATTCATCACAAGGCTGTATAAGAACTGTTAGAGATGCACAAAGTTTACTGTATTTAATGTCTCCTTTATTTGTCAAGAAAAAAATTTTCCTCTGTAGTGACTGATTCGTTTACTGAGTAATTCAAATATGGTGATAACTGGAAATAATAAATCAAATACCATAATATAGACATATGTTATGGAGATATAATGCATTGGACATCTGAATCATATACCTTCCACTTTTACACTTCAACTTTTATTTTTTTAACTTTTATTTAATGAATATAAATTTCCAAAGTACAGCTTATGGATTACAATGGCACCCCCGTAACTTCCCTCCCACCTGCAACCCTCCCCTTTCCTGCTCCCTCTCCCCTTCCATTCACATCAAAATTCACTTTCAATTCTCTTTAGATACAGAAGATCAGTTTAGCATATATTAAGTAAAGATTTCAACAGTTTGCACCCACATAGAAACACAAAGTGAAAAATACTGTTTGAGTACTAGTTATAGCATTAAATCACAATGTACAGCACATTAAGGACAGAGATCCTACATGAGGAGTAAGTGCACAGTGACTCCTGTTGTTGACTTAACAAATTGACACTCTTGTTTATGGCATCAGTAATCACCCTAGGCTCTTGTCATGAGTTGCCAAGGCTATGGAAACCTTTTGAGTTCACTGACTCTGATCATATTTAGACAAGGTCATAGTCAGAGTGGAAGTTATCTCCTCCCTTCAGAGAAAGGTACCTCCTTCTTTGATGACCTGTTCTTTCCACTGGGATCTCATCACGGAGGCGGAGATCTTTCATTTAGGTCTTTTTTTTTTTTTTGCCATAGTGTCTTGGCTTTCCATGCCTGAAATACTCTCATGGGCTTTTCAGCCAGATCCACATGCCTTAAGGGCTGATTCTGAGGCCAGAGTGCTGTTTAGGACATCTGCCATTCTTTGAGTCTGCTGTGTATCCTGCTTCCCATGTTGGATCATTCTCTCACTTTTTTATTCTATCAGCTAGTATTTGCAGACACTAGTCTTGTTTATGTGATCCCTTTGGCTCTTAGTCCTATCATTATGATCAATTGTGAAAAGAAATTGATCACTTGGACTAGTGAGATGGCAATGGCACATGCCACCTTGATGGGATAGAATTGGAATCCCCTGGTATGTTTCTAACTCTACCTTTTGGGGCAAGTCAGCTTGAGCATGTCCCGAATTGCACATCTCTTCCCTCTCTTATTCCCAATCTTATATTTAACAGCGATCACTTTTCAGTTAAGTTTCAACATTTAAGAATGAATGTGTATTGATTACAGTTTTCAACCAAAAGTATTAAGTAGAACAAACAAACAAAGATACTAAGAGGGATAACGTATTATGTTGTTCATCAACAGTCAGGACAGGGATGATAAAGTCACCGTTTCTCATAGTGTTCATTTCACTTTAACAGGTTTCCTTTTTGGTGCTCAGTCAGTTGTCACCTATCAGGGAGAACATATGGTATTTGTCCCTTTGGGACTGGCTTATTTCAGTCAGCGTAATGTTTTCCAAATTCCTAACAGGGATCACTTTTCAGTTAAAATTTAAACACCTAAGAATAACTGTGTGTTAATTGCAGAGTTCAACCAATAGTACTAGAGCAAGAAAAATACTAAAATGGATAAAGTATTACATTGTACATCAACAGTCAGGACAAGAGCTGATCAAGTCACTGTTTCTCATAGTGTTCATTTCACTTCAACAGGTTTCCCCTTTGGTGCTCAGTTAGTTGTCACCAATCAGGGAGAACATATGATATTTGTCCCTTTGGGACTGGCTTAGTTCACTCAGCATGATGTTTTCCAGATTCATCCATCTTGTTGCAAATGACCAGGTTTCATTGTTTTTGACTGCTGTATAGTATTCGATAGAGTACATGTCCCATAATTTCTTTATCCAGTCTACTGTTGATGGGCATTTGGGTTGGTTCCAGGTCTTAGCTATTGTGAATTGAGCTGCAATAAACATTAATGTGCAGACAGCTGTTTTATTTGCCAATTTCATTTCCTTTGGGTAAATTCCAAGGAGTGGGATGGCTGGGTTGTATGGTAGGGTTATATTCAGGTTTCTGAGGAATCTCCAGACTGACTTCCATAGTGGCTTAACCAGTTTGCATTCCCACCAACAGTGGGTTAGTGTCCCTTTTTTCCCCACATCCTCTCCAGCATCTATTGTTGGTAGATTTCTGTATGTGAACCATTCTCACCGGGGTGAGGTGAAACCTTATTGTGGTTTTGATTTGCATTTCCCTGATTGCTAGTGATCTTGAACATTTTTTCATGTGCCTGTTGGCAATTTGGATTTCCTCTTTTGAAAAATGTCTATTGAGGTCCTTGACCCATCTCTTAAGTGGGTTGTTTGTTTTGATGTTGTGGAGTTTCTTGATTTCTTTGTAGATTCTGGTTATCAACCCTTTATCTGTTGCACAGTTTGCAAATATTTTTTCCCATTCTGTCGGTTGCCTCTTCACTTTCCTGACTGTTTCTTTTGCAGTACAGAAACTTCTCAATTTGATGCAATCCCAAATGTTAATTTGGTGTTGACTGCCTGTGTTTCTGGGGTCTTTTCCAAGAAGTCTTTGCCAGTACCTATATCTTGCAGGGTATTTCCAATGCTCTCTAATAATTTGATGGTGTTGGGTCATAGATTTAAGTCTTTAATCCATGTTGAGTGAATTTTTGTGTAAGGTGAAAGGTAGGGTCTTGTTTCATGATTCTGCATGTGGAAATCCAATTTTCCCAGCACCATTTATTGAATAGACTGTCCTTACTCCAGGGATTGGTTTTGGATCCTTGATCAAATGTAAGTTGTCTGTAGATGTTTGGGTTGATTTCTGGTGTTTCAATTCTGTTCCATTGGTCTATCCATCTGTTTCTGTACCAGTACCATGCTGTTTTGATAACAACTGCCCTGTAGTATGTCCTGAAATCTGGTATTGTGATGCCTCCGGCTTTGTGGTTTTTTTTTTTTTTTTTTTTTTTTTTTTTTTTTTGGTACAAGATTCCTTTAGCTATTCGAAGTCTCCTGGGTCTCCATATGAATTTCAGCATCATTTTTCCAGATCTGAGAAGAAGGTCTTCAGTATCTTGATTGTTATTGCATTGAATGTATAAATTGCTTTTGGGAGAACGGACATTTTGATGATATTGATTCTTCCAATCCATGAGCATGGAAGATTGTTCCATTTTTCAGTATACTCTTCTATTTCTTTCTTTAAGGTTTTGTAATTTTCATCATAGAGATCTTTAACGTCCTTGCTTAAGTTTATTCCAAGGTATTTGATTGTTTTTGTAGCTATTGTGAATGGGATTGATCTTAGAAGTTCTTCCTCAGCCATGGCATTGCCTGTGTATACAAAGGCTGTTGATTTTTGTGCATTGATTTTATATCCTGCTACTTTGCCAAACTCTTCCATGAGTTCCAATAGTCTCTTAGTAGAGTTCTTTGGGTCCCCTAAATAAAGAATCATATCATCTGCAAAGAGGGATAGTTTGAGTTCTTCCTTCCCAATTTGTATCCCTTTAATTTCTTTTTCTTGCCTAATAACCCTGGCTAAAACTTCCAGAACTATATTGAATAGCAGTGGTGAGAGTGGGCATCCCTGTCTGGTACCAGATCTCAGTGGAAATGCTTCCAACTTTTCCCCATTCAATAGGATGTTGGCCGTGGGTTTTTCATAAATTGCTTTGATTGTATTGAGGAATGTTCCTTCCATACCCAGTTTGCCTAGAGTTTTCATCACGAAAGGGTGTTGTATTTTATCAAAGGCTTTCTTAGCGTCTATTGAGATAATCATATGGTTATTCTTCTGCAGTCTGTTAATGTGGTGTATCACATTGATTGTTTTGCACACATTGAATCATCCCAACATACCAGGGATAAATCCCACTTGGTCTGGGTGGATGATCTTTCTGATGTGTTGTTGCATTCTATTGGCCAGAATTTTATTGAGGATTTTTGCATCTATGTTCATCAGGAATATTGGTCTGTAATTCTCTTTCAATGCTACATCCTTTTCCAGCTTAGGAATTAAGGTGATGCTGGCTTCATAGAAAGAATCTGGGAGGATTCCCTCTTTTTCGATTGTTCTGAATAGTTTGAGAAGAATTGGAGTTAGTTCTTCTTTAAATGTCTGGTAGAATTCAGCAGTGAATCCATCTGGTCCTGGGCTTTTCTTTGTTGGGAGGGCTTTTATTACTGTTTCAATTTCTGTCTCAGTTATGGGTCTGTTTAGGTTTTCAATGTCTTCCTGGTTCAATTTAGGTAGGTTGCATGTGTCCAGGAATCTATCCATTTCTGATAGGTTTCCCTGTTTACTGGCATACAAGTCCTTGTAGTAATTTCTGATGGTTCTTTTTATTTCTGTGGTGTCTGTTGTTACATTTCCTTTTTCATCTCTGATTTTATTGATTTGGGTTGTCGCTCCCCCTCTTCGCGGAGGAACGACACAGGACCCTGCCTAGGCTTCATATCCGAGTCACGGCACCATTATGTCGCTCCCCGTCTTCGTGGAGGAACGACACAGGACCCTGCGCTGTTCTTTTGTCTGCTCGGCCCTCCCCGGGTTTGCTGCTGGTTCTTCCCGGGTTGGCTACCGACCCTTCCACCTCCGTGGAAGGGTGGTTCCCCCTAGCCACTTTCCCCACTTCCGCGGGGGAGCGGCACACCACCGGCCGGCTCTCTCGGGGGCTGCACAGGTGTTCCTTCAGATAGATGTTCCCCTTAGATGTTCCTGGTGCATGTTGTCTCTCTCCTCCTTTATAGTCCTCTTCCGCCAATCCCAACTCGGCTGCCCACACGCCAAGTACGCTGCTCTCCTCCAATCAGGAGCAGGATCAGCTCCTGGAGGTCATCACTCAAGTTGGCAAGAGGCATCTGTGTAGAAGCTGTTTTCTCCTCTCCCAGCGCCATATTGTGGGAGAGCAGATGCATAAAATAAGTCTTGATTCCAGTAACTTAGTCTAGTCCGAGTTGCTCCCCACATTGGGTCTTTTCTTTTTTTAGTTAGTTGGGCCAATGGGGTGTCAATTTTGTTTATTTTTTGAAAAAACCAGCTCCTCGTTTGGCTGATTTTTTGTAATTTTTTTTTGATTCAATCCTGTTGATTTCTTCTCTGATTTTGATTATTTCTCTTCTCCTACTAGATTTGGGTCTGGTTTGCTGTAGATTTTCTAGACACTTGAGATGCATTGAAAGCTCATCTATTTGGTGCCTTTCCAATTTCTTGATGTAGGCACCTATTGATATAAACTTTCCTCTTAACACTGCTTTTGCTGCATCCCATAAGTTTTGGTATGTTGTGCTGTTATCCTCATTTACTTCCAGAAAATTTTTGATTTCTCTTTTAATTTCTTCTATGACCCATTGTTCATTCAGGAGCATGTTGTTCAATCTCCATGTGTTTGCGTATGCTCTAGGAATTCCTGAGTTGCTAATTTCCAACTTCATTCCTTTATGGTCTGAGAAGCTGCATGGTATGATTCTAATTCTTTTGAATTTGCTGAGACTTACTTTATGTCCTAGTATGTGGTCAATCCTAGAGAAGGTTCCATGTACTGCTGAGAAGAATGTAAATACTTTCTGTGTAGGATGAAAAGTTCTGTAGATATCTGTTAGATCCATTTGGGCTATAGTGTCATTTAAATCTACTGTCTCCTTGTTGATCTTCTGTCCTTTTTATCTGTCTATTTCTGAGAGTGGGGTATTGAAGTCCCCCAGTACTATTGTATTGGGGTCTAAGTCTCCCTTTAAGTCCCTTAACAAATCTTTTAAATAAACCGGTGCCCTGTAATTAGGTGCATATGTATCTTCCTGTTGAATGGATCCCTTAATCATTATATAGTGCCCCTCATTGTCTCTCCTAACAGTTTTTGTGGTAAAGTTTATGTTGTCCAATATTAAGATGGCTACACCCACTCATTTTTCATTTCTGTTGGCATGGTATATCTTTTTCCAGCCTTTCACTTTCACTCTGTATGCATCTTTGTTGGAAAGATGTGTTTCTTGTAAGCAGCAAATAGATGGGTTTTGTTCCTTAACCCAATCAGCCAATCGGTGTCTTTTAACTGGACAGTTCAGGCCATTAACGTTCAATGTGACTATTGATAAGTGGTAACTTGCCCTGCCATTTGCCAAAGATATTTTCTAATATATGTTTTGAACTTCCTGTGATCTTTTGCTGTGAGGTTTCCTTTGTTTACCTTCTTTCATATTGATGACCGTGTTTCTGTGTTTCTGTGTGTAACACATCTTTAAGCATCTTCTGCGTGGCTGGATGAGTGGCAACAAATTCTTTCAATTTCTGTTTGCTGTGAAAGGTCTTTATTTCACCTTCATTCACAAATGAGAGCTTTTCAGGATATAATATTCTGGGCTGGCAGTTTTTCTCTCTTAGTACCTGGGCTATATCTCGCCATTCCCTCCTAGCTTGTAGGGTTTCTGATGAGAAGTCAGTTGTGAGTCTGATTAGAGATCCCCTGAGAGTAATCTGACGTTTTTCTCTTGCACATTTTAGGATCTTTTCTTTATGTTTCACTGCAGTGAGTTTAATTACAATGTGTCGTGGTGAGGATCTCTTTTGGTCCTGTTTATTAGGGGTTCTATGAGCTTCCTGTACTAGGCTGTCTCTGTCCTTCTCCAAACCTGGGAAATTTTCTGCTAGTATCTCACTAAAAAGGCCTTCTAATCCTGTCTCCCTCTCCATGCCTTCAGGAACTCCTAGAACCCGAATGTTGGGTTTTTTAATAGTATCCTGAAGATTCCCAGCAATATTTTTTAGATTTCTAATTTCCTCTTCTTTTCTTTGGTTTGACTGTATATTTTCCTGTTCTCTGTCTTCTAAGTCTGATATTCTCTCTTCTGCTTCACCCATTCTGTTTTTAAGGCTCTCTAATGTGTTTGTCATTTGATCTATTGAATTCTTCACTTCATTATGATTTCTCGTCACTATCACAGTTTCATGTTCTAGTAGTTGTTTCATTTCATTTTGATTTCTCCTTAATATTTCATTTTCACGAGAGAGATTTTCTATCTTGTCCATTAAGGATTTCTGTAGTTCAAGAATTTGTTTTTGAGAACTTCTTAATGTTCTTATCAATTTTTTGAGATCCTCTTCTTGCATTTCTACTATCTCATCATCTTCATAATCTTGAATTGGGGTGTCTATTTCATTTGGGGGCGTCATAGTGTCTTCCTTGTTCTTGTTTCCTTTGTTTCTGCATTTGTTGTTTGGCATATTGGAGATATTCTTTGGTTTCTTCAGTGTGGTGTTTTTTCTAGTTGTACTGTGACTCTAGATTAAGTGGACTGTCTGCTTTTGATGGATCCTTAGAGGCTGTGATGGGTGTGGCCAGAGAGCTTGTTTGGTTCTTCAGGGTTAAGGGTGTGCCAAAGTGACTCACCCAGATTGTTCTCTCTCTCTCTCTCTCTCTCTCTCGACTCAGTTGGGAAGTAATTCCACACAGATGAGTGGAATTGAGGGTAGTTGAGATATGAAATCTGGCCCCTGTGGGTATTCATCTGCTTACCCCTGGGACCACACAAAGAGTTTATGCAGCCCTCAGTGTGGTCTCAAATTTCTCTGCAGTCTCTCACCAGGTTGCCCATGTTACCAAGTTTGTGTACTCAGTGAGTTCTCTCACCCCCCACTCAGATTTTCACAGTCTCAGTTCGTTAGCTCCACACTTTCACTAGGTCTTAAACTCCTGTTTTTTCTCCCTACCAGAGTCAGGTTTTTCTGCTTGGCTAATGGCGGGCGCTGCTGTACATATGTAAAACGGCACCTGCTCTTTGTCTTGCTCAGCTTTGTAAGGTGAGTGGAGAGAGAGGCTAATGTCCATGCCGGTTCCCCTTATTTATTCATTTTTTTCTCTCCTCCAGTCAGCCTGGTGAACTTACCCCAGTGGGGCTTCAGGCCTCATTCCCTGTAGGCTCTTTCTGCCTTTCCCCGCCAATGTCTCAGGTTACCGAGGTTTTTGTCTCACCTCCCCTTCCAGCGCTGGCACACAGACTCTGCAGCTCGGCTTCTGCGACTCAGCTCCCGTAGCTCCTGCGGCTCGGCTTCCACATGGTGGGTGACCCTGCTTTCCCCGTAGGTCCTCTGTGTCACATCCACTAGATCCGGAAGAGTTTCCTCTGCAATTTTTTCCTGAGCCTTTTCCTGAGGCTACAGTAACTCCACTTTTATTAAACTATCTTTTCCCGGACTATCGGTGCATGCCCTCACTATTCTGCCATCTTGGCTCCGCCCCCAAAAAGTCTGATTTATTTATTTTCAACAAGTCAATATTCATTGATATAAATATGAGATGAATTTCACAGGCTTCTTATCATACCTCACAGCCCATAAAAATGATTTTGCATGTTTCAAACATCTCTACTTGATCATGCCATACTTCAATTATATTTTAGGTAATAGTGAACTAATTAATTAAATTAAAATACAATACTTTACAATCTCATTGTAGAGGGATCAATGAACTGGTCCTTAAAAATTGTGTTAAAGCCATCCAAATTCTGGAAACACAATCTTAGAACAATTACATAAAACTTTAGTGAGAACAAATGAGGCATCAATTAAGCAACAAGCTGATTTTTAAAATATCATTCAGAGTTGATTTACAAGGAGAAAACACACTGAGTGTCTTCTATGCCTGTGGATGGTCACAGGTTGGCTGTTCCAAATCTGAGCCAAATCTGTACATAGCTCTACATTGCTCGGTCTGTGTCCTCACTGCTCACTGCTTTGCTCCACTGGGGACCAGAGGACTGATGTCCTGGATCACATGGGAGTAGGAGATATTAGGTGGCCCTTTGGAAAAAGCTAATTATAATTCACCCAAGTGTTGCCTATTGTGCACAGTGAACTTTTTTTTCTCTTAGATCCTTGTGCTCTCAGAACTGCTAAAACATAGCTTATTTCTTATGGGAATTGATCTTCCTTGGATTAAAGGAAGCAACATTCTTATGGGAATTGATCTTCCTTGGATTAAAGGAAGCGACACTTTCACTGCTTTCTCTTGGTCTTGGTTCATCATCATGTAGGAATCAAGGTTTTCATGTACAAAGCTGGTGCTTTCATAGACGTTAGGATGCTCCTCTTGTATTTCTCAATGGTAAACTCCCTCTTCCCATTGATTTTTGCAAAACTGCATTTCATGTCTTGGGAATACTTCAGGCCAGCTCTGGAGAATGAAAGCTTTTAAAATATTCCTTGTTTTCTCTTTTAAGGAAATATTTGCATTAACATGATCAAGGAATTTCATCAAATTAACATTTGACCACACCCTTGGTCTCCATTTTTCTGATCTCTTCTCACTGCCCTTATCATCTAATCTATAAAAAAGCAGGCAGTGATCACTTTCAGTATAGGTTCAGAGATTGTAATTGACTGTCTTCATCACTCGTAACCTTTTTCCTTATGTGTTGAAGGTTCACACATTCCTAGACTTGCCTGAAGATGAACATTTCTTCAAAATGCCTCCAGCATTGTAGAAAGTTCACCTAAGATGACTTTAAGATGTGTTTTGCTTCAGTCATTGAAATTGGAGGACTTTTGATGGTCAAGTCTGTC
This sequence comes from Oryctolagus cuniculus, assembly GCF_964237555.1. Lineage (NCBI taxonomy): Eukaryota > Metazoa > Chordata > Mammalia > Lagomorpha > Leporidae > Oryctolagus > Oryctolagus cuniculus. The sequence goes on along the minus strand of NC_091447.1, from coordinate 2,846,894 downwards.
GCTCAAGACTGTCGTCACTACCACAAGAAATGAAAGTTTAGGAGACTTTTCTGTTGCTGGTTGAGAAAGTCTACTCCCCTAGTTAGAACATGGACCTGCTCCCATATTTTGAGTTTTGCCCTGCGTGGAGTTGGTATCCTCAGAGGGTTAGCCTCCACTGCAGTGACCTGAAAGCTTCATGTGTTTCTGTAATTAGTCTATTTTTTCTCACTGATTTTTCTTTTTATCTAGAAGCCTTTTATTTAAGGTATATAAGCTTCATGTATCTCATATATACAAATTTAGGAACATAGTGATCCCTACCCTCCTTCCCTCCTGCATTCCCACCCTTCTTCCTCCCTCTCCTCTTCCCATTCTTATTTTTTACCAAGATCTCTTTTCAATTAACTTTATACACATATGATTAACTCTACACTAAGTAGTTCAACAAACAGTATTTTTTAAAAAAAAAAAAACCTGTTCCTGAACAACCAAGACAAGGGCTGTTCAAAGTCATTGCATCTCAGAGTGTCTCACTGATTTTTATGATGGTTTTCAAGGCAGGCAGAAAATCTTTTGGCTAGCTCATTGCTTCTCAAAGCACATCATCACATTTCTGTATAAACAAGCACAGCAACACATGAATTTTCAAGAGAAATCAAAAGAGACTTAGACCTTTTGTCTCTAATTCAGACAGCAACATCACAGTGCCTGGAAGCTGCCACGGAATTAGCTTGAAAGACATTTTTATGTTTGTCGGAAGGCCCTCTTTCTTAGTTCTGGCTGCTGTAATGAAAGATCCTAGACTGGTGACTTACAAACACACACACTAAATTCTCAGGATCTGGAGTCTGGCCCATCTAAGTTATTGTGCTAGACTAAAGGACATTCTTCCTATTTTTTTCAAGATTTATTTTTATTCATTTATTCTAAATGCAAAGGGATAGATAGAGAGCTAGAGAAAGAGAGACAGATCTTCTATCCACTCGTTCAGTCTCCAAATGCTGACAATAACCAGGGCTGGGCCAGGCTGGCATCAGGGACCAAGAACTCCATCCTGGTCTCCCAAGTAAATGGCAGGGCCCCAGCACTGAATCCAGCTTCTGCTGCCTTCCCAGGTGCATTAGCAGGAAGCTGGACCAGAAGCAGAGTAGGCGAGACTTGAGCCGGAGCTCAGATGGGGAAGCAGGTGTTGCGAGGGATGGCTTAACCCACTGAGCCACAACGCCAGGCTCCCTCTTCATGTTTTTCAGAAGTCTGTCTCCTTACTGTGTCTTCACATGGTGTGTGTGTGTGGACAGAGAGAGAAAGAGAGAGATAGAGAGAGAGAGAGAGGACTCTGATCCCATTCCTGAGGGCTCTACACTCATGATCTAGTTGATCTTCCAAAGGACATACCTTTGAGTACCATGAAATGGGAGGTTTCAGCTTCAATTTATGAGTTTGTGATGGGGAGTGAGGGGCTGTTAGTTTGAGGGCTAGAGTCTGAATTAAAATCATCTGAGTGCAAATATAGATTTTTCTTTTTTAAAAAGAACATGTTCCTAATGTAGATACCTCCTTGCTCTCCCTTTTAATTGTGGTTTTAAAACATTAAACTTATCTCCTCTTTCCAGCTGGAATCATGGAGGGTGCCAAAGAGAAGAAGGTTCCTGCTGTGCCAGAAACCCTGAAGAAAAAGCAGAGGAATTTCTCAGAGCTGAAGATCAAGTGCCTGAGGAAGAAATTTGCCGAAAAGATGCTTTGAAAGGCAAGGAGGGGCCGGCGCCACAACTCAATAGGCTAATCCTCCACCTGTGGTGCCGGCACCCCGGGTTCTAGTCCCAGTTGGGGTGCCGGATTCTGTCTTGGTTACCCCTCTTCCAGGCCAGCTCTCTGCTGTGGCCCGGGAGTGCAGTGGAGGATGGCCCAAGTGCTTGGGCCCTGCACCCCATGGGAGACCAGGAGAAGCTCCTGGCTCCTAGCTTTGGATCAGCGCGGTGCGCCAGCCACAGCAGCCATTGGAAGGTGAACCAATGGCAAAGGAAGACGTTTCTCTCTGTCTCTCTCACTGTCCACTCTGCCTGTCAAAAAAAAAAAAAGGCAAGGAGGAAGCTTATCTATGAGAAAGTGAAGCACTATCACAAGGAATACAGACAGATGTACAGAACTGAAATTTGGATGGCGAGGATGGCAAGAAAAGCTGGCAACTTCCACCTACCTGCATAACCCAAGCTGGCATTTGTCATCAGAATCAGAGGTACCAATGGTGTGAGCCCCAAAGTCCGAAAAGTGCTGCAGCTTCTTTGCCTTTGCCAGATCTTACGGCACCTTTGTTAAGCTCAACAAGGCCTCGATTGACATGCTGAGGATTGTGGAACCGTATATTGTGTGGGGGTACCCAAATTTGAAGTCAGTAAATGAACTAATTTACAAACGTGGCTATGGGAAAATCAATAAGAACTGAATTGCTTTGCCAGAAAACACTCTGATTGCCTGTTCTCTTGGTAAATACAATATCACCTGCGTGGATGATCTGATGCACGAGATCTATACTGTTGGGAAATGCTTCAAGGAAGCGAATAACTTCTGTGGCCCTTCAAGTTATCTTCTGCCCATGGTGGGATGAAGAAAAAGACCACCCATTTTGTAGAGGGTGGGGATGCTGGCAACAGGGAAGACCAGATCAATAGACTTATTAGAAGGATGAACTAAGGTGTCTCCTATGGTATTTTTGTAATCTGGTCAGATAATAAACGCCGACTACAGTCAAATTGAAATAAACTCTTGTATTGGTGACTTTGTCAGCCTGCCTTTCTCTTCCCTTAACCATTGTGGCAAATCACGGTGTGTGGTAGAATTAAACTAGCAGCCCCTCACATGCAAAACCAGGGTACACTTTATATTGTGTGAAAAACCTTGAGTTTTTTGTCTGTTAAAAAATCTTAATTAAAAAAAAAAACATTAAACTTACCAATTTGACCATTTTTAAGCATACAGTTCAGTAATATTAATTATATTCACATTGTTTTACAAAAGTATTTAGAAATTTTGATCTTACAAAACTGGAGCTCTAAACCCAATGAATCTCTACTCCTTCATCCATTCTCCTGGCTCTTGGCAACTACTTTCTATGTCTTTTTCCATGATTTTGACTACTTTAGCTACTTCACACTAGTGGACACTCATTCTCTCAGTCATATGGTGTTTGTCCTTTTGTGGCTGGATTCTTAGACTTATCATAATATCCTTGCTGCTCATACTTCCTTCCATGTAAAGCTTCATATTTCACTGTATGAGGGTACAAAAAGTTCATGGAAAATGGAATCAAAGCATGTTGTTCTGGTGCCCAAACAATTTAAAATTCATACATAGGATTTTTTTTCATAATATGCATTTCCATGAATTTTTTGAAGACCATTTATGTGTACACACCACATTTTCTTTATCTGTGTGTCTGTCGATGAATCTTTGAGTTCTTCCACTTCTTGGGTACTGTGAATAATGCTGCAATGAACACGAATGTGCAAATATCTCTTGGAGAACCAACTTTGAATTATTTTAGATACAATAATTTGATTTTCAATTTTTTGAGAAACTTCCTTATTTTCCTTACTTCCAGCCCTTTTAAAACAAGAATGTAATAAGCGATTTTTATTCTTATTTTTATTTATTTATTGATTTATTTTTAGATTTATTTATTTACTTGAAAATGAGAGTTACACAGAGAGAGGAGAGGCAGAGAGAGAAAGAGAGAGAGAGAGGTCTTGCATCTGCTGGTTTACTCCCCAATTGGCCACAAGGGCTGGAGCTGTGCCAATCTGAAGGCAGGAGTCAGGAGCTTCTTCCGGGTCTCCCATGTGGGTGCAGAGGCCCAAAGACTTGGGCCATCTTCTACTGCTTTCCCAGGCCATAGCAGAGAGCTGGATTGGAAGTGGAGCAGCCGGGTCTTGAACTGGTGCCCATATGGATGCTGGAGCTTCAGGCCAGGGCATTAACCTGCTGTACCACAGCTCCGGCCCCTATTCTTATTTTTAAAATTTATTTTTTATTTGTTTGAAAACCAGAGGGGGAGAGAGAGATAAAGACAGATAGAGGTCTTCTTTCCACTGGTTCACTCCCAAAATGCCTGCAACAGCCAAGGGTGGACCAATCAAGGCCAGGAACTCAGTCTCCCATGTGGATGGCAGGGACCCAAGTAGCTAAGCCACCACTGCTGCCTCCCAGGACATTAGCAGAAATCAAGAATGAAAGGTGAAGCTAGGACTCAAATCCAGGCACTCTGAGATGGAATATGAGCATTCTAACTGGCATCTTAACTGCTACACAAAATGCAATCTCTTCATTATTCTTTTTGTCTCATACTATCATAATAGAAAAGTGACGATTTTTGTAAGATTTATCATTTACCTTTTACTTAACTAGCAATAATGGAACAATTTAAGTTTCAATGTCTATTATCCATGCCAATACTGCTTTTAGTTACTAATTTCCAAAGAAGCATAGAAAAATACATGCAATTATTAACTGATAACTTGTTCTTAATTATTTTCAATATTTAATTCATGAATTATATTTGAGATGCTTTTAAGGAATTGGAATAATTACTATAAATAATTTAAAACTTTGAAATGAATATTTTTTTCCTCAGGTATATGCTTTTATTTTACTTGGTTATAAGTAACACAATATTTTGAAGGAAAATGTTTTATTTTTATACTTTTTTACTTATATTTCTTTGAGAATTTAATAGGGGAATTAAATTATTATTGTTGAGCATTTTGTCACTATGGTTTAAGATCTACTTCTTTTTATTAATTGATTCCCAATTTGGGGATGAAACTATTTTACTTTAATAATTTAGCTATTTATAAATGACCAGATATATCAAAGTCATAGCATGTACAGACAATCTAGTATAGACAGTAAAGACAAAATTTTCATCCAAATGATCCTTGATTCTGTTCTTTTTTCTCTTTCTCTGATCTTCCAAACAAGATTAATAATAAGAAGCCCAAAGGGACATCTTATAGGAGACGTCTGGGTTTTCATTTGGAACTAGCATATCCAATCACCTCTGTATTTCTCTTTATATGAGGGGTGTTTGCTTAAAAATGGAAGGATAACCACTAAGGAAATAGAAATCTATTGCTCCTAAGCTAGGAGGGGACTCATTGGGACCTAAGAAAAGGACACTATAGTCATACGGATTTCCCAGAAATACAGAAACCTCAATAAGTTATTACAAAATTGAAAGCGTGAAAGGGGACACAGAGTTTTGTTTGAAGAAGACTCATGAAATTTTCAAATGGCTTTGGAAACCCCCCAAAATCTAAGAATCTGAAGGTAACTACACAAATTATCCTTTGACCATCAAATGCTAAACAATATCTGACTATCCTAAACTATTGCTTTTAAAATTATTAATTAGGGAATAATTATTTGTCTTTCCTTCATTTTCTTTTTTACTGTTAATCTGTCTTTGTGGTCAGTGGAGGCACTGAGAGATGCCAGGCAGAGTGGGAGGTGGGAGGGGGAGCTGGACAGGTTTTTTTTTTTTTTTTTTTAATCAGCCTGTCCCAACCCTGTTGAATAAACAAGTGAGTGAAATGAAATTCATTTGCTTGATATGGAAACACAATTTGAAAGCAAGTCTATTTTTCTTCTCCTTTTATGAGATGACACTGCTAGGCCCATTTATCTAGGAATTTAAGATGGCAATTAATGTTGATGGTAGTTGAACGTAAAGAACCATTAGTTATACACTGCACACCCACCTTCCCACAAAACATTTTGAGCTGTACTCTGCTTCACTTGCATAACTTGAAACCAATCAGGAGCTCTGTCTTTATTATGCCACTGATTTCCAATGGCTTTTATTGTCCTTTTCCTATGGAAAAGCAAAGCTGGATTGCTCCAGGCAGGATTGATTTAGGGTATCCTTTTCCTCTTTTGCCTCCTCTTGTTGTGCATCCCCTATGCTGGGCAGATCTTGTGAGTCTGCAGTTGGCTTGAACCTGATGGAGGTTGGCAAGGCCAACACCTGCAGAGCCCCTGTGGTGTCCCAGCTCAAAGACATCAGGCCACAGAATTCTCTGGTACTCTGGGTAGGGTTCAAGTCATGGAATGAGGCCCGTTCCACATTATGAAGAGCACTCTGCTTCTCTTAGTTTCATCCCAAACACCCTCCCGGAAATGTTCCGAATCATGCTTGGCCCAATCCTGGGGTATCCCCCTGGCCCGATTCAGGTTGATACATATGGTTAATCACATTCACATTTCAAGGGTTCTGTTTTATTTCCTGGTAAAATCTTTCTCCCACACACAGCATAGTACTTTGCATAGAGAAGAATAAATATTATTGAATGTTTACTGAATAAGAAGAATGAGTTGGGCTAAAACTGGAGTGTTTCTCCCTGCATATTTGAGCACACCTAATATATAAAAATGAAAACCAGCCCAGATATAGGATGGGGATGTGGAGGAAAAGAGGTGATTGGAGGCAGGCACCAGCTCTACAGACGCAGGCGCTCAAGGCAACACTGCCTTAATGGCAGGGAGAGTCCTTTTAATAATTTTTTTGAGATAGTATATTTTTAATTTATATCACGCTCAAAGGCTTATGCTCCACTACATAAAGAGTTCAACAAACAAAAAGTAGAGACTGTAGCTCAGCAAGAAAATAGGCAAGGGCTATAAACAAAATCAAATGAAAAAGTTGTTCAACTTCACTCATATAAAGGTAATTTTAAAATACTTACAAAATCACTAAACTATAGCAGTATATAATCTTAGCAATTTGTTTGACAAAAATTTAAAACCAGTATTAACAAAACATTGAATTTGTAGAGACTTGTACTGACAGGCATTTTCTTTATTTTTTATTTTTTTATTTTTTTTTTAATTTTAGCTCCCACATATAAAGGAGAACACACCTTATTTGTCTTTCTGCATCCACCTTATTTAACTTAACATGATGTCCTCCAGTTGCAACAAATTTGTTGCAAATGATAAAATTTCATTCTTTTTTTTTTTTTTTTTTTTTTTTTTTGACAGGCTGAGTGGACAGTGAGAGAGAGAGACAGAGAGAAAGGTCTTTCTTTGCCGTCGGTTCACCCTCCAATGGCTGCTGTGGCCGGTATGCTGCGGCCAGCACATTGCACTGATCCGAAGGCACAAGCAGGCGCTTCTCCTGGTCTCCCATGGGGTGCAGGGCCCAAGCACTTGGGCCATCCTCCACTGCACTCCCGGGCCACAGCAGAGAGCTGGCCTGGAAGAGGGGCAACCAGGACAGAATCCGGCTCCCTGACCGGGACTAGAACCCGGTGTGCCGGCACCGCAAGGTGGAAGATTAGCCTATTGAGCCATGGCGCTGGCTGAAATTTCATTCTTTTTTATAGCTGAATACTATTCCATTGTATATATGTGTGTGTGTTTATATATGTGTATATGCATACACACACACACACATATATATATATATATATATATCACATTTTCTTTATCCATACTTCTCATGATGGACACCTTGGTTGACTCCAGATTTTGGCTATTGTGAGCAGTGCTGCTGTAAGTGGTGCAGCTATCTCTTTGATACAGTGTGTTCCTATCTTTTGGGTGTATACCTAATAGTGGGATTGCTGAATCATATGGAAAGTATATTTCTAGTTTTTAAAGAAATCTTCATACTGTCTTCCACAGTGGATGTGCTAATTTACATTCCCTGCAACAGTGTATAAGTGTTCCCCTTTTTCCATATCCTCGCCAGCATTAGTTGTCTCCATCTTTTGGATAATAGCTATTCTGACAGGGGTGAAGTGATATGTCACTGTAGTTTCAATTTGCATTTCCATTATGGTTAGTGATATTGACCATTTAAAAATATATTTGTTGGGGGCCAGCACTGTGGCTCAGCAGGTCCTGCAGAGCCGGCATCTCATAAGGGCTCTGGCTCATGTCCTGGCTGTTCCACTTCTAATCCAGCTCCTGGCTAATGTGCCTGGGATGGCCGCAGAGGATGGCCTATGTCTTTGGGCCCTTGCATCCACATGGGAGACCCATTAAGAATTTCCAGGCTCCTGGCTTCAGTCTGGCCCAGTACTGGCATTGTGGCCATTAGAGAGTAAACCAGCAATGCAAGATCTCTCTCTCTCTCTCTCTGTCTCCCCTTCTCACTGTAACTCAGACCTTCAGATAAATAAATAAGCAAATAAACCTAAAAATATATTTGTTGGCCATTTGTATTTCCTTTTTTGAGAGCTGTCTATTCAGGTCTTTTGCCCATTTCTTGACTGAATTGGTTTTGTTGTTATTGTTGAGTTTGTTGAGTTGTTGATATGTTCTGGATATTAATCCTTTGTTGGATAAGTAACTTGCAAATATTTTTCTCATTCTGTTAGATGTCTCTACTGAATGTTTCCTTTGCTGTGCAGAACCTTATGAGATTGATATAATCCCATTCATCTAGTTTCACTTTTGTTTCCTGAGTTTTGGGGTCTTAGCTAAAATGTCATCACCTACACCAGTGTCTTGAATTACTTCCCCTACACTTTCTTTTAGCAATTTCGTAGTCTCAGATCTCTAATGTAGATTTTTTCTCCATTTTAAGGTGATTTCCAAATATGGTGAGAGGTATACATCTAATTTTATTCTTCTACATACATACATCAAGTTTTACCAGCACCATTTATTGAAGAAAGGATCATTTCTCCAGTCTATGGTCTGGGAACTTATGTCAAATATTAGTTGGCTGTACGTACATAGATTAATCTCGGAGCTCTCTGTTCTGTTTCATTGATCTATGAGTCATTTTTATGCCAGTACTTTGCTGTTTTAATTACCATAGCTTTGTAGTATGCTTTGATGTCAGGTATTGTGACACTTCCAGCTTGATTTTTCTTGCTCAGGTTCGCTTTGGCTATTCTAGGTCTTCAGTGATTCCATGAATTTTAGGATTGTTTTTATAATTTATAAAGAATGCCATTGACATTTTGATAGGGACTATATTGAATCTGTAGATTGCTTTGGGTAGTATAGACATTTTAATGATTTTAATTCTTCCAACATATGAGCAAGGAATTTCTTTCCATTTTTTTGTGTGTCCTTGACGATTTCTTTCATCAGTGTTGTATAATTTTCATTATAAATATCTTTTACTTCTTTGGTTATATTTATTTCTAACATTTGATTTTTTGTCTGTTGCTACTGTAAATGGGATTTCTTTCTTTAATATTCTTTGGTGAGTTCATTATTGGCGTATAAGAAAGCCACTGTTTTTTGTATGTTGATTTTGTAATCTGCAACTTTATTGAATTGGCTGTCATTTCTAAAAGTTTGTTGGTGGTGTGTTCGTGTTTTTTCATATACAATATCATGTCATCTGCAAACATGAATATTTTCAGTGTCCATTCAAGTCCTGGCTGCTCCACTTCCAATGCAGCTCCTTGCTAATGTGCCTGGGAAAGCAGCAGGAGATGGCCCCAGGGCTTGGGGGATCTGGATGGAGTTCCTTGCTCCTGGCTTTAGCTTGGCCCAGCCCTGTCTGTTGTGGCCATTTGGAGAGTGAATCAACAGAGGAGATTCTTAAGTCCTCTGGTGAGGCTGGGATCTCCTAAAGGTAGAACTCAAGTTACTAGTTCCCCTGCATCTCAGAAATGCTCTCTTTCCTTCATATTCCCTGGCTACATCGCAGTGTCATAACACAAAGTGTAAGCATTTTACATTCAGTTCTGTAATGCAGCCTTACTCCTTCCTGTATCTCTCAGAAGGGATTAGAACTTTTCCTCTCCCTCTCTTTTCCTTTGATGAGTTATTTTAAAATTAGTAGATATGCTAGGCAGTTGTCTTCTCTATTTTTCTTTAATTCTTACTTTTATCTTAACCATGTCCCTCAAGGATACAGATGCTAGTAAAAGAGTTTTAAGTAAGTCAAAGTATTGATTGTGATTAAGAGTGCCAGCAGAGGCCACCAGGTGCCCAGCAGGTGCACAGTTACCAGAGTAGGCAGACTCTGGGCAGGCTGGACCTCGGGGGAGTCATAAACTTCGGTACATCGTGAGCATGGGCACCTTGCAGTGACTCAGTACTTTGGGTTCCTGACCTGATGACCCTCAGGCTCTGACACTATTAGAACGGCTCTCTCAGTGGGGTTTTCTTCACAAAACTCCATTTTTCAAGAGTTTGAGGAACAAGTCACCTTAATCAGAATTTACTACAGGATTCTAAAAATTGCAAGGCCATTCTTTCTCAATTCAGTCTGCATGTTGATCCCGTTCATATCTACTTTGCCTTAGTAGTGAATAAAGTACTTGCTACTTAAAACATATTTATTTATGCAGCCTGCCATCATCAGTGGGAAGCACTGTAGCTCATTTTCATAAGTTCTTGTATTAAGTTGACAGAAGAACATTCAGAAGAGCTAAATATGCATTCTTTCTGCCAAGACACTCAAATTTAGAGCAACTCCTCTTCTACAAACACAATAATTAATTCAAATTAAGCCCTTGGCAACTCTTGCTAACTAGACTCTACCACATGCAAAGTTGTTTTTGTATATTCTAAAGAGGCTGAGATAGAAAATAAAGATGAATTATATTTTATAATAAGCTATCTTATTTCATTTATTTACATATTTATTTTAAAATATTTATTTATTTATTTGAAAGTCAGAGTTACACAGAGAGAGGAGAGGCAGAGAGAGAGAGGTCTTCCTTCCGATAGTTCACTCCCCAGTTGACTGCAACTGCCAGAGCTATGCCAATCCAAAGCCAGGAGCCAGGAGCTTCTTCTGGGTCATCCCATGCAGACACAGGGGCCCAAGGACTTGGGCCATCCTCTACTGCTTTCCCAGGCCATAGCAGAGAGCTGAATGGGAAGTGAAGCAGCTGGGTCTCGAACTGGCGCCCATATGGGATGCTGGCGCTTTAGGCCAGGGTATTAACCCACTGCACCACAGCGCCAGCCCCTCATTTATTTATTTTAAAAGTATTTATTTGAGCCCAGCACCGCAGCTCACTTGGCTAATCCTCTGCCTGCGGGGCCAGCACCCCAGGTTCTAGTCCTGTTTGGGGCACCAGATTCTGTCCCGGTTGCTCCTCTTCCAGTCAAGCTCTCTGCTGTGGCCTGGGGAAGGCAGTGGAGGACGGCCCAAGTACTTGGGCCCTACACCCGCATGGGAGACCAGGAGGAAGAACCTGGCTCCTGGCTTCAGATTGGTGCAGCGCGCCAGCCGTAGTGGCCATTTAGGGGGGTGAACCAATGCAAGGAAGACCTTTCTCTCTGTCTCTCTCTCACTGTCTAACTCTGCCTTCAAAAAAATGTATTTATTTGAAAGGCAGAGTTACAGAGACAGAGGGCAAGAAATGAGAGAGAGAGAAAAGAGAGAGAGTTATCTACTATTTGCTGGTTCATTTCCCAAATGGCCATAATGACCAGGCCAAAGTCAGAAGCTTCATCCAGGTCTCCCATGTGGGTACAGGGGCCTGAGAATTTGGGCTATATTCCAGGAGCATTAGCAGGAGCTGAATCAGAACTAGAGCAGCTGGGATATGAACTGGATCCCATATGGGATGATGACTTTGCAGGAGGTAGATTATCACACTACACACAATGCCAGTTAGAATAAGCTATCTTAAAGTTATAAAACTTTATTGGTAGTTTTTCTATGTACAATTCTTAAATATATACATAAATTAACTTTTATAAGTGACAGATCCAATCTGTGTATCAATATCAATGCAGAGTATCTCCACTACATTAAGAGGTTCCTTCTTCACTCATGTCAGCACCGTAATTATAACTTATATCATCATGAAATAATTCATCCTATTCTTGAAATTCATATAAATGAAATCATATATTTTTTGTGCTTTTAAGTCTCATTTTTGGCTGAATGATAGGTCTCCAAAGCTTAGTTAAATTGTATGTAGAAATAGATGGTTTTTCATTAAGGTGCTACATGAATATTTCATAATTTATTCATTTTATTTCTTTATCAAAAAGATTTATCTATTTATTTATTTGAAACAAATAAATAAATTTATTTAAAGAGAGAGAGCGAGCTCTTCTATCACTCCCCAAATGGATGCAACAGCTAGGGCTAGGTGAGGTTGAAGTCAGGAGCCAGGAACTCCCTACTGCTCTCCTGTGTGGGTGGCAGGAACTCAAACACTGAGGACATCATCACCTGCTTCCAGGCACCTTAGCAGGAAGCTGGGCTAGAAGTGCAGAGCAGGACTTGAACTTACTCTGATGTAGGAGGCAGGCAACGCAAGAGGAGGGTTTACCCTATGTGCCACAAAGCTCATCACAATACATGTTATTAAGATCAGAACCTGTTGATTTCAGACACAAAGAGTTCTTATCACTAAATGTATTCACATAGAAACAGGTGACAATTTGCAGAAAATAAGAAGGAATTTTGGTATTTAGTTTTTTGGAATTTTGGTACATTAGACTAGTTGTAGCACAAGTTTCTTTTAAATTCTAAGCTACTTTAATTTAAAAAGATGGTAAGAATTCTTCAAGGCACAAATGTGCTGATCATGTGCCTCTTAAAAATGCCTTGGTGTTCATTAGCTCACTTGATCTTAACTGTGGACAGTAAACTATGAACATTTTATAACTATTTTATTGACAAAGAAAGTAGAGCTCTGAACTGGTTCCATCTCATTTGTCTCTAAAATAGCAAAGCCAAATTTAGGACATAGATTCCCTGGCATAGGTCTTAGTTTATATTTACCATATTTTAGGGGCTGGAATTTGTAATCCCAGAGAACAGGGGTAGCAAGTAGAATCTGGACAAAAGTGCATGGATTTGCTCAGATGCACCTGTGTGTGTATGTGCCTATTGGATCACATGTTTATTTATACATGAGGAGTCCTCACAATGTTCATGGAAGGTGCATACTACAAAAAAATAAGCTTGGAGTCAAGGAAAGATTTTTTGCATCAAAATAAACTCATCTGTTAATTTTATTTTTCTATGAAACTTTTGAATGACCCTCATAGACTCATACATTTGAATATTCATATATCTATATTAATTCATAGAATTTATAGAAGATGAAACAAAGTGTTGAGATAGAGTCATATGCAGAACATAATGTAGGGTAAAAATTAAACTGTCAGCTATGACAAGGCTTGAATTCATGTCTCAGAAGTTTGGAGAGAATGAGACTGGTAAAGAAAAAAAAAAAGACAAGGGACGTCTTGATTAAAAAAAAATCATAGAAGATTAAAAAAAAATCATATTGTTAACTGAGTTACATATTCTGAGCACCCCCACTGTCTGTGTGTTGTGGCTAAAGGTAAGGAGGAAAGTGAAGTTTGTGAATTTACGAAATTCTTGGTACACATATTTCATTTGCTGCTACAGAGAAAATTAACATCAGCAATTTGTGTTCAAAAATAAAAAAATAAATAAGGGGAAAATGTAAAGAAAACATAGCCTTTCGTTATTTAGCTAAACTATTATTTTTATGCAGATGTTTAGATCAGTTGCTGTAAATAAAGAATTCCCAAATTTTAAGAAGGATCTTGGTAATGTAAGGAAATTATTATTCAAGTACAAAGCCCAGTTTTTCCCCAAGAAACTCTTTGTGATGTCTGTCCGTCATGAAACCAGATGGAAAATCCTGTCCCTGTTTCATTGTCTTCAGCATGGCTGCTTTTCATCCCTTGCCAAGCCCTGGCCACCTGTGGCTCTGCCTTGGCAGCTCTGTGTGTAACAGACCAGGAGTGATGTTCGCAGGAAGGGCCTCCTGAAACCCGACTGAAAAGCAAATAACTCACATGACCAAGGTTCTGATAATAAGGATCTTCTGAATACATAATTTGATGTGTTTTGCTTTGAGCAGACACACTATCCAGTGCTTTTGTTGGCATCACCAACAAAGACTTTTGCACACAATTAGTTGCAAGCTGTTTGATTTTCCACACAGGAAACCCAGCACAGAACAGCCAGTCCCCTAAAGATATATCTCCTTTTTTCCCCTATTGTTTCCATGCTATTCAATTTCAGCCACTAACACTTTAATGGACCAGTAACTGGATTTGGCATCCCTCAGGGGTATAACACTCAGTACCAGGGCTCTACTCAAATTCAGTTCAAGGATCTTTTCTAATTAGTGGCGGTGCCAAGATGTGCCTAGATGACTGCCATAATAATTTGGCCAGAGAGCAATAAACAGATATGCAATACACCGATGGGAAGCAATACATGGATAAGATGCATAACTGGCTAGGTCTTCTAGAATATTCTAAATGATTTCTGATTTTTATCTATTGTTGCTAAAATATGTTTTTATCTTTTACAGTAATTTATCCTGTAGTTTGAATTTATTTGCTAAATGAGGCCTGACTTTCTTTAAAGATTTATTATTTACTTGAGATGCAGAGTTATAAGCAGAGAGAGGCAGAAACAGGTTTAATTCTACTAATCATCTATTTGGCATTTATGGGACTCCCCCAAGTCCACACTGTGGGCAGCAAACAGGGAGAGCAGAGAGAGCCTTCCTCCAACTGGGTGGAGGGAGACAGCAGAGAGAAAGAAGAGGAAGGAGATGGGGGAAGACTGAGGGAAGTAAGGGTGAGGAAGGAGGTGGGGGAGAGTGAAAATAATAAAATATAGCATATTTTATAGGTAATATCATGTTTTGAATCAACTCTTACACAGCCATTTCCTTTCAGATAGATACTCTTGGGAGAATGTATCCTTTCAACTGGTGCTTAGTTGTTTTATTGTATAACTGCCTGCTACTAACCCAGTACTATGACTTCTCTTAGAAATAGTGCCAACTTATTTTTTTAATTATTTATTTATTCACTTATTTAAAAGAGAGAGAGACAGAGAGACCTCCCATCCACTGGTTCCTTCCCCCAAATGGCCATAATTGTCAGGGTTGTACCAGGCTGAAGCCAGTGGCCAGAACTCCATCTGGATCTCCTGCATATGTAGCAGGGGTCTAACCACTTAGGCCACCTTCTGCTGCTTTTCAGGCTTACTAGAAGGCAAGCAGATACAAAGCCGAGTAGCTAGGATTTGAACCAGCAGCCCCCGTACAGGGTGGCATCACTAGTAGTAGCTTAATCCACTGAGCCTAAAGGCTGGCCCTTGAATCATCACTGTTTACTTTAGAACGCTGTTCTCCAGTTCACTCTTTCAAGCTATTTCCAAAAATTATCTTCCACATTGATGGACTTAGTGATATCTTCAGGGTTGCAGCCCTCGAGATCATCATTGACACAAGAAAAAGTAGTAAAACAGGTTTTTGTTTATTTTAAAATACTTTCTCACAATCTCCGGAGAGGTGGTTGAGACATGAGTAAAATCATGTGAAAGTGGCATATGAGGTAAGTCAGCAGGTCTTGCTGGCATGTTGACTCTGAGTTTGCTTCAGGAAATCTCTCATACGGATCATTTTCTCAGTCTATTCTCCCTTGATGTCCGATGATGACATTGGACAAGTTCTCTCTATGTTCCTTCAGTTCAGTGGAGGTAAGTTCAGGGAGGTAAATGCCAATCACTACTTGAAAGGAAAGTGCCTCGAGATGTGGGAACTTCAATATCCCTTGTAGTTTCCATATAGCAAATAGTGAGACAGAGAACATTTCACAGAAATCATGGCAAGATGAGCTTTTTGAAAAACATCTGTTTATTTATTTAGAAGATAAATCAACAGAGAAGGAGAACACACATGCACACACACAGAGAGAATCTTCCATCTGCTGGTTCAATCCCCAGATGCCCATAGCAGCTGGGACTGGGGCAGTGTGAAGCCAAAAGCCAGGAACTCTGTCTTGGTGTCCCACATGGGTGGCATGGGCCCAAACACTTGAGTCATCATCTGCTGTCTTCTTAGGCACGTTAGTTGGGATCTGGATCAGAATCAGAGCAGCTAGGACTCAAACTGGCACCTTAGTGCCAATGCTGGCATTGCAAATGTCAGCTTAATAGGCCGCACCACAACATTGGCCCTGAGGTGAGCTTTTATCATCAAGAAATACCTTCCTTAAAGTGTAAGTATTGCAGGGCATGCGCCGTGGCTCACTTGATTAATTCTCTGCCTGCGGCACCAGCATCCCATATGGGCGCCAGTTCTAGTCCCAGCTGCTCCTCTTCCAGTCCAGCTCTTGGGATGGCCCAAGTGCTTGGGCCTCTGCACCTGCATGGGAGATCGGGAGGAGGCACCTGGCTCCTGGCTTTGGATCGGCACAGTTCCAGCTAGAGCGGATTTGGGGGGTGAACCAACGGAAGAAGACCTTTCTCTTTGTCTCTCTCTCACTGTCTATAACTCTAGCTGTCAAATAAATTAAAAAGAAAAGCACAAGTATTGTGATAGTAATGGGGCACTTCAATACTCCACTTTCAGCAATGGACAGATGAATCAAACAGTAAATCAGCAAAGAATCAAAAGAGTTATTTGGCACTATATACCAAATGGACCTAATGGATAGCTACAGAACTTTTCATCCTACAGATGCAGAATATGCATTCTTCTCACCAGCGCATGGAACTTTTTCTAGGATAAATCACATACTAGGCCATAAAACAAGTATCAGCAAATTCAAAAACATACAAATCATACTATGAATTGTCTCTGACCACAATGAATGAAGCTGGAAATCAACAACTCAGGAATCTCTAGAACCTATGTAAATACATGGAGACTGAATAACATACTCCTGAATGAATAGTGGGTCATTGGAGAAATCAAAAGATTTATGGAAAAAATGAAGACAATGATACAGCATATCAAAACTTACGGGATACAGCAAAAGCACCGTTTAGAGGAAAGTTTATAGCAATTGATGCCTACATCAAGAAATTGGAAATAAATAAGATATCAATGCATCTCAAGGACCTATAAAAAAAACAGCAAACCAAACCCAAAACTAGTAGGAGAAAAGAAATAATTAAAATTAGAGAATAAATAAACAAGTAAAACAAAAAAGTATAAAAGATCAGCGAAATGAAAGCTGTTTTTTAAAAAAAATAAACAAAATTGGGGGTGGTCCTGTGGCATAGTGGGCAGAGCAGACACCTGCAGTGCTGGCATCCCATTTAGTGCCAGTTCATGTCCAGGCTGCTCCACTTCTGATGCAGTTCTCTGCTATGGCCTGGGAAAGCAGTAGAAGATGGCCCAAGTCCTTATACCCCTGCACCCATGTAGGAGACCTGGAAGAAACTCCTGGCTCCTGGCTTTGGATTGCTGCAGCTCCAGCTGTTGCAGTCAATTGGGGAGTGAACCAGTGGATGGAAGACATCTTTTTCTTTTTCTCTCTCTCTGTCTCTCCTTCTCTCTCTGTGTAACTCTTTCAAATAAATTTTAAAAATTGGCCCAACTAACCAAAAAAATAAAAAATGAGAGAGATCTAAATAAATAAAATTAGAGATGAAAAAAGAAATTTAACAACAGACACCATAGAAATAAGATGAATCATCCAAAATTACTAAAAAACAGTTGTATGCAACAAATCGGGAAACCTAGAAGATATGCATAGATTCCTGGACACATGCAACCTATCTAAATTGAGCCATGAAGTCAAAATTGACAAACTGGATTATATCAAATTGAGAAGCTTCTGTACTGCAAAAGAAACACTCAGGAAAGTGAAGATGCAACAAACAGAATGAGAGTAATTATTTGCAAACTATGCAACTGATAAGAGGATAAATAACCAGAATATATAAAGAGATCAGGAAACTCAACAACAGCAAAATAAACAACCCAGTTAAGAAATGGGGAAAGGAGTTAAACAGGCAGTTTTCAAAAGAGGAAATCCAAATGGCCAACAGACACATGAAAAAATGCTCAGGGTCACTAACCATCAGGGAAATGCCAATCAAAACCATAATGATGTTTCACCTCAACCCAGTTAGAATGGCTTTCATACAGAAATTAACAAACAACAAATGCTGGCGAGAATGTGGAGGAAAAAATACCCTAATCCACTGTTGGTGGGTTGTAAACTGATGCAGCCACTGTGGAAGACAGTATGGAGATACCTCAGAAATCTGAATATCAACCTACCATATGACCCAGCCATCCCACCCCTGGAAATAAAGGAAATGAAATCAGCATATGAAAGAGTTGTCTGTATGCCCATGCTTATTGCAGCTCAATTCATATCATATCATAGCTAAGATATGGAATCAACCCAAGTGCTTGTCAACTGAAGGCTTGATAAAGAAATTATGGGATATGTACACCATGGAATACTACACAGCAGTAAAAAAAACCCTTTGCATTGGTGGTTCAAGGCTGAAGGGAAACAATGATACAGAAATTTTTAGAGGGACCAAGAAAGAAAAGTAGACTTGACATCTTCTCTCATTGTCTTGTGACAGGACAAAGACTGGGATGGTTATGCAAAGTGCAGAGTGGAGCTCTGTAGGGTGTGATACTCTGTCTCTTCAATCCGCAAGGAGCCCAGTGGACTCAAATAATGAAAATTTTAAATTGCAGACCTGCACGCTATGTAAAGCTAATAATAGAGTTTACAGCACACTTTTATGTTCTAAAGTATATAGGAAAGCAGAAACACCAAAGCTAAAGTGGTCATTTGTGATGCAATCAGATTAATTAACTGGGAAGTTTGTGGAAATATATACAGACAGAAAGGTCACTTAGGATATCCTGGTGTCACAGAGGGTTAAACCACCACCTTTGATGCTGGCATCCCATATGGATGCTGGTTTGAGTCCCAGATGCTCTACCTCTGATACAGCTCCCTACTAATGTGCCTGAGAAAGCAGCAGAAGATAGCCCAACTACTTAGGTCCCTGCACCTATGTGAAAGACTTGAATGTTGGAGTTCCAGGCTACTGGCTTCAGCCTGGCTTGGTCCCAGCCATTGCTGCCATTTGGGAAGTGAACTGGTGGATGGAAGATTCTCTCTCTCTCTCTGTCTCTCTGTCTCTCTGTCTCTCTCTTTCTCTCTCTCTCTTCTCTTCTCTCCCTCTCTCCCTCTCCTCTCTCTCCTCTCTCTCTCTCTCTCTCTCTCTAACTCTGCCATTAAAATAAATAGATAAATCTTTTAAAAGAGATACATCGGCAAGTATATGAAGCAGATGGTAGAATAAAAACATATTCTGTCACTAGACTGTTGATTCTACTTATAGAATTCAACCAGCAAATGGTGACTAATGGTTCTGTTGCTAACTAACCTTCATTATTTTCAGAAACTGCTAAGAGGTAACTTTTCAGAACTTCTGTGTGTACCCAGACTAAATGTTCTATAGCTCACTTTGAAATGGATTAGCTGTGAGAATCACTGCAAAGTCCTGATCTCCCAGGAAGTTGTAGCAATGACTATCCTGATGACATATTTGGCTTCCCCAAAAATGTAAATAGCATAAGTAACTGGTCATTTTTCTCCTATTTACAAGTCTTTTTTTGCAAACCATTTTCTCCTATCCAACTCTTTATCAGCAACTAGTACTGGTACAGAAGTTAAACCACTTCTGGAAAGGAGGCCATATAGTCTGTTGCTCACCAGCTTTGATATTGAAAAATACCTGGAACTAACTTTATGTCCTTGAATTGAAATGCTGTTGTTCAGTTTCTCTTTCATGAAGATTCCATTCTTGTTACTACTTTGTATCAGTACCAGTAAATTCCACCAGATACTAGAAACTAACCATTGGGCAAAGAAATTATTTTTTTTCTTTTTCCTTTTTTTCTTGTTTAAAGATTTACTTATTTACTTTGTAAGTTATAGTTAGAGAAGGAGGAAGAGCCAGAGAAAGAGAGAGATCTTCCATTCTCTGGTTCACTCCCCAGATAGCTAAAATGGCCAGTGCTGGGCCAGGCCGAAGGCAGGAGCCAAGAGCTTCATCTGGGTCTCCCACATGGGTGTCAGGGGACAAACCAAACATTGGGCCATCTTCTTCTGCTTTTCCCAGGCCATTAGTAGGGAGCTGGATCAGAAATGGAACAGACAGGACATAATCTTGTACCCATATGGGATGCCAGCATTGCAGGCTGTGGCTTTATCCACTGCACCACAACACTAACCCCAGAAATTTCAAAGATGGCTGAATGTCAGGGCCTTTTGAAGACTCTCTGCAGTGACAAATAACAGTAGAAAAATTGTGTTTTAGTTTATATTTATTTATTTATTTATTTATTACTTGAATGGCAGAGAGATGGAGACAGACGCACACTGGTTCACTCCCCAAACACCTGCAACAACCCAAGTCAGGAGTTGAGAATTCTATCCAGGCCTGTTACATGGGTGGCTGGGATTCAAGTATTTGAGTCATCACCTGCTGGCTCCTGGGGTGTGCATTATCAGGAAGCTGGATCCAGAAGCAGAGCTGGGGCTCTAATATGAAGATATATATATTTGAGAGAGCCTTTAGCCACTGGTTCACTCCCCAGATGGCCTCCACTGTCAAGTCTGGGTGAGGCTGAAGCCAGGAACCAGGGACTCCACCAAGGTCTCCTACATGGGTGACAAGGGTGCAAGCACTTGGGCCATCTTCTTGTGCATTCTCAGGCACATTAGCAGGGAGCTGGGTCAGAAGCAGAGTAGCTACGACTTGAACCTGTACTGTGATATGAGATGCCAGCATTGCCAGCAGTAGCTTAACCTGATAGAATTTCTATAACCATTCATTCTTTCCAAGATATCCCTTTACTACAGACAATCACTTCTCTTCATCTTTATGATTCTACCAGAAATTTCACAAATGTGTTTTACAAACAAAAAGTTAAGGATGAATTCTTTCAATGCCCTCTCTGGATAAACTATGATCTCACCTTTCTGTTAGGAAGTGACTGAGATACACAATACGTGGTTAGTGGGAAAATGTTCCTCCTGCTGCCCTTACATTTACAAGTAAATGTTTTCCACAAGAACACACATTTGGCACAAAATGGCCAAATAAACTCACTTGGAGAGGATATCTTCCTTAAAAGCTTCCCTGAATGGGAGTCCAGGCAAGATAGTTCTCTTGTTCCTGTGTTTGACAGGACCCATCTTGAGCCACCCAAATATGAAAATGGAAAACTGAAGAGTGTAAGTCACTCCAGCATAAAGGTGACAAGACTCAAATTCGAAACCAATACACCTGGCAGCTAAGCTTTCACAGAAAAATGCTTTGTGAGTTTCCCAGGCATAGGTTGGTCATGAAATTTCATCCAAATCTGTTCTTGTGTGCAGTGGCAACATTTGTTACATAGCAAAATGTATCCATTGTGAAGATTTGCAATCCACCTTATTTGAAGTTATTTGAGGAAAGCCAAGTTCTTTGGTATGGCAGTGAAGAAGACACACTAATCTTTGCTGCTACTTTTTTTGAAAAGCGTTTCCCCTATTGTTTCCTGTCTGCTTACCAATCAAGTTTTTCTTTTGCTCCCATCAGGATGAAGCTATTGAGAGCAATAATAGCTAGGCTGGATAAGTTAGCTGTTTTATTCTTGGCAGTTAAGATGTTTCTTTGTTTCACAGTCATCCAGATTTTTTGAGAGGAAGAAGACTTTGAGTTGTGTATACTTTCTTTGCATGGTCTTCCTGCTACTTTAAAAATATTCCAACTAGAGTCTAGCTGAGGACCAATGCACTACTCTTCCCATTGCCTGGAACAACCTGCCCAAGGATCTCACCATAGATGATGTTATCTCATTCTACAAAGATCTCACCTTGTCAGAGGGACCTTCCCTGACTATCTGATAGAAAACAGCACACTTAATTCCTATTTTGCACCTGTCTTCCCTTTGCCTCCCTTTCCATTTTCTCTTGTTTCTATTTCTGCTTCATAATTGGGTTTGTAATCTATACTCAGTTTTGAATCCCTGTCTGCATTATTGACATTTACTTATGCCATGTAAACCTCCATTGTATGATGCCTCATGCTATCTTTAACCATGTTCTAATATTTAATATATAGCTGTTTCTAATCTATTATAGATAGCCAAGAAGAGAATATCTTAATTCAATCACTGTGACTCTGATAATTACATCTTCAGTTTAAAATTCTGGACTTGGAACTACTAGATCACAGCCATGAAGAATTTTATGCATTTTGATGCACATTAAGCTTTTCTTAGGAAATTTCATGCTGATTTAAACTTCCACAGGCTATAGTTATTCTAACAGTTGAAGCTAAGTGATCGCGTGTGGGCATTCTGCTTACCAGAGAAAGAGTGCTTTTCCATGGCACTCTGTACTAATCTGTACTAATCACCCATTTAATGTTGGTGATAATTATTACTACATTAACTTAGACCTGGAACCTGTTTGGGGAAGGCTTATTCATTATGGAAAGATAGATTTGATGCTGTTTCTCTATTTCCTAAGAAAATGAAAAAAATGTTGAAGTGTTCAAATGAAACATGTGACTCATAGATGCATACATGACTCATAAATGGATATAGCTATGATCTATACTCTCAGCTTCCTGACATTAGTCCAGAAAAATCTGTTATCACACTGAGCTTCTGATCATTCTGGGAACACTTCTGCCTTCTACTGCTTCTCAGAACATTTATAACTGCTCAGATGTTCTCACCTGGTTGAAATTCTTCTGTTTTATTCAGAGCTTAATTCAAATCCTCTGCTTGGTCCAGTCTTCCTAGGGATCCTCTTTCAGCGAGTCAGACTCGGCTACTCCCTGCTCTCTCCCACTCCCACAGAATCCTTCCTGTGCTTAGCCTGTGACTTACTAAGTAAAATCAATGACTAGTTTCCCTCTCTGTGTTCATTAAGTCTGTGTAACCCAGAGATTCACAAATACTGACTGTTTGATCAATGTTAATTGCACTGAAATGGCACAATGAGGAGATAACAGGATCTGTGAAGTAAAATTCCTGCCTTTAGGTTTCCATCTGCCTCACCACAGGAGTTGGAAAATAATCTTGTGCTGAACACAGTATGGATTAAGGCATTGGCTTTGCTGAGAACATGAACTTTCACACAGAGAAGCGAGAGCGTGAGTCAGCATGAGTTTCCCTGGCCTTCCCATCATGCCACAGAAAGGCGTGAGGAGGACAGGCAGCATGGGACCACAGCTGTGTGGAGGTGTGTTCTGGTGGACGGACCTCGCCCCCACTGCAGTTGTTCTCGCTTGAAGAGTAGTCCTGAGAACCGTCTCCTCTGTGGGATGATGTTTGGGTGGCTTGGAGTCTAGATGCGGGGTCTGGCTGTTGGCAAGCTCTCTGGGAATGGCAGCTAGCCCGGCAGCAGGAGCTGGAGGACTGTGTGGTGGACCTTTGCGCTGGGGAAAGTGGCTCTGGTCCCTAAGGAAGCTCAGCTCAGGTGCAGCTTCCTTCTGGGTTGCAGAGAGAGGCTCCTTTCTCTGTCTCCACCACTCAGAACGGGGTCCCGGGTCCTTCCAGACGGGTCCACTTATTGCATAGTTAGCCATTTTCCTTCATGTACACCTTTTGAAGTATTCACTAAATCACCTGTTTCCCTACATTACTATGACTTGTTTTTCTAGCAAAAGTTTAAATGCTGTTGCATGTTAGATGTTAGAAGTGAAGGAGAAAAAATTAAATAATATAGTTTCCTTCCTCAAGATGCTTAATGTCCAACAGAGTAAAATGATTAACTCAGAAAGTTGTGATCTCTGTGAGTACAATGTACCTTTCCTGATGTTTTTATATCTTCTCAAACAAGAAGTCCTTTATTTCAATGTTAAGGTCACATCTTAGTCCTGGAGAGCCTCTTTGAGGAGTCTTGAAAAATGGCATGGAAATGTGTACCATGAAAATACTACACTCGGATTTCAGACATCTTGCACCAAAATACTTGTAATTCTATTTTCCACAAACTTCTTGAAGCTCTCTTATATATTCATATTTCATAAATGAGATTGCACGGGTATATAAGTAAACATTTCTGGAGTGAGTGCTAAAACCTTGAAGCACACATTTTCTCATAATACTTTTCATGTAATAGTTTCTTTGGATTCCTGAGAACTAAAAGCAATACAACACAGGCAGACAAATTATTTACAGCAATAAAACATGATACAGTAACATAAATGGCAGTAATGAGCTTTTGCAGTAACTGAGAAGGAACCACCTGTGGTCTGTTGCTGCATGGTACTGAGTCTCCCTGCAGAGCCTGGCCCAGCTGCTCAGCTCCTTCTCCAAGGCTGTGTGGGTTCCACACCTTGGACCACTGGAGCTATAGAGGGGCTCAGGTTTGCTCCTGAAGTCATATTGAAGACACAATGAACCTTGTGCATTAACCTCTACATGCAACAGGCAGATCATTCCTGGGCTGGATTCACTAAAGAACATGTCAAAAATCACTAAGACAAATGAAGATAAACAAAGAAATCAACAGCACTTTTGAATTCTTATGGTCAGGATACATAGTGTGGGGGTTACAGCCACACTCTTAGCAAGAACACTCAGCTTTGTGCCTCTGTTTTACATTTCACTTCCTAGAAGTAATAGATGCCCTATTTTGAGACTGTCCCCACAGCCGTTCCCCATCTTCCCGGCATTTTGGGGCGATTGTGAAATATATAGCCTACTGCTCTCATAAATTCCGATGTATATGTGAAAGAATCCGGTATGGTTTGGGGAAAGGGCAGAATTGGCATCCTCAATATATTCTAATTTCCTTTGCTCAATAAGAGTTCTGTAAAAGTTAAAGGATGAGGCAAATTGTGTTTGCATAGTAGGAAAGCTTGCAGTTGAAGCTTTCATCCAGAGATATTAATGTTCTTTGTGAAAATGCATCCTCATTAATTTTTATAGACTTATTAACATTTTCAAAGAGTATAAATATTACAGGACACATTGTATTTCTCTTCAGTTTTTCAAAGAATGTTTTGTACTTAGATGAAATCAATATAATAAGTAATGCAGTAAAAGGCACACTGGGTAATTCAATTCAATCTCTTTTCAGAGAGCAAGTGTAATTTGCATCAGGAAGGTCAGTTGGTCCGTATGTGTCCAGTTGTATCTGCCGGGTGCTGTCTGGCAGGTGCACAGGGATTTTGCAGGCTGGAGACACTCATGTCATGTAATGATTGCACACATCAGCCTACTGTTTTATGGAGAGCCACATTGATCCTCCCAACCTCTGCCAATCTAGGAACAAAATTCACATGCATTCATCCAGACCACAGGACCTGGAGCCAGCAAGCATGGATTAGTGACTCACTGAGCTTAGACAAATTGTTTGCCTTCTGGGCCTCAGTTATTTCAGGCATAAAATAAGAATCAAAGTAATGTCTACCCCAGAGAATTTGTGCTAGGCTAACATGATTACTACTCGTGGTGTTAAATAAATAGAAGGCATTTCACAACATTAGGACAAAAACTCCCTGAGAGGCATGCGAGGGTATGGACTGCAGTGTGTGAGGTTAGGAAAAATTACTAGGGACAGAGACAGCTGGGTGGATTTGGTACACTGATGAGTTCCAGAGCTCTGCTCATCAAGAGCCAATCCAGAAAACTGACATAAAAACATTAAAAATTAAAATTAGAAACTGGTATGAGATAATTTTATTAAATACACACACACACACACACACACTAGGCTCAGGGCAATGCCTTTGGTTCTTTGTTTCTTTCTTTCCTTCTTTCTTTCTTAAGATTATTTACTTGAAAGGCAGAGTTAGAGAGAGAGAGAGAGAGACAGAGACAGAGAGAGAGATCTTTCATCCGCTGGTTCACTCCCCAGATGGCTACAACAGCAGAGCTTTGCTGATCCAAAGCCCAAATCCAGGAGCCTGTTCTGGGTCCCCCACTTGGGTGCAGGGGCCCAAACACTTAGGCCATCTTCTGATGCTTTCCCTGGCACATTAGCAGGGAGCTGGATTGGAAGTGGAGCAGCTGGGACTTCAATCCATCTGGAATTCTGGTGCCGCAGGCAAATCATCGCAGCAGCCCCCCCCCCCCTTTTAAGGCAAAGTGACTGGGCTGGGGGAAGGAGGAGAGAGAGAGAGAGAGAGAGAGAGAGAGAGAGAGAGAGAGAGAGAGATTGAAATCTTCTATTCACTGGTTCACTCCCCAAATGGTTGTAACAGCCATGGCAGGGTCAAGTCAATGCCAGAAGCCCAGAACTTCTCCCAGGTCTCTCACATGGGTGGTAGGGACACAAGGACTTGGGCAATCATCAGCTCTTTCTGGGTGCACTAGCAAGGAGCTGGACCTTAAGTGGAGCAGAGAGGATTCGAACAGACCGTATTATGAGTGTAGACATCCCAAGAAGGTGGTTAACCTGCTGCACCACAACACCTACCCCATCATATTTCTTATTCATCAATTGTTATTAGCCCCTCCCCTCCCTTCCTCATCTCTCCCCTCCCCTCCCCTCCCCTCCTGTCCCCTCCTCTTACTCTTCTTTCTATAGCTAGGAAACTGGAAGGAGGTAGATCTGGAAATGGGTCAAAGGGGCTATCCTTTAGAAGTATAGATTTACTTTTATTATTTATTTGAAAGTCAGAGCTACACAGAGAGAGAAGGAGAGGCAGAGAGAGAGAGAGAGAGAGAGAGAGAGAGGTCTTCCATCCACTGGTTCACTCCCCAGTTGGCCACAATGGCCGGAGCTGCGCCGATCTGAAGACAGGAACTAGGAGCTTCTTCTAGGTCTCCTACGTGGGTGCAGGGACCCAAGGTCTTGGGCATATTCTATTGCTTTCCCAGGTTATAGCAGAGAGCTGGATTAGAAATGGACTGAGACTCAAACAAGCACCCATATGGGATGCGTCACTGCAGGTGGCGGCTTTACCCGCTATACAATAGCGCCGGTCCCAGGATTTTTTTTAAGAATGGCGTTTTTCTTCATATTAAGGACATTCTCTATATCCCATTTGTTAAGCATTTTTTGAAAGTATTTATTTATTTGAAAGAAAGAGTTATAGAGAGAGAGAAGGAGGGAGAGAAGTCGTCCATCTGCTGGTTCACTCCCCAGATGGCCGCAATGGCTGGGGCTGGACCAGACCAAAGCCAGGAACCAGGAGCTTCTTCCAGGTCTCCCACATGGGTACATGGGCCCAAAGTGTTCAGCCATCCTCTGCTACTTTCCCCAGGCACATTAGCAGGGAGCTGGATCAGAAGTGAAGCAGCTGGGACTCAAACTGATGCCCATATGGATGTCCATGCTGCAGGCTGTGGCTTTAACTTCTTGTGCCATGCGCAGGCCTCAGAGGTACAGGATTTTAATACCTTTTGTAACTATAGGATTTTATCATGCAAAAACGGAAGAACAATCCCAGTGGAGAAAATCTGTTTAACGTAAGAGAGGTGGGCAACATGTTCATGATATGAAATATTCCAGTTGAGTAGATTAACAAGAATTCAAGAGTAAAAGAGTAGTATGTAAGGGTAAAATAGTGAGATACAGCTTGATAACACTAGGTTAGCAATGCCATTTAGATAAAGATTTTCAAAAAAGCGTGAAAGGACATAAAAATTCCTGTATCATACAAATAATGAGTCACTCATTTACATTGAACCTGTAAAGATGTGGAAATTGAGGACATATATATAACTTAATAGTAGGAATGATGCTGATATCATGAACCTCAGGAGATGTGTGAAATTTTATATAACAAACTCTCTGTAATAGAACTGAATTCATAGCAACCATTTCCCCCTTTCAATCCCTTTTAATAGTTCGTTGTTATTTGGTAGAACATAGGACATACTGTTCTTTGTATAAACTATCTTCTTAGAGACAAAGCTAAATGCTCTAAATATGCTATACATTACATAGTGATTACTAACCTGAAAAAGAATTTTAATCATGTCACATTTAAATGCTCATTTATGTGCATCAGCTTGAAAGGGGAGCATCAGAGAGAGAGAGAGAGAGAGGGAGAGAGATATCCTCCATCCACTGGTTCACTCCTTAAATAGCCAGAACTGGGCCAGGCCAAAGACAGGAACCAGGAACTCCATCTGAGTCTCCCATGTGGGTGGCAGAAGTTCAAGCATTTGAGCCATCATCTGCTGCCTCCCCAGGATGCATTAGCAGGAAGCTGGATCATAAGTAGTGGCACTGGAACTTGAACCAGTACTGTTATGTGAGTTGCAGGCATCCCAAGTAGTAACTTAACCTGCTGTGCCATAATGCCTGCCCCTAAATGAATTTATTATGTGAAAATGTATTTATGCAGATATTAATGCTAAAAAGCTTCTATTCTTTCAGAAAGTTATGCAAAGTGACCCGTAAGCGAGAAGCATTGAAATGGTTTGCATCTAACATTGTGTGTGTGTGTATATATATATATATACACACACATATATACAATTTTATTTATTTTTAAAGATTTATTTATTTATTTGAAAGTCAGAGTTACACAGAGAGAGAAGGAGAGGCAGAGAGGAAGAGAGAGGTCTTCCATCTGCTAGCTCACTCCCCAATTGATTGCAACGGCGGCCAGAACTGCACTGATCTGAAGCCAGGAGCCAGGAGCTTCTTCCAGTTCTCCCACTAGTTTGCAGGGGCCCAAGGTCTTGGGCCATCTTCTACTGCTTTTCCAGGCCATAGCAGAGAGCTGGATCGAAAGTGGAGCAGCCGGGACTTGAACCGGCACCCATATGGAATGTTGGCACTGCAGGTGGCGGCTTTACCCACTATGCAATAACGCTGGCCTATATATATATTTATATATAAAATTTTAGACAGCAGTGAAAAGTCAATGATCATTATTTTGTTGTCTGTGGGCTCTTCAAAACGTTCATGGAAAATACATGTTATAAAAAAACTATGCATGTATTTTGGATTTTTTTCTCACCAAAATAAATGTATCATTTTAATCCATTTCCATGAACTTTTTGAAGCACCTTCATATATTGAAGACAATTTGTATACTTGAATTATCCATACCGAACGCCCAAGGATGACTGTCCGGTTCTGGACCAATTTTCCCCACCTACTATGCATCTAGTCCTGTAGTGTGGGCAAAGCACAGAACTTCTGGGTTCTCATCTCTCAATCACAGTCAATAATACCACCACTTACATGTTTCTTATGAGACCTGAATTATTATAAAGTAATTACTTTTTGCCTTTCCTGAGAAGTGATTGATTGCTTGACAGACATAATAGTTTTAGATGCTTTTGGCATCTGTATGGGCCGTCAGCTTCCACAATTAGGTTTCACAATGATCACGCATGGTCAGGTACCAATAAGAAGAGATTTTTCATGCATTTACCAGTGCCCTCAGATGGTTACTGGGAGTCTGTCAAAAAAGACCCAAGGGGGCCTGGCACTGTGGTTTAGTGGGTAAAGCTGCTGCCTGCAGTGCCAGCATTCCGTATGGACCTTGGTTCAAGTTCCAGCTGCTCCACTTCCAATCCAGCTCTCTGTTATGGCCTGGGAAAGCAGTGGAAGATGGCCCAAATCCTTGGGCCCCTGCACCCATGTGGGAGAACCAGAAGAAGCTCCAGCCTCCTGGCTCTGAATCTGAGCAGCTCCAGCTGTTGCAGCCATCTGGGGAGTGAACCAGCGTATGGAAGACCTCTCTCTCTCCCTCTCTGCCTCTCTGTCACTCTGCCTTTCAAATAAATAAATATTAAAGAAAAAGACTCAAGGAATAAATGAAGAGTAAGATCATGCATCATCCCCAAATTTACCAAGTAATAAGGAAATTGGTTTCAGAATTTTCTTTGTCAAGAAAGCAAGCCCAGATATTGACTACCATCACTGAGGAGCTAAGTAAGGCCTCAGCTAGCTGGTTTTGAGCATTACAAGGAGTCGTCTTGGCTCATCTACTCACAAAATCCTTTATGCACAAATTTGGCTGACCGGGTTTATAAAATCCATGAACTATTGTTAATCATGGTTAACACCAGTTTTCAAGTTTATCAGTCTCATTACATTTTGTATTCATGCAGGGATTAAACCTTTGCACCATTTGGTTAATATTAAACAGTTTTCTATTTACACAAGATATAAAATGTGATAATTAATTTGTACCCTTGTGATGAATTATATGCTACATTAATTGGGTCTCATACATGAGAAAGATAGGTGGGTCTTGTGGTACAGCAGTTTAAGTCTCCATTGAGATACCCACATGCCACATCATAATGTTTGGTTCTAGTCCTGCGTCCTCCACCTGTTCTCTGGTTTCCTGCTAATACAAGTGGGGGTAAGTGATGGCCCAGTCTTTGGGCCATTTCCACCCACATGGATGACCTGGATGGAGAACCTGGCTCCTAGATTTAACCTAGCCTCAGCTGGTTATTGCAGGCATTTGGAGAGTGAACCAGGGGATAGAAGGTGTTTTTCTTCTTGTCAGTCCCCCTTTCAAATAAATAAATAGATTTTAAAGAGATAACAGTATAGCAACTCATGAGCAATCAGATATGTTGTAGTAAGACTCATGAACAATCAACAGCACAGCTCCCTTGAGAAGATGAATGGTGAATATAGAATCAGAGAGTTACCAGCAATACTATTTGTTTTTAGTGTAATCTAATAGATATTCTATCACCTTTACCTGTTGTAACAACTACTGTCAACACTATTTGAAACAAAACAATAATTCTACTTGGAAAAAATGAATAAAGGGTGAAATAACCACTCTATAGAAGCTAAAAATCTTTTAGCAGTATTTGTACCATTAAAAGCCTATGAGACTTTGGGCAATCATTCAACTGTGTTGGCACTTGCTTTCTCCATCAATCAAATGAGTAGCTGAATTATGGTCAGAAGAGTTTGATTTCATTTACTTTATTGTTTTTGAAGCTTTTCTCTTAGCAATTTTCAAATGAAATTTAGGAAGAAGCTCAATATAGAAAAGCACAAATAGGAGATATTATTCATGGGTATTCATCAAAGATGAAAATTTGAGATTGATTGCAAAGTGAACCGATGAGAACCAATGAGAGTCCTTTGACAGAAAGAATTGAGTGCTATGGGTGAGAGTTGCAATCTTCTTATTAATCCCAGCATCTAGCTTTCTTCCTACCTTCCTTCCTCCATTCTTTCCTCCCTCCTTCCATCTCCATTTCTTTCAAAGTCAGACAGAGAGAGATTTTTCTAAATACCCACAATAACCAAAGCTGGGTCCGGCACAATTTGGGAGCTGAGAATTTAATCTGAGTCTTCAATCTGGAAATGGACATCAGAAGTTCAATCCAGGACCCAACTACTTGAGCCATCACTGCTTCCTCCCAGGATATTCGTTAGCCAGAAGCTGGAATCCAGAGCAGAGCCAGGACTTGCACTCAGGCACACTGATACAGGATGCAGGCATCCCAGGCAGTGTTTCAAACACTGTGCCAAAGACCTGCCCCTATATCTGTATTCATTTGCAGAATTCCTTGTAGGCAGAAACCTGTT
Source organism: Oryctolagus cuniculus (assembly GCF_964237555.1). NCBI lineage: Eukaryota > Metazoa > Chordata > Mammalia > Lagomorpha > Leporidae > Oryctolagus > Oryctolagus cuniculus. The sequence continues at coordinate 2,815,670 of NC_091447.1, read as the reverse complement.
AATGGAGATACTAAGGCAAATCTGCTTTTCGACAGAAGCTGAGTGCATTCGTCTGAGTCCTGTCTGGTGGTTGCCCATGCCTCAGGAACAGGCTTAAACTTCTCTGAACAAGGAGAGACCTCTGAACCTCTGCTTTGCCCTTCAGGAGAACAGAGATTGAAATGTCCAGATGAAATCATGGGAGAAGATGTGGTTCTTCAGTGGCTCATCAGGTCCACTGAGGAGAGAACAGTTTTCTAGTGAGATGTGCAGGTGTGTGTTGTGAGCCCCATCAGTAACTACCATCAGTAATGCTTTCATGGCTCCTGAGCACATATGTTTGAGTGAATTTCCTTGGAGAGATTAATGAAGGTGAATGGTTCACTCAGATTCCAGAGCCAGATATACAATACAGGCAGGCTGTCATCTGGGCATGCATAAGTAATGTATTTGGTTTGTTTCTCATTATTTTAGTATGCTGCCTCTCTAGAACAGGTTCCATGTAAATTATACTGAACACGAATTGTCAAGATTTATTTATTTAAAAGGCAGAGCAACAATGAGAGAGAGAGAGAGAGAGAGAGAGAGAGAGAGAAATAGCAATACAGATTTCCATCTGTTGATTCACTCTCCAAATGGTTGAAAAAAGCAGGTCTAGGCCAGGTCAAAGCCAGGAGGCAGGAGCCACCCAGACCTCCCACAGGGACAACAGGGGCCCAAGTATTTAAGACATCTTCCTTTGCCTCCCTGGTTGTATTTGCAGGAGCTGGATCAGAAGCAGAGCAGCTGGGACTTGATGGGATCCCACAATATAGAGCACAGCGGTCCCAAGCAGCAGCTTATCTCACTGAACCCCAGTGCCAGCCCCTCTCTCTCATTCTAAAGATAAAGTCAAAATCACTATAACAGGGCCAGCACTGCAGTGCAGAGGGTTACGCCAATGCTGGTTAAGCCAGCATCCCATATGGACACCCAGCTGCTCCACTTCCAACCCAGCTACCTGATGGTGCACCTGGGAAAGTAGCAGAAGATGGCCCAAATGCTTGGGTTCCTGTCACCCATATGGCAGATCCAGATGGAGTTCCAGCTCCTATCTTCTTTCTGGCCCAGCTCTGCCTGTTGGGGCCATTTGAGGAGTGAACCACCAGATGGGAAATCTCTTTCTCTCTGTCTCTCTTTCTCTCTGTGTGTACCTCTGTCTTTCAAATAAATAAATAAATCTTCTAAAAAAAAGTCATATGTGAACATGGAATGTATTTGTGTAAAGCAAAATCATTTACGTGTTATTAAAATATTAGCAAGATAATGAAGATAATACAATTGTGTTATAAGGGAGACTTTAGCTAATGTGCTTATTTATTTACTTATTTATTTTTTGACAGGCAGAGTGGACAGTGAGAGAGAGAGACAGAGAGAAAGGTCTTCCTTTACCGTTAGTTCACCCTCCAATGGCTGCTGCGGCCTGCCCACTGCGGCTGGCACACAGTGCTGATCTGAAGCCAGGAGCCAGGAGCTTCTCCTAGTCTCCCATGTGGGTGCAGGGCCCAAGGACTTTGGCCATCCTCCACTGCACTCCCAGGCCACAGCAGAGAGCTGGCCTGGAAGAGGGGCAACCAGGACAGAATCCAGCGTCCCAACCGGGACTAGAACCCAGTATGCCAGTGCCACAGGTGGAGGATTAGCCTATTGAGCCACAGCGCTGGCCTAATGTGCTTATTTATTATAAAGTAATTGTGGTAATTTATTTAATTTGATACACTTGAAGCATTTTGCCCAAAATAAACAATGACTTTTAGGATGCTAAAATAAATTCTGGAGCCAATTACTCAAATTACCTTAGAAAAGTTCACATTTTTTTTAACTTTTATTTAATGAATATAAATTTCCAAAGTACAGAATATGGATTACAATGGCTTCCCCCCATAACGTCCCTCCCACCCGCAACCCTCCCCTTTCCCACTCCCTCTCCCCTTCCATTCACATCAAGATTCATTTTCAATTCTCTTTAGATACAGAAGATCAGTTTAGCATATATTAAGTAAAGATTTCAACAGTTTGCACCCACATAGAAACACAAAGTGAAAAATACTGTTTGAGTACTAGTTATAGCATTAAATCACAATGTACAGCACATTAAGGACAGAGATCCTACATGAGGAGTAAGTGCACAGTGACTCCTGTTGTTGACTTAACAAATTGACACTCTTGTTTATGGCCTCAGTAATCACCTAGGCTCTTGTCATGAGCTGCCAAGGCTATGGAAGCCCCCTGAGTTCACTGACTCTGATCATTTTGAGACAAGGCCATGGTCAAAGTGGAAGTTCTCTCCTCCCTTCAGAGAAAGGTACCTCCTTCTTTGATGACCCATTCTTTCCACTGGGATCTCACTCGTGGAGATCTTTCATTTAGGTTTTTTAGAAAAGTTCACATTTTAAATACTGAGCCTACTTAAGTGTATAAATTATATGTCATTTACAATATTTTGAAATGCATCTTCTTTACAATTAATACTTTTCTGTATAACATAAATAAGTCTTTGGAAAACAGTGATCAATTATTAATTTTAAGGAATGTTTTACTAAGGAAATAGTTGCTGTAAGAAATAATACCCCTCAAAAAATAGCTCCTCTACTTAGTACTACAGTGCTTCCTAGTAGAGCATTATCTCAGAAGATGAGAACATGCTGCTATTGTGTGAGCTGAATCTATGTGTTTTTTTTTGTTTTTGTTTTTTTGTTTTTTAAGATTTGTTCCTTGGCCGGCGCCATGGCTCACTAGGTTAATCCTCTGCCTTGCGGCGCTGGCACACCGGGTTCTAGTCCCAGTCAGGGCGCCGGATTCTGTCCCGGTTGCCCCTACGCGGTGCGCCGGCCGCAGCGCGCCAGCCATGGCGGCCATTGGAGGGTGAACCAATGGAAAAAGGAAGACCTTTCTCTCTGTATCTCTCTCTCACTGTCCACTCTGCCTGTCAAAAAAATAAAAAATAAAAACAATAAAAAAAAGATTTGTTCCTTTATTTTGAAATTCAGAGAGAGAGAGAGAGGGAAAAGAGGGAGAGAGGGAGAGTGGGAGAGAGAGAGAGAGAGAGAGAGAATCTTCCATCTGCTGGTTCACTTCCCAAATGGTTGCAACGGCTGGGGATGAGCCAGGCAGAAGCCAAGAGCCGGGAGCTTCTTGTGGGTCTCTCACAAGGGTGAAGACGCCCAAGTTCTTGGGCCATCTTCCACTGCTTTCCCAGGCATATTAGCAAGAAACTGGATCAGAAGTAGAGCAGCCAGGACATGAACTGGTGCCCATATGGGATGCTGGCGCTGCAGCCAGCTGCTTTACCTGTAGCCACAGTGCTAGCCCCTATGAAGAACAGTTTTACCTGCTATGCCTGGCGTTTGATTAAACATTGTAAAAGTTCTTGTGTGATTAGTTTAGTTTTTTTTTTTTTAAGGTACAAACCCAGATTTGTGTTAAAAAAGAAAAAAGCTGCTGAAAACTGGCAAACTTTCTAATAAATGATATATTTTTAAGATTCTAATAAACATGTAATAAAATGGCAAATTATTTATTACAATTTCTATTCTAAATTCAGTAGCCTGATAGGACAAGTTGATGGCACCAACAAATATATTAAGGGACTTTAATATATATTAGCTAAAATGACTCTTTATTTTGGATCAAAAGTAAACATGAATAAAATTTACTTATTATTTGAAAGGAAGAGTTACAGATAGGGAATCTTCCATTCACTGGTCCACTTTCTAAATGGCTATAAAGGCCTGGGTTGGACAAGGTTGAAACCACGAGCCAGGAACTCCATCTGAGTTTCCCACGTGGGTGCAGGGGTCCAAGCTCTTGGGCTATCTTCCACTGCTTTCCCAAGCACACTAGGGAGAAATTGGATCAGTAGTGGAACGGTTGGGACTGGAACTGGCACTCAGGAATATGATGCTGGTTTTGCAAATGGTGACTTAACCTAGTGCACCAAAACACCGGCCCCATGAATACAATTTTCAAGAATAAATTTTAGGGTCTGTGGCATAATTGTGGTATAGTGGGTAAAGCCACAGTTTGCAGTGCCAGCATCCCATAAGGGCACCAGTTCTAGCCCTGGCTGTTCTACTTCCAATTCAGCTCCCTGCTGATGTGCCTGAGAAAGCAGTAGAAGACGGCCCAAGTACTTGGTCCCTTGCACCCCCATGGGAGACAGAAGAAGCTCCTGGCCCCTGGCTTCTGGTGGGCCCACCTCCAGCCGTTGTGGCCTTTTGGAGAGCAAACCAGTGATGGAAGATTCTGTCTCTCTATAACTCTATTTTAAATTTTTAAATATTTTAAAAAATAATAAATTTTAATAAAAAATTTATAGAAACCTTGAAGCATCTTCAGGGATCCCTTAGGATTTGAAAGACACAACTTTAAATCTATGGTAACAGATGCACCCCAAAGCCTCCTCAGGGTTGCCTTTGCTAAATCTCTTGCTGGGAGTGAGTGCAGGAGGGAGGTGCTTTCCTTAGGATTCTTTTATTTATTTATTTATTTATTTACTTATTTATTATTTATTTGAAAGTCAGAGTTACACACAGAGAGGAGAGGCAGAGAGAGAGAAAGACAGAGGTCCTCCATCTGACGGTTCACTCCCTAATTGGCTGCAATGGCCAGAGCCACACCAAACCGAAGCCAGGAGCCAGGAGCTTCCTCCAGGTCTCCTACAGAGGTTCCCGGGGCCCAAGGACCTGGGCCATCTTCCACTGCTTCCCCAGACCATAGCAGAGAGCTGGATCAGAAACGGAGCAGCCAGGTCTCGAACCGGTGCCCATGTGGGATGACGGCGCTTCAGGCCAGGGCGTTAACCCGCTGTGCCACAGCGCCAGCTCCTTCCTTAGGATTCTAGGTATTACTCTCCCTCAAAGCACAGAAGAAAACATGGAAAAATGACGGTAGTGTTTAATCATATTCTGCTTCAATAAACTTAAAAATTAAAAATCAAATTTGACTGGACCTGATAATATCTCTTCTGGACTTATATTTTCTCAAGAATAATGTTAAAATTTTTGACAGAAGCCCTCATGATTGTACCCTTAATTTTTTAGTGTTTTCAAAGCCATTTATAAAGTCATCCTTCCTTAAGAAAACACTCACGCCGTCTCTCACTTGGCTGTTACAGTAACCTCTGATTTCAGAGCTCTGATGCATAAAGTGGATGTTTGCTGCCCTGAGATCTTGCTCAGGGTCAGGGTCACTGGAGGAAGAAAGAGGAGGATGCTTCTTTGTGATGTTAATTAAGCTTGTATTAATCTTAAGTGGCACTCTGTGGGGGAGAATATTAATAAATTTGTGTCTGAAATTCTCTTAATAGATTATACATCACTTTTTCTTTATTTGACAGGTAGAGTTAGACAGTGAGAGAGAGACAGAGAGAAAGGTCTTCCTTCCATTGGTTCACCCCCCAAATGGCCACTATAGCTGGCGAGCTGCGCCGATCCGAAGCCAGGAGCCAGGAGCCAGGTGCTTCCTCTTGGTCTCCTATGCGGGTGCAGGGGCCCAAGCACTTGGGCCATCCTCCACTGCCTTCCCGGGCCACAGTAGAGAGATGTACTGGATGAAGAGCAACCGGGACTAAAACCCGGCGCCCATATGGGATGCCGGTGCCCTAGGCAGGGGATTAACCAAGTGAGCCATGGCACTGGCCCCACATCACCTTTTCAAGGGCCCTCCTCACCTGGTATTTTTCCAGGGTGGGATTACCTGGTATTTCGCACATCCCCTCTGATGGCAGAGTTTGATCACAGCTTGTTTCTCTGGCTCCAACCCCACCTGGAGACCTCCCTACCGACTACCACCACCACCTGGAAATCAGGTGTGTGTTTTGTTCTTTACATGATGCCATTTCTGCCAGTTTGGACTTAGCAGAGAAGGCTAAGGACTTAACTGTGCTGTTGCATGATTCTGCATGGAAGAAGTAACCCAAACAATGGCACTGCAGTTTTTCTGAAGGCTAAGAGTAATGGAAAAGAGAATTTGTGGTTATATTGATAACAATGTAGCCATTGCAAAGAGAAATTTAGAGCTACCCAAAACTGTAAAAATATATGCAACTAGTCCACACAGCAGACTCAGAATGACAATTGCTTTAATTAGCACTCTGACCTCAGAATCAGCCCTTAAGTCTTTCTGGTCTGGCTGAAAATCCCATGAGAGCACTTCAGGCATGGGAAACCATGTTCTACATGAAGGATCTTTGTGAGTGAGACCCCTATGGAAGGAAGTAGCCATCAAAGAAGGAGGTACTTTTCTCTAAAGAGAGGAGAGAACTTCCACTTTGCTTATGGCCTTGTCCAAATACTGAGTTTGTGGACTCAAAAGGCTTCCATAGCCTAGGCAACTCATGTCAAGAGTCTTGGGTGGTCACTGACATCATACATAAGAGTGTTATTTGTTAAATTTACAACAGGAGTCACTGTGCACTAACTCCCCATGCAGGACTTCTGTCCTCAGTGAATTGTATTATGAGAGTTAACTGTAAAACTAGTTCTCAAACAGTTTTGTGTGTGTGTGTACATGTGTGTGCAAACTGTTGAAATATTTACTTAGTATAGAGTTCATCTTCTGTGTATAAAGTTAATTGAAAATGAATCTTGCCGGCGCTGTGGCTCAATAGGCTAATCCTCTGCCTGCGGTGCTGGCACCCCAGGTTCTAGTCCCGGTTGGGGCACCGGATTCTGTCCTGGTTGCCCCTCTTCCAGGCCAGCTCTCTGCTGTGGCCCAGAAGTGCAGTGGAGGATGGCCCAAGTCCTTGGGTCCTGCACCCACATGGGAGACCAGGAGAAGCACCTGGGTCCTGCCTTTGGATCAGCGCGGTGCGCCGGCCGCAGTACGCCGGCTGCGGCAGCCATTGGAGGGTGAACCAATGGCAAAGGAAGACCTTTCTCTCTGTCTCTCTCTCTCACTGTCCACTCTGCCTGTCAAAAAAAAAAAAAAAAAAGAAAGAAAGAAAGAAAGAAAGAAATGTGAGAACTGAGACCATCCATATTTCTGAAACACTGGCAATGGAGATGCATTGTCCACTCTGCCTGTTAAAAAAAAAAAATGAATCTTAATGGAGAACGGGACTGGGAAGGGGAAAGGGAGGAGGAGGAGGAGTGGGAGTGTAGGTGAGAGGGCAGTAATGGTGGGAAGAATAACTATATTCCTAAAGTTGAACTTATGAATTTCTATTCCTTAAAAATTTTTTTAAAAAGTATATGCAACTATACTTCAAGCAGCTTATCCTGTAGAAATATCAGCACATACATAGCATACAAACTAATTTGTTTCAGCATTATATACAATTGCAATTATATACAATTGCACTATGGAGGATTTTATGTATCACCTGAGCAGGTAGGAGACTGATCACTACTGTTGCTTTAGATCATTCAGGTTTTCAGATTGCTTATTGAAAAATCAAAACAAAGTGTGTGTTAGACATCGCTATGAAAAATTCTCTGAGAATGCCTCACTTCCGACCTATTGGTTCCTCCACTTCCCCACAATCTCTCCTTCTCTGGTTCTCCACTTGTTCTAGCTCCTCACATCTCCTCACATCCAATATAACAAGTGTCTTACCTTTTCTCTTCCAAATTATATATATCTTGTCAAAACTCCATCTGTTATTTCATAACAGTTTGGTCTCTCTTTGCCTCACTCTCATATATCCAGAACATTCCAAGGATTAAATCCTTTCTCAAACCAAAGATTAGCAAATAGTGTCAACAGTTATGCAAACGAGAGTTCACTGACCTGCCTTTGAGAAGCAACAAACTCAGAGGTAGCAAAACAGTCATTATTCTCTTGGTTGCCCAATGAAAAAGCTGCATATGTTTAGGTTGTGAGAGCTCTAATTATTCCTCTCAGAGAACACATGTTAGTGCCCCAGTATATACTAGGCACCAGTAAAACACTTCCCCAAAGATTAAATTGCATTCCCCATTGACCTCCTTCTTGAGTTGATTATTAGTCACTTATCTGCTTGGTTGCTGACTTATAGCTAACCTCATTACATAACAACTTACCATATGATTTCCAGGTGCTATGGAAAGAGAGGAGCAAGAAACAAGCATTGCCTGGGAAGGGATTTGGGGAAGGCTTGCATCAAACTTGAACACAGACTTAAAAATAGACAGTATTAACTTCAAGCTTGGTGACAGAAGGTATATGAAGTGCACTGACACCTTGCCTTGGTTAGTGTCCTAGCAAGTCTGCATTGGTTACTACTACCTCTTCACAGTGAAGACAGTGGAGGGGCTGGCACTGTGGCTCAGTGTGTTAAACCGGTGCCTGCAGTGCCCGCATCTGCATCTGGTTTGTGTCCTGGCTGCTCCACTTGCAATCCAGCTTCCTGCTAATGTGCCTGAGGAAAGCATCTCAAGATGGCCCAGGTCCTTTCAGCCCTGCACCCACCTGGGAGAACTGGATGAAGCCTCTGGCTCCTGGCTTCACCCCTAGCTCAGCCCTAGCTGATGTGGCCATCTGGGGAGTGAACCAGTGGATAGAAGATTTATTTCTGTCTCTCCCTCTGCCTTGCAAATAAATAAATAAATCTTAAAAAAAAAAAAAAAAAAGAACTTAAGCAGAGCTAAGAGGGGCCTGACAGAGGTGAGCTTCAGACTCATCCTGTACATAACCACAGCTACCATGTGCAATCTCCCCTTCTAAGGACACTAGGGAGGAAGGCTTCAAGAGGACAACCACATGCCTTCAAGGGTGACTTGCGCAGGGAACATTTATTCTCACAAAAAAAGGAACAGAGAGCAGCAGTCTTCAGACTGGAATGCATCCTCTACACCCTCTCTTCACAGTGCTCACCTCCAGCTCCTCCCAATTTTCTGTGTGCCTGCGCTTTTCCTTCCTGGCTTAGAACAAACATTTTATTTTGCTACTTTTTAAAGAGAGAGGTGTAAAATAAAGAAAGGAAGTATTGCTGTGCCTGAGTGAATGCTGACAGAGGAGCACCACACACTGATAAGCTTCCGAGAGTCCTTTGTGTGGAGAGTGGGTTCAAGCCCTAAAGAACTCTTGACCCCGAAGCTCAAAGCAACAGAGTTTGTTTATAAAGGCAAGAACCACAAGGAGGGGAGCAGGAATACATGGTTGCTAGGGTCAAACTGACCTAAAGCATTTGCAAAACTAATACCAATTACAACCTTGACTTTAGTCCAGGTACTAAATCATATGTGGGACATAGACAAATTGTAATCTTAACATTCATCCAGGTGTAGCCTGTTTTAAGCTTGAGTGATCATGCTACGGAATTCCTATGTTCTGCCAAGTGGGGTGTATGATACTGTTATTTTCTTAGTTTTAGACCATAGTTAGTTTCAGATCAGTCTCACAGTGGAGGGGTGTTTTCTCAAGATGGAGTCTTGGGTGCCCTAAAATGGAGTCCCTACTAGCAGGGTGTCACTTCAGTATGACACTGGTCAATGGGTGAGGAGGGACAATTTTGAACTGTGTGGAGTTGTTGTGTCTTTTCAGTATCTTGAAATATCACTGTACTCTAACAGCAGTGCAAAAGCAATTACATTTTTAAAAATTCATGATTCATGCACATAACTGAGGAATCAGAACCAAGCTTGAAATTCTAAATAGTATAACTGAATTTCTTGTAGAATTGTCTTAAAAATTCCCCTTCTGTTCTGTAAATTGTTGGTAGCCATGGGGACTTGTAGGAAGCACAAGGCACAGAAAGCTACAGATGAAAACTAGGTGGGAGGAAGTGGGAGGGGCAGAAGGGCTCAGAGGAGGGCATTCTGTGGGGCTTCCACTACTGAGCAAGGGCTGCTTCTTGTTTCTCTCTTCTGACAAACTAGGGTTAGTGTCTCGGGGTCTCAGGCTTGCATTTTATATTATATATTATATATTATTATATGTTAAATATATTTTTGAGTATTTTCTAATGTTTGAACAGGCGATCTACAGACTTTGAAAAGAAAATTAGCCCTGACCTTAACTTCATAATCCATTAATTCAGATGATGGATCAAGCAAGAAACAAATAGTCTGAAGGAAAATTGTTAAGAAAAAAATTGATATTAGTTATTACTTCCAGAATCACATTTGAGACATATGATGCTAAATAAAGGATGTTCTCTAGCAGGAAAAGTGCTTTGGCATTAGATGTTTATCCAGATCTTGTTATTGTGTGGCTGATATCTTGCATCATAGATATAGGATCTGAGGAGTGTGGTTATTAATATACACAAGTGGACTAGATATTAGATCATGCTAGAATGTGTGCTGGACTAACCTTAAGATCCAGAGCAAAATAAGAAATGGGGGATGACAGAAAGTTACATTTTAGAATGCCTTGGAAATCTGATGCTCATGTGCCACTCCATCTCTCTCTATTCATGTCTGGTATTTTAATGTAGGTAATTATTAACAAATCAACTTTCCTTAAGGGGAACTTCAATGAATTTTTTTTAAAAGCTAATTACTTCTCCCATTTTAAGGACTCAATTACAGTGTATTCTCTCACACAAGAGTACTTCAAAATGCTTGTGGAAAATACAATTAAAATGCAAGTTTATTTTGTTGAAACATGATTTGAAATACATGCGAGATACTCAGAAAGTTTGTGAAAAATGAGTATTATGAAAAAAATACACATGAATTTCAAAATTTCTTTGTACCACAATAAATTTATGTTGATTCAACTTTCTACAAATTTTTTAAGTCCCTTCACACAGTCTCAAGTGCATTTACTACTTCTTAGTTTCTTCTTCAGTAACAAGGATGTTGTGTTGCACAGAAATGCTCAGCTACTGCTTACCTAGTTAATGTGCTACTCTCATAGGCTAAGTGAACTGCACAAATGCCTCTGGGGCAGCACACCTTTGTTCTCCTTCTAACTGTATGTCCGTTGTGTGTTTTCATCCTGACATTGGAAATCGGGTTTCCCTAACAACAATAGAACACAGCATCTCTGTTCAGGAGCAATTTCAAGTTGTCTTCATTTCCATTTTGTACGATCAGATGTTCTGGTTTTTTCCCTTTTTATCCCTCTACTGGCAAGAGATTATTTGAAGTTAAGTGTTTTAAGATTTATTTATTTATTTGAAAGTCAGAGGGAGAGAGACAGAGAGGGAGATCTTTTGTCTGCTGGTTCACTCCCTAGATGGTCACAATGGCACAAGGTGGGCCAGATTGAAGCCAGGAGCCAGGAGCTTCATCTGGGTCTCCCACATGGGTGCGGGGGCCCAAGCACTTGGGCCATCTTCTGCTATTTTTCCCAGGCCATTAACAGGGAGCTGGATCATAGATGGAGCACCCAGGACCCAAACTAGCACCCATATGAGATGCTGGCCTCGCAGACTGCCGCTTTAATCATTATGCCACAATGCCAGCCCTTAAGTTAAGTGTTTTTTTTTGTTTGTTTGTTTGTTTTTGTTTTTTTATGACAGGCAGAGTTAGACAGTGAGAGAGAGACAGAGAGAAAGGTCTTCCTTTTCTGTAGGTTCACCCCCCAAATGGCCACTACAGCTGGCGAGCTGCGCCGATCTGAAGCCAGGAGCCAGGTGCTTCCTCCTGGTCTCCCATGGGGTGCAGGGCCCAAGGACTTGGGTCATCCTCCACTGCCTTCCCAGGCCACAGTAGAGAGCTGGCCTGGAAGAGGATCAACCGGGACAGAACCGGCGCCCGACCGGGACTAGAACCCGGGGTGCCAGTGCCACAGGCGGAGGATTAGCCTTGTGAGCCGTGTTTTTAAAGCAGTGTTCTCAGTTTTATTCTGAAGCCTATAAGTAACAAAAATCTGTGACAACAGCTGCATTTTTGCCACTATATTCATGCATATGTGTATTCACAGGGTAAAGTTGATCCAGTGAATTCTTGGACAAAGCTGTAGTCCAGTATATACATGCTTCCTTGGCTGGTGAGGATAAAAGTCATCTGACTGCCTTTTGGCAGGCAGGTAAAGATTCCACGCTATGCTTTAAATTATTTTCTTGTTCTGATTCCTGTTAGTATTTATTTCAGTCCTTTTCTTTGTACTATGAGGTTATTTCTAATAACCACCAGTGTTATTCCCATCATCAGGCAACTGGAAGCCCAGAAGTGAGGATTCTTTGCTCTCTTTTGGAATTGCTAGATGTTTAGTTAACTCAATTTCTCACTTCAACTGTTGCTACTGTTAGAAAGTGGTGTTTAGCAGGTGAGTGATGATCTACCCTCTCTATTGAGAAAAGGGATCATGACTGAGAAAACATGAGCATAGAGAAATAATGAAAGGATTATTTGGGCATCACTAATTCTTGAATAAAGTCATAAAGATTCTTGGAGCTGGCACTATAGTGTAGTGGGCTAAGCTTCCACTTCCAGTGCCAGCATCCCGGATGGACACCACTTCGAGTCCTGGTTGTTCCACTTCAGATCCAGCTCCTGCTGGGGGCCTAAGAAAGCAGTAGAAAATGGCCCACATGCTTGGGCACCGGCACCCATGTGGGAGACCTGGAGGAAGCTCCTGGCTCCTGGCTTTGGATCAGCCCAGCTCTGGTCATTGTGGCCATTTAGGGAGTAAACTAGGGGGTGGAAGATCTCTCTCTCTCTCTCTCTGCCTCTGCTTCTCTGTAACTCTACCTTTCAAATAAATAAATAAATCTTAAAAAGTAGCTATTTTTAACCTTCATAACAGCACATGCATATGCCCACAATACATGTTTGTTTAAATTTGCATAATAATAATAATTAGCCACCTGTAGCAAGAGAAGGCTACTTGTTTGTCTCTAGTTGAAATGAGATGAAGATAATTGTCTATATTTGAACTGTATTTAGCTGTACTTATATTTCAGTGCAGTTTCCACTAAAAAACTTAAAATTGTGCAATTTTCTAATCTTTTTACAGTTACTACATAAAGTTACAATTAATTTTAAAAGGGCTATGTTGAAGTTCTTTATTGCCATAGCTATATTCTCTCTGAAAAATTTTAAAGGCAGATAAAACTAAAACTATTACAGTAAATTCAAGCATTTTTACACTATACAATTTTTATTTAAGTTAATAAAAACCAGCATTATTGCATTATTTGAAAGTTTTAAAGTCATTAATTAATAGACTGTTCAATAATTACCAGTTAGTGAAAGTAAATTCCAGAATTAGTGTTTTTAATTGATTGATTAAACCTCATTAAATAGTTTTGTGAAAAATAATAACCCTCCTATAGTCTGCATCAACCATTTTATTTTTTATATTTTTAAATATTAACTGCCTTATTTTTTATGTCTATACATTTCCTGTTACCCCCTGTAGCAAGATCCTTATTATAGAAAGCGTAGGTTGAAAGCTTACTATATTAGCAGTACTAATTTACAAAATGTGAAAAAATGTATTTTTCAGTGGATTTGCCCAATGCAAGCAATAAATCTACGTCATTGGAAAGGGACACAGGGCTGATCACCTCCTGCCTTGGTGGGTAAGACTGCTCACTGGGCACAGGTGGAATAGCCAGAGGGGACAGAACCCGTGTGCCACCTGGACTTGAAATGAAAGTAAGCCATGGAGGTTTCCTGTCTTGTCTTGTCTTGTCCTTTCTTTTTTTTCTTTCTTTTTTCTTTTTTTTTTTTTCCGTTAAACTCTGTATATTATTATTGTTATTATTATTATCTTTACAATCGCAAGTTACAAATCGAGACAGCTTTACTATACATTTTCTCTCTCAGATTACAAAGTTTATATAACTGGGGGGTGGGGGGAGGAGGGGGTGCCCTAAACTGATTTCCTTGAAAAACAGACCCCGGGGAGACCAGGAGGGAATACAAAACAGACAAAAAATAAAAAACCAGAATGTGCTGTAGCTCCGCGCCGCCCAGGCCCACCCATGACGAGCCGCTAGGCGGAGCCGGCGGGCCGGAGCAGGCACTAGCACCTGGAGGGGGCCCCGCCAGGCCCGCGGCCCCCACGCTTTCCTGGCGCGTGCGTTTCTTTCCTTTTTTTTTTTTTTTCTTTTTTCTTTTTTAAAAATGACCAATGATGTTAATAAATAAAGTATTTATATATACATAGAACCGGGGACGCGGCTCCGGCGGCGGCTGCGAGCTGACCGGCTGGGGACACAACGGGACTGGACTCGTGTAGAAAATTGCTGAGCCTTACAAAAAAAAGTCTTTTTTCTTTTTTCTCTTAAATCTTCTTTAAGTTGAGGTAAAAAGTTTCAGTGTCTGGAAACCCGCACGCTCGCCGCGCACGCAGCCGCCCCGCCCTCGCTGCTGGGGGCAGGGCCGGCGTCCCAGGAGCAGGTGCGCCTGGCTGGCAGCGGCCGACAGGGGCCCGCGCCCGGCCCGCGCGGCAGAGACAACACCGGTTTGCAAAGCCAACAGCTTCCAAACGCAGCCACGGCGCCCGGCGTGAGCTCCCGGCGGCGGGGCGCGGGGTCCTCCGGCGCGCGCCCGCGCCGTGTCTATGGTTACAGGGCGGCAGCGGCGGGCGTCCTCTCCACGCGGTCCCGTGCAGAGTTCACGCCTTCCCATGGAGCCGAGGCTCCCGCGGGAGCGCCCGCGGGCCTGTTCACGCGGGACTGGAAGATACCGTAACACTGAGAATCAAGCCTGCACGCCATGAACAGAAGTAATATATTAACCACAGAGGGGGCGGGCGGGGTCTCGGGAGGGCCGCGTCCTCACTCCGAGTCGCTGCTGTCGGAGCTCAAGCCGCTGGAGCTGCGGCTGCTCAGCCTGGAGGGGTCCCCCGGGGGCGCCGAGCCGGACTTCTCTTTCCTGGCCGGCTTCTTGCTGCCGCTCAGCTGCCCGCGCACGTCCTGCAGCCGCCGCTCCAGCTCCCTCTCCTTCTGCGCCAGCTCCTCCTTGGACTTGGCCGCCTGCTTCTTCCCGCTGCCTGACAGCGGCTTCCGCTGCTTCCGCTGCAGGCAGGACTTGACGTAGCGCTCCAGCTCCCACAGCGTGGTGGGCTTCAGCATCTCGAAGTCGATCTCGATCTCGTCGGGGTTGGAGTCGCGCAGCGAGGGCTCCCGGGACTGGATGATGTGCACCACACGGCCCAGCTTCTCCCCCGGCAGCCGGTTGATGTCCAGGCTCAGCTGCCGCTTCTCCTCGTAGCTCATGGGCAGGCCCTCCTCCTCCTCCTCCTCCGAGTCGTAGGACGCCGACGCCTGCTTGCCGCCTTTCTTCGGCTGTCTGCCGGCCGCCGCGGTGCTGTTGGCCTTCTTGGCGGGCGCCTTCTTCTGTGGGGCCTGCTTGGCGGGCGGCGCCGCCTTGGCCTTCTTGTCCTCCTCGGCCTTGGCCCTGTGCTTGTCCTTGTCCCTGTCCTTCCTCTTCCTCTCCTTCTCCTTCTTCTTTGGTTTGTTCACCGGTGCCTGGGACAGGGCGGCCAGCTGCTCGTGCACGGCCTTCAGCTGCTCCTGCAGCTCGGCCAGCCTGGTGGCCCGCTCCTCCTCGGAGTCCGAGCTGCCCGAGTCCAAGGAGGTCTCCTGGCTGCTGCGGCTGCTCTCGGCGCCCTTGCTCACCACGGGCGCTGCGGGGGCCGGCAGCGCCGGCGTCTCGGCGGGCTCATCCAGCATCTTGGCGAACCTCATCTCGAAGACGTCCTGCAGCTTCCTGGCCATGGCCACCACCTCGTGGTCCGGAGGGTTGTACTTGTAACAGTTGGAGAACATCAAGCGGACATTGCCGGCGAAGCCCTGTGCGTCCGGGTACTCGCGGCTGTCCATCTTCCTTTTGACGGTGCTGAGGTCCATGGGATGCTTGATGATGTGGTAGTCGTGCAGCTCCAGCGCCTCGGCGTCCACGGGCTTGTAGAAGGGCCAGGCGTAGGCCGCGTGCTTCTTGGACAGCATCTCCTTCAGGATGCTGTCACAGTGGCGCAGGTGCCTGGACAGCTTGCCCCGCTTGCCGGCGTGCTGCGGCACCTCGCCGTCCTCCAGGTCCTTCCTGGGCGGCTTGATGGGACGGCCCCCGCTCTCCCGCCGCCCCACGGCCTTGGCCTGCTTGGGCTCGGACAGCGGCGGGGGCGACTCGCTCCGGCTGGCGGTGATGGCCCAGGTCGTGGGCGTGGTCGTGTCCGCTTTCCGCTTCACGCCCTTCTTCTTGACGACGGGCGGCGTGGGAGGGACCACAGGGACGATGGGTGTCGCGGGAGGAGGGGGGGCAGCAGCCGGGGGGACGGGGACTGACGTGACGTTCGCTGTGATGGTTGGGATGGGGGTGGCAGCAATGACGGGCGTCTGGGAGACGGTGGGGGGCACGTTCTGGAAGGGGGCTGCTGGGGAGACGGAGGAGACGGCCGCCACCTGGTGCGTACCTGCGCTCGGGGCTCCCGCAGCGGGCTTCCGGCCTTTGCCCTTGGGGGCGGGGGGCAGTAACTCGACCTCCTCCTGGGGCATCTGGGCCACCTTCTTGTTGTAGATGTAGCAGTTGGTGAACATGGTGTTGAAGTCCTGCATGCACTCGCTGGCGCTCCAGTAGTAGTTGTTCTCCAGCCTCTTCCTGGTGGTGCCCATGTCCATCGGGTTCTTGATGATCTTGTGATAGTCCGGCAGGTTCAGCTTGATGGCGTCCACGGGCTGGTAGAAGGGCCAGGCAAACTGGTGCTTCCAGAGCGTCTTCACCACCACGTTCTGCATGTACTGCAGCTGGTTGGTCTTGCAGCCCGGCTTGCTGGGGTTGGAGACCTCTGGCGGGGGGGGGGGGATTCACAAGGCCCGGGGCCGCTGGGATCCCCGGGGGGGCGACCGCCGTGGTGGACATCCTTCGGCAGCTGGCTCACTTCCTGCCACAGCAGCAGCGGTGTGCAGGGGCCCTGGCTGCGTCTACGCTCCCCAAGGAGGCTCGACGTCCCATTTCCGGGCCCAACCAGGCAACACCTGCAGGGGACTAGGGACGGCTCAGAGGGGCCGTTACCCACCCCCCCCCCGGCCGCCTGCTGGGTTCCACCAGCTCACCTGTCACAGGGCGATTCCCCCCCCCCCCGCAGAGCGGTGGGGGGTCGCCGAGCAGGAGCCCCCTGCTCCCGGGCAGGGGTACAGAGTGAGCGGCGGGGGTCTGACGAGCAGGGGCTCTGCTCTCCGGGCCCACGGCCCACCCTCTGGTCAGGCGCGACTCCCTCCTGCTGGTCCCTTCGCTCCTGGCCGTGGCAACCTTCGCAGGAGGTTTGACAGGCAGAGTTAGACAGTGAGAGAGAGAGAGAGAGAAAGGTCTTCCTTTTTGGTTGGTTCACACCACAATGGCCGCTGCGGCCGGCGTGCTGCGCTGATCCGAAGCCAGGAGCCAGGTGCTTCTCCTGGTCTCCCATAGGGTGCAGGGCCCAAGGACCTGGGCCATCCTCCACTGCACTCCCTGGCCACAGCAGAGAGCTGGCCTGGAAGAGGGGCAACCGCGGCGCCGGCCCCTGTCTTTTCTGATTTGAGTGACTGCCATGGTCTCCTAGCCGAGTAACTGCTTTTCATTTTTTAGAAACCAGATTTAAGATAACTAATGAATCCTCCCACATCTTGGTGATCGCCAGGAATGTGTGAACTAAATGACTAAATTCAGTTACCCAGGAGAAGTTATTTTCTAAAATCTTTGGATTAGAAATTTCAGCAGAAGAGAATGAAGTCACTGGCACTCCAAGCCCTCGAGCTCCTTTGCAGGACTACCACAGTTAGTGAGGCATTCACCATGAATAAAAGAGCATGTGAGGTCTCTGCTCCTTGTGCTCAGCAGTCATGCGTTCCTGCTAACAAGAACACCGCCTCCCTTGCTTAGGCTGCCGGGTGGTTTTGTGATGTTACGTCGGTGAGTGTCCAGCCATGCCTTCCCCTCCTAATCTCAGTGTCATGTAACTCAGTCACAACTTTCCAGAGTTGCTATGTTTTTTTGAAGTTGCATTTTTTTCTTAAAACACACACACACACACACACACACACACACAATTTAGCTTCTGTTCCTTTCCCTCACCATAGTATTTTGTTTCCACTGCAATGTATTTGTGGGTCTCTTGGAATTACGAAGAAAATTCTGTGTTATCTACCGAAAATACAGACTTCCCTGTTTGAAGGCACTGTGTTCCTAAGTACTTTTTTTTTTTTTTTTTGACAGGCAGAGTGGACAGTGAGATAGAGAGAGAGAGAGAAAGGTCTTCCTTTGCCGTTGGTTCAACCTCCAATGGCCGCTGCGGCCAGCGCACCGCGCTGATCCAATGGCAGGAGCCAGGTACTTATCTTGGTCTCTCATGGGGTGCAGGGCCCAAGCACTTGGGCCATCCTCCACTGCACTCCCTGGCCACAGCAGAGAGCTGGACTGGAAGAGGGGCAACCGGGACTAGAACCCGGTAGGCCGGCACCGCGAGGCGGAGGATTAGCCTAGTGAGCCGTGGCGCCAGCCTCCTAAGTACTTTTATTTATTTATTTATTATTTTTTATTTGACAGGTAGAGTTATAGACAGAGAGAGAGAGACAGAGACAGAGAGAGAAAGGTCTTCCTTCCATTGGTTGACCCCCCAAATGGCCGCTATGGCCGGAACTGTGCTGATCTGAAGCCAGGTGCCCCCTCCTGATCTCCCATGCAGGTGCAGGGGCCCAAGCACTTGGGCCACAGCAGAGAGCTGAACTGGAAGAAGAGCAACTGGGACTAGAACCCGGTGCCCATATGGGATGCCAGCACCACAGGTGGAGGATCAACCAAGTGAGCCATGGTGCTGGCCCCCTAAGTACTTTTGAAATGTGAGAACTGAGGGCCGGTGCCGCGGCTCAATAGGCTAATCCTCTGCCTTGCGGCACCGGCACACCGGGTTCTAATCCTGGGCGGGGTGCCGGATTCTGTCCTGGTTGCCCCTCTTCCAGTCCAGCTCTCTTCTGTGGCCCGGGAGTGCAGTGGAGGATGGCCCAAGTGCTTGGGCGCTGCACCTGCATGGGAGACCAGGAGAAGCACCTGGCTCCTGGCTTCGGATCAGCGCTGTGCGCTGGCTGCAGTGTGCCGGCCGCGGCGGCCATTGGAGGGTGAACTAACGGCAAAGGAAGACCTTTCTGTCTCTCTCACTGTCCACTCTGCCTGTCAAAAAAAAAAAAAAGGAAGAAATGTGAGAACTGAGACCATTCATACTTCTGAAACACCGGCAATGGAGATGCAGTTTACTTAATGAACAGCACAGAGGAAATAATTAATTCACTTTCCAGAGTATCTTACTTTTAAAATTTATCATGCCCCATTGGGAGTTCTTTGATCAATCTTCATTAGGGAACTCGATGCAGGTCTCTTTAAAAGAAACCTGCTGGGCCCAGTGCTATGGCATAGCAGATAAAACTGCCGCCTGTGGAGCCAACAGCCCATATCGGCTCCACTTCCAATCCAGCTCCCTGCTAATGTACCTGGGGAAACAGTGAAAGATGGTCCAGGTGCTTGGGCCTCTGCACCAATGTGGGAGACCCAGAAGAAGCTCCTGACTCCTGGCCCAGAGAGTGAGCCAGTGGATAGAAGATTTCTCTCTCTCTCTCTGTAACTCTTTCAAATAAATAAACATATCTTTTTTAATAAAAAAGAAGAAACATGTGATTTGTCAAAGCTGAACTTTACATGTTTACTCAAGTGATTTTGAACAGAATACAGCTCCATTTGTAGAGGTTGTGAAGGAAATCACTAGGAGTTCTAAATGATATTGTTTATAGAAATGAAATGTCATGGCGAGCCATTCTTCAGTACATTAAATTGAACCAAAGACCAATTACAACTTTCCAAATGATAGGACTTAGTGATTTAGTAGCTCCAGCCTTTGAATCGAATGTGAATGTCCAGATCTTAAAAGTGTCTTGGTAGCCAGCACCGTGCAAAACTGTGCACAGCTGTGTTCCCATCAATCTGCCTTCTGATTTCTTTTCCTTGGAAACAATGGCTAGTGGTAAAACTGTGAGCTCAGAAAGTGCTGCAGGCAGTCCCCCCCCACCCCCACTTTCTCTCCAAGGTTGCTTCTTTCTCAATGATAAAAACACTCTGCCTAAAATGGGCTATGCTCAGGCCACTTTTTAACATTCTCTGGCTCCAAGAAAACTGCCTTAGGCTCATCTTTGGCAACTCCCTTCCTGAACACAGGCTTGCTCAGAGGGCCCCAGACATCTGCATTCAAGCCTTAACATCTGCTGTTAAAAGGCAGTGCAGCAGCGTCACACCACAGAAGGGAAGGAAGTAAACGCCTTGCCCACCACGGTGAAGCCAAGCACAGGTCCACCTTTCTCCTGTGCGTTTTCTAGTTACTCGGCTGGACTTTGCCCAAACACAATGGCCAAGCCCAGGGAATGGAATCGCTGAGATGATGCATGGTGGAGTTTTCATTAGGAGGTGGCTGACAGCAAGGCGCACCAGGTAGACAAGGCTTTGGATGAAGGGCAGGTGTTGTGCCTGAGCGAGTGCTGACAGGAGTGCCAGACCTGATAGATTCTAGAGTCCTTTATTGCCAGAGGCTGAGAGTGGGCTCATGCCCCAAAGAACTCTCAACCTTGAAGCCCAAAGCAACAGGGTTTCTAAAGGCAAAAACCACAAAATCGGGAAGGGAATATCTGGTTGCTAGGATCGGGGGGAATACATGGTTACTGGGGTCAAGCTGACCTAAAACCTATGGGAAACTAATGTCAATTATAATCTTGACAATATCAGTTACAATCTTAACAATTTCAATTATAATCTTGACATTAATCCAGTTATTGGCTTAAATCATACATAAGACGTAGACAAATTGCATTTTTATCGTTAACCCAGGTGCAGCCTATCTACCCAGGTGCAGCCTATCTATTTCCAAGCTTGAGCGATCATACTAGGCGGTTTCTATGCTCTGCCAAGTGTGATGTAGTGGACTGCTATTGTCCGACTGTTTTAGGTCTTAGTTTCAGACCAGAGTCTCATGGTGGTGGTGGTGGTGGGGCACCTTCCCAGAATGGAGTCTCCTGTTCTCCAAAATGGAGTCCCTTATGTGAAGGTGTTACTTCACAGGTGATGAGCCGTGTGGACACGAGGCTGACACCTGCTGCTGGGCACCAACTTCACGGCCTGGGTCAGTACCCACCCACCTGCATGCTCAGCCCAGCAGCACCATCCCAGCCACCACAGATTCCCTCTGATGAAAATGCTGGAGACTGAGGTCGCTGGCAGAAACCTGCAGGACTCCAGCTTGCTGCAACCCTGCACAGGTCTGGGCGGGGCATATGGCTGAGGAAGAACTTCTAAGATCAATCCCATTCACAATAGCTACAAAAACAATCAAATACCTTGGAATAAACTTAACCAAGGATGTTAAAGGTCTCGAGGATGAGAATGACAAAATCTTAAAGAAAGAAATAGAAGAGGATACCAAAAAATGGAAAAATCTTCCATGCTCATGGATTGGAAGAATCAATATAATCTAAATGTCCATTCTCCCAAAAGCAATTTATACATTCAATGCAATACCAATCAAGATACCGAAGACTTTTGTCGCTCCCCCTCTTCGTGGAGGAACTACACTAAACCCTGCCTAGGCTTCACATCCGAGTCATGGCACCATTATGTCGCTCCCCCTCTTTGCGGAGGAACGACACAGGACCCTGCGTTGTTCTTCTGTCTGCTCGGCCCTCCCCGGGTTTGCTGCTGGTTCTTCCCGGGTTGGCTACCGTCCCTTCCACCTCCGTGGAAGGGCGGTTCCCCCTGCCAGCTTCCCCACTTCCGCAGGGGAGTGGCACACCGCCAGCTGGCTCTCTCGGGGGCTGCACAGGTGTTCCTTCAGATAGATGTTCCCCTTAGATGTTCCTGGTGCATGTTGTCTCTCTCCTCCTTTATAGTCCTCTTCCACCAATCCCAACTCGGCTGCCCACATGCCGAGTACGCTGCTCTCCTCCAATCAGGAGCAAGATCAGCTCCTGCAGCTCAGTCAATCAAATTGGCGAGAGACAGCTGCGTAGAAGTTGTTACTCCCTTCTCAGCACCATATTGTGGGAGAGCAGATGCATAGAATAAGTCTTAATTCCAGTAACTTAGTCTAGTCCGAGTTGCTCCCAGTTGCTCCCCACAACCTTCTTCTCAGATCTGGAAAAAATGAGGCTGAAATTCATATGGAGACACAGGAGACTTCAAATAGCTAAAGCAATCTTGTACAAAAAAAAAAAAAAAAAAAAAAAAAAAAAAAAAAAAACACAAAAACACAAAAACAAACACACAACAAAGCCGGAGGCATCACAATACCAGATTTCAGGACATACTACAGGGCAGTTGTTATCAAAACAGCATGGTACTGGTACAGAAACAGATGGATAGACCAATGGAACAGAGTAGAAACACCAGAAATCAATCCAAACATCTATAGACAACTTATATTTGATCAAGGATCCAAAACCAATCCCTGGAGTAAGGACAGTCTATTCAATAAATGGTGCTGGGAAAATTGGATTTCCACATGCAGAATCATGAAACAAGACCCTACCTTTCACCTTACACAAAAATTCACTCAACATGGATTAAAGACTTAAATCTATAACCCGACACCATCAAATTATTAGAGAGCATTGGAAAAACCCTGCAAGATATAGATACTGGCAAAGACTTCTTGGAAAAGACCCCAGAAGCACAGGCAGTCAACACCAAATTAACATTTGGGATTGCATCAAATTGAGAAGTTTCTGTACTTCTAAAGAAACAGTCAGGAAAGTGAAGAGGCAACCGACAGAATAGGAAAAAATATTTGCAAACTATGCAACAGATAAAGGGTTGATAACCAGAATCTACAAAGAAATCAAGAAACTCCACAACATCAAAACAAACAACCCACTTAAGAGATGGGCCAAGGACCTCAATAGACATTTTTCAAAAGAGGAAATCCAAATGGCCAACAGGCACATGAAAAAATGTTCAAGATAACTAGCAATCAGGGAAATGCAAATCAAAACCACAATGAGGTTTCACCTCACCCCAGTGAGAATGGCTCACATTCAGAAATCTACCAACAATAGATGCTGGCGAGGATGTGGGGAAAAGGGGACACTAACGCACTGTTGGTGGGAATGCAAACTGGTTAAGCCACTATGGAAGTCAGTCTGGAGATTCCTCAGGAACCTGAATATAACCCTACCATTCAACCCAGCCATACAACTCCTTGGAATTTACCCAAAGGAAATTAAATTGGCAAATAAAACAGCTGTCTGCACATTAATGTTTATTGCAGCTCAATTCACAATAGCTAAGACCTGGAACCAACCCAAATGCCCATCAACAGTAGACTGGATAAAGACATTATGGGACATGTACTCTATAGAATACTATACAGCAGTCAAAAACAACGAAGTCCGGTCATTTGCAACAAGATGGATGAATCTGGAAAACATCATGCTGAGTGAATTAAGCCAGTCCCAAAGGGACAAATATCATATGTTCTCTCTGATCGGCGACAACTAACTGAGCACCAAAGGGGAAACTTGTTGAAGTGAAATTGACACTATGAGAAACAGTGACCTGATCAGCTCTTGTCCTGACTGTTGATGTACAATGTAATACTTTATCCATTTTAGTATTTTTTTTGTTCTAGTACTATTGGTTGAACTCTGTAATTAACACACAATTATTCTTAGGTGTCTAAATTTTAACTGAAAAGTGATCCCTGTTAGGAATCTGGAAAGCATTATGCTGAGTGAAATAATCCAGTCCCAAAGGGACAAATACCATATGTTTTCCATGATAGGTGACAACTAACTGAGCACCAAAAAGGAAACCTGTTAAAGTGAAATGAACACTATGAGAAACGGTGACTTGATCAGCCCTTGCCCTGACTGTTGATGAACAACTTAATACGTTATCCCTTTTAGTATTTTTTTTGTTTATTTGTTCTACTTAATACTTTTGGTTGAATACTGTAATCAATACACAATTATTCTCAAGTGTTGAAAAAATAAAAAAATAAATAAATTTGAATTTAAAAAAATTTCCAGACACATATGTCCAATTCTACCTATCTATCCATCTATCTTATCTATCTATCTATCTATCTATCTATCTATCTATCATCTCTACCTATTCCCCTATCAAGGGTTTCTTGGTCTGGAAATTTATTCTGTGGGTGAAATTTGAGGAATTCCAACTATTATATTACAAAGTCAAATCTAGAAGAGTAAAACAATACAGTTTAGAATTGTAAGAGTACCAGAAGGACAAAGTGCCCTGTTCAAACAGTCACCCAGCTTAGTCCTCGTCATTTTCACTATTGGAAAACATCAACTTCCAATGTAAAAATTCCACTTTGGGGCAACACATTAGGACATTTCTTTCACAGGTGCAATTTATCTCCCCACAGGTTGCATCTGAACCTTGAAACAAAAGAAAATATGTGTTATGGGGCCAGTGCTGTGGCGTAGCAGGTAAAGCCACTGCCTGAAGTGCTGGCATCTCATATGGTCACTGGCTGCTCCACTTCTGATCCAGCTCTCTGCTATGGCCTGGGAAATCAGCAGTAAATGGACAAAGGCCTTGGGCCCCTGTACCCACATGGGAGACCCAGAAAAATCTCCTGGCTCCTGGCACAGCTCTGGCAATTGCAGCCAATTGGAGAGTGAACCAGCAGATGGAAGACCTCTCTCTCTCTCTCTCTCTCTCCCACTTTCTCTGCCTCTCCCTTTCTGTGTAAATCTTTCAAATAAATAAATAAATCTTAAGAAAATGTTTTTTCTTCTTAGTACAAGCTTGTAATAATGAAACCACCTTTTCATCTTATTCCCAATTTTAACTTAATTTTATTTTCTTAATAAATGAAATTTATTTGAAAGGCAAAGAGAGAGAGAGAGAGAGAGAGAGAGAGAGAGACTCTTCCACCACTCCCCCAAGTGGCCACATCACTGGGGCTGGGTGAGGCCCAAGCCAGGATCTGGGAAGTCCAAGCAGGTCTCCCACATGAGTGGCAGGGGCTCAAGCATTTGGGCCATCATCTGTTGTGCTCCCAAGTGTGTTAGCAGGAAGCTAGGTCAAAAGCAGAGCAGCTGGGACTCAAACTGGCACTCTGATATGGGTTGCAGGTGTTGGCACCTGTACCGAAATGCTGGCCCCTGTTCTCAATCTTTAACATCTTTAGTATTTGAATCCCAATTCATATGATGTTATTTCATTTTCTTCCCTAATTCCTATACTCCTAACCTCACTACTTTTAAACTGTGGTCCTCATACCTCATTTCAGATGTACTCCAATCTTTCTAGATACAGTATTTCTTACAAAACTTAGAACCACCCATGTTATTGATCTGCTGAGCTCATCACATGGTGAAAAAGTTAAGAGCTTGTTATGGGGGATAAATTATCTATTTGCAAGTATTCCTTGTCTTTCTTTTCCTCCACTTCTTTAAATAATCTTTTTTCTTCCCCTATTTCTGAAGAATATCCAGGCTTGTCAGACAGGCTCTTCTGGTATGACAGTGCCAGGACCAGGTGGACAGCAGCTCCTGGGGACAGAAGGTGTCTGTTACAGAGCTTGGAGGAGGAGAAGCTGACAACCTTGCAGACTAGGGAGGTATACTCCAGGGAGGGAAGGTTTGGTGGTAAGGCAGTCATGGTGAGTTCAGACAAGGGAGCAGGCGAGGAAAAGTAAGGAAATATTAAGAAGTATTTACTGGGAATGTTGCCTGCTTTATGAAATTCAGGAAGTAGTACAGGGGTGGATGTTGACACGGTGACACCCTCATCCCATACTGAAGAGCCAGGGTTCAAGTCCCAGCTCTTCTCCTGATTGCAGCTCCTGCTAATGCGCACCCTGTGAGGCACCAGGTGACAGCCAGGCACTGACTCCCTACCACCCACACTGGAGATCCAGATGTACTTCTAGGCTCCTGGGTTCAGCCTTAGCTGTTCTGGGCACTTGTGATCCAGCAGATGGGAGATCTATCTTTCTGGCTGTATCACTGCCTTTCTAAATAAATATTTCAAAAGGGAACATCTACTGGATGAATTAGATTATATGGAAATTAGTACATACTGCATTCATGTGACTTTGATATTATTCTAGGACTAACCCAGTTATAAGAAATTACCTATCTACGTAAAAGATGCATGTTTTACAATCAGTCAATATCTGTTCATGTGTCTTACACAGAGAGCTTAGGCTACCTGTCTGTGCTTCTACTCACAGTGACTCAGTGTGCCAGGCCCTGAGAGTGGTGAGACTCCGTCCTGAGAGTGACAGTCAGTTGGGGATCTGGCCAGCTCCCTGAAATAAAGCCAGCTGGGAGGAAGCAGGAGGACCCTCCTCCCTTATACACGCAGGTCTTCTCATCTAGGTTCTGTGTGGCAAGAGGCACCCTCTGACTCTCCTGGAGGACTTTTAAAGAATCTAATAAACCCATGTTTTAAAATATACATAAGAGATGAGAAAAAAAACCCTAATGACTTTGATTTTTTTAAAAAAGTAATAATGTTTGGAGCTGGTGTTGTGTTGGTACAGTGGGTTAAACTGCCGTCTTCAATGCCATTTGGGTGATTTGAGTCCCAGCTGCTCCACTTTTGATCACGCTCCCTACTTATGTACCTGGAAAACCGGCAGAAGATGGCCCAAGTGCGTGGCCCCCTGCACCCATTTGTGAGACTGGATGAAGCTCCGGGCTCCAGCCTGGCCCAGTCCTAACCATTGCAGTCATTTGAGGGTGGAAGATCTTTCTCTGCCTCTCTCTGTAACTCTGCTTTTCCAATAAATAAAGAGTTAAAATTTTTTTTAAAGTGTTAATGTTTGTAGGCTGGCATTATGGGGCAGTGACTTAAGCTACCACTTGTAACTCTGGAGAGCTGGTTTGGGATCCTGCTCCTCCGCTTCCCATCCAACTCCCTGCTAAAAGCCCCTGGGAAAGCAGGGCCCATGTGGGAGTTCCAGGCTCCGGGATTCAGCCTATCCTAGTCCCAAGTGCAAGCACTTGGGGAGTGCAGCAGCATATGGAAGAGTGCCTGCCCCTCTCCCTCTATCACTCTTTCAAATAAATAAATCTTTAAAAAGCAAAAACAGAAAGTGTTAATGTTTGGAATCTCTTATGTCTTGAGACCATCCTCTCTCTTCTTTCCATTTTTCAGTGTGTCTTGAAGTTGATGAGAATTGAAAGCACAGTTTGCACTGGGAATAAGCATCAAACCTGTTACACGTGAAACAGGAATACAACAGGGTTAAAGGCGTGAATTAGAATGAGGATGAATTCTGTGGTTTTCAGCAGGTGCCTGCCACGCCTTCCCTCACTGCTGCACCCACAGTGCCTGGTGGACCAGGAAAGCAACAGGACTCCTCCCCAGGAAGCTACTTCCTGTGCTGTGCGCTGAATTAGCACCTAACCTGGCCTCACACAAGGAACGAAGTGGGGTCAGCTGAACCCTGAGTTCCCAAATCCTTCCTCCTCTAGAGTTCGTGCTTTGGCAAGGTCTTGTGAAATGCGCCTTTCACTGGATGTTTTCTGTATTTGCTATGTTAGTTATTTGTACAGAAATTATTCTTTGAGTGTAAGTTATTTTTAAATAAGGACTGGAGAACATGAAAAAATAAAGGTCTAGATGTGTGTGGGAAGTTGCCTGTTTAAAGGAGTGACAGAGAAAATAAAACTCCTGGAAGAGGGACTATATTTACACGCGGTATTTACTGTTATTCTTTGTTTCTCAGTATCAGAAGCTCATTCTCAGATGGGGAGCTTTTCCTCATCTGTTCCTGAGGTTGGGTTGTTACAGTGACAATGAATAATACTGCTAACAATCAGGAGTTTCTGAGTGAGGTGATAAAAGGCTCAATGGTAACCAGAAATAGCTCATTACCAAGCTTTGCTGATAATGGATAATTAAAGAGCACCTGATAATTAAAGAGTACCTGCCTGGTGTTCATTCATTCATTCATCTGTCCATTAAGCCACTCCTCAAGCCTCACTTCCCTTATGGAAGAAGCCAAGGGATGAAGAAGTTAGTGCCGTGTCTCATCTGTATTAACATGTTCATTTTTTTTTTATTTTTTTATTTTTTGACAGGCAGAGTGGACAGTGAGAGAGAGAGACAGAGAGAAAGGTCTTCCTTTTGCCGTTGGTTCACCCTCCAATGGCCGCCGCGGTTGGCGCGCTGCGGCCGGCGCACCGCGCTGATCCGATGGCAGGAGCCAGGAGCCAGGTGCTTTTCCTGGTCTCCCATGGGGTGCAGGGCCCAAGCACCTGGGCCATCCTCCACTGCACTCCCTGGCCACAGCAGAGGGCTGGCCTGGAAGAGGGGCAACCGGGACAGAATCCGGCGCCCCGACCGGGACTAGAACCCGGTGTGCCGGCGCCGCTAGGCGGAGGATTAGCCTAGTGAGCCGCGGCGCCGGCCAACATGTTCATTTAAAACTGCATTCTATATTCTCAACTGACTCATCCATGTTGAGTGAGATTACGTGTTACTATCTCAATTTTAAAGACAAAGAAACCGCAATTCACAGGGCTACTGGATTCACTAAGATGACACAGCTGTTAAGAGGTAAAACTGGATTTAATTTAGGATTTAAGACACCATTCACTTATTGAATCACTTAACCAACTTTATAGTTGGATACCTGTGAATGTTTGTGGAAAATGCAATTAAAATATATGGGATGCGTTTTCACAAGTAGTTTTAAATTTATGCACAGGTTTTCCATAATATACATCTTCCCTTGAACTTCTTAAAGTCCACTCATATGCATGGATTTAAATTTTCTTGGCACCAAAAATAATAGTATTTTTAATTACATTTTCCACAAACTTTTTGAAGTGCCTCTGTATACATCAAAACAAAGGTAGTATGATGATCATTAAAACACATTGTTGACTTCAAGAGGCTGGGAGAGGTGGGGCCTGGTGGTGTGATAAACCCTGTGAGCGACAGAGGGTGTGGAGGACAGGTGTTGGAGACCCTGTAAAAGGTCAGGGCAGGATTCGCAGGGATGGGCATGACTTCTACACTAAGAGCTGAAGGTCCAGCAGGAGTTGCCTGCCCTGCAAGTGCGCGTGGGCTGTGGGGTGTCTGTGGGTAGCTGCCACACAGTGTGCAGGCAGAGGAAAGAACACATGCAAAGGGCTGGAAGCTAATGAGAGCATGGCCCAAATTGTGAGCAGAAGAGGGAGTTTGGACAAAGCGATACAGTTGGAGTACAGAGTTAGACCTGAGATGTTTTCATGATGTGGCTCCAGGTAATTAGGGACCTTGACATTTATGGGGGCCCTGAGCTATGTTGGAAAGTTTAGACCTTATGCTGCCTGCTTCTGTTTAAAAATAGAATATATTACTGAGACCTCTTATGACATGACAGAAACTAATCACGCAGATGCTACTGCAGAATCTAAGCTAGATTGAGACTTGGATGAAGGAATTGGAAAACTAGCGAGAAATTAAAAATTCAAAAGAGTTGATAGGGAAAGCATAAGTGTAGGATCAAGGCAGTAGTCTTATAGTTAGGAGGCCCAGAGAGCTTCTGAATGAGTCTGTGTCTACATTTCCATGTGTCCCACGAATTCAAGGTGTCTCCAACAATCTCTAAAACATGTTAGGAGCAGTCCTTGTCTGGTTTCCTCAAACCTGTATTTTCCTCTTTTTATTGTAGCACTCACTTTTAAAAGCAATACCTGATCACATCAGTCTTCATTTTTCCTTTTTGTTTCTTTGACAAATGAAAGGAATCAGGGCAGGGGAGATGGAGATGTCAGCTGCAAATTCACTCCCCAAACACCAGAAATGGCTGGGACAGGGACAGGCCAAAGCTGGGAGATACAAAGGCAACCAGGGTTTCACAAGTGGGTGCCAGGAATCCAATTACTTGAGTCACCAAGGCTGTCTCCCAGGGACTACTTTAGCAGAAAGCTGGAGTCAAGAGTCAGAGCTGGGAATCAAACCCGGGCACATCAGTGTAGGATGTGGTTGTCTTAACCGCTAGCTAAGCATTCACTTCAACTTTGCTTTTCAATTTGAAGAGTAAGATCTTTGAAAGTGCTTCGTGGTGAACATAGTCTCTCCAGAGAAAATACAATCCTGGTCCCTTTCCCTCTCTCCTGTTCAATGTGCTTAGGACGTAGAGTCTTCCTTTGGTTCCCAAAATGTGCCGTTGCCCACCCATCTGTAATCTAGCAAATGTATGGTCTGGAAGGGAAATGTTTAGCTGTCTCTTGGCTCTGAGTATGTGATTCTTCATAATGACCATTTAAATCTCTACAAAATTGATGTTTACTTAGTTCATACTATCAGGTGACCCTCATGGAATTTTACATTAACCTTTCTGGTAAGAAGTGAGATGTAAGGGCCTCAGGCAATATCATGCTCTTTGGCAGCAGAGAAGCAATTAAATTATATTCATCTAATTTAAAGTCACAGATTTAAGCTCTTTAACTTGTTCAAAATTTCAAGATTATTCAAAAGGGAAATTATACCAGTAGTATAACCAAACCTTGAAATCTGTGAAAAAATGAAATTTCTATTATGGTCATCCTCAATGTAGTTTTTGAAATAATAAAATAACCATCTCATCTCTAATCAATCAACTCTTCTTTTTCTTTCTGTGCTAACTAATATTAATTGCTTAGCTATTCAGATCAAATAATGATAATCAGTATGCATTCCCCTAGTCACAAAAGAATATAAAAATAAATAAATCAAGGTCTCTATTTTGGCATTAGGTACACAAGGATATTTTTAATTAATCAGTTACTGCTTTGTAATGTAATATTGATCATACACTGTAACTTTAAAGATATGTATAATATCATTATCAACTGGAAAACATTCTTGGGAGTAGATCTGTTATCAGGGAACATATGTTAAAATTAATGATTAGGGTTCTTGTCTTAAGCTAAGAGAGATATTCTAAGCTAAGACACAAATGAGACAGGCAACATGGTAAGGTTTAAGATTTATTTAGAGAGTGAGAGAAATACACAGGAATGTGAGAGCTTTATTTAAGGGAGAAGGGGGTCAGAAATTTAAACCAGGAGTTCTATACCAGGCAAAGGGCAGACCAGGGGCCACTTGCACGAGTCAACAGGCCAGAGATGCATGTGGCATGGCATGGGCTGAATCAGCCTCAAATACAGGCAGCCTGTGAGAGACCAGGGAGAACAGGACAGGTCCAGGGCTCTCTAAGCCTCTTATTCACTTACAAAAGGGGAGTGGTTACATAGTCTGATTGGCAGGTGGGTATACACATGTGAGATCAGGTAGGGACAAGAGGGGGTCCTGGTCTCCAGCTCACTAATCTAAAGAATCTAATCCTATCTTCCTGATTGCCTCCCCATATCAGAACTGTTAAGTATAATTGTCGAATTCAGAACCAAAATTTCCTTACAGAAAGGTTCTTCCTTTGCTGCTTTCTTCCTAAGGTTTGTTATTTTGTTCTCTTCTCAACATCCATCATGTTGTGTGTTTCCTTAGCCTGACTTCTCGGGAGACTCCTCTTCCTTGACTGTGCCTCTTCTGGCCTTCATCAGGTGAGTCAGAGCCCTCATGGATCAAGCTGCTAAACTGTATTTAAATGTAGGATTTGAACAGAAATCCACAATGAAAACATGACCCATATAATGCGAGTGAAGAGGCTCAGCATTTTGCATTCCAGGAGCAGTGTTCTGTTTTTGTTTCAGTAATCTGATCATTGGTACTAAAATGACCACCCCTGGAAGGACCCTCTGTTCAGCTGCACCACCTCCCTTCCTCTCTCCCTGATGTTTTATCAGAGGCTCTGTCAACAACTTTGAAATTGCCACACCCTCACAACACAGTTGTCATGTCAGAACTCCTGTATTCTATTCATCAGAAGAAAGTAATAACCTTTCTTTGTAAAGTACTGTGTCTTGATGAGGGTGGAGTTTGCATGATTTCAGGCCCCGAGAACCACACAGCGAAGGTGGCTTTTTTGGCATATGTGGGGATGCTCATAGAGTTCTGGAAAACCCATCCCCTTGTCCTGCAGTCTCATCTTCCCCACACCCTCACCTTGAGTTTTGCTTGGGTTAACTCTTCCTTTACCTTCCAGAGCTTAGTGAGGGACCTAAGAGTCACCTCCCTTAATAGCTCCACTCAGTAGGACCCAGACACCTGACTGGGAGCATTTTACAACCTTTCTGTCAGACCACGTCCTGCATACTTTTTGACACTGCTTTTGTTGCCTGTCTTCTGTACTATTAGAGAAATAAGGACAATATTCTTTAATTATGTCTCCAGGGAACTTGGACCTAATTTTTGCCTAGAAATTCTGTTGACTAAATGGAAGTGGAAGTGTATATTTGAGTGGAAAGTATAAAGAGGAGAGGCTACCCCCTAAAACAACTTCTGGACTAGAATCTGCAGTGTTATTTTACATAAAGACATCAATAGGCATTTTCCTGGGTTTTTATTTCTTCCTCAAACATCTGACAATTGAGGGTTGTGAAGACTATATAGTATGCATCTATATGCATGTACACACTTACATATGGTGGGGGGAGGTGGACTATATAGTATGCATCTATATGTATGTACATACTTACATTTGGTGGGGGGAGGTGGGAGGGCCTGAATATAAATGAAAGGCACCGTAAGCTTAATAAAAACTAAGTGCAGGTGTTTGCAATATGCCTCACATCAGGATTGCTGCAATGCCTTGGGCCTTTGAAACTTTCTTCACAGCTGACTGATTCTTGGAGGCTGCAAATCCATGGTTTCATGTGTAGCCGGGTTCTGTTTTCCAAGGGCTTCATGGACTGCTCATTGGCCGGCACTGCCCACAGGGCAGAAAACCAATCGGTCCAATTCCAATGAGACAGGTGCCAAGTTACTCTGGAGCGTGTGACTCTACTGCCTCACAGTTAGTGGTTGTGGGCATTGCGTGTAACTGCTTCATGATAAAAACAAACTGTGGCATCATTAAATTAATTAGACAAAGGCAAAATTGGAAATGAATGCTCTTCAGTTTCAGAACTGCTAATGGTAGAAAATGAAGCACAATAAATGTACTCCAAGCTTTGATGAGCTTTGCTTTTGATTAATTAGCAGATTTTAATGGCCTTCCATAGTATGGGAGCCATTCTATTGATCCATCTAATTAGAGATCATGAAAGTAGAAGGGACTTCTCTTCACTTGGATGAGTGAATCGCATTGAATAATGCAAAACAGCTCAAATGGCGGCTCAGAATCCTGTCAGCAATGTTATGTGTTCATATTCATGTGAAGTACACCTACTGCAAAATTCTATTTCACTTCTGTTTGTTCGGGTACTTGGTAGGAATGAACATAAAGGAATAATGGGAAGGGACTGTGGTTTCAAACTGTGTAAACACTCCTTCCAATGCTATGCCATGAGTAGATTTTAATTATTTCTGTTGAGCTGAAATCCACTGAATATCACATTTACTCACTGAGTGCTTATTCCAGCATGAGGTACAACCAAACAGGCCGACACATTGTGTTAAAATTTAAGTAGCTGGGGCTGGCGCCGCGGCTCACTAGGCTAATCCTCTGCCTTGCAGCGCCGGCATACCGGGTTCTAGTCCCGGTTGGGGCACCGGATTCTGTCCCGGTTGCCCCTCTTCCAAGCCAGCTCTCTGCTGTGGCCAGGGAGTACAGTGGAGGATGGCCCAAGTGCTTGGGCCCTGCACCCCATGGGAGACCAGGAGAAGCACCTGGCTCCTGCCTTCGGATAGGCATGGTGCACCGGCCACACCGCACTGGCCGCGGCGGCCATTGGAGGGTGAACCAACGGCAAAGGAAGACCTTTCTCTCTGTCTCTCTCACTGTCCACTCTGCCTGTCAAAAAAAAAAATTAAGTAGCCGGGACATTGTGTATGTGAAATTTCTCAAGCAGTTCTAAGCTGCATTGAGAGTTCACATGATTTTAGCCCAACATCATGGTATAGAGAAATAACGGACAGAAGAAAACACACGAGAATCACAAGTGAGCCATGCATGATGAGCAGGACGAGTGGGGAATCATAGGGAAACGAGGAGGGGTAGCCAGGCTCTTTATTTTTGTAAAGGGGGGCAGTGTTGGAAAAGGGCAGGGAAGAGCCAGCAGCCAGGAGGGCTCAGCCCCACAGGCGCCTGCAGCCTTCTGCGTGCTGTTCATGCTGCTTGGCAGGGACCCTGGAGGTTCTGTGTTTATTTCTACTTTGGGGAGGTGAGACTCACAGTGTGGGGCCGGTTCAAAAGGTGGAAAGGGTATTTAGCGTTAGTGGGCAGCCCAGAGTGCCTGTGTCCACATCCCTCTGGACATCCCTCCTGCCTTCCTCTCCCTCCCTCTCTTCTATCTTTAATTCTTTCTAGTTTCTTCCTTTGTTCATTCTTCTTTTCCTCTGTTGTGTGCTCAGTGATGCATGCATGGTGCCATTGTGCACCCAATAATAAAACATTGCAATGAAGGGTGCATAAGACAGCTTAAGGGAGCCTAATATTAAATCTAAGCATTTTAGAGACTGAGACATCTATGGGTTGGTTTATATTTTATGAAAGGAAACTAAATGAAATCTTATTACCCTTTCAGTGGCTAGAAACTTATTTTTCATAGAGAAAGTAATAGCTTGGTGACAGCAATTAAATTATTCATAGTGACTGCTCCAATTCTTCTGAAGACCGCATGGACAACTTGAGTTTTGCATAACTGTAAATACCCCCATGTTAACTTAAAGACCGGGGAAGGCATCCTGCCTCAGATCTGAAACACTGAAGAGCTTTCATGTGCTTCCTGCCTTACACTCACCTGGAAGTGTTGTGGGCTGCGGGGTCCCCAGCTGGGCTCATCCAGGTTCTTCTCACTCTTGTGCATCAAGGTGCGAGGGAAAGCAGGGTTTATTTAGAGCAGAGCAAAAGTGTATGCTCAAGAAACAAGATTGGGGGCAGGGTGGAGAGAGAAAGAGAGAGAGAGAGAACAAACAGCAAAAACACAAAAAGGCTCAACAAAATCCCCTCACAATGCAAAACACCCTCAACAAAGGAAAAACCCTTGCCAACAAGTTCAGACCATCCCCATACACCACCTGGACTACGGTGGGTGATGTCCTACTCAGCGCTGCATTGAATATTCAAAAGGGAGTGCATTTTGGGGTGGGTTTGAGTACTGCCCAGTTTTGTGCCACTTTTGGAAAATACTGAAAGTGTTGTAGCAACAGGTGCATGATGAGACTCAGAGAACACTACAGTAACTTGTCCAGATTCTTATTTAATATACTGTTTGTCTTTTGGGATGATGAAATTTAATATAATGTCATTATTTTAATGCTTTGATCATGGAAGTAAGGTGGGTGGAATTATTACAGAGAACATTACATACGGTGTAGAATAGTTGTTATGCTTTCTAACTATCAGATTTACCCAAGAACAAAAGTGGTAATTTTGGGAAGAAGAGAGATCATTATCATTGGACACATTCAATACGGTGGCCATGTTTTCTCTTTCCCTCACTTTCCCTCAGAAAGTCCTGGTGCATCACTGAAGGCACCAACAGTTCTGGAAAAACCAACTTCATTTTTGGTTGTGAGAGTAGAACACTTGATCAAAGCCAAGGCAAACAGAAGTTTAACCCCTGGGCCACAGTGACCAGCTCCTGAGTGAGCATGTGATTCAGGGCAGCGTGTTTTAGCAAGCCTGGAACGTGAAGTGGGTGATCAGGCCACCATTCCTCCCAGAGGTGCAGAAGGTGGAAGGTGGTGCTGGGAGCTGTGGCTGTTCCATAACCTCCAGGGGGTTTACCTTTAGTAGGATTTGACATCATAGAGACCTGGATAAGGAGGTAGAGCCATTGCGGTCATGTTTTTATAATTGAATTAAGAGTCCTTGAACTCTAGCCTGCTTGTGAACTTTATGTAAAACAACAAATTACCTTTATTAGTTAATTGAAATTGAGATTCTATTACTTGCAACTTTTATAAAAAGCATTATCATGGATACAATCAAATATGTGCCAGGTAACAACATGGAGTGGGGGTTGGAAAAGGGATTCAGACCACACATTGGTAGTTGAACTGTATGTTCTCCAAGAAGGCTTTCAACACTGTGTCTCATCTCCACATGAGACTAAAAATATCAACCAAATTCCCTCAATTCATTTATATGTCAGAAACAATGTCTGACATTACAGTTTTGTAAGTATCTTAAGGACAATACAGTTCTTATCTCAATTTGATTACTGTGCCATGAGCCTTTAATTATTCTCCTTCATCCAGATGGCCCTTGATTGATTCTAGTTAGGATACTTATTTCTGAGCATGATTTCTTCCTAGTGGGTCAGAATTAAGATTAAAAGAAAATACTTGGAAAAGTTCTAATGTAAAATGTAGACAACATCGGTTATAGCCAAGTTTTTGCATGTGTTACATTGCTTCATATCTGTTTCAAAAGAATGCTGGGGAATATCATTTTTGGTTTCATTAAGTAGCAAGGATCTCTGCTAAAGAGGAGTACGTCTCTCTCAGGAATGAAATTTAGGACTGAAGTTTGTTATGAACCAGTTGCCTTGGAATAGTGTTCTGGTGAAATGGTTATCAACCATGGAATGCCTGGAGGCAGCCTAAAGCCCTGCCTTAGGAATGCAGTGATGAACGAGACAATCTCCAGCACTGACCAAAAGAAATCACACCTCTGTGCTGCCTCGAGCCAAGATCTACGGCTTCTTTCTGAGAAGGGATTGAGCTAGATCATGGAAACACAGTAGGGTGGGGGGACTCCAGTGCCTTCGTGACCTGCTGCATTCCAGTAAGAGGTAGCATCACTTACCTGAGCTTGTATGGATCATTTCCAGGACACAATGCCTGTCTTACAATGGATGTCTATTGTCTTCTTCCTGGAAGGAGTGATTCAGAGCTTCACTTTATTGGCAGAGATGTCTGCTTTTCTTGGAGCATACGTGTTCTCTCCTGTGGTCAATAGCATTTCCTTCCTTACGAATTGTATACGCTTCTGGGGCAGAAGGAATCTTCCTAAAGCAATCTAGTCATTGCATGTACTTCAGGAAGCTCTTCTGTGCATTTTAAAAGATCTTAAATCTCTTTTAGGAGTTTAATATTTTGGTAGTCTCCATGCTCGACCAGAGTCCAGCATGTAAGGGCCGTAAGGGCAGGAGAGTTCAAAGCTCTCACAGTGACATGGATGCCAGGCCTGGATGCTCAGAAGGAGAGTCGTGTGTATTTCTTGTGAGTGCAAATGACTCTATTCTGACATCCAGAAGATGTTTTGAGGTCACTTCTTAGCACTTCTTTCTACTGAGTGTTTTATGCCTATTCTGAGAATTGTTTAAAAACATAAAGATTTATTGCTGTCATTTTATGTTGTTTTATACATACATTGAGAGAACAAAATCGGACCACACTGTAAGTTAAAATCCAGTTTGCAAGCAAAAGACTTAAAATACACTGGGAGATTAATCTGAGGAAATTGCTTATGTCAGCAGCTGTCACAAACATGTGGCCTGCCTCAGACTCTAGAGCAGCTGCCATACTGAAATACTTTTGCTTTTCACAGGGAAATAAGAATATCAGTGGAATCTGTCTGCTTTGAAGTGCTTCGGGTCTTTTATTTCTAATTTCAGATGTCAGCAGCCTGGTTGGGATGACTAAGTAAGGCAGAAAATGTTCTACTGAGCCCTAGTATCTGGGGTATTCCCCAGTAGCAGAATGTTTCCAGCACAGCTGGGCGGGAAGCATCCCTTCCTTGTGCCGGATGCCAACAAGTCCACCAGCCAAACATGGCCCGGCTTCTGTGAAGGTGACAGAGGCTTCCCTACAAAGCCATCTCTGGGAAGCTTCCTGGAAGGAGCCGGGACTCTGTGGCACCTTAGACCAGGGCTGTACTTGAAAAAGTCACGCCTGGCCCTGTTAGTCTGCAAATGTCTTCCCCTTCTCTCTCATTACTCCAGTAGCTTGGGAATCCTTGCTGGACAGAGACTTGCCTGGTTAAGAATGGTTAACTATGCAAGGGACAACACCCCAGATATGCAGAGGCACAGACATTAAATACATACTTGCTATTTTTTTGCATTGATTTGCTTTAGTTTGTATGTCCCTTGAAGTTGTTGAACATGTAGACTTCATGTAACTAGACATCCTGTGTATTTTCTGAATTTAAAATAGACCAGGGGTAGGTGTTGTGGTACAGCAGGTTAAGCAACTCCTTGGGACATCCACATGCCATATCTGAATGTCCTGGCTACCTCACTTCCCTTATAATGCCTTTGAGAAAACCAGATGAGTCCCTGCCACCCACGTGGGAGACCCAGCTGTAGTTCCAGGCTCCTGACCCAGCCTAGGCTGCTTACAGCCTTATAGAGTGAACAACCAGATGGAAGATCTCTCTCTTCCCCTCCTGTCGTCTTTCAAATAAATAAATCTGAAAAACACAAAATGTCTCAGTGCAATAAGATGAATCCTGAGTAGAATCTATGTCATAGACCAGTATCTGACCCATTTTGTACCCTCTGCTCTGAACAAAGTGAGCCACGGTGGGTTTATAGGTGCCCAATGGTTCATTAATGGTGACTACCAGAATTTAGTGGCTTCAGCCATACTTGTAATGCCTCTCATTTCCTTCCTGACCTGTAAGATGAGGATGGCAATGATGCCTTCTTCAGAGGATTGTTGTGAGGTTAAATTGAAACAATGCACATGGGTGCTTAGCATAATGCTTACTCTAATTGACAAAATCAGCCACAGGACCGCAAATCAGTGAAAAATCCTCTTCAGGCCACTTACTACTCATGATTACAAGGAAGTAAATGTTGCCAAATTGTAGGAAAGGTAAAAAGTGATGACAAGAACAGGAGTCACTTTTGTTAGAAGAGAAAAATTGAAAAACATAGAAGACATAGTAGATCACATCCATGCATCCATAGTCACAGGATACCCATGATTACTACTGGGTAGGTCAGTTTTGCTGAAGGAAGATGGCCCATTAGAAACAATTTATAAAGCACAAAATGACGTCCACATATCCAGCATTGCTTTTATAAGAAAAGGATTGACAAGAAATGGACATTGAGTTAGATCTGAGACAACAGAAAGAACCCAAAGGCAGGAGGTTAAAAAATAACAGGTGTTTAATATTATTAGAGACACTAAATGATCTTAGAACAAAAAGGGTGATTGCATTGTGAATGGATTTGTTCATTTGCACAACACTATTGTGCAGTCTCTATAAAAGATAAAATAGTCTTAGAAAGTATGAGTGTCAGGAGAAGTGAAAGATTGCTCCAAATGGTTAAAGAGCATTGCAAAGTGATAGGACAAGAGAAAAGGAGGTAAGGTATAGAATTAAGTGAAAGTTTAGCAAAGATAAGAGATATACTTCCAACAGATACCCTTGATCATCTGTCACATCATATCTTGATCATCTGTCATCTATCTAGCCAATACCAGGTAAGGAATTTGAGATGGAAATGAGAATGGTAAATGATGTTTAAAACAAAATTACTGTTCTCAGAAAAATAGAAAAGAGTCAGGAAAAACACAAAAGAATCGGGGGGAAGAGAGAGGTGAGGGAAACAGAGTGAGGCAGGGAGGGAGGGAAGAAGGGGAAGCAATTGAGGGAAGGAAGGAAACGGTGGGGTGGAAGGTTAGAAAGAACATAATAAGGCTTCTTGCAGTGCTGGGTAAAAACAAACAAGATAAAGCTAAGGTAGAAGTTTAGGGGGTGGAAAGAGAGGCTGTTTCCTCCACAAATGAAATACAAAGTAGCTGGTGCAAACATAAGAATTCTTAGGATTTCCCTGGCCTCTTAGATTTCAAAATTACCTTTGCAGTGGAGGAATCCCAAGTCTATTCTACTGTCTATGTGCTGTTCTACACTTCACCTGAGAAAGGGGCTCCTCTCTCCTTGTGGCGTCAGTTTGGAGCCACACATTTTCATTCAATAGCCATTTCTTGTAGTCACTGTTCTCCAAGCACTGCCCAGACAGTCACACATTGGCTATGAACCAGGGGTGGACATCTGGTATAGCAGCTAAGACAGCACTTGGGATGTCTGCAGCTCCTATGGGCAGAGGATGTGGGTTTGAGTCCCACCTCTGCTTCTGGCCCAGCTTCCTGCCGATGAGCATTCTGGGAGACAGCAGGAGATGGTTCAAATATTTGGGTCCCTGCCACTCATGTGGGAGGTCTGGATGAATTTTCAGGTCCTGGCTTCGACATGGCCCAGACCTGGATGTTAGTGACATTTAGAAAACAAACTGGCAAGGGCCAGTGGTGTGGCACAGCAGGTTAAACTGCTGTCTACAGTGTCAGTGTCCCGTTCGGACACCGGTTTGAGTTCTGGCTGCTCTACTGCCAATCAAGCTCCCTGCTACTGTACCTGGGAAAGCAGAGGAAGATGGCCCAAGTACGTGGGCCCTGTACTCATATGGAAGACTCAGTGGAAGCTCTTGGCTCCTGGCTTCAGACTGGCTCAGTCCTGGTTGTTGCGGCCATCTGGGGAGTGAGTCAGTGGATAGATGATTCTCTGCTTCTCCCTCTCTGTTTGTAACTCTGCCTTTCAAATAAATAAATTAATTAAATAAAAAAGTTAACCCCAGATGGAAAATCTCACTGGTTATGTCTTTCTCTATTTCCCTGCAAACAAATAACTTTTAAAGATTTTTTTCCTTAAAACAAGAAATAAAATATTGACAGGATCTGTCTAATCTCAGGAAGTGTCTGGTGGGAGACACAGGGATGGAGACTCCTGACTATGGCTGGGAAGGGTATGGTGAGTCCTGATAAATTATAAAGTGATCATATATGGGAAATCTGCAGTTACTACAGCTGAGGGGCTGGCACTGTGGAGTAGTGGGTGAAGCCCCGCCTTTAGTGCTGGTATCCCATATGGGCGCCGGTTTGAGTCCCAGCTGCTCCACTTCCAATCCAACTCTCTGCACGTTGTGGGCACCTGTGTAGGAGAAAGAGAATCTGACAAACTGTAGATCCAGAGTCAATGGGCATCCCCGTTTACAACCAACAGAGGAGATGGAAAGGGTTTAGTGCATTCATAGGGGTGAGCACAAAAGTCCCACAGTAGTCATTTTTTCTAAGTCTTCCAGTTGTTAAACTTTCCTTTCTCCTGATGAACCAAACACTTCCTTCTTAAAATCTCCTCTACATGGCTCATTTGGTTACTCCTCTGCCTGTGGTGCCGGCAACCCATATGGGTGCCAGGTTCTAGTCCCAGTTGCTCCTCTTCCAGTCCAGCTCTTTGCTGTGGCATGGGAAGGCAGTGGAGGATGGCCCAAGTGCTTAGGCCCCTGTACCCACGTGGGAGACCAGGAAGAAGCACCTGGCTCCTGGCTTCGGATCGACTCAGCGCCGGCCATGGTGACCATTTGGGGAGTGAACCAATGGAAAGAAGACCTTTCTCTCTCTGTCTCTCTCTCTCTCTCACTGTCTATAACTCTACCTGTCAAATAAAAATAAATAAATAAAAAATAAAAAATAGAAAGTAAAGATTTTGTAAAGTCTTAGTAACCAGGTTATTTTGGGGAGGGAGTGATCTATATTAATGGTCATAATTTAAATGTCCCCTTCATGATAATAAAGACACTGTGCTAACTCCACCTGGACATCTGGTCTTGTTACAGGCCCCTGGGGAGTGAGAAGTTAGGTGGTGGTGAGACTAAACTGCAACCGAGGTCTTGCATGTGGACAACAGACACTGAAAGAGGTCACAGAAGACCCTGCTGCTTCAATCCCAGACCATCTGTGATCACCAATGGCTTCATCCATAGAAGCACTTGCTCTGGGCCATCTCAGGAAAGAAATTAGATTATTAAAAATGTAAGCCACTCAGATAATAAAATAGGCACTCTTCTAAATCAGTTTTATATTCAGCTCAATTAAGTACAGGCAAAACATTTGTGTCACCAAAGGTTTGGTCTAGAAATGCTGTTGCAATCTGCTGTGCTTCTGGTCCAATGTGCACATTCCAGTGTGCTAGTGGACAGCTGGTTAATTCCAGTGTGCTTATGGACACACTGGTTAATTCCAGTGTGCTAATGGACACATCAGTTAATTCCAGTGTGCTTATGGACACACTGGTTAATTCCAGTGTGCTAATGGACACATCAGTTAATTCCAGTGTGCTAATGGACATGCTGGTTAATTCCAGTGTGCTGGTGGACAGCTGGTTAATTCCAGTGTGCTGATGGACACACCAGTTAATTCCAGTGTGTTAGTGGACACACGAATTCCAGTGTGCTAATGGACTGGCTGGTTAATTCCAGTGTATTAATGGACATGACGATTAACCAATGTGCTAATGGACATGCTAGTTAATTCAAGTGTGTTATGGACATGCTGGCTGTCCCTCCTATAAATGAGATTTAAAATGTTCTTTAAACAGGGACTTGGAGAAGGAGCTTCATGCAGGCTGTTCTGGCTTTGCTCAGGCCTTAGTGAAAACAATGGCTATTCAAGCAAAAAGATCAAAAACTAATGGCCTGGTAGTTGTCAGCCTTCATAAAGATGCTGAAAACTCTGCAGAAACTAAGACTTTGCTGAAAGCAGAAGTAATTTTTAGGTTGATTTAAAATTATGCTAATAAGCCAAAAAAAAAAAAAAAAACATTTCTGACCCTCATTGATTGCCACAGACAGTAAGTTAAACCTGTATATTCCTTTGTATTTGCTTGGATTTTTTCTCACAGTATTTGTCTCTGCCAAGTGTCAAGCCACACCTGAAAAAAATGTAAAAGACTAACAGAATCACAACCCACAGCATAAAAATCAGCTGCATAATTAACTTAGTTTTTAGGACTGGGATAAATATTAAAATATTCTTCAACTTAAGTTCAATTTAAAAATAATTCTGAAAGAAGAGAAGATTTATAAAATTTTCCTTGTTTAACAGAGATCAAAATATATAACACTCTAAGGTTCCATTAAATAGTGTTTTTCAAGACTAAAAAATTAATAAAGTTTCACCAATTTTTAATGTTTATCTTTTCTTAAAATAATACCTATCATATTTATTAAAGTATTCTAAGTATATTTTACTACTCTTATGCTTCATTTTTATTATAAATATGAATTTTAATAATCACTATAAATTTTTATATACAGCTACACAAAAACTGGCAAGCAAACAGAAAAACACTTCAGTTTGATTTTTTGCCATACAGCAATTAGCCACACTTGATAATTTGAGTTTTGCATTCCCAAATTTTGTTTAAGTTTTAAATCATTCTAACACAATTACACCTTAATTTTATTTTAAAAAATGAATCATACAACAGAGAATCATGTTAAACCATATGGCAAATACAATTCTCAGTATCTTGACTGCAGGAAATGCTACAAGAAAAGCAATCTGGTTCCCTTCAACAATAACAACAGTAAAAATTTGAAAGGGAGGCTAGCATTGTGGTGCTGCAAGCTAAGCCACTTCTTGTGACACCCACATTTCACATTTCAGGGCTGATTTGAGCTGCTCTGCTTCCAATACAGCTCCCTGCTAATATGCCTGGGAAGACAGCAGATTACCCAAGTACTTGGGCCCCTGCTACCCACGTGAGAGAACCAGATAGATGTGCTGGCTCCTGGCTTCAGCTTGACCTAGCCCTGGCCCTTGCAGCCATTTGTAGAGTGAACCAGCAGATGGAAGATCTCTCTCTCCATATATATCTCTCCCCCTCTCCCTTTCATTCTGCATTTTAAATAAGTAAATCTTTTTTAAAAACAATTGCAAAGGAGAGAAAGAGATCAATTTTTCATTTGATAAATAACAAATCACCTAGAGTTATGATTTAAAGCAATAATAATAGCATTGTCTGATGGTTGATGGGTCCAACTAAGCAGGCCTAACCCAAGGTCTCCTACCCTGTTGTAGTCAGAGAGTAGCTGGAGATAAAGAAATAAGCTATATATTTTATTTAAATTAACAATTGACCACTTTTTTTCTTTTTCTTTTTCTTTTTTTTTTTTTTTTACAGGCAGAGTTAGACAGTGAGAGAGAGACAGAGAGAAAGGTCTTCCTTTTTCCATTGGTTCACCCCCAAAATGGCCACCAT
This sequence comes from Oryctolagus cuniculus, assembly GCF_964237555.1. Taxonomy (NCBI): domain Eukaryota; kingdom Metazoa; phylum Chordata; class Mammalia; order Lagomorpha; family Leporidae; genus Oryctolagus; species Oryctolagus cuniculus. The sequence goes on along the minus strand of NC_091447.1, from coordinate 2,771,804 downwards.
GGCTGGCGCGCTGCGCCAATCCGAAGCCAGGAGCCAGGTGCTTCCTCCTGGTCTCCCATGCGGGTGCAGGGCCCAAGCACTTGGGCCATCCCCCCACTGCCTTCCCAGGCCACAGCAGAGAGCTGGACTGGAAGAGGAGCAACCGGGACTAGAACCTGGAGTGCTGGCGCTGCATGCGGAGGATTAGCCAAGTGAGTTGTGGCACTGGCTTGACTACTCTTGACTAAAGAAAAACTCTCATTCTCTCTTCACTTTTCAAAAACAAGAACAAATAAAAATTTGTGTTTCTCACTGATGTCATAAATAGGAGTGTTAATTGTTAAATTGAGAACAGAATCCACTATGCACTTATTCCCCAGGTAGGACCTCTGTCCTTAATGAGTTGTACTATGAGAATTAACTGCAAAACTTGTTCTCAAACTGTACTTTTTACATTGTGTTTGTGTGGGGGGTTCAAACTGTTGAAATCTTAGAATAGAGTTGGTCTTCTGTATATAAAGTTAATTAAAAATGAATCTTAATGAATGGGATTGGAGAGGGAGTAGGAGGTGGGATGGGAGTGGGGGTGGGAAGGTGGGTATGGAGGGAAACCACTATATTCTTAAAGTTGTACTTGTGAAATTTGTATTCATTAAATAAATGCTTTTCTAAAAAAAATTGTGTTTCTATTTTGATACAAAATGTTGCCTGTTGTACTCCACCTCTGAATAATGAGGAGAAAGTCAGACTCTGCATCAGCCTCTTCATGGAGAGCCTTTCAACCTCTGCATTGGAACACAAACAATGTACATCCCACAGGCTAAGGCAGTGAGACATCTTTCTGAAGCAGAACAATCGAAGGCACTTTTGATGCATCCTCAAGGAAAACCTGTGGTTCAATATCTCTCAGCCCCTCTTCAGAGCCATCAACAGGGTCACTTGAGACCATGGCAGTTTTCCCAAGTTCCTGTGTTCTAAGAAACTAGATCCTGGACGATAGTGCATGCATTTGGTAAAGTCTGGGTGAGTTCTTTGGCCCAGCTGGTTGGCAGTATTCAAACAGCTGTTAGACCCAGAGGGCAGGAAGCCATGAAGCTTCTTGGAGATGCTCCTTTGAAAGTTAAGTGTCAGAGGTCTAAGGTCTAAGATCATAAGACTGTTGAGGCTGAAAATAAGGATTAAACAATTCAAGAGGAGTTGGGTAGAGAAGATGATAATCTTCTTCTTAGAATGAAAAGTACTGGGGTGAGTGAGACAAACCATGCATATTTCCAAGGGGAAAGTTGACTTTGACTACAGGAAAAGGAGTGATGGCAAGGAATATGAAGAAATTTACTACCGACAGAATGACACCCAGTAGCCAAGGGTTCATTGGAGCAAAACCCACAGGATAATGATGAGATCCCAGGAGAGAGATTGTAATGTAACATTAAAGAGTTAGGACCAAGGACTGGGGCTGTTTTGATTGATTGCCTCTTGGTATAAAATTATCTGACACTGAAAAACAGTCCCCTGATATTTACTTTTGCATTGGCATGAACATAAAACTTTATACTAACAGCAGTTTCAGATTCTAATCTATCCCTAAATAGTGATTCCAGAATGCCAGTTGGACTTTCCATAGTGCTAGACCCCAACTCAATAGATTCTATTTTAGTAAGTACAATATAAGGCCTATCCATCTGTATTTGCAAGTTCCTTAGATACTACTACCATATCACTAAACTTCAGAATTGGTAACATGCTCAGCAAGATAGTAATCAGCTGGAAACACCCGCCCAAGACAAACTTTAGTCTCAGAAGCTAATTTACGAAAATTCAGACTACCTCTTGTAAAACTGTTTCACTCTGATAGCAAGACTATCAGACTTACTATTACTATAACTTACTATTACTATAAGACTTACTATTGTGAGCACCATTATGTCAGGAATAATTCAATGCTTTTCAGGCACTGAAGAATGACTGAGCAAATCAGTGAATTGTTAATTTATGTTTAATTCCCATTTAACATTACTGGGTTGTCAGAAAGGAGAAATCAGGAAATGGTATTTTTGATAGAATACTTCTCAACCATAAAAAAGAATGAAATCTTGTCTTTCACAAAAAAAGTGGATGCAAATGGATATCATTATGCTTAATGAAATAAGACATTCCAAAAAAATAACATTTTCTCTGATACATGGTAGTTAATATAGAATATGAAAAAAGTATAAGAATGAAGCAGACATCTTATGATTTAATTATTGTTTGTAGCCCTTGCTATATTTCTGTGGAACAGAGGTCTTTTTTACTTTTTACCTCTTGAACACCATGGTTAGTGGTGCTTTAAGTCTGTGATAATAAAGTAAATTGAAAGTATGTTATTGCAAAAATTAAAGGAAAATGAAAGGAAGGAGGGGTATTGAGGGAGGGTGGAATGGAGAGAAGTATGGCTATCATTAGAACTGTATCTGTGAAATACATGAAATCTGCTCTCTTTTTATCAGTAAAAAATTTAAAGAAATTGTATTTTTCTCCACAAAACAACAAATAGTTATCAAAAGTTTCTTGACTGGTAAGGCATCACGTGAAACACTAATGCTGCAGTATCTGTTTACTGTATGATTATCCTACTTCCTAAAACAACTTGATTTATCATACAGTATAAGGTTTTGAAATCTAAAATGAGAGCCATTGTTTGAGGACCCAAGTGCCTATTTCCTGCAAAGCGATTCTTACACAGCTATGAATCACTGCAGTGAAATCCCTGACAATGTTTTATGCTCTCCGTGACTTTTATAGCCAAGATTTTGAGTCCGGTTCATTTTCCCAATGATCTGTATGGGACTGAATGCCCATTTTCTCAGCACTCAGAAAATTTCAGTGAATTACCTCAGAAGCAAAGCTTTCAAGTCCATGATTTTTGACTCAAAGGCATTCTCTACCGGCTCTTTCATTTCCTTATCAAAGGATTAGGAAAAATCCATACTTAACACACATGCACAGATATGTTCCTAGACATGCACATGGTAGATATGAAAGCAAGACTGAAAAGAATATGTAGAGACGTCTTAGGTAAGAAGAGTAACTGTGGAATCATGAATGACAGAAACAGTCAAATCAGATCCGAAAAAAACATTACCATTGATCTGTCATGGCAGTATTATCATGGGAGAATATAAAAAATCAAATTGGCATCTTATTTCCTTGGGAGGAAAATGAATCGTTTCCTCATTGCCATCATAGAAAATTCCATTGTAAAAAATGTCTCTAAACTTTCAGAATTTTCTTCGGATATCCAGATCATTTTAAAAAATTTATGTTAATATAGAGAACATATTCATGTATTTCATAGCTACAATTCTAAGGAGATAACCAAATTCCCTTTAGTCGCCTCCTTCTTTCCTTTCTTTTTATAAAATGTTTGCAAAAATGTAATTTCCAGGCCATTTTTACACGGAGCCATATTCACCAAAACAGTTCTATTTACTGTGGTTGAAGTTTTGCAAGTCCCATGCTATTGTGAAGAGCAGAAGATCTTAAATAACTCCAGCACTCATAACCAATGGGCAATAGAGATAGTGATGTTGTGAACAAAACAGAGCCATTTTAGAATGACTTTAATGTATACAATTTTGGTGAGAATTTAAGCCCTTCTTCCATTTTCCTTTATTGAGTTATGCAGAGTGTGAAGAGAATATATTCCACCCAATTCACAACTTTATGAAGTTCTTAAGTCTGTTCCAGTTGACTTGGCAGGGGGTGGGGGAGGTACTTGACAAAAATGAGATGTATTCTTAGCACAGTTTTAGAAAGATAAATTTTCATAGAGGAGAGACTTCAGTGCATCAGGTCAAATACCAGACCAGAGGGATCCTGGCGTGCATCAGGAGAGAACAGTGAAAGTCATCCCAGAGTGATTTAAACTAAAGCTTTATTTTCCTTAGGATTCTCACAACTGAATTATAAATATTGACTAATGGTTTCAAAAATAAATGGAATGGTTGCCTCATTCAATTTGGGTCATTACAATGAATAATCATGCTTGATGTGATCATTTGGCGTGAGCAGAGCTCAGGAACTGACAAAACAGATTGCAAATTTTATCTTATTGATTTAGTTTATTAAGCTATCTGAATCAGAATTAAAAAAAAAAAACTAAACACAGTCTTTCAGATTCCTAAAGCAAATGTTGACTGGAGATCAAAGCAAAAATTATGACTCGCTCCCAGGGATGCTGGGTCCGTTCTGTCTTCAGGGGGCCATTATCTCATTCTTTTCACAGTGATCTATGGATACTGAGCTGGTATAGAGCTGACCCTAAACAGCACAGCAACGTGCTCTGAAAACTCTAACCATATTAAGAAGTGATGAACAGCCCTGTCAGTTTATAAATGTTTCAGTTCCTGGGCTTAAATGGATCTTAAGCAGGAAATCCACAACCTGAATTCTAAACTAGCTACGTCTCCATAATCACCTGCAATATCGGAGCTAAATTTAGGTCTGAACTCTAGACATTTAGGAGACCAATGGGAATATGAAATTAAGAGTTTCTCCAAAAGTCTCAGATCTACCAGCACAGCTTTAAGTCATATTTGGAATTTTTCTATTTTGTTGTTATTTGGATTCCACAGCAGTAAAACATAATTTTGAATAATATATGGCATACATTCTCATGATATAATGGGTGCTAGATCTACAGAGATGAGTGGCACAAACTATAAGATCCAAAAGAAAGTGTGGGAGATCCATGGCAAATATTTTTATCCTAGCCTTTATTAGAAATAACATATAGAGAAAGGGACAGAGAAATGAGTTTGAATCCAAAAAGTCCAATGTCTACATTTGAGAACACAGTGAATGGAAGAGAGAGATGACAATCAGCCTCTTATCCTCCCTCCAAACCTGGAAGCTTCCTGAAGGTTACTCTCTCACGGCAGCCATGAGGATGAGAAAAATGACGTTAGAAGTTGTGTAAGAATGGAAATGAGGGGTGTTTAATCAAAAAAAAAAAAAAACCTCTTTAGCGGGGGCCAGTGCTGTGGTGTAGTGGGTAAATCCCTGCCTGCAGTACGAGCATCCCATATGGGCACCGGTTTGAGTCCTGGCCACTGCACTTCTGATCCAACTCCCTGCTAGTGTGTCTGGGAAAGCAGAAGATGGCCCACCGGGAAGTATTAGCAAGAAGCTGATTCAGAAGAATGGAGTGGCCAGGACTTGAACCCAGACTTGATACAGATGCAACCATCCCAAGCAGCAACAACTCACTGCACCACAGGCAGGCCCCTTGTCCATCCCAGTGTGCCTTTGTCTGGAGGCCATCAGTCCGTCTACTCTCCAGTGATCCACCACTCTGTCATTAACAGAGCAACCAGAACATTTGTGGGAAATGCGCCACACCACATCCCTTCTCTGCACCAAACTTGCCTCCATTTCCCTTTCTTATCCAGAGCGAGCCCAGGTTCCTTCTGAAAGCTGTGGGTGCTCTGAGATCTTCCCCACACCCCTTCGATTTCAGGGACTCTCCATTGCCCAACCACTGCCACACTAGCCTCCTTGCTTCTCCTTGGGCCTTATTTTCCTGCCGCTCCTATGCCGTCCCTGTATTTCAGTGTGGCTCATGTCTGCAGCCCCTCAGCCTTCGCTCACTACCTTGGTGAGAGCCGCCCTGGCCACTCTGTTGGAAACAGCAGTCCTTCTGCCTTCCACACACTCAGTCCCCACCTTCCTTCCTGACTGTCCTATTTCCCTCAGCACACACGATTGGGGTCATATATTTTGTTTCCCACAACTCGAATGTCAGCTATGGAAGGGCAGCATCCATTCTGTTTGGTCACTGGTGTATCCTTAGCACCTACAAGAATGCCTGGAAAATAGTAAATGCCCAGCAAATACTTGCAGTGTAAGCAAATGCATGGGAAGCACACATCCCCAGTAACTGCTCCTGCCTTTGCAGGTGCATCCCAGCGCACAGATACCAGGTCAAAGGAAACTGTTTCTCTCCATCCCCATCTCAGTCAGGATGTTGGTGCCAATGAGTCTACCTGCCATCCAGCCAAACTGTAACTTTCTTTTTATTTATTTAATTATTTATTTAAAAAGCACTTGCTATGTGGTAACACTAGAGTAGACATTCTTCAAGTAGTTTGCATAGCCACGGGGAAAATCATCTTTATTGTATATCTCTACATTCAAATAATGTGAGACTCAATGAATCTATTCGTCTGTTCATTCAGCGAAGTACTTGGTAGCTCTGAGGCAAAGTACCTTGGGATGGAGAGAATGGGAACATTCTAGGGTGAAAGGGAAGAAGGAGTTACACAGATCTTTCATGGACACTAGAAGTTGGACAGCTTTGTGGCACCAGAGTGAGGTTGCTAACATTTTCTTTCCATACTAGTCTTTCAATAGTTTGGGCTGAGTATTTCTTTGGAAACAGATGTGTCTCTCGAGTTTCAGGGTGCCTGACTAAGACATCAAAGAGTGTGATCTGGTCACTGAACCTGTTCAAATCTCAAGGGAGAAGGTAAAAGAAACTCCAACGTCCTTACAGGTTGTTCAACTCAGGAAACTGTAACCATAAAGGCTCCACTAAAGACATGTCTCTTGGAAATTTAACATCCCCACAGAGCTTTACTGAATGAAGGCAATGTATTAGTTTTCTGCAGGCATAACTGGATACAGACAATTAAGACAAGGTCTCTCCTTGAGCAGTTCTTGCACTGTGAAATTCAGGAAGTTCATATCCAAGCATTTCCTAGCAGTGGCTCCAGTGATTATTACTTGCATTAATAATCTGGGTCTTGTGCAGTTTTATATATGTACATATGTCTGTGTCTTCATTAATCACTGCATCGTTTCATTCCTTTAATGAACATTTATGGAGTCCTACCACAGGCCTGGCACTGTTCTGCTCATAGAGAATAGGCAGTGAACCACACGCAGCCAGTCATCCATTAAGAAAGCAAGGATCTGATGTAGGCATTGGGACTGAAGGAAAGAAAGGATGCCATGCAGCCATGGAGATGCACGTATGCTGGGTGAAATCAGAGTCTGTCTGGCTTGGGATCCCCCTACCCACTAGGAGATCACATTCATGGAAGAATTTTGAGATGAATAGCTACTCCATAGGATTCCTGCAAGAGTTACATGTAGAGAATTCACAGAATGTACTTGTGATATGGACAGACATTTGTGGAACAGCAGGTTAAGCCACTGCTTGGGACACCCACAACCTATATCAGAGTGCTGGTTCAAGTGCTGGCTACTCCACTTCTGTTGCAGCTCCCTGCTAATGTGCTCAAGTGCTTGAGTCTCTGCCACCCACCCAGATGGAGTTACTGGCTCCTAGCTTCGCCTTGGCCCAGACCCAACTGGGGGCATTGGGGGAATAAACTAACAAACTCTGTCACTCTACCTTTCAAATAAATAAATAAGTCTTAAGGAAAATAAAATGTTTGCATCTGTAGAAATACTAACAGCTCAATTAAATACAAGTATATCTAAGTTAAATTTTACTCTTCAATAAGGAACAACACACCAATTAACACAGATTGCTCTTTCTCCTTCCCTGAATATAAACTTACTTCTATTTGAATGCTATTCCAATGCCTAAAATCAGTGAATCCAGGATAGACCACATTGACACAGTCTCTGCCATATAATAGAGTGTATTTTGTGTCTGTAGGCCCATGGCATAAATAGTTTTCTAAGTGATCTCTCTGCCTTAGAGTTTCCCTCCCATTTGTGAAGCACATGATCTCACATTAACACTACAGTCATTATTATTTTTGTTGTATGAGTGAATTAATGGATAAAGAAAATTGGGTGATATAATACATGAGAGAAGCAGACTAGCTATGTCGCAACACTAAGATAGACACACTTTAAGTAGTTTGCTTATCTGGCATGGCCATTGGGCCCTTAGTTATTAAATGATGTGCTTTTCTCTAATCTGGAATTTTTCAAAGAGTAACTCTTCCAAGAAACTCCTCTCTGGCCAACCAGCCAGCTGTTTACCCTCAGGGGGAGTGGTGGCTGCTGTGGCTAAAACTTTACACATGAAAAAAAAGATTTGGGACAGAAAAAAAAAAAAAACTTTACACATGAGTGGTGACAGGCAGACCTCCCCTGGGATCTTCAGGGCAGATTTTCCTCACCTGTGCCTTTAAGTACACTTTCCATTTTTTTCTTTTCTTTTCTTTTTCTCTTTTTAAATATGGATATTTGTCTTATTTTTTAATATTTATTTTTCTTTTTGCGGAACATATTTTTAAGGAGTTTATTAATACATTGATTCTCAGAGCCACAGTAAGTACATAATAGTCACTATGACACAATTCTCATCAATTCTCATGTTAGTGTGAGATTAATACAAAGAACAGACTCAATATAATTCATAGATACAATTCTAATAAAATAACACTTCCCTCCATCTTTCCCTCTCTCCCTCCCACCTTCTCCTTTTCTTCTTTCTTTCTTTTTAAATTTTCTTAAAGATTTGTTTATTTGAAAGTCAAGTTCATTCTCCAGATGGCTGCAATGGCCAGAGTTGAACCAGACTGAAACCAGGAGTCAAAAGCTTCCCCCAGGTTTCCCATGTGGGGCAGGGTCACATAAAGTTGGGTCCTCTTCCATTGCTTTTCCCAGGCCATTAGCAGGAAGCTGTATCAGAAGCGGAGCATCCAGGACTCACCCCAGTGCCCCTGTGTGATGCCAGCATCACAGGAGGCTTTACTTGCTAAGCCACAGTGCTGGCCACTCTTTTTAATCAAGATAGCATATTTTTAATTTTTATTATTATAGTCAAAGACTTAAAGATCCACTAAATAGTTCAATGAGTCAAAACTGAAAAGATCCTAATACAATGGAAATATAGGCAAGGGCTACAAACAATAATCAAATAAAAAGATGACCATTTCACTCATTTACAATACATTTTAAAATAATCACAGAGCATCAGAACTATAGGAGTGTATGATTCTTTGGAGCATACGGAGAGACAGAAGTATTTCTTTTTTGTTTGCTTGTTTGTTTGCTTTCTTTTTTTATTTATTTATTTTTAATTCTATCTCCCACATGTAAGAGAGAACATGTGGTATGTATCTTCCTGTGTCCAGCTTGTTTTATTCAACATGATGTGGAAGAGATCAACATTCTCTACTCAAGGTGGCTGAAATTCCATGCTGGAAGCTGAAGGAGTTTGGGTGCACTTTCAGACGGTGCCTTTGCAAGACGTGCGGGCAGGCAGTTACTGCTCTCACCCTCCTTGGTACTTCTGCTGCAGTGACAGGACAGAAATTTGTGGCTAGATATTAACTGCTTCCATATTTCAAGAAATGCTAAAATGAGTATCTTTGCATGCATCAATAAGTGATGTCTGTAGGAGAAGCTAAAATGCAGAAGTGATCCCAGTTTTACAAAATATACTCATATGTATCTTCTAGAATATTGAATTTCTATTTCGTATGATGGAAGAATTTTAACTGTGTTTGTTCCTGGGGTAGAAATTGGGCTTTAGGAATAGAAGGATGTCATTTCATGATATAGTCAATAGAGCTTTAGGATTTTTTTACCTTGTGTATATGATTTATTCAGTTACTTATCAGATATGGAGAAGATTCTGAAATGGAAGTGAGGAGAGCAGGCTGCAGAGCCTTGTAGAAGCTGCGGTCCTGATTTCAAGGGGAACAAAGCCTGTTCATGCATATGTAACTTGAACTCACAAGAGACTGGAACAAAGGGAAGAAAAGCTATAAATTTTAAAAGAGGAAAATAAAATAATGCTGTTGGGAATACATCAAAGATATCTGAATTCGTTTCTAATGATTTTTCTAAATTGGCAAAATTAGATTCAGATCCAGGAAGCATGCAATTAATATTCCATGACAATGCTATTTAAACTAATAGAATGTGGTCTTAAAAATTAAAATTTTGACAAGAAACACACATGTGCTTTTATTAGTTTAAATTCTATCTTTCCTTCCTGTAAAAACTGCACAACTAGGCCGGCAACGCGGCTCACTAGGCTAATCCTCCGCCTACGGCGCCGGCACCCTGATTCTGTCCCGGTAGCTCCTCTTCCAGTCCAGCTCTCTGCTGTGGCCAGGGAGTGCAGTGGAGGATGGCCCAGGTCCTTGGGCCCTGCACCCGCATGGGAGACCAGGAGGAAGCACCTGGCTCCTGGCTTTGGATCAGCGTGGTGCACCAGCTGCAATGTGATGGCCACAGCGGCCATTGTGGGGTGAACCAATGGAAAAAGGAAGACCTTTCTCTGTCTCTCTCTCTAACTCTGCCTGTCAAAACAAACAAACAAACAAAAAAAAACAAAAACAAAAACAAAAAACAACAAAAAAACAACTGCACAACTCTGTTAGAGTATTACATAGTGTCTTTCTGAAAATTATCTGCTAAACATACATGATTGAGTGAAAAACCAAATCACCAAGCAAAATTAAACAAGCCAGTGTTTGATTTGTACCTCATATTCCAGATATAAAACAAATTGCTGAAAATGTTATGAGATTGGCAACTGTGCTCAGAAAGCAGAGTCTTGCAGATAATATGATTTTATTTAAAGTTTGTGCCAAAGGATTGAGGTTTCTATTTAGCTTGCAAATTCAAGAATCATTTTCTTTTGGGCTTCAGTGGAAATAAAATGGGTAAAAGAGGGGTTGAGTTATTTCATGTATGAATCTGTGGATGTAATGTATTCCTAGTTAATCATAATAAATAGATATTTCATCAGCCTTCTTTATTTTCATATCTTGGTTGTATTAAGTTTATTCAAAGTAAAATAAAAATGTAATAATAAAGTATATGGAAAAGAAAATGAGGACTTCGACATATTTAGTTGCTTTTCCTCAAACAGAATTTGCCATTGTGTGCTGACAGATTTTTGTCACTAAAGTAGCAAGACTTTTACTGACTGTTAATGGTGAAATCTGTCTTCCCAGGATGCTCCCAGACCTCTTCACATATCTGCTCCAGAAGCATCTTTTCAGTCAGACCAATCTGACCATCTCTTTCAAAACATTCACCCACCCACGTCTTTACTGGAATTTTTCTTGCTGTCTTTGGTGTGCTCACTTTTCATATCACTCTCTAAATTTCCTTATCCTTCTTATGTTTCTGAATATGTTTATCTCCACTCTGGAAACCCAACTTCCTTTCCCTTCAACTACCCTTTCCCAAGACTACACTAGGAAAGCCCTCACTTTTGATATGATCAATTTTGGCATCCAGGCTTCTGACCCTAATTCCTATCTTTTGTTCCAATTTTAGTATATGTGCTGCCGAGCCTATCTTTCCATCAAATTCAGTTACCTAAGCAATTATCCAAACTTCAACTAATCATGAACCAAAAAGTTGAGCCCTTTGCCTATGGAACATGGGGTAGTGTACATGTAGCACCTGGAATTTTGCCGGTGCGCCATACATATTCAGTAAATATGTGTGAGTAAATGAAAGTACTCAAAAGAAACTACTGGCCATAAAAGGGCAATAATGCAATGAATCATTAGGCAAGACTAGAGATTCAATTCCCAAGGACTTAAAAGCATTCATAGTAGACTGAGTGGAGGAAAAAATTAATTAAAAATTTAGAATCTATAAAATATTTATGAACTACTTCTGTGGTAAAACACATTAACTGAAATGTATAATTGTGTTAATTATTAATTATTAAAATCACAGTGGTAGCTTAAAGAAAAACGTACTTTCTTAGAACATGCTTGTATTAGCTCCTTCAATCACACCCAGAAGACTTCCTCCTAGACTGTGGACCTCTGGGTAGATGTTGCATCTTTGCTTCCAGTAACCTTCTTTCCTTTTAGCTACCCTCTTCCAGGACTACACAGAGAGACCTTGCTTTTGATACAAGCAATTCCAACTTCCAGGTTCCTGACCATAACTTCCTATCTTTTCCTCAAACACAGCTATTCAACCAGTTCTGCAAATGTAATTCAACCATCAACCAAAGGGCTGAGCCCGTGCCCACTGAACATTTTTCTGAGCCTTAGAGTATCAGCCTGATTTTGCAGTAGCTTCTCATCCTTCAGAAGTTGGATTTTATGATCACTTCACTCACTGTCTTTCTAAACAGTATCGGTATTTGTATTAGTTCCTTGCTAAATTCAACACCAATATTAATGACTAAGCATTTGCGAGCATTTGAAGCCTGTCCATTGCTATCTTAATCTCTGGGCATGTTGCATCTGTTTAGTCCTCACAGTTCCAAAGTTAGTTTCTGTGTTATCAACATTAGACATATGAAAAGATTTAAGGGAAGTATGGTTACCAGTTTTGCTTAAAGTCACAGAACTGAAAATCAGGTTCCAGAGTTTGGGCTCCTGGTGATATTTGCCCTCACCAGTGGACTAAAACTGCCCCTGCAAGATTACTTGACTCACCCTGTGCTAAAGGTAAAGGACTTCCTTTTCTCCAGGGCAGGTGGATGAATGTATATTTACAATCTCCAGATTCAGCTGGGCTCTTAACTCTTCTCCAAAGGTTCCCAGTTGGCTGGCTGGCTCTCCAATTTTCTCCACAAACTCTCCAAGTTCTCTGTCTTTTGCCCAAATGTTTTCCCCCTGTGCTCTCCTTTTTCAAATATAACAATGACCTTTGTGTTAGAAAGGTAAACTAAAGCAAAGTAAGACATGGAGTTTATCTGAACACACAATTCATGAATTAGGAAGCAGAGGATCAAAAGTGGTTCACAAGTTTTGCTGAGAGAATGCACAAGGGAGACTATTATAGAGGAAACTCAGAAGTAAAGCAAAGGAAATATTTGGTTATGGTTGTAAAGTTGTCTTCTTCATCCATCCTGTTGGAAATTCTCTGTTTATGTAAGTTCACTGACTGCTTCTGATAGGCTGAGCTTAAGTTTTGTTTTTGTTAATGCTTGTATTGGCATTCACAGCAAAATAGCTCATGTTTCATTTAGATTTGAAACTGATTTATAAGGTTAAGGTCATTTATGAGGTCTCATTGGGTTTGCTGGCTCAGATTCCTCAGACCGGGTCTCCTCTGTAACTTAGTTGAACCCTTGTTTCATGGAAAAAGAAGAAACCGTCAGGCACATTTATTCCCTCACTACCAGGGAAATGTGTTTCTCTTCCTGTTGAGTGCTGTTTCCTTTAGCCTGGCTCTGATCCTCACTTCCTCCCGCTCACGAAGGAGGCAAGGAGACCTCACCCCTCTGACTTTCATAGACCACGTCCGCCTTTTCTGTGATAACAGCCAAGGCCTTTGCCCTCACTTCGAGGACTGCTTCAATTCTCTGTTGCTGCCTTTTCATTCTCCATCCTACTCATCCACTCTGGTGTTTGTCAGGATTTAGCTCGAGGCTTTATTCTTTTATCACACTACACACTGCATTTAGACTCCATCCTCCATTTCCACGGTTTCAGTTACTGTATGTAAATCTTGGGTTAAAAATTCTCCTGAGGTTTAAACCAGTTATGTAACCATGTTCTGGATTTCTCTCCTTGAGTGTTCTAAAGCTGAACTCTCATTGTCCTCCACAACCCTTCACGTCCTCCCATAAAATGTCTCAGGGAATCAAGATCATGATCCACTCTGTTGTACAAAACAAATGTTGTCTGTCTCTCAACCCTTCCATCCGACCAGGCTTCAAAACTCGCTCATTTTACCTCTTGTAGGTCTTTGGAGTCTACCTACTTCCCCCATCCCCCACCCCCACCCCCTAAAATTTGTTTATTTGAAAGGCAGAGTGGAAGAGACAGAGACAGAGATCCTCCATCTGGTGGTTCAGTCCCCAAGTGACTGCAATGGCCGGGGCTGGACCAGGTTTAAGTCAGAAGCCTGGAGCTCCATCTGGGTCTCCCACTTGGCAGGGACCCAGTGTTTGGGCCATCCTCCATTGGATTCCTAAGCACATTTGCAGGGAGCTGGATTGGACAGAGCAGCTGGGACTCAAACCTTGCCCGTATGAGATGCTGCTGTTGCAGACAGTGGCTTAACCTGCTGTGCCACAGCGTGAGACCAGAATCTATCTACTTTAAGTCAGATAATATTTCTCTGATACAGGTAATTTTATATATGTATGTGTGTGTGTATATATATATATATATAATTATATAATATATAAAATGTATATACATATATAAAATTACCTGTATCACACACACACACACACACACACACACACACACATATATATATATATATATAAAATGAGAGAGAGAGAATTGTCAAAGCTTTCAAATCACTCTTTCTTTATCCAATATACTCATTATATGCTTATTGATAATTCAAACACATGTGCCAGGGCTATGGCTCAGCGGGTAAAGCTGTGGCCTACAGTTCCAGCATCCTATATGGCTGCCAGTTCGAGTCCTGAGTGGTCGACTTCTGACCCAGCTCTCTGCTAATGCACCTGGAAAAGCTATGGAAGGTGGCTCAAGTGTTTGGTCTCTGCCATCCATGTGGGAGACCTGGATGAAGCTCCTGGCTCCTGATTTCGGCCTGGACCAGACCTAGTTGTTGTGGCCATTTGGGGAGTAAACAGTGGATGGAAGAGCTCTCTGTTGCTCCTTTCTCTCCATGACTCTGCCTTTCAAATACATAAATAAAATTTTTAATAAGGTAAGAAAAAACTCACATTCTTTTTCACTGAAAAATACTGTCTTCTTGTATAAGGTATCTGAAAGTCTTGGCCTGTTAGCAATAGTCGTCTGAGGATTTGGGTCCAGAATCTTTTTTTTTTTTAATTTTTTTTATTTGACAGATAGAGTCAGACAGTGAGAGAGAGAGGGAGAAAGGTCTTCCTTCCATTGGCTCACCCCCCAAATGGCCACTACGGCTGGTGCTGCACCAATCCGAAGCCAGGAGCCAGGTGCCCTTTCCTGGTCTCCCATGCGGGTGCAGGGGCCCAAGCACCTAGACCATCCTCCACTGCCTTCCTGGGCCACAGCAGAGAGCTGGACTGGAAGAGGAGCAACCGGGACTAGAACTCAGTGCCCATATGGGATACCGGCGCCACAGGCAGAGGACTAACCAAGTGATCCATGGCATCGGCCAGGGTCCGAATCTTGAAATCCACCTCTTGATGTTTTTCCAGGTAAGGATAAGACAAGTATGTGACCTTTCTGTCTGAAGATCTGTGAAAGAGACAAGCTAACTGCTCTCCAAAGGTCCATGTGCATCTATGAAGCAGGGGTAATACGACAGTCTCCTGTTTTACTCAGTGCTCAGTGAGGGACAGGAAGCATTATAGGATGAGCCCATCAATCACCAGACCCTTGCAGTTCAGAAACGTAGCCAGGCAGGGATCTCTGGTTCTGCTTCCTAGGATATGGGTTAGGCAGGCAGCCAGGTAGGTCTTGGTGAGCTGGAAGTCACAAGGCCCCACGGTGTAATTCTATCCTCCAATTTATCAATTAAAATGCCCCCTTTCCTGGGATGCATCTGCTTCATCCGGGACCTAAGAAGACACCATGAAAATACGGATATTGAGCTCCATGTGGAACGTGTGGAGGTGCCATGTAATACCCAGGTGGCTTCATACCTGGAGAGGCACTGCCCGAGCTCATAAAGGAAGCCAACAATTGGGAGGGGGTCTGTCTCCATGTCATGGCTGGAGGGACTGCCAGGTGCCCTCCCTGTCTCCCTCCCCCCACCCCTTCTCTTTTCCAGCAAATCTTCAGGCCTGCTGCCCACTCATGATGGATATTTCTCTGTATGGGGCAACCCATGCTCTCCTGTGTGTGTGTGTGTGTGTACACGAGCGCCTGTGTTTTCATTTTGTCACTGTTTAAATAAACTCTACCATGTTATGCACTATATTTATGTCGGCACTAAAACTGCTTGCCTACCTGCCTAACAAGAGCCTGGAATAAAAATAAATACCCCTCCTCATCCACATCAGCTGGCAGTGGATTTCTGTGGCTCTAGCCCCTTTCTCTGGGCTCTCAGCTCCATGTCTGAGTCACCTTGTTTTTTCTTTAAGAATGGTCAATGCAAGGTGGTTTCCTACTCTGATTCCACCCCTTGAAGACCAAGAACACCTCTAGTCATTCAGCTGAATCTATGTCAAAGCTTCGAAGCCTGGGTGCCCTCTGCTGACGACACCTGTGTCCCGGAAGCTGCTCTTGGCAGTGTGCTGGGGCATGCCCTTTGTGGCTCCAAGGAAGAGGGCACAGAGAGGGCAGCAACAGGCTCAGAGGAAGCAGTCTAGTCTGTGCCAATGGTGGCTTATACACCTGCCGCTGCGTGCATTCTCCCTCCCATCCCCAGCATCACAGAGTTCTTTCTGGTGTTGGTAGTGGGAGGGTTCATTGTTTTCTTAGCCGCAATAATTGGACATGACATTATCAAAACAAAATCATATCAAATAAAATAACAAAAGGCCTTCCTTCCCATTCAGCTCTATTTATGTTACTTCACTGATAGGAGAATAGCTTGGTCAGGATAATTTCCGCAGAATGAAAAGGTTGTACTCTTACTTCACCTCACTTGATTGAAGAATCACTTCATGAGTGTTGACCATTCTGACAGCCAAAGAAAAAAAATAAAAACATTAAGTTTACCTGCACTGAAGCCATACACCAGCTTTCCTAACCCCCTAATCAATTCAGAGCTTCTAAGGTCCACAGCTGCCCAATGGTTAGCTTAGGATTAAATGAAAATCTCTGAACATGGAAAGCTAACATGATCCAGGATCACATTAATTTTGAGAACACAGAAATCTTTAGATGCACTTGTCTGAAATAACACTCTTGCTAAAGAATATGCATTGATAGGAGCTAGTCTGGTCTTTAATAACGCAGTTATGTTGCTCTGAGAACATATCAATTCCATCAGATGCCTCTTTGGGGACAGACAAACCACCGCTTCTGTATAATCTTTCTTCTAGAGCCCTCTTTGCCACCTCTTTCCTAAATCTAGTTTAGCATTTTGTACAGCTCAGAGAAATACAAATAACTCGTATCTGTCCTTGAGGAGAGAATGTTAATAAAGCAGCAAACAGGAATGACTGTGCATGCTGGGCAATTTTGCTCTTCTTTAACAAGGGTCTCCTGACCTAGGTAGTGTTAGAGTATTTAAAAATACCCTTTTTCTGATTAGTAGCATAAGATTTTTTTGAAGATAGACAAAATTATGTATCCACAAAAAAAGCCTGATTTTTCACCTTTTTCAAGTAAGGCGCCTGTAATTTCAATTCTCTTCTACACTTCAGCACAGAGTTCCCGTCACAAAGTGAATGTTCAATCCACTCACATTGTCATGGTAGAAACTGGAATTTTGTCTTTCTCAGGCATTGATTTTGAAAAAAAAAAAAATCACTATGTCTTCTGTGTTGCTTTTGAACATGGTGTCTGCAGTGGTTGGTTTTGTAGTTGCTTTGTTAAACAGATTTAGTTTTTTCTGAGCCCCCTTCCTTTCACAATCCTGCATTAGATTGACCAAAAGGGAAATCTGGGTGAGGTATGGAAGATGAAAAGGGAGAATCAGTTGGGTTCCCTGCAGCCAGTGTGGGGAGGTATGGCCAGGACCCGAGTCGAGGGCAGATTCCAGCTTGTCCCCTCCCTCCCCATCCGTCAACCTGATTGCTGGGCCCATGACCAGACCTTACAAGGCTGACCCACAGAAGCAGCAGCTACACACAGGAAGCAGCTTTGAAGAGGCTTCTCTGCTGGGAAGCTTCACAGTCCCCATCAACGGCCGAACTGCCCTCATCCCCTTGCAAGCTCCAACTTGTCCATCTGCACCAGAGCTCTGACAGTCACTGGCTCCAGTAACAGTGCTGTAATGAACATGCAAAATCCTGGGGCACCAGCATGGAGGGATTACCTAGGAATATTCCAAGTGTCTGCTTTGAATTAGACCTGGTGAACATTTATCTGGTAAATGCTAACCAGTGTTATACAGGAACTAAAATTTTAATTCACATAATCTTGATTTACTCAAATTTGAATTTTCAAATTGAAGCAGTGTAAAGTATTTTTAACGTTATTACATTACTTTTTACATTATTGCATCAGAACATTCATACATTTTACATTAATATAAAATATTGAATACAGCTTTATTGTTTTGACACAGCTATACTGTACTTTAACCATAGTGTTACATAAGATATTTTTGCATTATTGTTGGGTGTAGGTTGGGGACATGTTCCTAGTCATCATCTGTGGACTTGTTCAGTTTGCACACTTCTTTTCTACATATGAGTGAGAATTGCAGGATGCTTACTTGACATTTTATCCAATCATAGCTGTAAAGTCATGTTGTGGGATGCCAGTGTCATAGGGGGCATCTTAACACACTGTAGTTCTATGTTGGAACCATTTTTTAATATTTTGAATGGAAGTTGACAATTGATTCAGCATTGAGTGGAATTACTAGTACTTGAATAATAGCAGAGAAAAACAGATTAGAAGAAGTTATGTATGGTACAAATTTCATGAGGAATGGCAGCTGCATTTCACTAGGATACAACAAAACAAAACCAACCAAACCTGTTTTTTTGTTGTGTCTAAAAAGTTCTCTAAAGGAAATAAAATTAACAACATTAAGAGACATTTTCTGGGGCCAGCACTGTGGCATAGTGGGTTAAAGCCCTGGCCTGAAGCACCTGCGTCCCATATGGGCACCAGTTCTAGTCCCGGCTGCTCCATTTCCGATCCAGCTCTCTGCTATGTCTTAGGAAAGCAGAAGAAGATGGCCCAGGTCCTTAGGCCCCTGCACCCACGTGGGAGACTTGGAAGAAACTCCTGTCTCCTGGCTTCAGATCCATGCAACTCCGGCTGTTGTGGCCATCTAGGGAGTGAACCAGCAGAGGGAAGACCTCTCTCTCTATCTCTCTCTCTCTCTGTAACTCTTTCAAATAAATAAAATAAATCTTTTTTTTAAAGAAGAGACATCTTCCAAGAATTCACAGGAAATTTATTTCAACAACAGCAACAACAACAACAACAAAAAACCATTGCGATCAGCCACTTACAGTGAAAATTTAAAAATATACAACATGAATGAGTTGAAAATAGAATGAAATGTGTAACAAGAATTTTAAGTAATTTTTACAGAATCTGAGTTTGTAGATAAGTTGGAATTTTACCTCAAAAAGGAAACAACATTCAAGTGGAGAGATGTCAACACATTATATTAAGTTCGCCTTTTTATTTTTCATTTTTATGGATCTACTGTACATGTGTTATATCTGTTTTGGACGGCACTGATCTAAAGTATATGTGAGAACTTGAGTGAAAGAATCTTTCACACAAATCCGAAGTGGCAGAAAAGGTTTTCTTTCAGTGTTCCATCTCTACAGGGATTTTTGCAAAATGTATTTTAGTGTTTACTAAAAGATTTATCTTATGTATTTGAAAGGCAGAGTTACAGATGGGGAGAGGGGGAGAGAGAGAGATCATCCATCTACTGGTTCAAATTCCCCAAATGGCCAGAAGTCAGGAGCTTCACCCAGGTCTCCCATGTGGATACAGGGGCCCAAGCACTTGGGCCATCTTCTGCTGCTTTCCCAGGCACATTAGCAGGCTGCTAAATCAGGAATGGAGCAGCCGGGATTCAAATCAGCACCTATATGGGATGCTGGCATCACAGGCAGTGGCTTAACCCATTATGCCACAACACTGGTCCCAAATATTTGATATTTTACTGTTAAAAATACTGGCTGCTGGTGCCTAAAGGTATCAAGAAATAGGAAAATACTAAGGAATGATTTTTCATAAACTTAGCAAGTAGGGAGAAAAAAATCAACAGTTATCGTTTACCCTAATGCAATCACTGTTAGCTTTTTAATAGCTTTTCTTTTATAGCACAAAATATCATTTGTAGTAGAAACATCTTTGAATACATGAAAAAAGACACTAGTGGAAATAATGACTTATCTAAGCACAGCTAATATAAAATCACACAGTTTACAAAATTGAGAAAGCTAAAGTTGCTAATGACTGTCAATTTTCACAGGTGTCTGGGACCAAATATTTGGTAAAATAGCAATAGTAAATATGACAATGTCTTTATTGTTTCATTCTTGATAAATATATTATTTATTGTTCATTATTTTCATATATGCAGAATAATATTTGGTAGCACTGATGCATTGAAATATTAATAGTTGATCTTGTCCACTTAAGAATTAATTTTCTTTGGCTATGATCTTTCATTTGTCCCACTTCTAATCAGATTGTATTGTTTCTGGAATGACTTATCAGATAATTTAGCTCTTTGCAAAAAGTGTACCAATTCACAGGTCTGGTTACCACATGGGAGACCCGGAGGAAGCTCCTGCTCCTGGCTTCATCCTGGCCCTGCCCTAGCTGTTGTGGCCATTTGAGGAGTGAGCCAGCAGATGGAAGATCTCTCTCTCTCTCTCTCTCTCTCTCTCTCTCTCTCTCTGTGTGTGTGTGTGTGTGTGTGTGTGTCTCTGTCTCTCTTCTTGCTCTCTGTAACTCTGCTGTTCAAACAATTGAATCTTAAAATCAACAAATAAAGGTTGGGTTACCGGACTTGTCAACCAAACATAGCTTAATGGCTACTCATAACCTCTTCAGAAATTTAGACCTGTTCATCTCCTTCAGGCAATTTTAAGCATATTAAATCTGTCAGAGACATGACTTGCTGTTTTAATGAACAGTTACCAAATGATCTTAATGCTTGTGGAAAGTGTTTGCTCCTGGAGTTGCCGATCACCTTGGTTGACATTTGGTATCTTCTCAAAGGATCTTTGGAAGAAGGGAATTAAACATTTTAGAAACAGCAAAACTTACTTTGTGTCACTCTTGAAAATATTTATCAACTTCAAAGAAACTTAAGTTTAACAAAATATTATGAAGCAGCAAAGCTAAGGTATAGATCAAATCTAAAGGTATAGATGCTCTTGCTCTCTGAATAGGTTTATAGGTTCTGTCAGTACAGAAGTTGGAGGGGGCCTTCCCAGACAAAGCCAGATGCAGAACAGTTTTGGTACCTAATTCAGGTTATCTCAGTCCTATTTGTGGAGCTCACATGGAGGACCGCAGACAGTCACCACAAGTTAAAATGCACTTCTGCCATTCTTCTCATTTCATAATCTTGACCTTGCAAACTGGAAGAAGAAATGCCAAAAGCGGTTGCCATGCAGAAGATGCACTTGTGCTACCCGGTTAAACACCAAGCTATGGAATACAAAGGAAATGGGGCTTTCAGAATGGCAGAGGAAGGTGCCTGGTGAACCATTTGCCAGGCAGCATAGCAACCATTTAAAGTGTCTGGAAATTGTCCTCAGACCACAGAGTGAAAGTAGAACAGTTCACTCAGAAAACCACCAGAGCTTAAGAACAACAGTGAGGGTCTGGCCTTTGGATCGTCACCTGCTTTCCTAACTTCCACCCCAGCTCTGTGTTGCAGAAGCTCTGCTCTGGGTGTTCATCTCTGGACCAGTTGCCTCCAAGAGAAGAGGGGCTCCACGATGGGCTTCCATCTCCCACCCTCATCCTGGTTTACCATTGCAGAAACAGTCTTCCAGGCAGAAGTAGCTGAAAGACACAGCTTTCTTTACTTCCATACTCAGTCCCTGTTCATAAATGATGAAGCTCAGCCCGCCAGAAAACAAGCTGAAATTACTAGGACCCCAGCTGCGGTTGCTCCAGCTTGCTTATGTCATGCAGGCTGCTAGGGAGGTCTGGAGAGCTGGAGGTACCCGCAAGCCACTCAATCCCCCCACCCCATCCTGTGTGTGTAATTCTATCCTCTTACTTGCCAATCAAAATGCCCCCTCTCTCAGGATGCATGTGGTTCATCCAAGATCTGGAAAGAAGATGCCATGAAAATATGGATATTAACTCTCAAGTGACATCACATCTGAACAGGCACCCACCCCCTACCTCGTAAAGGCCAGCAACTGGGGTGAGTTCTCTCTCTCTCTGTCTCTCCCTTTCTCTCGTGGTGAAGACCATGGCTGAAAGTGAAGTGGGGGATATTGGGTTTAGTTTTTATTCCAGGTCCCTGCCCTCAAGTACAGGCACATGTACAGTGCATAAAGTTTATTTAGAAGGTGAGAAAACAAACCCACATACACATGGGCATAGCTGAAGTGCAGTGGGACAGAAGGTGAAAGGGGTGGGGAGGGAAGCAGAGCAGGGCAACTCAGCACCTCCTTTAGCCTTGGTCTCCAGGAAAGAGGGAGGGATGATCTCCCAGCACTTCCATTTATGAGGCAGTCACCAGGGAGACTTACGACACTACTATAAAACGCCATGTGGAGCTTTATATGCATATTTACATGGTGACCATTTCCCAGGACCCAGGTGAAAACAAGGCATCCTGGGAAAGGGGGCTGTTCTGATTGACAAGTTGGTTAGAATTAAAATGGGTGGGGTTTAATGTATGTGATGTCTTCTGGGAGAGCTTCGTGGTGTCTTCAACATGGAGCTCAGTGCCCACGTGATCGTCACCGTGTCTTCTTCTTCCTGGTCCGGAGGAGTTGCTGGTGCACCATGGGAAAGTAGGTACCCGAACTGGCCTGTGAGGGGTGGAGTTAGGCAGCAGGGCTGCAGAAAATCGTCCAGCTCACTTACTCCACATCTAACTTCACTGCCTATTATGGACACCTATCACGAGGAGTCAGGCCAAGAGACACAGACAAGGGAGGAAATTCTGAGCAGGGAGTTCAGGGGCTGCACACATGGGTGGGAGAGTTAGAATTCTTAAAAATAATTCAATCGGAGAGGAGGCAAGATGGCGGAATAGGAAGGGAGCACACTGATAGTTCGGGGAGAGATAGTTTAATGAAAGTGGAGATACTGCAGGTTCAAGGAAGAGTAGGGGAGGAAACAGCAGAAGAAACTCTTCCGGAATGCGTGATTCACAGCGGACCTGCGTGGAGAGCATGGGAGCCCACAGTTCGGGACACCAGCGGCAGACTCAACACACCAGCACTGGAACGGGAGGGGAGCCGAACCTCAATAGCCTGAGACACCGGCAGGCAAGCGGAGAGAGGAGACTAGAGGGAATGGCCCCCGGGGGGGAAAAGTTCACCAGGCTAACTGGAAGAGAGAGAGAGAGAGAAAAAAAAAAAGGTGACTGGTACGGACACGGGTTTCTCTCTCTCCGCTCACCTCTCAAGGGTGAGCAAAACAAAGCGCAGGCGACATCTTGGACATATGTCATCAGCAGAGCCACCTCAGGTCTGCACCGGCCCTGAGCCTAGCAGAAAAACCTGACTCTGGGCGGGGCAAATTAACAGGAGATTAGGACCTAGTAAATTTGTGGTGCTACTGAACTGAGACTGTGAAAAAAGAGACGGTGGGGGAGAGAACTCACGGAATTCACGTGAGCACTCTCCAGAGACGCTACAATTCCGTAACTTTGGCAACCCAGTGGGAGACTGAAGGAGAATTTGAGCCCACTCTGAGGGCAGAACAGATTCCCTGTGTGGTCCTTGGGAAAGAGCGTCCGATCTCTGGCTCCTGTGGGTATATCATTTTCCTGCTAACTACCTCCAACTTCGTTCAGCTGTGCGGAATTACTTCCCTTTTGAATCAAAAAAAGAAAGAGAGAGAGAGAGAGATTTAACACGCCTAACCTGGGAGTGTCACCTCTGGCACACCAAACAGAGCTCTCAGGCCACATCCATCTCAAGCCCTAAGGCTCCATCAAAAACAGATAGTCCACTTAATCTAGAGTCATAGCATAACAAGAAAAAGCACCACAGTGAAGAAACCAAATATCTCCAATATGCCAAATAACAAACACAAAAACCGAGGTAATAAAAACAAGGAAGTCACCATGATGCCCTCAAATGAAAAAGACACCCCAATTCAAGATTATGAAGATGATGAGATAGAAGAAATGCAAGAAGCAGATCTCAAAAAATTGATAAGAACATTAAGAAGTTCTCAAAAACAAATTCTTGAACTACAGAAATCCTTAATGGACAAGACAGAAAATCTCTCTCATGAAAATGAAATATTAAGGAGGAATCAAAATGAAACGAAACAACTAGTACAACAGGAAACTGTGATAGTGACTGAAGTGAAGAATTCAATAGATCAAATGAAAAACACAATAGAGAGCATTAAAAACAGAATGGGTGAAGCAGAAGAGAGAATATTGGACTTAGAAGACAGAGAACTGGAAAGGATACAGTCAGACCAAAGAAAAGAAGAGGAAATTAGAAATCTAAAACATATTGTCGGGAATCTTCAGGATACTATTAAAAAACCCAACATTCGGGTTCTAGGAGTTCCTGAAGGCATGGAGAGGGAGACAGGATTAGAAGGCCTTTTTAGTGAGATATTAGCAGAAAATTTCCCAGGTTTGGAGAAGGACAGAGAAATCCTAGTACAGGAAGCTCACAGAACCCCTAATAAACACGACCAAAACAGATCCTCACCACGACACGTTGTAAATAAACTCTCCACAGTGAAACATAAAGAAAAGATCCTAAAATCTGCAAGAGAGAAACGTCAGATTACTCTCAGAGGATCTCCAATCAGACTCACAGCTGACTTCTCACCAGAAACCCTACAAGCTAGGAGGGAATGGCGAGATATAGCCCAGGTACTAAGAGAGAAAAACTGCCAGCCCAGAATATTATATCCTGCAAAGCTATCATTTGTGAATGAAGGTGAAATAAAGACTTTTCATAGCAAACAGAAATTGAAAGAATTTGTCGCCACTCGTCCAGCTCTGCAACAGATGCTTAAAGATGTGTTACACACAGAAACACAGAAACACGGTCATCGGTATGAAAGAAGGTAAAGGAAGGAAACCTCACAGCAAAAGATCACAGGGAATTCAAAGCATATATTAGAACTTATCTTTGGCAAATGGCAGGGCAAAGTTACAACTTTTCATTAGTCAGATTGAACGTTAATGGCCTGAACTGTCCAGTTAAAAGACACCGATTGGCTGATTGGGTTAAGGAACAAAACCCATCTATTTGCTGCTAACAAGAAACACATCTTTCCAACAAAGATCCATACAGACTGAAAGTGAAAGGCTGGAAAAAGATATACCATGCCAACAGAAATGAAAAAAGAGCGGGCGTAGCCATCTTAATATCGGACAACATAAACTTTACCACAAAAACTGTTAAGAGAGACAAAGAGGGGCACTATATAATGATTAAGGGATCAATACAACAAGAAGATATAACAATTATCAATGTATATGCACCTAACTACAGGGCACCAGTTTATCTAAAAGATTTGTTAACGGACTTAAAGGGAGACTTAGACCCCAATACAATAGTACTGGGGGACTTCAATACTCCACTCTCAGAAATAGATCAATAGGACAGAAGATCAACAAGGATACAGTAGATTTAAACGACACTATAGCTCAAATGGATCTAACAGATATATACAGAACTTTCAATCCTACAGCTAAAGATTTTACATTCTTCTCAGCAGTACATGGAACCTTCTCTAGGATTGACCACATACTAGGCCATAAAGCAAGTCTCAGCAAATTCAAAAGAATTAGAATCATACCATGCAGCTTCTCAGACCATAAAGAAATGAAGTTGGAAATTAGCAACTCAGGAATCCCTAGAGCATACGCAAACACATGGAGATTGAACAACATGCTCCTGAATGAACAATGGGTCATAGAAGAAATTAAAAGAGAAATCAAAAATTTTCTGGAAGGAAATGAGGATAACAGCACAACATACCAAAACTTATGGGACACAGCAAAAGCAGTGTTAAGAGGAAAGTTTATATCAATAGGTGCCTACATCAAGAAATTGGAAAGGCACCAAATAGATGAGCTTTCAGTTCACCTCAAGGATCTAGAAAACCTACAGCAAACCAGACCCAAATCTAGTAGGAGAAGAGAAATAATTAAAATCAGAGAAGAAATCAACAGGATTGAATCAAGAAAAACATTACAAAAAATCAGCCAAACGAGGAGCTGGTTTTTTGAAAAAATAAACAAAATTGACACCCCATTGGCCCAACTAACTAAAAAAAGAAGAGAAAAGACCCAAATCAATAAAATCAGAGATGAAAAAGGAAATGTAACAACAGACACCACAGAAATAAAAAGAATCATCAGAAATTACTACAAGGACTTGTATGCCAGCAAACAGGGAAACCTATCAGAAATGGATAGATTCCTGGACACATGCAACCTACCTAAATTGAACCAGGAAGACATCGAAAACCTAAACAGACCCATAACTGAGACAGAAATTGAAACAGTAATAAAGGCCCTCCCAACAAAGAAAAGCCCAGGACCAGATGGATTCACTGCTGAATTCTACCAGACGTTTAAAGAAGAACTAACTCCAATTCTTCTCAAACTATTCAGAACAATCGAAAAAGAGGGAACCTCCCAAATTCTTTCTATGAAGCCAGCATCACCTTAATTCCTAAGCCGGAAAAAGATGCAGCACTGAAAGAGAATTACAGACCAATATCTCTGATGAACATAGATGCAAAAATCCTCAATAAAATTCTCGCCAATAGAATGCAACAACACATCAGAAAGATCATCCACCCAGACCAAGTGGGATTTATCCCTGGTATGCAGGGATGGTTTAATGTGCGCAAGACAATCAATGTGATACACCACATTAACAGACTGCAGAAGAAAAACCATATGATTATCTCAATAGATGCTGAGAAAGCATTTGATAAAATACAACACCCGTTCATGATGAAAACTCTAAGAAAACTGGGTTTGGAAGGAACATTCCTCAATACAATCAAAGCAATCTATGAAAAACCCACAGCCAACATCCTATTGAATGGGGAAAAGTTGGAAGCATTTCCACTGAGATCTGGGACCAGACAGGGATGTCCACTCTCACCACTGCTATTCAATATAGTTCTGGAGGTTCTAGCCAGAGCTATTAGGCAAGAAAAAGAAATTAAAGGGATACAAATTGGGAAGGAAGAACTCAAACTAGCCCTCTTTGCAGATGACATGATTATTTAGGGGACCCAAAGAACTCTACTAAGAGATTATTGGAACTCATAGAAGATTTTGGCAAAGTGGCAGGGTATAAAATCAATGCACAAAAATCAACAGCCTTTGTATACACAGACAATGCCATGGCTGAGGAAGAACGTCTAAGATCAATCCCATTCACAATAGCTACAAAAACAATCAAATACCTTGGAATAAACTTAACCAAGGACGTTAAAGATCTCTACGATGAAAATTACAAAACCTTAAAGAAAGAAATAGAAGAGGATACCAAGCAATGGAAAAATCTTCCATGCTCATGGATTGGAAGAATCAATATCATCAAAATGTCCATTCTCCCAAAAGCAATTTATAGATTCAATGCAATACCAATCAAGATACCGAAGACCTTCTTCTCAGATCTGGAAAAAATGGTGCTGAAATTTATATGGAGACACAAGAGACCTCGAATAGCTAAAGCAATCTTGTACAACAAAACAAAGCTGGAGGCATCACAATACCAGATTTCAGGACATACTACAGGGCAGTTGTAATCAAAACAGTATGGTACTGGTACAGAAACAGATGGATAGACCAATGGAACAGAATTGAAACACCAGAAATCAACCCAAACATCTACAGCCAACTTATATTTGATCAAGGATCTAAAACTAATTCCTGGAGCAAGGACAGTCTATTCAATAAATGGTGTTGGGAAAATTGGATTTCCACGAGCAGAATCATGAAGCAAGACCCCTACCTTACACCTTACACAAAAATCCACTCAACATGGATTAAAGACCTAAATCTACGACCTGACACCATCAAGTTATTAGAGAACATTGGAGAAACCCTTCAAGATATTGGCACAGGCAAAGAATTTCTGGAAAAGACCCGGGAGGTGGCAGTCAAAGCCAAAATCAACTATTGGGATTGCATCAAATTGAGAAGTTTGTACTGCAAAAGAAACAGGAGAGTGAAGAGACAACCGACAGAATGGGAAAAAATATTTGCAAACTATGCAACAGATAAAGGGTTAATAACCAGTATCTACAAAGAGATCAAGAAACTCCACAACATCAAAACAAACAACCCACTTAAGAGATGGGCCAAGGACCTCAATAGACATTTTTCAAAAGAGGAAATCCAAATGGCCAACAGGCACATGAAAAAATGTTCAAGGTCATTAGCAATCAGGGAAATGCAAATCAAAACCACAATGATGTTTCACCTCACCCCGGTTAGAATGGCTCACATACACAAATCTACCAACAACAGATGCTGGCGAGGATGTGGGGAAAAAGGGACACTAACCCACTGTTGGTGGGAATGCAAACTGGTCAAGCCACTATGGAAGTCAGTCTGGAGATTCCTCAGAAACCTGAAGATAACCCTCCCGTTCGACCCAGCCATCCCACTTCTTGGAATTTACCCAAAGGAATTTAAATTGGCAAACAAGAAAGCGGTCTGCACCTTAATGTTTATTGCAGCTCAATTCACAATAGCTAAGACCTGGAACCAACCTAAATGCCCATCAACGGTAGACTGGATAAAGAAATTATGGGATATGTACTCTTTAGAATACTATACCGCAGTAAGAAACAACGAAATCCAGTCATTTGCAACAACATGGAGGAATCTGGAACACATCATGCTGAGTGAAATAAGCCAGTCCCAAAGGGACAAATACCATATGTTCTACCTGATCGGTGACAACTGACTGAACATCAAAAAGGAAACCTGTTGAAGTGAAATGGACACTATGAGAAATGGTGACTTGATCAGCATAGCCCTGACTGTTAATGAACAACTTAATACATTATCCCTCTTAGTAGTTTTTTTGTCTCTTCTACTTAATATGACTGGTTTAATTCTGTAATTAATACACAGTTATTCTTAAGTGTTGAAAATTAACTGAAATGCAATCCCTGTTAAATATAACAGTGAGAATAAGAGAGGGAAGAGATGTACAATTTGGGACATGCTCAAGCTGACTTGCCCCAAATGGTAGAGTTAGAAACATACCAGGTGACTCCAATTTAATCCCATCAAGGTGGCATGTACCAATGCCATCTCACCAGTCCAAGTGATCAATTTCAGTTCACAATTGATCATAATGATAGGACTGAGAGTCAAAGGAAGCACATAAACAAGTCTAGTACCTGCTAATACTAACTGACAGAATAAATAAAGGGGAGAGTGATCCAACATGGGAAGCGAGATACTCAGCAGACTCATAGAATGGTGGATGTCCTAAACAGCACTCTGGCCTCAGAATCAGCCCTAAAGGCATTCCGATCTGGCTGAAAAGCCCATGAGAGTATTTCAGGCTTGGAAAGCCAAGACACTCTGGCAAACAAAACAAAACAAAACAAAACAAAACAAACCCTAAATGAAAGATCTCTGTGAGTGAGATCCCAGTGAAAAGAACAGGTCTTCAAAGAAGGAGGTACCTTTCTCTGAAGGGAGGAGAGAACCTCCACTTTGAATATGACCTTGTCTAAACAAGATAAGAGTCAGTGAACTCAAAAGGCTTCCATAGCCTTGGAAACTCATGACTGGTGCATAGGGAGATTACTGATGCCATAAACAGGAGTGTCAATTTGTAAAGTCAACAACAGGAGTCACTGTGCACTTACTCCTCATGTAGGATCTCTGTCCTTAATGTGCTGTACATTGAGACTTAATGCTATAATGAGTACTCAAACAGTATATTTCGCTTTGTGTTTCTATGGGGGTGCAAACTGTTGAAATCTTTACTTAATGTATACTAAACTGATCTTCTGTAAAAAAAAAAAAAAAAAGAAATTATCAATTCCCAACTTGACTCTCACTGGGATTAAACATGACAATAGGTCTGATCTGATTTCATCATCATTTAAAAAATCATCTATTATTTATCACTTTATGTTTGTGTGGGAGCAAACTGTTGAAATCTTTACTTAATGTATGCTAAACTGATCTTCTGTATATAAAGAGAATCAAAAATGAATCCTCATGTGAATGGAAGGGGAGAGGGAGTGGGAAAGGGGAGGGATGCAGGTGGGAGAGACGATATGGGGGGGAAGCCATTGTAATCCATAAGCCGTACTTTGGAAATTTATATTCATTAAATAAAAGTTTAAAAAAATTAAATTAAATTAAATTAAAATATAAATAATTCAATCAAGTCATTAAACGAATCAGCAAAGGGCAGAAACAACTCCCTGAGGTTTATCAGTGTCCAGATTTGCTGAAAGGTATTTAAAATATTCAGCTTCTAATAAAAGTAAAACTGCCATAAAATGGGAACTGCACACAGGAAAATGTGGGAAGGAATAAAAATTGCCTTAAAAGGGATCTTGGTGATAGGATGGTGAGCTTGAAAGCACTTATTAAAGGGGCCGGCACTGTGGTGCTGTGGGTTAACGCCCTGGCCTGAAATGCTGCATGCCATATGGGTGCTGTTTCTAGACCTGGCTACTCCACTTCTGATCCAGCTCTCTGCTATGGCCTGGGAAAGCAGTAGAAGATGGCCCAGGTCCTTGGGCCCCTGCATCCATGTGGGAGACCCGAAAGAAGCTCCTGGCTCCTGGCTTTGGATCAGCACAGCTCTGGCCACTGTGGCCATCTGAGGAATGAATCGTCGGATGGAAGACCTCTCTCTCTCTTTCTCTCTGCCTTTCGTCTCCCTGTGTAACTCTTTCAAATAAATAAATCAATCTTAAAAAAAAATTAAGCACTTATTAGAAACATATTCAAAGGCTAGGAGACACTATGTCTAACAAGATAAAGGAAGGTATAATCAAGTAGTACATATCAATAAAGCTAAAAATATTACTAAAAAGAGGAAATGGAAATTCTGGAATAGAAATTTAAAAAAAAGATAAAGAAGACAACAGCAACAACTAGGAGAAGAAAGTGTCAGAGCTGAATATAGACCAGTAGAAATTAGGCAACCTGAAGATCAATAATGGGAAAAGAGAATAAAAGCTTAGAGGATTGGGAATGCTACTAAACACATAAAAATGCATGTAATGAGTGTATCAGAGAGAGAATTAACGAGGAAAAGTACAGAGAAATATCCCTAATTATGAATAAAAAGGTTGATTTTCATATTGAAGACAACCAACCAACAGTAATAGAAACAGAGCAACACTGAGAACCAGTTGTTTTAAAGTCCAGCGTTGAGTGACAAGGGCAGATTGTGAATGTGAAGCAGCCAGAGGAAAACAGCTTGTTATATACAAGAGGTTCAATACCATGAACAGTTAACTTCCCACCAGAAATGCTGGCAGGAAGAGGCACTGGAAATTCGTCATCTAGTGGTAGAAGTGAAAATGAAGTAAAAGACCTTATATCCAGAAAAACCACCCTTTTAAAAATGAAGGAAAAATAAAAGACATTGCTAGACAAATAAACACTGAGAGTATAGGATGCTGGAGTTCCTTCTTTCCAAGAAATAACAAAGTCCTTCAGGCTGAGAACCAGTTAACACATGCAGCATCCTTAATCTGCAACAGAAAACCCAGAGTGCTAATAAGAGTTGTTATGCTGATAATTATAAATATAGCACAAACTTCACACTTATTTTCCTTTCTTTTCTGGGATGATGTAATAATTAACTGCATTGTCTTTTGGTTGCTGTGGGGGAATTGGGCCCAGGAGCCACTCCGGATAATAAAATCTAGAGATACTCAGTCAAGCCTCTTATAAAATGACTTAATTTATTTTTATTTTTTTAAAGACTCATTTATTTATTTGAAAGTTATACAGAAAGAGAAGGGGAGAGAGAGAGAAATATCTTTGATCCATTGGTTCACTCCCCAAATGGCTATGACAGCTGAAGCTAGGAACCTGGGGCTTCTTCCAGTCTCCCACATGGTGAAGGGGCCCAAGGACTTGGGCCATCCTCCACTGCTTTCCCAGGCACATTAGCAGGGAACTGGATTGCAAGTGGAGCAGCTGGGACTTGAATTGGTGCCCATATGAGATGCCTGTGCTGCAGGCAGAGGCTTAATCCTCTACGTCACAACGCTGTCCCCAAATGATGTAAATTTTTATACAACCTACAGATTTATTCTTGTGTAATATCTTTTTTAAGAGCTGTATTTATTTATTTGAAAGACACAGTGACAGAGATAGATGGAGAGTGAGAGACAGACACAGAGAAAGAGAGACACGGAGAAGTAGCTAGGCAAAGAGTTCTAGTTCACTACTTCACTCCCCAAATTTCCAAAATGATTAGGGTTGGGTCTGTGCCAGAGCCAGGGGCAATGCAGATTTCCCATGTGGGTGAGTTGAGTGGGGTCTGCAATGTGGTGCAGTGGGCTAAGCCATCACCTGCAATGTAGCCATCCTTTATGAACTCCGGTTCAAATCCCAGCTGTTCCACTTTGCCTGGGAAAGCAACAGCAGGTGTTCCAAGTATTTGGGTCCCTGCAACCTACATAGGAGACACAGATGGAGTTCCAGGCTCTTGCCTTCAGCCTGACCCAGCCCCAGCCATTGAGGCCATTTGGGAAGTGAATAAGCAGTTGGGAGGTCTCTTTCTCTTTCTCTCTCTGTCTCTGTCTTTCCATCTTTCTCTGTAACTCTTTCAGATAAGTAAGTAGAAAAAACATTTTTAAAAAACAAATGCAACTGATTTCTGTGTGTTGGTTTGTATCAAGAAACTTTGTTGAATTCATTTTTAATTTCTACTTGTGTGTAGTCTTGAGAGATTTCTACAAGAAGGTTCAATCTTTTGCTAACAGAATATTTATAGCCCTTGCTTTCCTCTTTGGATTTTTTTTTTCTTGTTTACTTGCTGTGGCTAAGACTTCTATCATTACATTGAATGGATGTTGCAAGAGTGGATATCCTTAGCTTGTTCATTATCTTTAAAAAAAGATTTGATTTCAACCATTGAGTATGATATTAGCTATGAGCTTTTTACATATGGCCTTCATTATGTTGAGGTAAATTCCTTCTACACATAGTTTGTTGAAGATTTTTATCATGAAAAGTTTGAATTTTATCATGTGTTTTTTCTGGGTTTATTCAGATGATCAAGTGATTTATACTTCATGCTATAAATGTAGTGAATAACATTTATTGATCTGTGTGAGAGGAACTATTCTTGTAACCCAGGGATGAATCCTGCATTTAAGGAATTAACAAATGAACAAACAGATGGGAAGACTTTGATCATCTAGCTCTGCCTCTTTCTCTCAAATAATAAGAATCAGTAGAACAGTTGCAATCAGAAGAGACTTTTCTGGTTTAGAAGCATAGATTTTGATGTTTTTATCTTATGGTTATTAAATTCACAATGGTTTTTATTCAAGACATTTTCACTAATTATAAAATGCTTTCAAAAGATTTTCTGGAAATTTTAGCAAGACTCATCTGCAAAGTGGGAGAAGTATTTGGTTTATGATTTTTATTAGAAGATTATTAATATGATTGTACAAGTCTCTATTAAATTTTGCAATGTTGAAGACCTTTACCAAGTGTCTTGGCTGTTGTGGGTCTTTTTGAAAAAATAAAAGAATTATTTTATTTATTTGAAAAGCAGAGTTAACGAGTGAGAGAGAGGGACAGACAGTAAGAGAGGTCATCCATCTGCTGGCTCACTCCCCAAATGGCCATAATGGCTGGGGCTGGGCCAGACCAAAGCCAGGAGTTTCTTTCTGGTCTCCATGTGAGTGCAGTGACCCTAGCAATTAGGCCATCTTCCTCTGCTTTCCCAGGCATATTAACAGGAAGCTCAACTAGAAGTAGAGCAGCTGGGACATGAACCATTGCCCATATGGGATGTGCTGCAGGTGGTGGCTTAACCTGCTATACCACAACACCAGGCCCTGTTGCGGGTCTTAAGAACCATTTTAAGAACACGTTTTGTCTCTGTGGAAGAAAAAAGTCTTAATGTCAGCTCACAACTTTCCCTCGATTCTTTACTTTATTATTTAAGCTTTAGGAAGTTAGGAACCACTTTCTGGGGGTGACTTAGTGTATCCCTTTGAGTTTGCTCCCAAAGAATGGTGAAGAATGGAGTTGTGTCCATTTTACTCATATTTTCAGACAGACTTCTGTACCAAAGTAGGACTAGGCAAATGTTTCAAGGGAGAAAAGGTTGGCCTTGATCAACATTAACCCACTCTTCCCCAGTCCCCCTTCATTTTTCTGGACTTATGCTTACAATTTAATGTTGTCTGTCTTCTCTGAAGGTCTCTAGGCTGTTAGGAAATTCTAGCAAACCAAAGTGAGAGTCCAACTATTGCATTCAAGCCACACAATCCTAAACTTTTTACCTGTGGGAATTGGATAAAGAACTGTTTCTATATTTAAGTGATCTTTAGAACTATGGTCACTTTTGATCAATCATCCAGAAGTCTGAGATCCATATTCCTTTGCTATTTTCATCTCTGCCTTCCCTTTCATGCAACCATCGGAGATATGGTCTGTTTCCATTTATCACAGATCTAATAGTGCTAACTTCAACTCATTCATCAAGCTCCTACATTATTTCCTGACTTTTCCTAAATTCCCTGTCTTGCTTAAAAAAAATAAAAAAGATTTATTTTATTTGCTTTAAAGGCAAAGTAACAGAGAAGGAGAGACAGAGAGAAAGCTTGCATCTGCTGGTTCACTCCCTAAATGGCTGCAATGAAGCCAGGTGTCCAGAACTCCATCCAGTTTTCCCACTTGGGTGGCAGGGACCCAGGTACTTGGCCCATCCTCCACTGCTTTCCCAGGTGCAGTGGATGGGAAGTGGAGCAGTCAAGGCTTGAACTGGCACACCAATATTGGATACCAGTGTTGCAGGTGGCAGCTTAACCAGCTGCAACACAATGCCAGTCCCTTCTTGCCTTTTTCACGGCATAGACAGTTGTTTCTGTTGTGTATGATTTATTCCCCTGTGTCTCTCACCTGCATCTTTGTAACAGATAGAGTTTGACTATTTTGTGATGCTACTTCAAAAACCTGCACATTATCAAACTACAAAACAGCACTTGCTCCTGTTAAGGCACTCTCAGGCTCCCACTGTGGTGTTACGTATAACCTACATTAGTCAATGATACTATATGATATTCTATAGTATGTCAAAGTGTGATCCACTAACTGGCACAGTTGGCATCGCCTGGAAAAGTTTTGGAAACAGAATCTCAGACTTGTACCCAAAAGACTATAGAATCTGAATCTGTTCTTTAATAATAAGATCCTTAGCTTCTTTGAATGCACATAAAACTTGAAAAGTACAGCAATGATCCATGAACACAGTTTTACTAGCAGCTTCTTTCATTTTTCTACTCTGTTTCCTCCTTCTAACTGCCCTGAGAAAACCCTTCTCTTACCTACCTGTTAGTAATTTGACTATGGGCTGGGGTGGAGGAACTTAGTAGCTGGACAGTCAGATCTCGAATGACTTCAAACTGAGAGGCTGTACTTCCAGGCATTTTTCTTTCTTCTTCATTGCTCTGTAACATAATCTGTAGCCTTTAATTACAAGTATATCACTCTTTCCCACTAACCTACAGCGTGGACAGGAAACCTAACTACACAGCCTTCTGCTTTTCAACTTTCCCAGACATGCTGAAGAATTTGATGGCTGGTATCAAGTGTTTTATACACCTTGAGATTATGAATAGTCCCAAATATTAATTATGGAAGTGTTTCCTTCTATGTGCAGTTTTCTTTTTACTGAATTCTTCACTCATAAATTTCAGTAGCATGTGTGCATATTATATACCTTTTTGAACTGCCCCTTGGAATCTCAGGTGCAATTCAATAAGCATGTGTGACTAACTCCTTCCTGGTCAAAGTGATTTTGCTATCTGAGATCAATAGCATCTTAAATCTAATGTCTATCATTGCTCCTAGACTTGGATTGAACATCATGTGACAGGGCATGAATTTGTCTCCATCTAGCTCTCAAATGGGATGGATTATTCAGCCTAAACTCTAACAAAAACCAACTGGGGATAATTTGACCAATGAGAGAGAGAGCAGACCAGAAGAATCAGATAAACTATCCTTCACTTGCTCTAGCTGATGGAACTCTCCAAGAAGCAATCTCACTGTTTATCACCTGTGTAGGTTGCTGCATGTGGCCAGGGGGTTATCTGATAAGATCTCATGGAGCATAAATCTGTGTGGCCATGTATCACATTTTCTACTTCCTATATTTCTCTACTTTGTTTTCTTCAGATTTCAGCTTCAAATAAATCACTAGCTGTTAATCCTTGCCCCAGCTGCTGTTTTGTTGGAAACCAGGGTAGTACCACACAGCATACTTTAAGGAAGAGATTTGAAGATGGGTTGTTCACTCATGTAAAGCTAGAGGCTCCCATGCTGGTGACAGTGGTATGACATTAACTTCTGGCATGCTATGGCATCACAGTAACCTCAACTTTCATTGGTTCACTGGGGAGAAGTGCAAGTGGAGAGAAAGCATTTAGAAGTACAGAATCTGCAGTTCTTCATTATTATGGAGACAGTGATAATATTACTGATAATAAAATGAAATAACTTCTTTTAACTATGTAGAAGATTTTGAAAGGAAAAAGGTTTGGGACAGTTAATTGAGAACTTAAGAATCATGTTTAAAAGTCAGAGGGCCCGTGTGGCAAGCTATAAAGGAGATTTTTATGGCCTGCAGCCACGTGCAGACTTGGCCAAAGCATGAGGTCCTAGAATTTGGCTATTTACTTACAAGGAGACGAAATCCTCAGGCTCAATAGGTCTTCTGTCAAAGACAGGGCCCTGATGAAGAAGGGGCAGAACTCTGAGACCTGGGAGGGTAACATTTCAGTGAATGAGCATGAAAATCTGGGGCTCTCTCCAGTCTCCTAGGTCCTCCTGGCTAGCAGAAGAAGTCATTTCCCACAGCCAGAAAACAGTGCAATGTTTCTGAAGTAGATGTCTTCTAAGATGATGTCTGCATTCCACAGGACTCATCACCACTGCCAATCATTTCTCCTAAACCTAGAGCAAAAATTAACTCTTAGGACAACATGGGCAGAGAAGCACAACTAGACCTTTATCAGTAAGGAAGATGCTATATTCCAAAGGAATCTCAGTGTTCATTTAGCATGTGCTGACAAGATCCAAGGAAGCATGGGCAGAAACAGGTTTTGATGATGTAACCTTGGAAGAGGATTGGATATAAAGCTGAATGGGAAAGAATTCATTGTCATGAGGGTAGACAGGTTTCATATTTTGGCAAGAACACTTGGAGCCAGGGAATCTGGTCCCATATACTCTAATAGTGTTTGGAGACTCTTTGTGGAGCAGCATGTCCTGAGGACTGTTTCAGGTTTTGACAGCAGTGGTCTTCAGTAGGAGGTTCTGAACTGAGGGACAGTCTATGAAGGTTAACCCAAAGGCCCCGTCTAGGAGAGCTATCTAATAAATTGATCTAAATACGCCTCTGAAGAAATTTAAGAACTTCAGTGTCAAAGATTAATTTGCAAAATAGTCTCCATGTCTCAATAACTTGCAATGAAATTTCTTTTGAATGACCATGTCAGCATCAAAAACTATCTCCTATGTATACTCTAATAAGTAGCATCTACAATCACTTCCTGCTTATAAAGTCATTAAGTAACTTTCCTAAGACCAGTTAGATTGGATAAGTAGATTTCCATTTTCCTGCATGGACTCTCACAGTCAGCTCAAATTATGCATCGGGAAAATGGTCTGATAGTACTGGCTTTATATCAGATACCAAAATTAGCCTCTGGTGAAACTGGTTTGTGCCATACAACAAAAGTTACAGTGTCCTGTACATACTTGCTGACTTGTTGGCTATCTCTTTTCATTGGCATATCCAACAGAGTTCTAGTTTACAATACTCAAGAATGTATCTATCAAAATTAGTGAGGGCCAGTGTTACCTCTGCCCTACCCCACCCCTACCTTTTAGCCAACAAATGTGTCAAGGCAGAAGTTAATTGGTTTTGCATTTGCTTTTCTTTGTGGCTTGCAATTAGCAGACAGTTTCTCCAAATTCTGAGACACTTGAGACTAACTTGCTGATTACATGGCTAGCAGCAATCTTTTAATGATGGAAAAAACCTACATCCGAATCTGGGGGAGCAGCTTCATTTTTTATCATTTCTGATTCCAAGAGAATTTAGTTGAGAAAAGCTACATCTACTGAATGTCAATTTACATGTCTTAGGTTTTAAATCAAATGAGAATATGTCAGATCCAGTATGGCAGAAGAATAACTCAGAATGATCTATACGAGTTTTTGACTCCTGGAACCTATTGTGGGAACAGTGCTGATTCTCATGTACTGGGTGGGACAATATTAAACATTACCAAGGCATCTTTATTCCAGATGCATTGTGATGTCCCTGGGGAAAGGACTGGAAGTCATTAAACAAATAAAGATACAAGTTCTCTCTCAGTCACTATCAATACATTTAGGCCTAATGCATTCGTTATCTTCAACTAGATAATTAGATAATTATCTTTAACTAGATAATTCTAATTATCTTAGAGTATTATCTTCTGAATAATTTGCCAAATTATCAGGAAAAATATGGTTAGAGGAAAACTGACACAATTTAATGAAATGGTGAAATTGGTATAGACTGCAGAAGTTTTTCATTTTTTGCCAAATGAAGCTGAGCTCATCAACTAATTATAGGTATATACTGAGCCCTTATGCTGTGGTCACATTACTACAGGTAAATAAAGCAGACAAAAAGGAAAGCAAAGAATGAGTACCTGCATTTGAAATTAATTTCAAGTTTTAAAGTTTACAAAGGAAGAATATCACAAATATCCAGTATGTTCTAAAGCAGAAATTCTCAAAACTCTTATGAAATTAAGACCCCAAAGAGATGTACCACATGTAGCTAATACTTGTATTAGTCAGCACGTCATTCCTATAATGAATACCTGATGAAGGCTGGTATTATTGTAAAAATACAAGGATTTTGACTCATGATTCTAGAGGCACAAGGTCTATGGTTGCATCTGACGACAGCTCTGCCGACAAAGTCCCAAGGTGGCACAGAGCATCATCACATGGCAGGAGATCAGAGTGTGCATCTGCTTTTCAGGTGAAGTCAGGATTCAGTTATGGGGACCTCACCCTACTGTCCTAATTCAATCTCATCATTTACTAGAGGTGCCATCTCTGAATCTCAAGGTGGGATAAAGTTTCCACTGTCTTAAATGCAATTAGCATAATACATTGAGGCTTAAACTTTTAAATGAATTTGGGAGAAAACTCATATCCAAAACCCAGTGCTATCTGCTAGTATTTACCATGTTAAAAGTCAAAGATGAGGCAATCAAAATTTTTATTTATTGGTTTAAAATAGCAAACATACAGCCATTACATGTTAATAGCACATTTCATGAAAAATAGCTGTTTTCTAAAGCAAAAAATTAATAGGAAGAATTGCCTTATTTAATTGTAAATCTTGTTAGTGCCTGGTTTAGAAAAGACAGCTATATTCTTGCATCTGCTTTGACACTTAGTCTGTTGCAAAATCACATACCACATAGCCTGGGATATTTCACTGTACACTCATCAGAAAATGAGTCTAAAATGGACAATAATATCTTGTATTATTATGAAATAGTTTTGTCTTCATGGGCCCCCTGAAATGGTTTCAGGAGTCCACAGAAGTCTCTGACAACACTTTGAAAGCCCCGGTGGTGAGTAGAGGTGGTAACTCAGTATTATGCACTAATACGAAGTTCAAAAATGCAGACACTTGATTGACATGGTAATTATGCTGAACTCTATTCTTGTTATTGAAATCTGCATTCTAAATGTCTGTATTAAAATACTGACCTAGTGTTTAGCAAAATGAACACAATCTGGGGCTGGCTTTATGCCAAGGCAATCAAAGCCACCACCTGCAATAATGGCATCCTATATGGATGCCAGTTTGTGTCCTGGTTGCTCCACTTCCAATCCAGTCGCCTGCTGATGACCTGGAAAATGCAGTGGAGAGAGGCCCAAGTGCTTGGGCCCTTGCTACCCACATGGGAGACCTGGAAAAAGTTCTTGGTTATGAACTTCGGCTTGGCCTACCCTGGTTGAAGTGGCCATTTGAGGAATGAACCTGTGGATAGAAGATTTTTCTCTCTTTCTCTCTCTTTTCTCTATAACTCTGACTTTCAAAACAAACAAATAAATAAATGAATACAACCTATAGGAAGTTTAAGTATATTTCATATTTCTATATATAGGGAGGTATATGCAAACATATATATGACTTTTTGCTGTCTATCTTGTTAAATTTTCAGCAAAAGACAATCGTTTTCATTTTAGTTTTTGTTTTCTTGTACAACATTGGTTCAACTTCAGAATGTAGCCTCAGGGAGCCAGCACTGTGGCGTAGCAGGTAAAGCTACCTGCAGCACCGGCATCCCATATGGGCACAGGTTTGAGTCCCAGCTGCTCCACTTCTGATGCAGCTCTCTGCTATGGCCTGGGAAAGCAGTAGAAGATGACCCAAGTACTTGGGTCCTGCACCCGCATGGGAGACCCAGAGGAATCTCCTGGCTCTTAGTTTCGGATTGGTGCAGCTCTGACCCTGACCGTGTGGCCATTTGTGGAGTGAACCAGTGGATGGAAGATTCTCTCTCTCTTCTGCCTCTCTGTAACTCTGCTTTTCAAATAAATAAACAAATCTTAAAAAAAAAAAAGTAGCCTTAAGCCTTCCTCATTGTACTAATTATCATTCCACTTTATTATAAACACTTCAACTTTCGAAGTTCACTATCTGAAAAATTATTTTTTTGGTAAGGAGCTGCCATGTGATGCAGCATTTAGGACAGTGCTTTGAAGACATTTAAGACTGCATTTAAGACAGATGCAACATTTAAGACCCACATCGGAATGCCTGGGTTTGAGTTCCAGCTCCACTTCCAGTTTCAACCTCCTTCTAAAGTGCACTTGGGAGGCAATAGGTGATGGCTCAAGTAGTTGGATCCCTGCTGCTGACATGGGACAGCTGGATGGAGTTCTTGACTCCTGGCTTTGGCCTGACCCAGCATTGGCTGTTGCAGGCATTTAGGGAGTGAACTGGTGGATATAAAATTTCTGTCTGTCTGTATCTGTCTCTCTGCCTTTTAAATAATATTTAAAAAAAAATGAAAAAAAATCTTACACAGGTGCATAAAAGGGCTATTATTTTTCCAACTGAAATCTAGGAATAAAGACTCTGTATCTTCTGCACCACCCCTCCCTTTTGTTCCACTTTTCTAATGCTTTTGCTCAGAATATTCAGAAATTAAAATGATCAAAGGAAAAGTGTTCCTGAATGACACGGGGAGAGACAAGGACTGTTGATATTCAAGGAATGCAAGGATCCCAAGATGATCATTCTTTTTTTCTCCCCATATTTCATTTCTCACTTAACTAGCCTGATAAAATCCCCATGTTTTGGGAAGGAATGTACTTAGCTCTACAAGCAGGCTTTGTGATGGCTGGATAACAGGCTGCTTATTTTGTGGATGGCTCTCTGGTACAAAGAAGCATGTGTTACTAACAGTAACACAATAGCATATCAGGTAATAGGAAACCCATGAATAGAAAGAAAGAAAACAGTTGTAGAACCGGAAGACAACCTGTGTTTCATGTCAAGGACAAAAGCAGCCTGTTCAACTCTGCAATATAGAACTGCAGTAGTATCCATGACACCTCTACAGCTTCAAGTACATGACGTCTTCACAAAGTTCATAGAAAAGACATGTTATAAAAAAAGGTCTATACTAATTCAAAAAAAATGTTTTGTCCCAAAGTTAATTCCATTTTCCCATGAGTTTAATGTTTTGGTTTTGCATTGTTCATGGGTCATTCTTTATTATCTAGCATTTGATATAGTCATATAGTTTTTAAAAGGATGTGAAAAATAACCTGCTTCAAGTGTCTAGGAAGATGTCTTCTTCCTTTCTTGTTTTTCAGTTGCAGTTTCTAGAACTCTTGAGGAGTGCAACGTGAAGCTTCATCGTAGAGCTGGGAACAGGTGTTACTGAGTGAATTTGCTGGAGCAGTGGAAGTCCAGCTCCCAGAAACCCAAGCTTGGCTCCTTCTCTACAACATGCAAATCACAGTCATGGAGCAGAGTCCAAACTGCATGGATTACCCTTCACAGTGATGGAAATTTTTGCACCCTGAAGGAAGAAAAATGCAAGTTCCCAATTCCCACTCAATGCACTAAACTTACATGTTGGTAAAGCAAGTCTTCAAGAGTAACTGTAAAAGCTTTGACAGTGATCATAATACCAACAGTCGCTTACATGATTGGAAAAACATCTAATTCATCTAAAATTTGTGTATCATCATTATGCAAGGAAAGTGGAAAGATATTTTAAAATAAGATTAAAGCAGAAACATGTTTGCCTTATAGCTGCTGTTTTATTTGGAAGCACTCTAAAGAAGCATGGCCAAGTTGAATCATTCATCTTTGACTCAATTTCCATCTTCAGACTGTTGCTCACTAAACATCATGAACTGCACACAACACAGATATCTCAGAATCTGCTTTCATGTTTGTTTTTTCTCTCCAGTCCATTTTTTATAGAGTCACGAAATAGACATTAAAGGACATCTGAAGTTCTGGAAATTGAATCAGCTAGTAACACTTGCAGAGATTACCTCGTATGTGACTTATCTGATTATTCCGATGAGATCCACAACCTCCCGTCCGGGATGTCCTTGTCCTTTCCTTGGTGTGGGAGCCCCAGCAGCCTTCTCTGGAACATGCAGGTTAGGTCAGGCCCTAGAACGTGGGGGTATTGGGAGAGCAGGCTTGTCAATTTGCTGCTGATGGAGCACAAAGGGAGAAAGGAGAGGCTGCTTTGAACACCACTTCCGGGCGGCTCGCAGCCACCCGCGGCTGTCGGGCTTCCTATGGCTGTTTTGAATTTCCTAGGAGGAGCAGGGACACCTAATTTGATCCCTGGTTTATTTTCTTCTGCCCGTTTGTGAGAGCCCAAATCCTCAGGACAGGATCACGCTCTTTGTGGGTATCCAAAACACAGGCTCTCTAAGTGAAATTGCACAAGATGCCATTTGACACCCAAACAAACCTAGTGTCCCTTTCTTCCTCCGCCTTCTCCACCCTTGGGAAAATAATTTATAAAAAATAAATACGGGGCCAGCACTGTGGCTCACTTGGTTACTCCTCCACCTGCTGCACCAGCATCCCATATGGGCTCCAGGGTCTAGTCCTGGTTGCTCCTCTTCCAGTCCCGCTCTCTGCTGTGGCCCAGGAAGGCACTGGAGGATGGCTCAAGGGCTTGGGCCCTGCACCCACATGGGAGACCAGTAGGAAGCACCTGGCTCCTGGCTTCGGATTCGTGCAGCGTGCCGGCCGTAACAGCCATTTAGGGGGTGAACCAATGGAAAAAGGAAGACCTTTCTCTCTTTCTCTCTAACGCTGCCTGTCAAAAAAAAAGGGGGGGGGGGCGTCCATATACTTTTACTCAGCAATTGCCTTAAGTAGCACTCTGTTCTCAGAATCAACCCTTAAGGCATTCTGGTTTGACTGAAAAGCCCAGGTGAGCATTTCAGGCAGGGAAAGTCAAGACACTGTGGCAAAAACTAAGGCAGTGGAGGATGGCCCAAATGCTTGGGCCCTGTACCCGCATGGGAGACCAGGAGGAAGCACCTGGCTCCTGGCTTCAGATCAGTGCAGTGCCAGCCATAGCGGCCATTTGGGGAGTGAACCAACGTAAAAAGGAAGATCTTTCTCTCTCTCTCTCTAACTCTGTCAAATAATAAAAATAAATAAATACTTTTTTTTCTTGGCTTGCTTGTTTGTTTTCTGCTGTCTTGCTTTTTCTTTCTCTGTTTGTCTTCTATTTTTTTTTCCTACCTAAAGTGAAATAGTGGGACTCTAGGTGTCCAAGTAATTTGCAGGTCACTGACTGCCTTCATTTTCTCTCCCCTTCTTTGTGTGGCTGGACCAGGCCTCAGTGCACCTAGGCCTTAAAGAAACAGAGTGTGAATTCTCAGCTCCCAGATTAGCCCTGCCTCCTGGCCTTCCACCAATTCCCCAGATTTTCATTTCTTCTGTCTTCCCAGAGGGCACTGTTTCTGTTTTGTTTTGTTAAGAATAAGGTTTCAGAGCTATGTTTTCCCTTCTTTTTAGGGATTTAAAAACTTATTTGATTTTAATCATCTGTATAATAAAAACCTTTCTTTAACATTTGAAAATAATCTTCACGTTATCAAATAGGATGTTTAAATTCATTTTTACTATATTTAATGAAAATCTTACATCTATTTAGTCATTTTATTATTTACCATGATTTCTGAGCAAACTCTTTAGATCATTGTTCTGAGACTAGTGCTATGGCATAGCATGTTCAGCTGCCACCAGAAGCTCCAGCCTACCATATGGGCACTGGTTCAAGTCCCAGGTGCTCCACATCTGACCCAGCTACCTGCTAATGCAACTGGGAAAGCAGCGGAAGATGGCCGAAGTGCATGGGTACCTGCACCTATATCGGAGATCTAGAAGAAGTCCCTGGCTCTTGGCTTCTGCCTGGCCCAGACCTGACTGTTGCAGTCATTTGGGGAGTGAACCACTGGATGAGAGACTTCTCTCTCTCTTCCTCTGCCTCTCTCCCTCTCTGTAACTCGACCTTTCAAACTAATAAATGAATCTTTTTTTCAAAAAAGAGCATTTTCTTATTATGTTCAAATAAATGACTGTATATTAAAATGCAACATGAATTTAAAAATGAATATAAAAATATTCAAAAAATGGATTTAATGAAACAATATTTGTAATTCTTGCATTTTGCACTTAATAAATAAAATTTTTGTAATTTCCTGGTTTATTTGTAAATAAAAGGATACAAGAAAAACATTCAGGGTAATGGAAAACACAGATAACACATTCTGAGTGAGAATAAAATGTTTTTCCAACAAATTTAAAACTCAAATGAATATAACACTTTCTGTTGTCCTCTTCTTAAACAGT
Source organism: Oryctolagus cuniculus (assembly GCF_964237555.1). Classification (NCBI taxonomy): domain Eukaryota; kingdom Metazoa; phylum Chordata; class Mammalia; order Lagomorpha; family Leporidae; genus Oryctolagus; species Oryctolagus cuniculus. The sequence continues at coordinate 2,727,031 of NC_091447.1, read as the reverse complement.
ATTTTGAATAATAAAGCTATGTAAGAAAGTTGGTGTGGCAACTGGAAATTGTGGATATGGAGGAAAGAAATAGGAGAAAAGTAGAATTATAAATTTCATCTTTGCCATTAATTTGCATTTAAATGCTAATATTTCTTTTTTTTAAGTTTTATTTAATTGAAAGGCAGTCCATCAGAGAGATGAAGAGACAGGAGGAGAAAGCGAGATCTTCTACCCACTGGTTCATTCTCCAAATGGCTGCAACAGGCAGGGCTGGAACAAGGAGACTGGAACTCCATCTGGGTCTCTCATCTGGATGGCAGGAACTCAGGTACTTGGGCCATCTCTGCTGCCCTCTCAGGTGCATTAGCTGGGAGCTGGATCAGAGTCACAGTATCTGGGATTCTAACCAGTGCTCTGATATGGGATGGCAGTGTGCTAAGCTGCAGGTTAACCCACTGTATCAAAACACTAGCCCTAATATTAATGTTTCTTATGTTTGCAAGCAATGATTTACTCTGAGATAGAAATCTAACAATTTTTAACTTGGAGTAAAAAGAATTTGAATCACTGTTCTGTTCAAAATCACCATGGGAGCCAGGGTATCTCAGCTCAGCTGTTGGAGACCTGAATCAGGAACAAGCTCATGTGGACTTTTCCAGGCGCTGTGTATGCCCACTCTGCAGCCAGTTTAAGTGTCTTTAATGGAGTTATTTATAAGGAGTGGGTGGAAGGGACATAACTGACTTGAGAGAAAGAGATTGTCATGTAAGGGATTGTGCTCTGTACAGCCTAGTGCTGCCTTACCATCAAACTTTCTTATGAAATCTTAGGCAGCATGAAGGTAGAGCTTACAGTAGTGACTATGTTTGTTGCTCAAACTTTTTTTTCTTTTTAAAATTTATTTTTATTTTTTAAAAAGACAGAGACAGAGAAAGAGAGGTCTCCATCTGCTGTTCACTTTCCCAATGCCTGAAACATCCAGGGTCCGCCCAGAACCTGATCTGGGTGGCAGGCACAGAAGTACTTGGACAGTCAGCTGCTACCTTCCAGGGTGCACATTAGCAGGAAGCTGGAATAAGAGCAAAGCCAGGGACTCAACTCCAGGCACTCTAATACGGGATGCAGGAATCCCAGCTGCCCTGGCTTGCTATGGTTTGGATAAAGCTACGGTTTGGATGAAGAGAGCAATTTTTTTTTCTTTTTTGCTTCTCGAAATGGCTATGCATTCAGACTTTTTTTCTGATTAAGTAAACTCTTTCATCACGAACAATTCAAAAATTCTCAAAAAATCAGTTTTTTTCTATCATGCTTACCCAAAGATTTAGTGATTGAATTTTGAGGTCCACTTATTTATCTTTCAATTCATCATCAATTATCTAGCACTTTAAAAAAATGAGCTGTTAGTCTAAAAATGGTTTGACAGTATGAATTATTTCCATATGAGCATTTCTATCCCATGTGATTAAATATTGGTTTACATGTTTTGTATGCATTTTGGGGTATAATATTATTTCACTATATAATTTTATAAGCAATTTTCACTTGGTTTATTTTTATAAATAAATCTGTGATAAATACATCTATGGATATACATATAAATCTGTATAATCTCTCATCTGTTGGGGTTTTGAAAATGGCATTGCTTGATCAAAAGAGGTCTACATTTTAAATATTTTTTAATTATTGCCATTTATCCCTTCATCAGAGTTTATTTCTTTCTGTGAATGCCAGCTGTGTTGCCAGGAACCATTCTGAGCTCCTGGGGATACAACTGTGAGCGAGAGACCAGTCCATGCTCTTAGGGGTATCCACTGTGTGGGGAAATGGCTAACAGATAAGGTAGGAAAGTGAAATACACAAGAGCTGTGGGGAAGATGGAAGCCAGAGAGGTGAACAGAGAGCCTGTGGGAGAAAGAGAGGAGTAGGTGCTATAGTTATTTGTAAATGAGTCACCTGGGAAAAGCTTCGGTCTCCACTTCGAGAAGAGGGTATTTGGATAGAGTATGAAAGAAAGTGACTCTACATGTGGCGAAAAGCCTTCCAGCCATGGTGAGTGCAGGCTCCACAGCCCTCAGCCAAGCATGGGCCTCGTCACTGGAGGGGAGAAGGAAGAGTCAGAGTGGGCAGAGCCAATGGGAGAGAAGACAAGCCATGGGGTTTCCAGGCAAGGATGGAGGGTGTGAAGGGCCGCTGTCAAGATGTGGCTTGTACTCCAACTCAGATGGAATGTCATCTAGGGGTTCAGGTACAGAAGTGACCTGATTGAACTGGGCCTCCTGACTCCTGCATTAAGACCAGAGTTTTCAGGGTAGAAACAGAAGCAGGGAGTCCAGTCAGGAGACTGTTGAAGTCCGTGGAAGAAAGGACATCAGTTGGACACAAGTAATAGCCACAAAAATGATGAAAATGGGTTAAATCTTGAAGATAAAGCTGACAGGACTTAATGACAGATTGGAAGTAGAGAATGAGAGAAAGGAAATAATTAAAAAAAAAAAGAATGTATGTTTCCTTTGTGTCCAGTGCCACTCACTGGAAGACAAAGACTACGAGGAGCAGGTTTGAGGAAGAAAATCTGGATTTCAGCACTGGATGTGATAAGGTGGGAATTTTACAAGTGCTGACTAGACAGTCTGAGTGGAGAGAAAAGTCAGATGTAAAGAAATACATTTTGGAGTCATCAGCATTCCATCAGTTATTGCTTTGTGAGAAACAATCACGAAATCTTGGGGGGAGTACAAGAGTTTATTTCTCACAACTCCTCCAGTTGACATCAAGTTGGCTCATCCAGCAAAGCAGCACTAACACTATATTACTACAATACTATGCTGGACTCTGAGGGTCACAGTGGACTTGGTTTCTCATGGTGGACTGGGTTTTGCTCTTCTCCACCTGTATCCCTGCTAGGACTCCGCTATCTTCTTCTGGAGACATTAGAGGTGAAAGGGGCGTTCCTGGGGCCCGTGCTGTGGTGCAGCTGGTAAAGCCGCCACGTACAGTGCCAGCATCCCTAATGGGTGTGGGTTCAAGTCCCGGCTGCTCCATTTTTGATCTAGCTCTCTGCTATGGCCTGGGAAAGTAGTAGAAGATGGCCCGAGTCCTTGGGCCCTTGCACCCTCGTGAGAGACCTGGAAGAAGCTCCTGGCTCCTGGCTTCAGATCGGCACAACTCCAGTCATTGCGGCCAATTAGAGAGTGAACCAGAAGATGGAAGATCCCTCTCTGTCTCTCTCTCCCTCTCTCTGCCTCTATAACTCCCCCTTTAAAATAAACAAAGGAAGGAAGGAAGGAAGGGAGGGAGGGAGGGAGGGATGGAGGGAGGGAGGGAGGGAGGAAGGAAGAAGAGGCGTTCCTACTGCCTAATCACATTTTGTGTGTCACCTTGTCCCATTAGATAAACCAAGTCACAAGGCCAGTCCCAAAGTCAGAAAATGGAGGGCTCCATTGCACCTCTTGTAGAAGAAAATATAAAGTCACAGAGCAAAGGTTGTGGGTATGATCAGAAGTCAAGAGATGAGAATAAAAATTGAGATCCAGAATGACTTCAACAAAGGATTTCCTGGCAGACACAGAAGAGAGTTCCCATTTCCTTTGTTCCAGCCAGCTTTGTGTGGTTGTTATAAAACTCATCTGCTCATGCGAGGGATGGAAAATAGACTTTCTCGTCTTAAAAACAGTAATTCTATTTCTTCAAGCTGAAGATGGAGAAATGCTTGGAGTCACTGTGTGATCATGATTGTCTTTGCCTAAATGACCAGAAAGAAAAGTCGCCTGGGAGATTTTGTTCTCTTTTCATTTTATCCATATATTTAATAATCAAACAGGGATAAGCATGAAGTTCAAGCAATTGTGGCTTTTCAGTCTAATGCAACACCAATTTACTCTCTAATTATCACTGATTTATCAGAAGAGTTCATGTTTGGTGAGAACCAATGAATCAATGATAGGAGTCTGAGCACTGAGTGACTCACACGTGCAGTGTGGACAGTGTGATGAATTGTAAAGCTGCCACAGAAAAGCTCATCTGCCGTGCTCCCCTGCAGATGGGAGGCCTCTCATTCTGAAGTGACTGTGGTGAGAAAGTGACCCATCTGACTCAGGATGACTCAAGTCTCACATATGCCTACCCAGTCCCAGCAAAGGGCATTCTGTCCTACTTACAATGCACACAATCTGTTCAAGCCTTTGAAATGCATTATGTGTGGGCTGCATATATTTGCAGTGAGTTGAAAGCATCCTTAAGATTTCTGAGGTGTGGCAAAAATATGTACTCTGTGACCGAGATACTTATCTTTGGGAAGGAATTCTAATATAAGGATGACAAGCATTCACATGCAAATTGCATGTGGATTTAGCAGCTATCTGAGAAATGTGCATAGCCATGAGGGGCTATGGTAAAGTTTCAAATAGGAGGAAAATGCTGCATTTTTAGCAACTGTCCTGGAAAATCATGTTTCCTCTGGCATATAGGAAAGAGCACAGTACTGCATTCCTTTAGTGTATACACAACCTCCATTAAGCAATAAAAGCACTGCTGATTTCATTACTCATGAAAAATATTCCTCTATTCATTCGCATTAGGTTTGTTCTCTCAGAACAAGACTTTTTTGTATGACTTTGAAAGTGATCCAAAGACATATATGTGTTGAACTCCAATTAATGAAACCACAGTGATTGGAATTTTGCTTTCACTAAGTAGCAGATTTATGGATTCATTGCTTGATGGGCCCTGTTTCGATATCAGGCAGGCATAATCAACATAGCCTTGCTGTGTATTACTGTGTTGTTTTTGGTATTCACAGGCATAACTTCCCTTTCTCAGTTAAAAAGTACGTTGTCGGCCGGTGCCGTAGCTTAATAGGCTAATCCTCCGCCTTGCGGTGCCGGCACCCCGGGTCCTAGTCCTGTCGGGGCGCCGGATTCTGTCCCGGTTGCCCCTCTTCCAGGCCAGCTCTCTGCTGTGGCCAGGGAGTGCAGTGGAGGATGGCCCAAGTGCTTGGGCCCTGCACCCCATGGGAGACCAGGGGAAGCACCTGGCTCCTGGCTTCAGATCAGTGTAGTGCGCCAGCCACAGCAGCCATTGGAGGGTGAACCAACGGCAAAAGGAAGACCTTTCTCTCTGTCTCTCTCTCTCTCACTGTCCACTCTGCCTGTCAAAAATTAAAAAATAAAAATAAAAATAAATAAAAGTACGTTGTCAAAGATAGGTAAGCAGAGCTGGGTGCTATTTGCCTTTGAGAGGTCAGCAGGGTGAAGCCCGACTCAGCTGGATTCTAAAAAGATCTGGATCTGTCTGGGAGGACAGAATCCTCCAACCAAGAGACTGTTTGCCCATACAAAGCAAAAACTTGAAAGCTGGGGCCAATCCAGCTTGTGTTAATATAAAATAATTCCATCCAAAAAATAAAAGGTGTTTGAAGGGCATGCTTTTCCTTAAATCACTGTGTACAGATGTTTCCTCATTAACCCACATATCTCAATTCTTCAGTGTTTCTACTACACAGAGTATGGAAAATGTGAAAGACCTGTAAGGTAACTGGTCTTCGACTTTGCCACTTTAGTGACAATGAATTTTATAAATGTGTTTTTCTAGAGCCTGCCTCTTGTTTTCAGATCTCTTATATATACAAGAAGCAGGACAACAGCAAATGTGTAGCTTTAAATTTTCTCCTAATTTCTCAATCCATTCCAGGCTAAAAGATTAACATTTCCATAAGCATTTATACATTTTCATTTTTTCTTTGCTAAAATTCATCCAAAGTCTCAAAATATGCAATTAATATTAGGGATGTTTATGATGGTTGGGAAAAATACATGTGTAATAATCTAAATATAACATAAAAATGGGAATTTTTTAAATGGCTTAAAAGAATGTGTGTGCATATTTGAGAGGGGATAGTATGACTGATGATAGCTTTGTCAGCTTTGTGCTGACTGTGGCGTTGTATAGGCTGAATATGCTGGTCAAAAAAAATTAAAAGTAAAAAAATCTTACCTTGAACAATACACATATATAATCTTTTTACCAAGATACTGCAAAATTAACAAACGTCTGATTCATGTGACCATCTGCTTATAGTTAAAATTCCTCTTTTAAATTAACCATAATCATAAGTGGATGATCATACAATCTGATTTGATGTATCTTCACATTTTCAAAACATGCTACTGTATCTGGAAGAGAGAATGCCGTTTCAGTGTGGTCAGTTGAGACAGTTAATTCATTTTTACCCAACTTCATTGATTCAAATACCCACTTGGCTCAAATACATCTCAGGATTAAGCTTTCCTGTTAAAACTGCACCATGCCAATGAATGGCATCTCAACCAGGATTTCATGATCTAAGTGGTAAATGAACTTTTTTCTCTGTTTCTGTGCGGGGATGGGGTAAAAAGTTCTCACAGCTGCCAGACAAAGAAAGACTCTATTTAAAGAGTGGTTGGAAGCACAAATGTTGATTATCTGAATGAAAGAATTTAATTAAGTTTCCTAAAGAACAGGATACCAGTGACATCAATGATTGGCAACATGAAGCAGGGAAATACAGTATTTAACATTACGATATTTTTCTCTTAATGATGCCAGTATTAGATTTTGGCTGCTGTCCTAGAATATGCACAATGGCTTTAGCAACAAATTAATTATTTTGCAATTGCAGATGTGGAGCTTTGGGGTATGAAAAATTTCTTTGCCAAGATGGTTTTGGGAAAAGAACCAAAGCAATCATTTTATTTCCTCATCTATGCACATATCCTTGTTTGTGAGTGCAGTTGAATTGGTCCATGTCAGGTGGCCACAGGATGACCAACAACATTCAGTTTGTTGCTGGAAGTGGCTCTGTAACACCACACTGAAGATTAAAAAAAAAAGAAAGAAAGAAAGAAAGCCTCAACTGATGTGTCATAGTTGATAAAGATAGCAAAAAATAGCCTAAAATTTGCACAAATTATCTTCAGATTACTCGTATCTCAATAAAGCAGACCATGTATATTAGTCTTTGACAATTATTATTTTAATGATGATATTTAAGGTCATGTTCACTTTCATTGCATCTGAAACTTGTTATGGTGACCTGTGCTCATCGGAGTTATGGGTCACAGCATTTTCACTGAACAGTAAAACCCCACACAAGGGAGTAAGAAAATGTGACATTAACGTCATCAACACAAAGGACACAGGGAGAGGTGTTAAGTTTTAGATGTGAGGTGACAACTCACACAAAATCTTTATCATTAATATTTACCCTTGTAAGGTTTAGCACTTAGTCTTGTATTTGAGAAAAATGTATTGAGTTATCCTTCCATAACAGACCTCAGTTGTATATTCTGTATCTCGTGTGGTTTCAATGAGAACAGATTTAAGTCAGTACTGTTCTCAATAACCACATAAGAATTCAGGCCACATATGTAGAGCTGTACAGATTCTAAGACTTGCTATGCCATTTCTTTGTGGCATAATATTCAATAAACAAAATAACTTCCCTGGGCCTAAATTTCTTAAGCTAATAAAAACAGAAAATATTGAGATCTACCTTAGAGGGTCATTCAAAGACTCAGATGGGATAATGTGTGTGAAGTATTGAATGCATTCCTCGAACAAAATATGAGTTATTATAAATGTTAGCCATGTAATCTTGCACGATATATTTCCATAATCATGAATGTGTGTATGTATTATATATCTACAACAATGTTTGAATACTTATATGTATAAATAGGCTATTTAAACATATAAAAGTATGAATGTATAAAAAACTATATTGGATTTCCAATTCATTAAGAAGGTATATATCCAATGAAAGAAAGTGCATCAGATGCACAGATCTTCATTTACTCACACCTAAGCCCCCACTTCTTCAGTTTGCCCACATCCCACACGCAGTTATTTAATCCATATTATAAATTCAGTGACAGCTTTGTTTGGAGATGTTTAGAAAGTATCTTATTTTGAAATCTGTTTTTCTGAAACCAAAGACAATAGAAAAGCACCTAGTTAATGGAAGGTCTAAGTAGAGTGAAGCCTGCTCACCACAAGCAGGTTAAATATCGCAACCTCCTCTTGTAGCTTATCCTATAACATAAACTCAGTGCAACATCCAAGTGAAAGAAAAATAAGACATTTGGACACTGATGATCGGATAAATATTGATTATTCACAGAGCTGTACAGACTATGTGTCCCTCAGCTACGTAATTTTGACAGAAACAAATGCACAATTCCCTTTCTGACTTCAATAAAATAACAAGGAATCATTGTTTTAGCTTATTTTCAGCTGAGAGATACAAGAATGACTTCTTTGGCCTATAACGATTCTTACAGTATTATTTGAAAATGATTTTGTATTCATTTGCTACTTGCCAAAATATAAAAGTGGGCTCAATGGCTGTGCTTCCCACATCATTTTAAGTATTTGTCAAATTGCACCATATGAGAATGTTCTTTGTGCTATTGCTAACATGTTTTCTCCTATGTCCCTTTCAGATAAAATTGCTGTCTTCATGGTCTTAGTGGGTTCTCTGTTGACATATGAATCCATCATGAATATTCATGTTGGAGTCTAAATCATTATTTATGTAGGGTTCTTAAATTTAGTTAATATGTTATTAATGATAATATTTGGGGAAAAAAAACTACATCTTTGAAAAAATACTTCTTTCTTAGTACTAAAAATACTGTGGTTTATATTTTAAATTGACCTTTGTTCTGAATTTAACCTCAGGGATGTGAAAGTAAAAATTATATAAAAACATCACCCCCTTGAGGCTGAGCCAGTGTGATTTACAATTTGGATGTCTTCTGTTCTGTATTCACTTATGCCCCCTAAATACAATTTAAAACTTCATATTTAATATATTTAAGTATTTTTTTTCTTTTTTCAAAATGAGGAGTATCTTAACTTCTTTTTTGCATTTTATGTCCTGAATAACCAACAAAATTAAGGTCAAGCTTAACTACATCAAGATAAATATTTTTATTCATTAATTACAGATAATGAGAGGGGATCTGTTCTTAAACTGAAATACACTGTGTTCGTTATCAGAGAAAGTTGAAGCTCTGAGCTTCTGACATTGCAGCCTGATCCCTCTGTCCTTTGAAGAGACAAAAGATTTCCAGAAGATTCCAAAAGATTTCCTGCTAACCAGGCACCCCCAAAGCTCTGTCAAAGGGGGAGAGCCTGGTACATGTTCTGAATCTCCTGAGATCTTTAAAGTTTAGATCTACCAAAACACCTTTAAATTTTGATCCCTAGGATCCTGCAAGATTTTATCAGAAGTCATCCAGCCCAGGACAGGTGATGGAGCCGGGAGCTCGGCTGTCTGTCCGGAGGTAGTCAGGAGACGCTATTCCATCTGGTTGTGTTCAGCATTGTGTTGTTGATATGGACAAGCTGTTCAAAAGCACATGAGATTAATCTCAGGGGAGATACTGTAGCCTACAAAGGCATATGAAAAACACAGTACAAACAGGATAACAGGAAGGAAAGTGTATTTTCCTTGGACTGGAATCCCCAGCCTATTTTATTACGGGAATAAAGAAAACAGGCACTCCCTTCCCATTCTGCCCCAGCATACAGAACAGTTGCCCCCCATGAGGAAGTACTTGCCAGCCTGGCCATTTATGCAAATCTGATTATCTCACACAGTCACACTGTGAGGAGGTGACACCAGACCCCTAGGGAGGATGAGAAAGGCGGGGCATTAATCTGTACAAGTACAGTAACTAGTAAGTACTACAATCAGTAATGGAGCTTGGGAGTCTTGCGTATTTCACGTCCCTGGACTGACTTGCTTCCCGAAATGCAGAATTCAGAGGAAGGAAATCTAGTTAAGTTTGACTGGCAGAAGTCACAAAGTGTAACGTGTTTAAAATATTTATTTATTTGAAAAGAGTGACAGAGAGAGAGAGAGAGAGAGAGAGAGAAAGATCTTCCATCTGCCATCTGCTGGTTCACTCCCCAAATGCCTGCAGGAGCAGTGACTTGCCCAGGCCGAAGCTACAAGAATGGCCTCCATCCAGATCTCCCACATGGGTTGCAGGGACCCACGCACTTAAGCCATCAGGTGCTGCCTCCCAGTGTGACTTGGAAAACTACAATGAAGTAGAGGACCTTGGTTCTTGTCTCACAAAGAATTTCCATGCAGACAAGACAATGAGCAACTTAGGATTTATTTAAATTAGAAACTTCCTGGCACAGTAGCCAGAAGCAGGGCTCCAAGAGAAGAAGACATGAGAAATGAGACAAAGTGGTGTGTTTTAAGCACAATATGGGCAAGCAGAATAGCAGCTTACAGAGTACAGGAACAAAACCCAGCAGAGGGCCTGACTTGTATCTCCCGCTTGCCTGTTCATAATAATAAAAAAAAATTCATAGACAGGTGAAATAGGTAACTTCTTTCTATTCCTATGATAAAACTAGAAACTCAGAAGGCTGGAATGGGGCCAGCACTGTGGCTCAGTAGGTTAATCCTCCACCTGCAGTGCCAGCATCCCATATGGGTGCCAGTTCTAGTCCTGGCTGCTCCTCTTCAAATCCAGCTCTCTGCTATGGCCTAGGAAAGCATTAGAAGATGGCCCAAGTCCTCAGGCCCCTGCATCTGTGTAGGAGAGCGTGAAGAATATCCTTGGTTTCAGATCAGCCCACCTCCAGCCATTGCAGCAATCTGGGGACTGAACCAACGGAAGGAAGACCTTTCTCTATATCTCTTTCTCTCACTGTAACTCTACCTCTCAAATAAATAAATAAAAAATCTTAAAAAAAAAAGGCTGGAATGACACTTTTGTCTTTTCAGTTCATAATTGATCAAAATGATAGGATTAAGTGTCAAAGGGATCACATAAACAAGACTAGTGTCTGAAAATAACAACTGATATAATTAAAAAGGAGAGAACAATCCAAAATGGAAAGCTGGATACACAGCAGATTCATAGAATGGCAGAAGTCCTAAACAGCACTCTGGCCTCAGAATCAGCCCTTAAGGCATTCGGATACGGCTAAAAAGCCCACGAGAGTATTTCAGGCATGGAAAGCCAAGACACTCTGGCAAAAAAAAAAAAAAAACTTAAATGAAAGATCTCTGTGAGAGAGATCCCAGCAGAAAGAACAGGCCATCAAAGAAAGAGGTACCTTTCTCTGAAGGGAGGAGAGAACTTCCACTTTGACTATGGCCTTCTCTAAATAAGATCGTAGCTGGCAAACTCAAAAGGCTTCCATAGCCTTGGCAACTCATGACAAGAGCCTCAGGTGATTACTGACATCATAAATAAGAGTGTCAATTGTTAAATAAACAACAGGAGTCACTGTGAACTTACTCCCCATGTAGGATCTCTGTCCTTAATGTGTTGTACTATGTGAAGTAATGGTATAACTAGTACTCAAACAGTACTTTATATTTTGTGTTTCTGTGTGGGTCCAAACTGTTGAAATCTTTACTTAATATATACTAAATTGATCTTCTGTATATAAAGAGAATTGAAAATGAATCTTGACATGAATGGGATGGGAGAGGGAGTGGGAGATGGGAGGGCTGCGGGTGGAAGGGTGGTTATGGGGAGAAAAAGCCACTATAATCCAAAAGTTGTACTTTGAAAATTTATATTTATTAAATAAAAGTTAAAAAACATAGTAAAGTTGTGGGAGAGTAGAAGAAGAGCAAACACCACTCTTGGGCTTTTACTTTCTTATACTGGAGAAGGGTTCATGCTTTTCATTTTTATACAGGAGAGTTGTATTAAGTAGAATTATGACCATATTACTATCTTTATTGGAGATATATTTGGTTTAATCAAGAGGGGATACAGATGACACACTAAAATGGGTATACTTGTGCCAGTAAATTTTTAAGGGTCAATTTAACTCCTGTTGATTCCCAGATACATGGGAAAGCATTGTTTCTGGAAGGGACAGCATTTCAATCTGTAGACTCAATGAAGATGGCTCTCACCAATTCTGCACTTTCAAAATAATCTATAGTTCATAGGAGAAACTGTTTATTACAAATGCCCACAACTGCCATTTTCTTGACATCATTGTTTTTGACAGTTACAGAATCTGACAACATCATTCACCATGTGTCAGAAAAGAAAATGTCACCTTTAGTCAAACTAAGTCAATCCTGAAATAGAAATTATTAACTAAAATAGAATGGAAGATACATTCTGTATTTCTGTCTTAAAAAAAAGAGATTATTTATTTAAACTCAGAGCTCCAGAAAGAGAAAGTGAGACTGAGAGAAATCTTCCATCTGCTGATCGCAGAGATAATAGACCTATAAATCATGCTTATTCTACTATGTTTAGTATACATAAAATCATTAAGTCAAGTTTAATAATTTGATTCCTATATTGGAAAACTCAATCTAAAAACTGAAGAAATACACTTTGAAATGCAACCAACATTGATGCTAAAAGATAATAAGGTTATTCAGATTCTTTTCTAATATCATTCAAGTTTTGTTCTACATTGTACTGGAAAAACTAGGTAGAGAAATTAAGCAAGAGAAAAAAAGTCAAGGGCATCTGAATTGAAGAGAGAGGCCAAATTGTTACTTTTGGCTAATGAATGATCTTACATATAGAAAACCCACAAAGACTCCACCAAAAACCTGAGAGAACAAATACATTCTGCAAAGTATCAGGGTGCAAGGTCAACATAGAATGACCAGTAGAAAGCAATCCCATGTTCACTAGGTACACTAAGGAAAAAGAAAACAGCTGGGAATACATGTGACCAAAGAAGTAAAAGATCTCTACAATTAAAACTATGAATCATCAATGAAAGAAATTAAAGAGTATTTTAGATACGGGATTAGCATGTACTACTTGTTTTATGGTTACAGTTCACTATTTCAACACATACACTCAGCATAAATTGATCATACCAGACAACTAGCCTTCCCAGAGATCTTATTTCTTTTGGGCTTTGCAACTTTTCCACACATGTACTCGGCTTCAACCAACCATAGTAAACCACCAGCCTTTCCATCTTACCATCTCTCTCTGAAGAGGGCACAGCAGCAGCAGAGAGGGAGCTCTTTCCAGACAACGAGTCTGCTGGAGCCCTGACCTCCATCTTCCAGCCTCCAGAAAAAACACTGAGGAATGAATTTCTGTTCTTTATTCATGACTCCGTTCAAGACACTTTGTGAGAGTAGCCCAGGAACCCGGAGACATCTGGAAATGCCTCCATTTCTCCCTGCTATTCTAAGGACAAGTTGGAGGAGGCAGCTCACTCAGCTGGTTGGCCTTCCATACATGGACTATAGCAACCCAGCTACCTTCTGGTCCTCCAGGGGTTCTAACAAGAAATCTGCTGAGGATCTTAGGGAGAGAGGATGATGAGAGATCCCTTCCTCTCAGCTCTGCCCATGTGAATAATGTGCCTGGTGGTGCCATGGACAGCAGAACACTTTGCCAGGGTTATGAAGATGACAGAGAGGTTGTAACATCATTCTGTGACCTATCATTCTGAGGATCAAGGAAATGGGATGTGTATCTTGAGTGTAAACAATTGGAGGTCTTAAAGACCCAACAGTTTCTATCACACTTTAAAGAGAAATGAAAAGGCCATTGGGGCATCCTACATGTTTTAATGTCTCAAAAAATGAACGTCAATCTGTATCACCAACCTAACCAAAAGCTCTTGGAGTTCTTGGCTGCCACTCAACTTTGATTGGTCCCCCGCCTGGCTCTGACTTCATGAAGACCAACTGTCATGAAATAGAAATTCGTGCAAGTCCCTGCTGCACTGCCATTGGTCCATTTCTCCCCTCTGACTT